>NC_088379.1:79494615-80110961 GCF_037993035.2 Macaca fascicularis | reverse complement strand
CTTGTAAGGCCAGCTGGGAAAAATAGGGATGTGTGTGTGTGCGTGCGTCTGCGTGTATATGTGTGTGTGTGTGTGTGTGATATAGGTGTGCTGTTAAAGTGAATAAAATGGAGGGATAATTACTAAGGATGTGGGTAGGCAACTAGCACTCTCTACCACAGGGGCTCTGTAAGTCATACAAGTTTTTGTACCCATGTGGCAAAAGCAGAGAACACTCCTTTATCTTATAATAAAAACAAAAATAGTTAACATTTACTTAGTGCTCAGCACATACCAGGCTCTGGGCTTGGTTCATTACAGATTCATTAAACCTCACAACAGCTCTTCGACCCTGGTTCTATGATAGCATTCCCATTTCCAAATGCAAACCTAAGGCTCAAGGGAGGTCAAGCAATTTTCCAAGGGTCACCAGGCTGGAAAATTGCAGAACCAGAATTTGAACCAGATCTGTCCATTGGGAATCCAAGCTTCATGATTGCTGGACGCCATGGCTATGCTGTGCTTGAAGGGGCTTGAGGGGAGGACTCAGCTCCTTCTGTAAGCACAGTGACTATATGGCAGCAAGGGTGCCCTGTCTTCCTTTTTACATTTATTAGACATGCAGTATTGAGTTGGCAAATCTCTGTGCTGTGTTTCACCCCTCCTTTAAAAATGTTTTCTTAATCTTTCCACCTCCTACTTAGCTCACAGCCTTCCACATATATATAAAACCCTTTGGGTGTGCTTTAGTGATTACTGGCTGATTGACACATGGAGTGGCATATGGACTCTCCCAGACACAGTCTACTGGCCATGGTGCAGCTCCCAGCTTGGGAAACCTCTGCTCCTTCCCAGTGCCTGGGTGTTCTGCTTACCTCCCACCTGCATGCCTTTGTACCTACCAGTTCTTTTTTCTGGAATGCTCTCCCTTTTGTCTGCTTATCCTAAACTCAAGCTGCTTCCTCCAAGACTCAAATCAAGTGTCCTTTCATCATGACGCCTTCCTTCTCAGATCACACTTGCTGGCAGTTCTCTCTGCTCTCTTCTCTCGCTCCCCTCTCCCTTTTCAGTCTCCCTCACTGCTTTAATTCTCAGCACCTCTTTTTGTACCACTCAGGCTTGGGTTGCCTCATGTTTTTGTCCTTTTGGCCACATTAGGCTGTACATATCTTGAAGGCCAGTGGTGCATCTCATGCTTCTTTATGTCCCTGGATTCTCCCCACACCCTCATCACCTTCATGCCCACCTCCCTCCTCCATCTGCAGTGTGATCACAGTCCTTCTTAGCACTGCCTCAGTGAGTTATGGACCCCCTAAAGAGCTCTAACACACAAACACACACGTGTTCCATGAGCATGCATATGCTACAATCCAGCTCCCTTAGCCAGGATACCAATGATAAAGGCGGGGACATGCCAAACAGGAGCAGGTGCAATTCATCTTGATGTGGTTTCTCCTTCCCTCCTGGGCCCCCTTCTGATGCACAGCTGCCGGCAGCCCTCCGTGCAGATGGGACCCTGCCAGAGTTGAGAAAATAGCACAGGACTTGTTTGGCCACTGTCCTTTTAGCCTCAGCTCACCCCAGTCTGCAGGAAAGACTTACACTAACAATCCATGTACTTCCATTTGAGGGACTGTTTACAAGCATCAGGCTCTCCTGGGTCTGACCCGTACTTAGTACCAGTGAAACCACATCCTCATCTGCGGTGGGAAATGATGAAGCAGTGCCCAGTATACCCTGGACAACATCTTTGTTCTCCAGTATCCCTGAAAGTCCATTTTTCCTGAACTTTCCCAAGTGGCTGACATTTCTGCATCTCATTATTACCTATGAGAGGCCACCATCAGACTGGAACTCAAAGAGTCTTAGCAAGGACATGAGGCCAACAGTACAGCATGACCAAGCAAATTTTGTTTCCCTGGACTCTTCTGATGGTACCCAGGAAAGATGAAGCTCATGCCCAGGTGGGCTTGCCGCCTCTCCCTACCTTTGCTTTCTGCCCTGGGCTTCTGAGTTGGCTTCACAGATCAGTATTGGGAGGAACAGGCTCTTTGTTACCCATTGTTAACCTCCTTTGTTAATCCATTGTTAACAACACCCTTTGAACATCCATTGAATAGTCCTCCTTCATCCACTCCATTGTGAGTGACTGCATTTAACTGGATGTGGGCAAGCCCAAATTCCATCCCGTTCAGTCTTAATAAGGGTAAGATGGAGAGGATGTTAAATTGAGGTATTCCCAGAGATATTGCTTTAATACCTTGAACACTCCTTGTGATTCAGCTAGAACCTGCAGCTGAATAAAGACTTAGACTGTCACGAACTGGATCGTATTAATTAGACATGTGCCTGTGTTCCATAAATGGGATAAGCCCCTGGTAGGTGAGTTAGTGACTGTCTAATGGATCCTATGCCATTTCAGGCATCTATTCAGGTCCTGGAGTCAGGAGCATCTTTGTCCACCTTCTTGTCTTTGGATACCCACCAACCCCTCCCTGGAGCCTCGCACTCAGTTACCATTTCCTGTAGATTACTCCTTTGCAAAGTCAACCTTTCCCCTCCTATCCGTCATCACCACCACTCCAGGTAAGGCACTTATCTCCTCACATATGGAGGGTGAAGGAGTCAGAAGTAACGCTGCAATTTGCCTTCACTCTACCTCCCTCTACCTCCAAGTCCCTGTGTATCTACACCTTCCTTCTCCTCCTCTCCTCCTCATCTCATCTACCTGTTTGCTCTGTCCCAGTTATCCCCACTCTCTCTCTCTCCCTCTCTCTCTTATCTCTCATTCTTTCTCTATTGAGGAATAAATTACAAATCTTATATGGGGAACTTGATGAGATTTGACATAGGCATGCACCTACATTACCACCATCCAGCCATGACATGGCATCCCTGGCACCTAGAAGGCTCCACTGTGGATTTTCCCAGTTAGTTGCCTCTTTGGGGATGACTGTTATTCTGGCCTCTATCACCACAGGTTATTTTTAACTATTTTTAAACTTCATATAAATGCAATCATGCAATGGCAACTCTTGCGTTTAAACTATTTTAGTTTTGTACTTCTTTTACTCAGCATCATGTCTTTGAGATTCATCCATGTTATTCATAAAATATCATCATTTTGATTTTTCTTTGCTTTGTAACATTTGTTGTATGAATGAATATGTCATAATTTATGCACTCATTCCCTTTCTGAAAGATATTTTATTTGTTTACTGTTTGAGGCTATTACAGATAAAGCTGCTATGAGCATTCTTGTTCAAGTCTTTATGTGCTCTTAGTGGTTTTCCCTACCAATTCTCCACTCTAGTTTTCAAACCCTCCCTTTCCCCTTTTATCTTCCTTTCAGCCTACACACAGGGCTAGAACTCTTCTAACTTAAAAGAAAAAAAAAATCTTCATTCAACCATAGACTACCTATTTGCCATTCTTCCTATCTCCTTCCCTTATTCACCAAATTTCCTCTTGGAAGTACAGTAGAACCCTGTTGTCTCCATTTCTGCAGTGCCCACCCAAGGCCTGATCTCTTGTAGGGCTAGACCTGCCTTTCCTCCTGTCTCCCAGGCTTCTCTATTAGCCCCACTTCACCTCACACTCAAACATAGGTACGTCTCCTCCACTGGAGCTAGTGATATAATGACACCTGGGATGCTATTTGTCCTCCCACCTCTCTTGTCCACAGACCTAATCCTGTCCTCTGAAATTGACTACTAATATTATGACATGTGGAGTGGTTTTAAGGAGTGGAGAGTTTAATAGGCAAGAAAGAAGGAAGAAGCTCCCTGGTACAGAGACAGAGGGAGGGGGGCTCCAAGCAAAGAGAGAAAACACGTGGGAATTGCCATGTTTGGATGGACCCAGCTTCTAAAGGCCAGTATTTGCCTTTTTTTGGATGGCGGGGAGGGGGATTCAGTCTTGCTCTATCACCCAGGCTGGAGTACAGTGGGTGATCCCAGCTCACTGTAAACTCCGCCTCCTGGGTTCAAGCGATTCTCGTGCCTTAGCCTCTGGAGTAGCTGGGATTACAGCTAATTTTTGTATTTTTAGTAGAGACAGGGTTTCGCCATGTTGGCCAGGATGGTTTCCATCTCCTGACCTCGTGATCTGCCTGCCTCGGTCTCCCAAAGTCCTGGGATTACAGGCGTGAGCCACTGTGCCTGGCCAGCATTTGCATATTAACGCTTACTGGTCTGGCTTTAAGAGCCAGGCTTTTCTGTTAGACAAGAAACATTTCTAGAGCTGGTTTAAAAGAAATAAAAACTTTCCAAGGACTCCTTTTGCTTTTTATTTGCCTAAAATAATTTTTAATAACTTTTATAAATACTACCTCCTTTGTTCCCTCACCTGGGAATCATCCCCACCCCTGCTGTTTGTCGTTCGAGCTTCTTACGGCATTTACCCCTCTCCACCTCCCACTATCGTTCCTTGGGAGTATGTCCCACTTTGTACCTGGCCTGGAGTCTCCGACAGTGTAACCTGTGTCTAAGTCGTCCCTGATTTATCCCAGCACCCAGCACAGTGATGGCCCTGAGATATTATTAAATGACCCACTTCCTCACTTTATCTGTATTATGAAGATGTCATCTCTGAAGCTCATCTGAAAAGTGTAAAGCTAATGAACAAGATGAAGAAATCCCTTTTTTGTCATGGTTGTCAGAATTGTCAGATTCGCATGGCCTTGGGCTTGGCGAGTATGTTAGTACCTGAGTGTGTGGGGCTATTTGAGACCACTCAGTGAGTCTCAGGCATTCAGGAGGTTGCAAAGGCCCACTTAGTCCTGATTCAACCCTACTGAGGATGGCAGTACTTACAGGAGAGCAGAAGAGATAAGCCCTGGCAGGCAGCTGACTGCCGCTCATCCAGCCTTATAGAATTTCCTTGTCTATTTTCTTCTCTCATGGTCTATTTTTTTAACCTGATTTTTTTCACTACTTGCTGACAGCGGTTTTTCTATTTGATTTCTGTCCGTGTGCACCAGGTTGGGATCAAAAGGAATCAACTTTATCCTTCATTTTTTTCCTCATGGTCTTGAAATGCAAGCAACTTAACCAAACCCATGATTTACCAAAAGTTAGGTGGGTATGATGTCACTTTTGGAAGCCAAACACTAAATTCTGTTACCATAGAATAACCCTGTAGAACTCTGCCCCGCAGCCATGGAAATCACGTCCTGTAGGGGAACACAGCCTTCTTTGTAACACCTATGTGAAGGCATTTTTATTCCCTCCACGGGCTGCCCTTAAGAGACAGGCTGTGAATTACCCTCTCCTTTCCAATGAACACTACCAAAAGGGCAACATTCTCAGTTTGTCCAGAACAAACATTTCAGAAGAAGGGCTAGTTTAACGACTTCTTAGTTTCACCTTTTAATCCAGAAATATTTTTTATCCCATGATCTGAATATCAACCCCGGTTTTTATCCTCAAGAGAGAAAAGAAAAGGTGATCAAAATCTACTTGAGACACCTCCGAGATGAGACTTGTCATTAGGAATCCCTGACATTTCTGGGAGGAAAAATAAAGATGGTTAGACTTTTACAAATATAAAGAGACTTTATTTTTTAGAGTAGTTGTAGGTTCACAGCACTGTTGAGCAGGAAGTAGAGTTCTTACATATTCCCTAGACCCCTCGCCACACACAGCCTCCGCTGCTATCAACATCCTGCAGCAGAGTGGTACGTTGATTACAATAGATGAACCAACATTGACATTTCATTATCAGCTAAAGTCTATAGTCTTTGTCATCCTTCATTCTTTGTGGTGCACAACCTATGAGTTTTGACAAATGTATAATAATAAGTATCCACTATTTTACTATCTTTATTTATTTATTATTATTTTTTTTTTTGACAGAGTCTCACTCTGTTGCTCAGGCTGGAGTGCAGTGGTGAGACCTTGGTTCACTGCAACCTCCGCCTCACAGGTTCAAGCGATTTTCCTGCCTCAGCCTCCCAAGTAGCTGGGATTACAGGCGTGTGCCCCCATACCTGGCTAATTTTGTAGTTTTAGTAGAGACAGGTTTTCACTATGTTGGCCAGGCTGGTCTCAAACTTCTACGCCACCAGCCTCGGCCTCCCAAAGTGCTGGGATTACAAGCATGAGCCACTGCTCCCGGCCTATCTCACTATCTTCCTGAATAGTTTTATTGCCCTGAAAATTCTCCACACTTCATCTATTCATTTCTCCCTTCCTTCTAACCTTTGGCAACCACTGATCTCTTTATTGTCTTCATAATCTTGCCTTTTCCAGAATGTCATATAGTTAGAATCACACTGGATGTAGCCCTTTCAGACTGACTTCTTTCACTGAGTAATATGCTTTGAAGTTTCCTCTATGTCTTTTCATGACTTGATAGCTCACTTCTTTTTAGTGCTGAACAAAGTTCCACTGTCTGGATGTACCAAAGTTTGTGTGTCCATTCACCAATTGAAAGACTTGGCTGCTTCCACGTTTTGGCAATTATGAATAAAGCTGCTATAAATGAACATGTACAGTTTTTTTGTGTGTGGACATGTTTTCAACTTTTTTGGGCAAATAAAAATGATTGTTTTCTGAAGCAAACTTGACAGACACCGTCTCTGATCCTCCACCATTATAAACAAAGCTTTAGCACAATAGCAGGATTAAATACTCTGTAGAGGATTGTTCCGTGTACTGTGAAGGAGGATACAGAGAAGAGGGATACAGAGGATAGGGTATCTCTGACCTTCTTTCACTATATGGAAGAGAAAGTTAACACGTCAACTCACTGTGAAACATGCCAACATGTAATACGTGGCAGCATGTACAAGAGAAATTCTAAAATGAAGAAGTGGAAGTTAAAAAGCTACAAAAAATTAAAACACACGCATAACAAAAGAGAAGGAAAGAGTAAGAAAAGGTGGGACCTACTTTGAAAGTTAACATCTGGGACATGGATGAAGCTGGAAGCCATTATCCTCAGCAAAACGCAGAAACAGAAGACCGAACATCGCATGTTCTCACTCATAAGTGGGAGCTGAACAATGAGAACATACAAACACAGGGAGGAGAGCAACACACACTGGGACCTGTCAGGGGATGGGGTGGGGGAGGGAGAGCATCAGGAAAAATAGCTAATGCATTCCGGGCTTAATACCTAGGTGATGGATTGATAGGTGCAGCAAACCACCATGGCTCACGTTTACCGTGTAACAAACCTATACATCCTGCACATGTATCCTGGAACTTAAAATAAAAATTAAAATAAAAAAAAGAAAGTTGGCATCTATTCTCAAATACACTGAGCAACAGTGTACAGATAAGGGTGGTTGTCTTGGCTTCCTCCCACCCTGTCAGTGTCTTTCCCCATCCCTCAGCCTCCTAAGTCCAGGGGGACATACTGTCAGCCCCTGAGCATCACTGCCAAAGAGTGGAAACAGCCTCATAAACCAGCTCACCTGGAGGAGTTAATGAACCTGTATCTAAATGAATGTACAGTCCTCTGTGCTGATCTGAATGGTGGTCCCAAAAGACATGTTCCTGTCTTAACACCTGGAACCGATAAGTGTTACCTTATTAGAAAAAAAAAAAAGGTCTTTGCAGATATAATTACGTTGACAATCCTGGGATGATGAGATCATCCTGAATTATCTGGATGGCTCCTAAATCCAATGATAAATGTCCTTATAAGAGAAAAACAGAGGCTGGGCGCGGTGGTTCATGCCTGTAGTTCCAGCACTTTGGGAGGCCCAGGTGGGTGGATCACTTGAGGTCAGGAGTTCGAAACCAGCCTGGCCAACCTGGTGAAACCCCATCTCTACCAAAAATATAAAATATTAGCCAGGGATGGTGGCAGACACCTGTAATCCCAGCTACTTGGGAATCGCTTGAACCCAGGACGTGGAGGTTGCAGTGAGCCAAGATCTCGCCACGGCACTCCAACCTGGGTGACAGAGTGAGACTCCGTCTCAGGAAAAAAAAAAAAAAAAAGAGACAAAGAAGACAGGCGGGAGAGGAAGAGACAATGTGACCACAGAGGCAGAGGTTGGAGTAAAGTGGCGACAAGTCCAGCAAAGCTAACAGCCAGCCGAGGCTGGAAGAGGCAAAGACTGGCTTCTTTCCTAGAACCTCCAGAGCGAGCGAGGCCCTGCCGACACCTTGATTTCAGGCTTCTGGCCTTCAGAGCTATGACAGAATAAATTACTGTTGTTTGAAGCCACCCAGCTTGTGGCAATTTGTATCAACAATCACAGGAAACTAATACATCCTCCTAAAGACTCTTCCTTTACCAAGCACAGTATATTAGTTGATAATAATTATTTTAGATATGATCATTCATTTTGGCTATCCAGAATCTGAGTACATTCCCTATGTTTAGGAATGGGTCAGAGACAACAGATAGGATATAACTTCATTTAAGTACAATTATTCAGCCTATAAAGTTTAGTCTTTCACATTTGGTTGAAGACCTGGGTGAGCTTGGAAGTTATACTCGCTCTATTCTTTTTCATTATCCTGATCTCCTCCTATTCAACTGAAAGTTTTCTGAGTGCAGAAACCTATTCCCCACAATGTTCAGGAGCACATAATAAACAGTGGGTGTGCTGTTAATATTGTTTGCCCAGAAAATAGAAAGTCTAAATGTCCTCTGTGAATTAAGGAGGCCAATGATGCCCCTAGAAATAAAAATTTCTAATGACTCTCTCCTTCTGGTCTCTCCCATTTCAATCTATACTTTCTACTGTAGCCAGACTGAATTTTATAATGTGTAAATGTAATGATTCTTAAATATTTTCATTGTTTTCCATAATATACGGGCCCGAGTTGAAAATACCTTCACAAGGGGTTTGGAAGGGACTTCATAATCTGGCTTCAAACTTCATTATAGGCTAAGTTGTCGCTTTTCCATTTTCAGCTCCTATCTCTCACTACATCCTTCGTATACCACAGCCGCCCTCAAACTGTGCATGCCTCAAGAGCACCACGTTTTCTCAGGCCTCGACTGAAATACTCAAAAACCTCCAACATGCTGGCCTCTTCACCTGCAACACACCGTTTCTCCTCCCTCCAGTGCTCACTGTGGCAGAGGTGATGCTTTGTATGTAACAAATCATTTCATTTCCTCCTGAGCACACCGGAAGATCGCATTTTCCAGTCTCTGTGCATCCAGCTAGGGTCATACATCTAGTTCTGGCCAATGGTATCTGGGTGGATGGGATGTGCATCACCTCCTGACCTGGCTTCCAAAATGCCCCATGAGGATTCACTATGCTGTCTCTCGTGACTCACCATCTGGGGGCTGGTCATGGAAGACTTCAAGGTCCCAGCGGGCTGTGGAGCCATGAGATGAAAGGACCTTGGGTCTCAAAATCAACCTATGGAAGACCACAGGCCTAACACTCAATTAGAAGTGAAAAAGAAACATTTTATTGCATTCATCACTAAAATGGTGTTGTTTGTTACAGCAATATCCTATCCTGACCGACACATCCATCCTTGAACAGCAGCTGAGTATCAATTTCTGTGAATTGATCTCAACTCTCCTAGAAGCTAATCATTCCTTTCTTGGTACTTTCATAGCACATTGTTGTTGTTTTAATAACTTTTTAAATTATTTTTAATGATAGAATTAATAGAATAATATTATACTGCTTGGAAAATGGTTTTTTAAAAATCATTTATAAGGCTATCATTAACAATAACTTTAATAATTTTTGTATAATTCCTTTCTCTGTTTAATATGTACAGGCTTTTATAACATATTTTAATTAATGTATTTTTTATTTTTATATATTTTTTCTTTTTTTTAGAGATGGGGGGTCTCACTATGTTGGCCAGGCTGGCCTTGAACTCCTGGCCTCAAATGATCCTCCTGCCTTGGTCTCCCAAAGTGCTGGGATTACAGGCATGAGCCACTGTGCCCAACCATAGCATATTTTAAAATATAACCTTTATTTCTGTCTCTTTTCAAAAATAATTTTAAGATAGGATAAATTTTGTATAATTTTGTATCTCACTTTTTCTCTTCATATAATGATATAAGCATTTTTCCACATTGGGAGAAATTGCATAACCATCACTCTTAATGACTTTATAATAGTGCATTAAATGGATTGGCTGTAACTTAATTTTCCCTTTGAGGGCAGTAGACTATTTTCATTTGTATTTTAGAGAATACTATTATGAATATCTTTACAAACAAACCTTTTCATATTTTGATTCATTTTCCTAGGAAAGATTCTCAGAAGTTAGTTTACTGGTATATTTTTATAAGCCTTATATTATTTCCAAATTGTTCTCTAGAAAAGGTTATATTAATTAGCAGTGCCAAGAGCAGAGTGTAAGAATGCTCACATTAGTGCACTCCCTTTGATTATTTACACTTCCTTAATTTAATTAAAGATTGAAGTTAATTTATGTTCCAATTTACTTTCATTTGATTACTCATTAAGTTAAACGTTTCTCCATATGATTGTTTACTCACATTTTTAATTTGGTTAATTATCTGTTTGGGTCTTTTATATCATCATCTATTATTAAGCATCAATCTGTTTCTTTTGCCTTTGTTAATAACTTACTTAATAAAGGCATCAACCCTTTGTCATATAATCCATAGCTGTTAAAATGTCCTCGTTCGACAATTATTTATTGAGCACTGTTATGTGTCAGGCACTGTCTAGGTGCTGTGGACACATCAGTGAACAAATCAGATCGCAATGTTCCTGTCCTCATGTTTCATCTTTCTTATTAGATAGGAATTGCTTTTTGCCTCACTCCTAAGTACACTGTGAGCAACCAGAGGACAGGGATGAGATTGTAGCTTACTTATTTTTATTTTTCCATCACACTTCATCACCTGCTTATTACACAGAAGATGCTCAATGCTGGTTTGTGTATAGATAGGCCTGCAGTGCAAAATGTTCAAAATTATGCTTCCAGTTCCCTAACATCTGGGTATATTTTAGCGTAATGCTTTGCATCCACTATAATAAACACTGGCTTTTCTACTGCTGCCAACCCAAGAAGGACACTATCTCCATGATTATTCAACCTTGGCTGCCCACCAGGCTCACCCAGAGCATCAAAAACAACACAAAACAAAAACTTCATTTGTAGCACTTACCCTCAGACCAACTAAGTGAAAATCTCTACTCTTTTTTAAAGTTCTTTAGTGATTTCAATGTGCAGCCAGAATTGAAAACCACTATGGTGTGTGAATCTCATGTTTGAAGGAGGGTCAGGTGAGAGGAACTGGAAGGTGTTTCTTGTAGTTGGCAGGAAGCAGAGGTCCTTGCATTCTCTTTACACCTAAACAGCACCCATTCATCCAGATCCTTCTCTCACGGAGAGTAACGTTAATGTGGACAAAGTCCAGAGCCAATATTTGATGGGAAGGATTTTTCGTTATAGACACTTGTATAATCCTGAAAACTACACACTAGTGGGAGCCCACAAGGGCAGGAACTTTGTTTTGTTTCTATTGTGTACCTAGAGCCTACTGCCATGTGTGGGGATTCTTGCTACAGTACTTACCCCATCCTGACTTCTTGAATCTTCTGTGAAGTCTTCTCCAATTCTCCCAGAAAAAAATAAAGCTCATCAAGAAGGTATTTTTAGCATCTGCCATTCACAGAGACAGAAAATGTTGTGACCCAAATGGCAGTCGTTAGTGAGGATTCTTCTTACCGGATTACTTGTGGAAGACTGGCATTATTGGGTGGCAGGGTATCGGTGGGTAGGTTCCTAAAGTCTGGCAGCAGATGCAAACATGGCAGCCCTGCCACTTCTAGAAGGCTGACCTCACACCAGCTACTGCCAAAGAGGAAACAAGGGCTTTCTGTATGGCCTCACTTAATGCAAAATGGTTTCAAATGGGGTTTATTTTACATGGACCATCTGGTTTGAATCTATGCACTAAAAAAGGATAAATAGCAAATCATCTCCCGTCCTCCTCAGAATATCAAAGTCATCTTCATCTTTTCTTCTACCCGTAGATAATGTAAATACCAAAGCAAAGTTCCTTTGTTCTTCTTCCCCAGGAATGTTCAGCCCAGGAGGCCTCATTATAAGTCTGGAAAAAAGCAATTGTTACATGAGATCTTGAAAAATATTATCTTTAGAAGTCAATCACTCTTGGGTTTTTTGTACATTGTGAGTACTCGTTAACACTTACTGGAAATTAAACTTGATAGCATAATTGATATATAAAAATCACAAACATTTTGGAATTCTCTCGTATTTGTATTTGGGATGAGTTTTTTGCAGCCTTTTTTCTTTACTATGTAGTAAACAAGAAATACTTCTTAAAATTTTTTTTTAACCCAAACATTTGAAAAATGGTCCAGGGATGCATTTGGCAACCAAGAGCTTATTGTGTTGTCTGACCCTCAGAAAGAAATGTTTGTCACTCTTGGTATCTTTCCCTTGAGGAATCGTCTCTTTCAATCAAGAAGAGACTCAGCTCTTGAAAAGGGCCAGGGAGAAATCAGATAGCATCTCACTCCATGCCGTAAGAACAAGGACTCATTCAATTGCTCAACAGCTTGTCCAAAACATTTAAGTTGCCATCTTAGTTTCTCCAGGAGAAAGGATGCCCAGACAAGTCACCATCCTTTCTACTTGTGTTTCAAGCACGTTCTACAATCCCTATAATGTGGCGGGTTAAGCAAGGAATGCATCCTTTACTTCCTGGTCAGACATAATGAGATTTATCCCTCAAATGCTCATGTAAGATGTTCTCCTCTTCCTCCAGCCTGAAAGTACCTTGTAGTAAGTACTTTGAACCATAAGGAAATTGAAGAATTTCTCTATTACATCCTGGTATTAGTTGATGTCTTCCAATACATCTCAAGAGAACGTCGAGCTTTTCCTGCTGAAGCGAGTGACATTGAAAAGCGGCATTTGGATGGAACATGGTAGAAAGTAGCGAACTGCTTTAGGGAGGAGGCAGCGTTATCTTGGATTTATAGGTCTTGCAAATATTTATTCAAGGTGCTAAAAAGTAGCATCTCTCCTTCTTAAAATTATTGGCCAAAGTGGTCTTATGCCATTACTTTGTAAGTAAATATTGCTGCAACATTCTAAACAGATTTATTAGGCCTGTCACCAGCAGCCAAATATTTATGTAAGCTCCGTGGGTTGAAAAGGTAGTTTAAGGAGACTGTTTTAACCACAGCTTTGTAAATGTTTAAGGTAACATCCTGTCTCTTTGAAACCATCCCACCTAGCCATATCATCATATTTATAATAAAAAGACAACATGTTCAAAGTGATGCATTATTTCCTGCTGTCCAAAGTTAGGCTTCTGTCTTTTTATCACAGCTAAACAGAAAAAAAAAAAAATTTCAGAGAGATCCTTTTATGTAGTACCTGGGAAGAAGTCACTGAAAATGTTACTAGTGGGAGTTGAGAGAGAGGAAGAAAATATAACTCTTGTGGCAGATGTAATTAAGAGGGAATAATTTAAAATCGTGTGATAAAGCCTTACTTAGAACACACAGGTATGTTTAATAGCTGTACTCATTCTGTAATCAATCTATTTTGCCTTAGATGTACCTCAATAGCTACTAGTGAATTTTGGTCCCCAAGTCCAGTATGGTTGCCAAAATAAACTGTGTGCTGGGGGTGTGTCTGTGGTATGTGGGTGTGTGTATGTCCACCTGAGTGAATTCTGGGTTTTGCTCAATTCTAATCAGTCTCACTTGCTAGTGGTCTATTGGTCTCTATATCCGACTATGATATATCAGTCAGGACCCTTTCAGTTGCAAGTAAAAGCAACCGATTTTTTTTTTTTTTTTTTTTTTTTTGACACAGAGTCTCACTCCATTGCCCAGGCTGGAGTGCAGTGGCACAATCTCAGCTCACTGCAACCTCTGCCTCCCGAGTTCAAGTGATTCTCCTGCCTCCCAGGTAGCTGGCATGACAGGCATGCGCCACCATGCATGGCTGATTTTTGTGTTTTTTAGTAGAGATGGAGTTTTGCCATGTTGACCAGGCTGGTCTTGAACTCCCGACCCCAGGTGATCCGCCTGCCTCAGCCTCCCAAAGTGTTAAGATTATAGGCATGAGCCACTGTACCAGGCCAAAATAAACCAAATTTAAATTAATTTAAACAATAAGGGCCAGGCTTTGGCTTATCTAATGGAGAGTCAGGAGATACATCTTCAAGTACAGTTGGATTCAGGCACTCAAAAGTGTTGCCAAAATCCTTTGCTCTACTTTCCTTTACTTTGGCTTCACTCCCAGGTGGCTTTAGCTTCTGTAGTGTTCACGATAAGCCCCAGAAGCTCCCGACTTTTATTCTACCAGCTTATCACACAGCAGACAGAGGCTCGGTCTAGGCGGGGAGACATAGTTCTTCTCAACAATTGTGGTAACTTTATATGGCTTAACCTAGAACCAGAGGTAGCGTATGGTGGTTGGGGTCAGCTGTAATTTTACTCCATCAATTGAAAGAGGGGAACTTGGGATTACTCAGCAAAAAAATCTGAGTGAAATAGCAAAAGAAGGATTTTGATGAATGATGAAAATGGATTCATGCCTTCTACAGTTATGCACAGTCACAGGAAGCCAATGTTCAGATTCTAAAGATAACATTCAGATACATGTGTTGAAAGAAGGCCAAGAGACCAGAAACCAACTGCAAAGCTGGTGTAAGTGACACAGCCAGGACCTCATTTAATGCAAAATTGGAGAGGATGGGGGAGATAAGCAGTCACTCAGTTGTGTAGAAGTTTACAAAATACCCATCTTTAAGAATTTCACTGGATCTTCCCAAATTTGTTAGTATCTCGGTATTAATTAACTTAATGGCGTAATTGACAACTAGGAAGTTTATCCAAAATGTGGGCCCTGTTTTAGCTGAAGTGCTTATGAAGATGAAGATTACTGGGCCCTGGACCTCTTTGTCATGCTACCTGGAAATAGAATATGTGTATTTGAATATTCTCCCTAGGAGATTTTTTAATAAACTGGCATCTTGATAAAATTTAATAATTTTGGGCTATGGGATATATGTTTCCATTTCATTCCAATTGGCATTTGCTCCGTACTTGGTGAATGCTGAATGCATAAGAGTCAATGGCCCCATGTTATAACTAGAATATAGACAAGTATTTTTAATAATAGGATTAGTGCAGTGCATTGAATTATTGGCCTCAGCTCTGCACCTCTAGAGCCACATCCTTGCCTTTGACCTTATATTGGCAGAGAGCACTACTTTGCCTCTTGAGTTTGCATTCAGTCATGTGACTTGCTTTGGCCAACGGAATGTCGACAGATGTAGCAGTATACAATGTGAGCATAGACCCAAGATATCTTCCACATATCCATGTGCCCTGTTTCATTTCCCCCAAATCCCTGAGAGGAGCTTGCCCTAAAGAGGGGCTGCATTTCATTCTGGGTCCAAAGTGAACATACTTGGAACAGTTCCCCACATAAGTTCAACTAGACCCATAGTTTGAAGCAGAGCCTCCCTAAGAAGCCAAACCTGGTTCAACCAACCCCAATGTCACTGACAGATTCATGAGAAGAAACAGTTGCTGTTTTAAGTCACTAGGTTTGAGGGTAGTTTGTTGCACAAGGTCATTATAGTAATAGCAGCTAACCAGTACAGTGAGCAGTTGGAAATATCTTTGGGGGATTGGTTTGGTTTGTTTGGGGTTGATGTCTTGTCTTGGAGGTTGACATTTGGTTTGTTTGGGGTTTGTATTGAGAAGGCAATTTGTAGAGTAAGCAGTTGCCACTTCATTAGAAGGGATCTTTCTGAGTCCCTGGTATGTGGCCCTAGCTCCGTGGGAATCCAGAAGAGATGAAGAGGAAACTGGTGTTTATTGTCAGTACTATCAACAGTAGCAACAAATATTGGGTGCACCTACCATGTGCCAAGTACTGGGTGGGGATTACGAGAGGAATAAGGAAAGGCCTGAGCTCTAGAAAAGTTTACAGTCTCATCGCAGGACCATTCCTGGTTTTCATTAGAAATATCTGAATATATCGACTCAGACTGGCCAAGTTTCTTGTAGGGCTTGCTAATTGAGAAATTAGATCCTTAAAGGAAAAATATTCTCCCTGATTCTACCCACCATTCTAATCTTTACACCCAATAAGACCTCACTAAGAGGTTTCTGAGGAGCCAGAAGTTGGGTGGATTAACTTGGAGTTAGTGAACTGCAGAAATCTCTTCCCACTGGTGGTTCCTGAGGGTTTCAGAATAGCAAAGCTGAAAGTTCACTTGATGTATTAAGCACAATCAAAAATCCATTACCTCCCTGATGCCACTACTCTTCCTTTTTGGCTGAGACTGCTACTCAGGACCAGCTACATAATTTGTGGGGTTCAGTGCAAAATGAAATTCAGGGCCCATTCAAAAATTACTCAGAATTTCAAGACAGCAAGCACAGAACATTAAACCAGGTATGGACCCCTCTGAGCTGGGGGCCCATTGTGACTGCACAAGTCTCATGCCCAGGAAGCTGGCTCTGCTGTCACCTGCAGGTAGTGCAAATAGCTGATGGCTACACATATATAAAAGGAAGCACCAGCAAAGGTTCCAGTCCTGGGTGGATTTGAGAAGATGGCCCTGCAGACATTCATTTAAAAAGCTCTCATGGTGCTGACCCATTCCAGACCTGCCCTGCCCCCTGCTCAGCCCACTCCAGTTGCTGAAGGACAAGGGTGGCCAGCAGTGACCAGGAACCATTCTGCAATTCCAGCAGCCCTCTGGCTGGACATTTTCTCCAATCATTCGGAAAACATTTGTCTGTGAGCCCCTCGAAGTGCTTTGAATGCAATCCAGACTTGCCCATGGACTTGAGCAGTTACAGCTGTATTGTACAGGTTGCATAAGGGAACTGCAAGAGACTTTCTATTGCCATGAGGGTGACTGCCCAGGGCTCAGGACAGCATAGAAACACTAGTGCCAGATTCCACCATGGTGAGAGAATTGCCTTGATGCCGCAGAAACTCCAGGGCCTCCCAGATGCACTATCACCACTCATCACGTGCAGACATTTGGCAGACAGGCCTTCCTTTGAAGCCCCAGCAAAATGATGGCGAGTTCTTCTGCTAAGGAACATGTGGCTGGCAACAGGAGGAAGAGTAAAGTGGCAGTCCCTTCTCTTTCCACAAAAGTTTAGGAGTTGGCACTTCTTTTTCCACAGTGTTAGAGCTTCTGCTATTGATGCAAAGGGCTAAAAACTGACCTGCTCCTTTGTCATCTTGGAAAAACTCAGGACAATGCTTAAGGCCAAGGTGAAATTACCTATTTTGTGTGTTCCTGATTTCCCTTAGAGAAATAAAAAAGGGAACGATTTGGCTAAGGATGGACATGGTCTAAATCAGTGGCTCTTAAAGTGTGGTTCCCAGATTGGCAGCATCAGTAACCTCTCAAAAATATAGATTCTTTCACTTGAACCCGGGAAGCAGAGGTTGTAGTGAGCTGGGATCAAGCCAGGGCACTCCAGCCTGGGCAACAGAGTGAGACTGCATCTCAAAATAGATAGATAGATAGATAGATAGATAGATAGATAGATAGATAGATAGATAGATAGATACATAGATACATAGATACATAGATACATAGATACATAGATACATAGATACATAGATACATAGATAGATTCTAGACTCTGCTCAGATCTACTGAAGGACAAACCATGAGGGTAGGACCCAGCAATCTATGTTTAACAGTCCTTCTAGGTGATTCTGATACACCATTGGCCTAAATAGCAGATCTTCACTGCCTGTATATTGTTTGCTATGGCTGTCTTAACAGAATACTGCAGACTGGTGGCTTAAACAACCAAAATTTACTTTCTCACAGTTCTGGAGGCTGGAAATCCAAATGAAGATGCCGGCAGCATTGGTTTCTAGCCAGGTCTCCCTCTTTGGCTTGCAGACAGCCGCCTTCTCACTGTGTCTTCACGTGGCTTTTTCTCTGTGTGCAAGGACTCCTGGCATCCCTTCCTCTTCTTATGTGGACACCAGTCATGTTGGATTAAGATCCCACTCTAATGACCTCATGTAAGCTTAATTACCTCCTTAACAACTCTGTCTCCAAATATAGTCACCCTGGAGGTTAGGGCTTCAACATATGAATTTGGTGGGGAACACAATTTGGTCCATAACAGCCTGAAGCCATCACACCACCAGTTTTCAACATTAAGCCTTCCAAGGACTGTAACAGTAATAACGCACATTAAGTTGGCATTTCTATTTGCCAGATCTGTGCTAAGTGCTTTTATATGCATGATTACCTGTATTATTATCCCTACTTTGCCATTTGGGAAACAAGCTCAGCATGTTATCTGCCAAACCTCACAGTTGATGGCAAAACCAGGCTCTAAACACAGGAGGTCTGATGCCAAACTCAAAGCTCTCAATCACTACTAAGATAGTAGCCACAAGTCCCAGCTACCACTCTCAGTTTTTGTTGTTGTTATCAGCATATATGTACTTTTTATTCTTTTATGTAGCTGCATACCGTTACATTTTATGAATGTGACATAGTACAAATAAACTTTGTCCCTCTATTGCTGGAAATTTAGATTGTTTCTAGGTTTTACTTTTCTACTGTGTGTATTTAAGGTGTACAACATGATGTTTTGATATACTACATAGTAAAATGGTTATCATAGTCAGGCGAATTAGCATATCCTCATCTCATATAGTTACTTATTTTTTCTGGTGGTAAGAAGCACCTAAAATTTACTCTGTTAGCAAATTTTCAGTATACACTTCAATACTATTAACTACAGTCCTCATGCTTTGCATTAGATCTCTAGACTTTTACATCCTACATAACTTCAACTTTCTACCTCATGTCCTCCCCTTTACCCTAGTAACCACCAATTGACTCTTTCTTTCCATATGTTAAACTCTTTTATTAAAATAGTCCACATTTGAATGAGATCATAAAGTATTTGCCTTTCTGTGTCTGGCTTATTTCACTTACCGTAATGTCCTCCAGGTTCATCCATGTCACAAATGGCAGGATCTCCTTCTTCAAGCCTTTTTCAAGACTGGATAATGTGTATGTGTGTGTGTGTGTGTGTGTGTGTGTGTGTGTGTGTGTGTGTGTGTGTGTTACAATTTATTTGTATATTCATCTGTTGATGAACACTTCCATTATTTTCATATCATAGCCGTTGGAAATAATACTGCAGTGAATGTGGGAGTGCAGGTGTCTCTATTAGGTGCTGATTTCCTTTGGGTGTAAACTCAGAAGAGGGATTGCTGTGTCATATGGTAGTCCTAACTTTAACTGTTTTTAGGAACTTCCATGTTGTTTTCCATAATGGTTCTATCAATTTATATTCCCACCAATAGTGTACAAGGGTTCTCTTTTCTTCACATCTTTAACAACACTTGTTGTCTCATGCCTTTTTATGATAGCCATCCCGACAGGCATGGAATGACATGTCTTTGTGGTTCTGATTTGTATTTCCCTGATAATTAGTGATGCTGAGCACCTTTTCTTTTCATAGACATTTTGGCCATTTTTATGTGTTCCTTGGGGACATGTCTATTCAGGTCCTTTGCTCACTTTTTAATTAGATGGATTTTTTTTGTTTTTGTTTTTGTTTTTGCTATTGAGTTGCACGGGCTCCTTATATATTTTGGATATTAACCCCTAAACAGATATATGATTCATAAATATTTTTTCCCAATTCATAGGTTGCTTTTTCATGTGGTTGTTTTCTATGCTGTAAGAAGCTTTTTAGTTTGATATAGCTCCACTTGTTTATTTTTGCTTTTGTTGTCTGAGTTTTTGGTATAATGTTCAAAAAACCATTGCTGAAGCCAATGTCAAGGAACTTTTCCTTTATGTTTTCTTCTAGGACTTTCATGATATCAGGTCTTACATTTACATCTTCAACCCATTTTGAGCTGACTTTTGAGTATGCTATAAGACAAGGATCTAATTTCATTTCAGTCCTTTGCATATGAAGATCCAGTTTTCCCAACACCATTTATTGAAGAGATTATCCTGTCCCCAGGGGTCTTCTTAATACCCTTGTCAAAAATTAGTTGACCATATTTGCCTGAATTTATTCTGGGCTCCCTATTCTGTTCCAAGCACCCTTGTTTTTTCAACCAAGTACATATAGGCTTCCATGGGACTGCATCTCTTTGGCTTTTTGTAGACATGAAATAGAGATGGGAATTGAAAAAAAAAAATGGAGTAGAGAGAAAAATGCAAGATTATATTCATAGATATTCATTGAGTGCTTACTAGATGTACTTCCAAACCTCTAGAAGCTTCTGCTGGAAGGATTTCTGTTCTAATCATCATCAGGAAGATTTTGGAAATCAAAGAAGTTATTCTGAGATAGCTTTGAAGTGTCAGAGCAGCCCTTCTCCTCCATGAAAGGCAGAGGGCTTGAGTGTCAGTAATCACTGAATTCCCCATGCCGGGAACAGGACCTGACTCATGTCCGCTCTCAGTAAATACGTAAGAAAGGAGTTCGTGAATCAGGATACATGCCCTTTGGTATTCCTGGGTAGATTGAGCCTTCTTTCTTATGGTCTAAAACAGGCATCCCCAACCCCCAGGTCACAGACCAGTACCAGTCCATGCCCTGTTAGGAACCTGGCCACACAGCAAGAGATGAGTGACAGGCAAGCAAGTGTTACAGTCTGAGCTCTGCCTCCTGTCAGATCAGCAGTGGCATTAGATTCTCATAGAAGCATGAACCCTATTGTGAACTGTACATATGAGGGATCTGGGTTGTGTGCTCCTTATGAGAAGCTAATGCCTGATGATCTGAGGTGGAAGAGTTTCATCTCAAAACCATTTTCCTCTGCTCTGATTTGTGGAAAAATGTCTTCCATGAAACTGATCCCTGGTACAAAAAGGTTGGGGACTCCTGGTTTAGAACAACCGCATATACCTGGTTGTTTGACTCTAAAGTTAAGATAACCTTAATCCATTTGCCACCCATTTAAGATGTTGGAGAAATTTTTGCTAAGATTACATTGGCTACTTATTGTTTTGAAAAACTTGGAGAAACTGGAGAAAATAAAACAAATTAAGGTTGGCAAGCTTAATCTATTAGTTTCCAAATCAAGTCTTTGTTTAAACAGGACCTAATCACAAAATAGCCACATTTGTTTTAATCACACCCTGAGTAAAGACAAATTATTTTTAGCTCTTCTACTATTTGGAACATAAAGGGAAAAGGCAAAACCAATGAATTTTCAAAAGCAATGATTTTCTTTAGCTGTAGAAAAACTTGTTGCAGAGAAATTAGAGTAGAACATATTCTGCAAAACAGCAAAATGGTGGTGAAGTTTTAAGACAGACATAAAGAATGCTGAGTCAAGCTGCTTCCTAGGTTTAAGAATTCAACCTCGCAGATTGACAGAGACCATGGCTTGTATCTCAGCTGCAGCAAATCCACCAAAGGGATGTGCTGAACGGGCAAGAACTAGGTTTCCTCCAAAATAGGTTCCTCCCTCCCTCCCATTGGGGCCCCCTGAAACAATGCTTCTGGTCTTTGTGGGACATGTTTGGGCTGGAGTGTGCTCATAGGATCAGTATCAACTTAACATGTACTACTCACCTACAGCATTTCAGCGACATGCTGAGCTCTTGGCATCTTTGTCTTACCAAGTCCAGTGGAACCACAACACAGTGTGACACAATTGAAAACAGGGCATAACTGAGATATAAACCCTTCTCTTGCTTTACAATGACAGCTAACATTTACTGAGAACTTCCTGTGTGCCAGGCCCTGTTCTGAACACATCACAGGTCATTATCCTAACTGAACAGTGGAGGACACGGAAATATGTGTTGGTTAATGTGTCTTATTTGTTCCAGGTTATGCGATTAGTAATAGATGCTAACAAAAATTCATACTTGGGCAGTCTGGCTCTAGAGCCTGAGGTATTAGCTATACTGCACCTCTTCTCGCCAATCTGAAATGGAACTTGGCAACATAGAGAAATATGCCCAGTGTCCTCCTCACCTTAACCAACAACAGAATCTGGGATCTGAAAGGCGCCACAGAAGTTCGCTTGGTTTTGCCCTTGGCCACAAACCAGAGAAGGTGTTATTATCCATAGTGAAACAGCCAAAGTTCTTGGGTTAAAAAAAAAAAAAATTGGCCCAAGTTTATTTAACCAAGAAATGGTGACTGAATCAAGAAGCATGTATTAAGTGTGTGTTCAGCTTGGTGAGTCCGGCAGGCTGTAAGTCAGAAGAAGCCCCATGGCTTAAGGGGGTCTCCTCACTGGGCTCTGTGTGTACCATCCCAGGCTGAGGCCGCAGCTCTGTAGGAGCCTGACTCTGTCATATAGGACTCCCAGGGCCTTTCACACGGCTTGTTTGCTGGTAGTGGTGCTAAAGCACTAGCCTGGGCCACTGGGAAGCTGGGAGGCTTCCCGGTACACAGGCCCAGCCCCTACCCATGAGCTGAGCACAAGACTACTGCGAATATCCTCACTGACAACCTGCTCCTAGAAAGAAGAACATTAGGGAAATGGCCTATGGACCTGGCTGGATTAGGAGGACCCCTACAGATAGGAGCCAGGTTAGAAATGACCAGGGAACCAACTGGTCAGCCCTCAACAGGACTTGGTGGGAAGAATATCTGAGCCAAGTCTTGCTCTTGTTTAGCATAAAGTGAAAAGGCTGATGGAGACTCCATTGTGGGGTACTGGAAGCGGTCCACTAGGGAAACTGACTAGCTTCCCTGGAATTTGGGGAAACTGGTGTTCCCATCTGAAATCTTGAAAGGCATGTGTGGCATGGATTAGCAGCTTGTCTGAGAAAGGCAGGTGCTTGCAAAGTTTGGGATGGGCAGGGCAACGATGCATTTATGTTTCCCAGGCCAAATGTGGATTCTGAGGAAGGAAGCTGGTGGTGGATCATCTCTAGAGGGATCTTGCACGAGGAGGCCTCCTGGAAGGGTGAGGTGACCCCAACAGAGAATCAACAAGACGCCAGAGACTGGGGCTTTGCAGGGGGCAATTGATGTCAGGTGAAGGAGGCATTGCCTCAAAGGAATCTCAGGTGGAAAATCCTCAGTGCTGGGGGGCTTCCAAGGAATCCAGAAGGAGAATGAGCTTTCAGACATGCAGCATAGAGAAGCCCCTAATGCTAAACTGTGATGACACATTTGCCCTTTTCCTCTAATTTCTTCAACTTCCCCACTCCCCACACCCCATCTGGTCCCATGGGAGAAAAACAGTACCTAGAAGTGGACAACGTATGGTGAGGAAGGGAGAAGAAAATGACCATGTCCTCCTCCCTTTGCCAGTCCCTTTTGCCGGAGGAGGATTGGATTCTCATTGAAGGAGAGTTCAGAGTTTTAACATTGGACAGACGTGGACCTTTTTAATGTCTGAAAGTGACTAAAAAATCTGCCTGAGGTTTTACCCAATGGGAAGTGAAAACAAGAAAACAATTCAGGTCTTCACAGTGACTGATGGATAATCATGAAATGGAAAAGATGCTCTCCAGTTAGAGTTTTGTTTGTTTGTTTGTTTGTTTGTTTGTTTGTTTGTTTGTTGAGATGAGGCCTTGCTCTCTCACCCAGGCTGGAGTGCAGTGGCATGACCTCAGCTCACTGCAGCCTCCACCTTCCCAGTTCAAACAATTCTCCTGCCTCAGCCTCCCGAGTAGCTGGGATTATAGGCATCTGCCACCACACCCAGCTAATTTTTGTATTTTTAGTAGAGACAGGGTTTTGCCATGTTGGCCAGGCTGGTCTCGAACTCCTGACCTCAGGTGATCTGCTGGTCTCAGCCTTCCAAAGTGCTAGGATTACAGATGTGAGCCACTGCACCCAGCCTCCAGTTAGAATTTTTGATGTTGAATTCATTCCATTGTACATATACATATAACATACAAACACATACACACACACACACACACACACCCCTCTTTTCCCACTAGAACAAGGAAGTTCAAAAAGGCAGGTTGGTGCTACATGGTTGAAAAATGATGTCATATTATAATAGCTGTAGGAGAAAGGCTGGTCTACCCAGAATGAAGCAAATGCTAGGATTACTTCTTGGGTTCTCTGGAGAAAGATCGATCGTGGCCATATGTCAAGAATCTGTCATTAAAGCGTCAACACATGACAAGTACACAGAAGATGGGGGGATGATACTTGGGAATAGAAACCCAGGCTGCAAACTCAGTGTGATCAGTGTGGCGCCAAGTGTCCATTTTGTAATAGATGATCAATTATATCATGATCTTTAGTGAACATTTTGTGGGTTCTCATGATGTCCTTAGAACCATCAGAACCTGCAGTTAGTGTTTCAAATAATAAGCGTTTCCATCACCTGAGTGGAATTACTTACACTTTCATAAAATATAATCAGGTTGCCTTCTCTGAAAAGACTATTCTGCACAGAATAGATATGTTTTGTAATCACAGGGCCCAAATTTTCTAACAGAGCTTGTTTTCTAACAGAATCTCTATTTTGAGACTGTAGAGAGATGTATGTAATGGAGCAGAATCAATGTCATCATCTATGACCTAGCTGATTAGTACTGGATGCTAGGTTGCCTTTCACTGTGCTTGGGCATTGCCTTAGAGAACTTTTAGTAGCCAGCTCTTAAAATGCTTTATACATTTTAGGATTAAACATTTTTAGATTGCATACACAGTCTTAAAACAAGGAAAATCTATTACGTAAACAATATCTAAAGTTTAGTATAAAGTAGACCTTACATATTATTTAAGTACATTCTAAGAAATGCCAAATACAGAACCTCAAATAAGATGAAAGTTTCTTTCTTTCTTATGTCAAAGTCCAGAGTGAAGCAGGTAGTCTTGGGTGGGCAGACGGTTCTGATCCACCAGCTCCTCCAGGCACCCAAGCTCGGGATCTCTACCCTCCTCAATGTGTGGCTTCCATTTCTGGGTGTAAAAATGCTGCCCCAAACGCCACTGCCACCAATTCTCAGTGGCTAGGAGATGACCCAGATGTTGCATGCATCACTCCGTTTCACATTCTATTGGCCCAAATGTGATCACAAGGCCACACACAGCTACAAACAAGACTGTGTGATATGGTCTATCACCGGGCACCCATGTACCCGGCTGAAACATGGGTTCTGTTACTAAATGAAAAATGAGACCAGGTGTGGTGGCTCACACCTGTAATCCCAGTACTGTGGGAGGCTGAGATGGGTGGATCACTTGAGGTCAGGAGTTTGAGACCAGCCTGGCCAACATGGTGAAACCTGTCTCTACTAAAAATACAAAAATTATCCAGGCATGGTGGTGGGCACCTGTAGTCCCAGCTACTCAGGAGGCTGAGGCAGGAGAATAGCTTGAACCTGAGAGGTAGAAGTTGCAGAGAGCCGAGATCGCAGACTGCACTTCAGCCTGGGTGACAAAGCAAGACTCCGTCTCAAAAAAAAAAAAAGGAAAATGAGAGAATGGATACAGGGTGTAGTGGGGGGGGGGGTAACAGAAGTCTCCTCTATTTCTCAGTAATTATTGGAAAGAAATTGAGTGCATAATTTCATTTAACAAGAATTTTTGCTGCTGGTCAGGGACATAGCAAAAGAATAAAAATTAAAAAGAAACCAAGAATGTACTGAATGCTTCTTGAGTGCTAGTATTCTAGTTTGCCCCTGGAGAGATCCTCCCAAAAAAGAGGGCTTTATTAGTAGGATATCTTCAAAAGGAAAATCCTAATGTATTTTAAAATAAGCTAAATTCACAGGACTGTCCCTCACATATTCATTTCTTTGTCGGAAATTATAGCAGAGAAAAACCCTTTCCCTTTTCACTTGGCATCAATTAAATGTAAATGTCTTGAATGCTCACAGATGATACAGCATAGGATGAGCTCATGGTGATGTAAAAAGCTGGCGTAATATTCACTAGGTGCTAGAAACCAAACCATTTTGGTCTGGCAGGAAAAATATGCCAGGACTGCAAGTGATTGTCATGAGGCCCTTTGCTGTTTGTCATTCTCTCCTCATTTTCATACTGCACATTTAGTCCTACCCAAAATAAATACTTTACAGTTGTCCTTTAGAAGCAGAGGGAGCTCTGGGCTGGGAGGCAGAAGGCCCAGGGTTGATAATAAGCTCTGCTGCCAAACAGTTGGTATGACCCTGAAGAAATAACAAACAGGGCCTAGGTTTCTGTTCACTAATTCATCCTGCGAACATATATTTGTCACTTGCTGTGCAGATTCTGTATTAAGTCTACAGAGGTATCCTTCATCTCTCCCTTCTTGGACTCTTTATGATGCTCTATGTATCCCAACCTCTATGGGCCATAGAAATGTGGCTACAACCTCATCACATACACAAACCAAACAAACATCTGCAGCATTGCTGCTTGCGGCAGACTGCTGATTCTCTCCCACTACCCATTCTCCTGTTCTTCTAATGTAATAGAAGCCCTGATCTTCTGTTGGGTGCAAGGCAACCCCTTCAATCCTACTTGTTAGCTACAGATGTGCATGCATCAAGTTCTGGTCAATAAGATGTGAGTGGAAGCAATTTGTAAAACTTCCACGTCATGTTCTGAAAAACAAGAGGTGTGCCTTCCCATTCCTTTTCCCCCTTCCTGCTGGGAGGCAGGCATGGGCCAGGGTCATCTTGGGCTAAGTGGAAGAGGGCAACATCCAAGGGTGGTAATGAAACAAGATTGAAGAAACCTGATACCCTGTATTAGTATTCTATTTCTCTGTAATAATCTATCCTAAAATGTAGCAACTTATAAAAACATTTATGATCTCACAGTTTCTCTTAGTCAGGAATCTGAGCATGGCTCTGCTGGGTCCCCTGGCTCAGGTTTCTCACCAGGATGCAATCAAGCCATTGGCCAGGGCTGCTGTAGGTCAATGCTCAAGTTGGGGAGGATCCACTTCCAAGGTCATTGGTGTGACTGCTGGCAGCCCTCAAACCCCAGCTGGACATTGATGTCTTATCACTTCTGCCATGTAAAGTTGGTTAGAAGGTCCCACCCACATGCGAGGTGATTATGCAAGGCCGTGAACACCAGGAAGAGAGGTCTGGGGAGCCACTGCAGAGGCTGTGCACTGTACATGCTCCCTCCCATAGCCGGTCTGCTTATGCCACGACTGTTACAGTAAAGTGAAATAAACAACCATCGACTTTAAAGAAGGGTCTGCATTAGAGCAGCCAACGTTGTGTTCTAATTGATGCAGTGCTGGATTTGTTTAATTCTGTGAAACGTTTGTCCAGTTATTGAGGGCCTTGTAATAGGCATTTTCTGGAATATCTGCCAAGCAAAATCACTTTCTCTGAAAACTGCCCCCCTTCCTCCTCCTGTACCTCACCTCCCCTATCTGAGGACTTCTGCAGCCATTTTTGTAATTTAAAAAATCTCCTTGTTGCCGTCTAATGAAAGAAAGGGTAAAATGCTGACTTCAGGTGGGCCAAATCTGTAGCCCAGGACTCTGGAACTGGGATCCAGAAACCCTGATCAGTGTCTCTCGTGAGGACTGGACATCATGTGACATCAGGATGGGCTCTGCATGTGCATGGGAAAGCGAGCAAGCCAGTTTGCAGAGAGAAGGAAGAGACAGAAGTGCCAAAAAGCCTTCAGAGTGGGCTTGGTTCACAGCATCTCATTCCAGGCCCTGCTGAAGCCCAGCTCTGGCCCAGGTATGGAGATGCCTCTGCCCTACTCCAAACATATGTCCTCCTCGCCCCTTTGTTTTCATTTAAACCCGTGTCAGTGGGCTTTGGATGTTTGAAAATAATCACTAAGGAACGCCTTTAGTGTTTTGAGTTTTCAACACCTCACCTCAACATCATCTCACCTAGCTCCTAGCATCCTGTGAGCTCTCTTCCATCTCCTCCCCTGAAAAAAAGTCACAAAGTCTTGCTGGAAAACACGTGGGACAAGATCAACAGGGCCTTCTGAGAAGAAGTGTGCAAGGGTGGACGCAGCATGGATGGATATCTGTGATCTGACATCATTTTGTTGGAGGTCAGGAGGAGGAGATGCTTTGGTGCCATTAGATGACAAAGATTCAAAGATGTCATCCCCTCTTGCCTCAATCCCCTGTGCACTCATATATTGCTTGTGTGGCCCCAAAACAAGGAACTCCGTAACCTTGTTACTGAGCTGTTAGAAAGAACCCCCAACTCTGTGAGTTAACTCCTACCCCTTCCCTTGAGTGGCTTTGTTTTGGATTTTCTAAAGTCACTCCAAGAGACAGAGTCTGTGCTCTGAGATAGCATCTTTCTCCACGCATGCCCTCCACATGCTACTCTCCGTCTGGATTGTTTACTTCAGAATCCAGGCCAGGGTGCTGGGGATGGTTGTATTTCTTGAGTGGAATTCCGCAGTCCCTGTCCGAAGTCACACTCTGCATTCCTTCAATGCCTCCTTTGAGCTGGAAGGTCATTCTACAGCAAAGCTATTGGCTGCACAAGCTCATGGAGGCCTCATACCCGACCTTGTCCCAGCAGCTGACCCTCTGGTATGGAGGGAGGTGGAGTGGGATGTCGTAAACAGGAAGACAGCAAGCCCCGGCTTGGCCTGGGGAGCAGGAAACATGAACCACCACGCTCAGCCCTGTGCCCCGATCACAACCTCCTGTGGTTACAGTGCCTCCCAGGCTGGTGGAAGGACTGTTCTCAGCAGCTTGGGATTGTCAATGCAGCAGCAATAATTTTATCCTAAGATGCCACTTCAAAAACGTCACGGTTTCTGAGTCTGGTGTGACAGATGCATAGACAGATGGAGGAAAATAAGACAAGGGAGAGTTAGAGGGAGAGAGCGGTTGAATGCTGGGCCTGTACCCTCAACCCACATTCTAAACTGCTGCCTGTCCCCACCCTATCTCCCAATCTCTCCCCACCCAGTTGCATTTTGCTATTTCTACAATTTGTAGCATACTATACTCTACTTTTATTATCAGACTCTCCATACTAGGATGTAAGCTCTTTGAGGGCAGGGAATCTTTGTTCACTGATAAAGAGCCTAACAATATCTGGTACACGCAGCCATTCAACAAATATTTGTTGAATAAATGGATGGATGGATGGATGGATGGATGGATGGATGGATGGATGGATGGATGGATGGATTTCCCTAAGGATGCTTTTAGCAATTTCCTTACATATTTCTTTTACTATTTTCCTGCTGTTTTTCAAACTGGGAATGCACTCTCCCAACCCAACCAATCAGCCCTGTTCATCTCTCAAATGCCAGCTCCAATGCCACTCCTGAAGTATAGCCTTGTGGTTAAGAGCCACCATTGCAGGGTTCAAATCCCCACTCCTCTGCTTGTTCACTATGTAAGCTTCAGTTTACATACCTAATGGGATTACCACAAAGACAAAATAACATAATATACAAAACATGTTTAATTAACACATTCTCCCTGATGTTTCCAGTTAGGTACCATCTTTTCCTCCTTTAAACACGCATGTTACATTGAGTCTCTCTTAGGAACTCTTCACATTTTCCTTTGTATCCTACCTAGCTATTCTTGTACATGTAGTATTTTCCTTGACAGAAGGCTCCTTCTGACATAATGCTTTTTAAAATACATATTCTTAAGCACCCTCTTTGAGTATTTTTATGTGCAGCATTTTAACAAAGAAACATCAAAGCACAGGAGTGAATGTGCTGGGAAGAAGGAGTCGGGGAGAGATTACTATTCTGAGGATGAATGAAACATTGTCTGGGAGGGCTTGGAGGATAGGATGCAGAAATACACAATCAAAAAAACAGTCACCCAATACAGCGTTTCATGTCATGAGCTGCAACTTCATAGAAGTCTTCAGAGCCCATGCATAGGGATCATCCATCTTCTGTGAATCAGAAGCCCCCAGTTCAAAGGAAGCTGGTGAAGAAGCAAGAGTCAGCCCCAGACCCGAGGCAGCAAAGAGCTGGCTTCTGAAGAAAAGGACCTGCCCCTTTCTGTTACAGGAATCTCCTACAAAGTCATTTGTGATAAACACTGGTGTGTTTCTGCAATCTGGCTTTTATCCCTTCAAAGGTTCCTGAATGGGGGCAATTAACAGAGATGGGGAAGCCAAGAAAATGCACTGTGAGTATAAACAGCTTGACAGGACATTTATACAGAGAATTCAGAACAGAGTCCTCATTCCCCAGCATGGTACAGGCCAGAAGGGAGAGTTTTAGAGCAAGAGACACTCATCTTTTGTGTTCTTTCTAGGAAGTGTTCTTCTGACAGGTATGAAGGGTTTTGGTTGAGTTTCAGAAAAAGGATGAGTGACTAACTGGGATCACAGGGTAGCAGTGCACTGAGGAACCTAACCACTGTCCTCACTCAGGACCACTGAAGCTCTTTTATAGGAAACAGAAGGGAAGAAATCATAACTTTTTTTCCCCAACTTCATTGAGATGTAACTGGAAAACCCCGGCCCCTGGTAGCCACCATTCTACTCTCTACTTCTATGAATTTGACTATTTAAATTTCACATATGAGTGAGATTATGCAATATCTGTTTTACTGCATCTGGTTTATTTCACTTAGCATAAGATCCTCCAGGTTCATCCATGTTGTTACAAATGATAGGATTTTCTTCTTTTTAAAGGTTAAGTGATATTCCATTATGTACACGTACACACACACACTCCACATCACATTTTCTTTATCTATTAATTGACAGATATTTAGGTTGCTTCCACATCTTGGCTGTTGTGAACAATGCTACAATGAACATGAGAGGACAGATTAGTCATCCAGGAAATGTAAACCAAAATCACAATGAGGGTCGGGGGTGGTGGCTCACACCTGTAATCCCAGCACTTTGGGAGGCTGAGACAGGGGAATCACTTGAGGCCATGAGATCAAGACCAGCCTGGCCAATATGGTGAAACCCTGTCTCTACTAAAAATAAAAAAATGTATACAAAAATTAGCCGGGCATGGTGGTGCACACCTGTAGTCCCAGCTTCTCAGGTGGCTGAAGCACAAGAATTGCTTGAATCCGGAAGACAGAGGCTTCAGTGAGCCTAGATTGTGCCACTGCACTCTACCCTGGGTGACAGATCAAGACTCCATCTCCAAACACGTGCACACACACACACACACACACACACACACACACACACACATGCACACAATGAGATATCACCTCACAACTGTTAGAATGACTATTTCTAACAGAAAGATGAAAGATAACAAGTGTCAGTGAGGATGTAGAGAAAAGGGAACCTTTGTACACTGTTGATGGGAATGTACATTGGTATGATCTAACCTTTGAAAGCTGAATGAGCCAATCTGACTTCACTGGCTGATGTGTGGTCAGAATTCAATGATTATAGATCTAATCCTCAATTTTCTCCTTTCTGTGTGCCAGGTAGGCAGAATCGTCTGTCCTAGAAAAGGTTTATAAAGGTCTCAGGGTACATACGTAAGAGTTCATGCCTCACAAGCAGGCTGACTTGAGATAGAACCACGGATCTGCTGTCTACCGACTGTTCGACCTGGCAAGCACCTGGCCTTGTTAAGGCTTACTTTCTCTTTCTGTGAAATGGGAATAAAGTTACTATGCATCTCGCTGGGATTATCTTTAGGAATAATAAAGGTTTCCAAATTTCAGGCTGCCAAATATCCTCAGTGAAGTTTAGCTCTTATGATTATTATTAAAACATTAAATCTACATTCTGTGGAGGAAGAGGAAGGGGCTCTCATGTCAGAGAAGGGAGAGGAATTGGTTTTCAGAATCCAGGTAGAATGAGTGTCTTGAAGCCACATATCTAACTTTGCTTTTCAAAAAGAATATTAGAACTTTTCAGGGCCGATAGATCTGTTCACTATATGGACTGTAGTAATGGTTTCAGAGTTGTATACATATGTCAAAACTTAGCAAATTACGTACTATTTTACTTTATTTTATTTTATTTTATTTTATTTTTTGGAGACAAAGTCTCTGTCTGTTGCCCAGGCTGGAGTATAATGGCACAATCACAGCTCACTGCAGGCTTGACCTCCCAGACCCAAACAATCCTCCTACCTCATCCTCCCCAGTAGCTGGGCCCATAGGTGTGCACTAACATGCCTGGCTAATTTTTAAAATATTTGTAGAGACAGGGTTTTCCTTTGTTACCCAGGCTGGTCTTGAACTCCTGGGCTTAAATTATCCCCCCATCTTGGCCTCCCAAGGTGCCTGGATTACATGTGTAAGCCAACATGCCTGGCCAAAACTTGTCAAATTATAGACTTTAAATGTGTGCAATTTATTTTATTTTGGCTTAACAGCTTAAATAAAGCTGTTTTAAGAATTATCTTTTAGAACAGCAAGGAAACGGAGACCATAATGATATTGATTTTCAGGCAGGTGATTACAAGTGGCTGAGCACATGAATAAATGAACACTCACATATGAAGCAATACTGATCACACATGACCATTCCTTACAATTTTCTTAATATCTCTCCTTTCTCTTCCCCTTCATCTACCCAGAGCCTTCCACATGTAAGCCCCAGATCAAGTCCCACCTCCTCTCAAAAGCCTTCACTGACACCTCATCGCAATTGTACCTGTCTGTCTTAACACATATACATTGTAATTTCTCAAATAATGCCTCCAGACTTCGGATGAGCTCCTGTTCTATTATTTAGATTATTTAACTTGTCACGTGTTTGCGGTGATGTTAAGCTTTTGAAAAAAATAGGAGACACTTATTTTGTGATTGAGCACATAGGACTTGATAAATACGTTCCCACTGAATGACAAAATTTAGAGTTCTATGTCCTAAACTTGACTCTCATCACCACAAACTTCAAGGGATGATCCCCAACATCCTTTCTATTAAATTTCTATTAAGTTTATATTCTGTTGGATAGAAACTTTGATGGTATCAAAGACTCCTTGACATGAGCAGGCCATCAGCTGAGCCTTCACTGTTTATCACTTGTTTTCATATGAAGATTTTATTTTAATTGTATTTGTTGTATTTGTTCATAATGGCTTTTCATCCACAACTGCACAACTAAAGGGTTTGACTTGAGAAACCCAAAAGCCTATTTTGAAAGCAACAGAGTTTAAAATACTTCTTCCAGTTCCTTCCACATTTGAACAGAATAGTTCTAAGTCCCAGCCAAGCTTGAACCCTGAAACACAGGGTGCCTGGGAAAAGCTACCCAACACCATCGAGGTGGCCGCCCTGATCCTATTCCATTATCCTAAGCCCTTTCGTTTTCTGTTTGTTTGTGTTTTGCTCCCCTGGAAGTCTAATGGAGTCAGATATCACATCTCCCAGAAAAGGAATGACATTTATAACCCCCTTCTGCTCGTGCAAAAGGAGGGGTTATCTTGAGATTTTGCCCATCAGCGCTCTCCAGAATCTCAGGCAGCTTCTTAGCCTGGTGTGCTTGGAGTTAGCTCCAAGCCTGGAGGTTTAGCATCCAGGGAGCCTCAGACCCGATCATAAGGCCCACAGTTGAGAGTTAGCAGGACAGCCCTAAGTATCCTCTTCCTGTTTCAGAGGGTTGCTGGCAAGTTTCTGAAAATCTGCAGCTTTTTTATGTCTTTAATGCTGGGCTCTTTGCCATCATTCATTTCAGGACTAGAGGTAGCCCTGTTTAATATTAGGCTGCTCCGCCCACCCCCACCACCATCCGAATAAGAAAGGATGGACTCCATCATGTTTAGTGCCTGCCAAGGTAGTGGTGTCACTGGTGATGGTCACAGGGATGCACCCTGGGGAAGGAGCCAGCAAGGTTTTGCTTTTCAGGTGTCAGAGGGAAGACAGAGAGCAGTTTTTTGGGTAGGAACTGAAAACAAAACAAAACAAAACAAAACAAAAACAGGAATATTTAGGAGGGCATGCTCTTTTTCTAAAATGGTCTTTGTGGCTTTGTTTTTCTATTAAATAATTATTCTTGCTGAATGAATTATTTACATTAGCATTTCTTAAACTGGGTTCCATTGTGTCAATAGGTATTTCTTTAAAACAAAGATGTAGACAGATAGTTCCATGATCAAAACAGTTCAGGAAATAAAGGTCTGGAGAGCAAGGGCTCTAAGGACTAGCTATAGGGATTGATGAAAGCTCACAGTGGTCATAAGGGAGGTGGCACTGGAGCCTGGCTTGATTCAGACCAGGCAGAGAGAAGGTTCCAGGCAAAGGGGACCAATAAACGGCAAACTGAAAACGCTCAGGGAGAGATGAGACACCTCTGGCTCGGAGAGTTTAGTGCAGCCGAATTTTTATTTATGTAATTCCAAGAAAATTCCCTCTCTTCTCATTGCTTTCCGGGGAGACACAGCCAGCAGCCTCCTTGGGGTAGACACTGTCATTTGCCTCTCCAAAGCTCATACTTGTGTGTGCACACACACTTCTCCGTTGCAAGTAGAGCCTTAGTGTTTGTCTAGGCGTCCCTCCCTCAGGTGGCAGGGGGGCGGGAAAAAACCCTCCCTCTGCTCCCAAAAGGTGGTATTGGTTAGTCTAAGCCAAGTATATTAATTCCTCTACCTTTGCCATAGATTGATTTGGGCATGGTTACGTAACCCAGCCTTAACAAATGGAACCTGCGGGATAATCTTCTCGGGAATTCTGGAAGAGTTTTGCTTCATAATAAATAAAGACAGACACCTGGGAGGAAATGCAGTTTTCTTTGTTGGGTGTAGAATTTCTGGTTGTCATCTAGCAATTTGGCAGTGGACGGTGGGAGAAAGGGCTGTAGACATTCTGAGAATGGCAGAACAGAAGGATATAAAACACCTGGGCCTTTGATGACATAGTCACTCAGTCTAACCATGGAACCACTCCATCTCTGGACTTTGCTATTAAGTGAGAGCATAAACTCCTTTCTGCTTAGGCCACTTTTCATTGAGCCTTGGGCTCCTTGCAACTAGATATTTCATGAGCAGAGTTTCTCCCTTGACAGAACACATCTAACAACTTAACCATCATGCTGCCTACCCATTCCTTGGATAGACTCTTCAATTAGCCCCTTTGGAGTGTAGAGTTTAGCCTTTCAGGCTGCCTCTGGCCAATGCCTTCCTCTGCTTTTCCCCTGTCCTCTCCTTTGTCCATGTCCTGGTTCCCAGATACATTTACAGAAGATCCCATATTTCTCAACTGTAATAACAGGAAAAGTATCTCATCTCATATGTATATTTTGAGAATTAAATGAGATGATGATGAAAAGAGAATAACACAGTGTCTGGCATGCAGTAAGTGGTCTACAAATTATAGTTTTAACAATGATAATGATAATACTTTTTAATTAAAATTAATAACTACTTTGGATTGACCAAGCTTACCTAATTCAGATTGAGTCATTCAAATTTCAGTGGGGTATTGTTGTTGTTACCAAATATAGCAGCAAGAAAAAGCAATAGTATGTAACATTGGTACATTGCCTTATAATCGGATATTTTACTAAGCATATTTACATGTTTACCTTGTTTACTCCTAAAATAATATATATATAATATACATACATACATCTATACACACACACACACACACACACACACACATATATATATATCCTTTTTTTTTTTGAGACCGAGTCTTGCACTGTCACCCAGGCTGGAGTGCAGTGGTACCATCTAGGCTCACTGCGACCTCTGCCTCCTGGGTTCAAGGGATTCTCCTCCCTCAGCCTCCTGAGTAGCTGGGACTGCAGGCACCTGCCACCACACTGGGCTAATTTTTTTTGTATTTTTAGTATAGATGAGGTTTCACTACGTTGACCAGGCTGGTCTCAAACTCCTGACCTCATGATCCACCTGCCTCAGCCTTCCAAAGTGCTAGGATTATAGGCGTGAGCCACTGTGCCAGGTCAAGAATCTTTTAAATGTCAGTGTCATTTCCATTTAACTGAAGCTACTGAAGTTAAAAGAGCCTAACTAAGTGCCTCAGCTCAAATACCCGGTGATTGAAATTCAAATCTTAACAGACTCCAAAATACATGTTATCTCTATCATATAGCCTCTCTCATTCACATGCATACAGCTCACTGCAGTTGACTGCTCTCTGCTTCTAAAGTTTTGTGGCTGGCCTCTGTGACTACCTAGATTGGTTAGTTTCTCTCCATTTAATAACTTTCATGTTAATATCCCTTGAAAATGTTCATGGTTCTGAGAGTAGCACAGGGCAGAGGAGAAGAGAAGAATGGCGAACAGACCAGTGTTCTAGCATCCTCTATGAAAGGCTGGGTTTGCTGCTGCAATTTGTATAAGCAGCTTCTGTTTTTGGCAATAAGTTGAGTATTCACACTACTTCTTAGCCTTTCTTTGTTTACCCAGGGGGTAAGACTCTGTGATAAGGAGTCGCTAATGAGGTTTATGTGACTAGGAGTGAACATGTGCTGTGAAAACTGTTTACCATTTACTGAGTGTCTGCAAGGTCCACTGGATGGCTGTCAAGAGGTGCTCATTCAGAGAAACAGAGAGAAAGAGAGAGAGAGAGAGAGAGAGAGAGAGAGAGAGAGAGAGAGAGAGAGGGATTTCCTGTTTAGGGAAAGTGTGGGTGAGTTAGAAACCAGAGAAAAAAATCTTTTGGAATTCAATACCAAAGAAACAGATGAGTTTAATGGCTGGCTTAATGGCTTGGGAATGTTTATCAATGTCAGTTCTTACTGGTGTTCTTTTATATGACTGTCTAAATTGTTCTCTCCCAATAACAACCCATGCTTTTAGGAAATTTTTTGTTCTCTTTCTTCTTTCCAGCATCTGCCACAGTCAACCCAAAACAGGTACTTAAACATGAAGAGTTTGGTTTCTTTGGGTATTCTGTTGCATTTCACGGTATTTGAACAGGGGCTTGAGGTAATCACTGGTCAGGGATCTTTAGAATGAGTGACTATAATTCTGAACGGGAGGTTGAACTGAATTATAAAAGGTTTCTCAAACTTTTGCACTTTCTTCTCCTGATTAGGTACTAGTCTTTTCCATGATCTTCAGGGGATGGAGAAGGAAGAGATAAAAGCAGGAAGTAGCTTTGCATCCCACCACTAGAGTTGTTTCTGATGCTAGAGTTTCAATCATATCCTTGACATTGAAGCATACCTGATACGGTTTGGATCTGTGTCCCCACCAAAATCTCATGTGAAATTGTAATCCCCAGTGTTGGAGGTGGGGCCTAGTGGGAGATGATTGGATAATAGGGGCAGTTTGTCATGGTTTAACACCATCCCCTTTGGTGTTGTCATGGTGAGAGTGACTTATCATGAGATCTGGTTGTTTAAAAGTGTGTAGCGTCTCCCCCAACTCTGTCTTCCTCCTGTTATGGCCATGTGAAGACATGCCTGCTTCCCCTTCACCTTCTGACATGATTGTAAGTTTCCTGAGGCCTCCTTAGCGATGCTTCCTGTACAGCCTGCAGAACCATGAGCCAATTAAACCTCTTTTCTTTATAAACTATCCAGTCTCAGGTATTTATTTACAGCAGTGTGAGAACAGACTAATGCAGAAAATTGGTACCAGATGTATGGTATTGATATAAAGGTACCCAAAAATGTGGAAACAGCTTTGGAACTGGATAATGGTGCAACAGTTTGGAGGGCTCAGAAGAATATAGGAAGATGAGGGAAAGTTTGAAACTTCCTAGAGACTTGTTGAATGGCTGTGACCGAAATACTGATAGTGATATGGACAGTGAAATCCAGCCTAAGGAGGTCATAGATGGAAATGATGAACTTATTGGGAACTGGAGTAAAAGTCACTCTTGTTATGTGTCAGCAAAGAGACTGGCAGCATTGTGCCCCTGCTCTAGGGATCTGTGGAACTTTGAACTTGAAAGAGTTGATTTAGGGTATCTGGCAGAAGAAATTTCTAAACATCAAAGTGTTCAAGATGTTACCTGGCTGCTTCTGAAAGCCTGTGCTCATGTGCTTGAGCAAATACATGACTTGAAACTTGAAGTTATCTTTCAAAGGAAAGCAGAGCACACAAGTTTGGAAAACTTGTAGCCTGGGCATGTGGTAGAAAAGAAAAATCCATTTTCAGGGTTGGAATTCAAGCAGGCTGCAGAAATTTGCATAAGTAAAGAGGAGTCAATTTCTAATAGCCAAGAGAATGGGAAAAAGGCTTCAGAGGGATTTCAGAGATGTCCTAGGCAACTCCCCACCATCACAGGCCTTGAGGCCTAGGAGGTTTTGTGGGTCAGGCCTAGGGCCCTTCTGCTCTGTGCAGCATTGGGACATGGCACTCTGCATCTTGGCAGCTCTAGCACTAACCTTGGCTTAAAGGGCCCCAGATACAGCTTGAAGTGCTGTTCCAGATGGTGCAAGCCATAAGCCTTGACAGCTTCCATGTGGTGTTAAGCCTGCAGGTGCCCAGAGCGCAAGGGTTGAGGTTTGGGAGCCCCCATCTACATTGTAGAAGATGTGTAAAAAAATGAGGATGTCCAGGCAGAAGCCTGCTGCAGGGATGGAGCTCTCATGGAGAACTTCTATTAGGGCAATGTGGAGGTGAAATGTGGGGTTGGAGCCCTCACACAGAATCCCCACTGGGGCACTATCTAGTGGAACTGTGAGAAGAGGGACATCATCCTCCAGACCCTAGAATGATAGATCCACCAACAGCTTGCACTATGCACTTGGAAAAGCTGCAGGCACTCAGTGCCAGCCTGTGAAAGCAGCCAAAAGAGCTGTACCCTGCAAAGCCTCAGAGGCAAAGCTGCCCGAGGCCTTGGGAGCCCACCCTTTTCACCAGTGTGCCTTGGATGTGAGCCATGGAGAAAAACTAAATTATTTTAGAGCTTTAATATTTAATGACTGCCCTGCTGAGTTTCGGACTTGCATGAGACCTGTAGCCCCTTTCTTCTGACCATTTTCTTTCTTTTTGTAACAGGAGTATCTACTCAATGCCTATACCCCCATTCTGTCTTACAAGTAACTAACTTGTGTTGATTTTACAGGCTCATAGGTTCATAGACAAGGCTTATATACCCTTATCTCAGATGAGACTTTGGAGGGTGGACTTTTCAGTTGATGCTGGAATGAGTTAAGACTTTGGGTGAATGTTGAGGTCTGTTCCAAGATGGCTGAATAGGAACAGCTCTGGTCTGCAGCTCCCAGAGTGATTGACACAGAAGATAGGTGAGTTCTGCATTTCCACCTGAGGTACCCAGTTCATCTCAATGGGACTTGTTGGAGAGTGGGTGCAGCCCATGGAAAGCGAGCCAAAGCAGGGCAAAGCATCACCTCACCCAGGAAGCACAAGGGGTTGGGAGATTTCCCTTTACTAGCCAAGGGAAGCTGTGACAGATTGTACCTGGAAAAACAGGACACTCCTGTCCAAATTTTTTTCCCAAGGTCTTAGCAACCAGCAGACAAGGAGATCCTCTACTGTGCCTAGTTTGCCAGGTCCCATGCCCATGGAGCCTTGCTCACTGCTAGTAAAGCAGTCTGAGACCGAACTGCAAGGTGGCAGCCTGGCTGGGGGAGGGGCATCCACTATTGCTGAGACTTGAGTAAGTAAACAAAGCAGTCACGAAGCTCGAACTGGATGGAGCCCACTGCAGCTCAGCAAGGCCTATTGCCTCTATAGACTCCACCTCTGTGGGCAGGGCGTAGCTGAACAAAAGGGTGCAGACAACTTTTGCAGACTTAAATGTCCCTGTGTGACAGTTCTGAATAGAGCAGTGGTTCTCCCAGCACAGCGTTTGAGCTCTGAGAATGGACAGACCACCTCCTCAAGTGGGTCCCTGACCCCCGTGTAGCCTAACTGGGAGATATCTCCCAGTAGGGGCCAACAGACACCTCATATAGGTGGGTGCTCCTCTGGGATGAAGCTTCCAGAGGAAGGATCAGGCAGCAATATTTTATCTTCTATAATATTTGCTGTTCTGCAGCCTCCACTGGTGATACCCAAGCAAACAGTTCTGGAGTGGATATTCAGCAAACTCCAACAGAACTGCAGCTGAGGGATCTGACTGTTAGAAGGAAACTAACAGAAAGGAATAGCATCAACATCAAAAAAAGGACATCTACACCAAAACCCCATCTGTAGGTCACAAACATCAAAGACCAAAGGTAGATAAAACCACAAAGATGGGGAGAAACCAGAGCAGAAATGCTGAAAATTCTAAAAACCAGAGTGTTTCTTCTCCTCCAAAGGACCACAGCTCCTCGTTAACAGTGGAACAAAGTTTGATGGAGAATGAGCTTGATGAGTTAATAGAAGTAGGCTTCAGAAGATTGGTAATAACAAACTTCTCCGAGCTAAAGGAGGATATTTGAACCCATCGCAAGGAAGCTAAAAACCTTAAAAAAAGGTTAGACGAATGGCTAACTAGAATAAACAGTGTAGAAAAGACCTTAAATGACCTGATGAAGCTGAAAACCGTGGCATGAGAACTTCTTAATGCATGCACAAGCTTCAATAGCCGATTCGATCATGTGGAAGAAACAGTATCAGTGATTGAAGATCAAATTAATGAAATAAAGTGAGAAGACAAGTTTAGAGAAAAAAGAGTAAAAAGAAACAAACAAAGTCGACAAGAAATATGGGACTATGTGAAAAGGTCAAATCTACATTTGGTTGATGTACCTGAAAGTAATGGGGGGAATGGAACCAAGTTGGAAAACACTCTTCAGGATATTACCCGGGAGAACTTCCCCAACCTAGCAAGGCAGGTGAACATTCAAATTCAGGAAATACAGAGAACACCACAAAGATACTCCTTGAGAAGAGCAACCCCAAGACACATAATTGTCAGATTCACCAAGGCTAAAATGAAAGAAAAAATTTTAAGGGCAGTCAGAGAGAAAGGTCGGGTTACCCACAAAGGGAAGCCCATCAGACTAAGAGCAGATCTCTCAGCAAAAACCCTTCAAGCCAGAAGAGAGTGGGGGCCAATATTCAACATTCTTAAAGAAAAGAATTTTCAACCCAGAATTTCACATCCTGCCAAACTAAGCTTCATAAGTGAAGGAGAAACAAAATCCTTTCCAGACAAGCAAATGCTGAGAGATTTTGTCACCACTAGGCCTGCCTTACAAGAGTTCCTGAAGGAAACACTAAACATGGAGAGAAACAACCAGTACCAGCCACTAGAAAAACATGCCAAATTGTAAAGACCAATGATGCTAGGAAGAAACTGCATCAACTAAAGAGCAAAATAACCAGCTAACATTGTAATAACAGGATCAAATTCACACATAACGATATTAACTTTAAATGTAAATGGACTAAATGCCCCAATTAAAAGACACAGACTAGCAGATTGGATAGAGTCAAGACCCATCAGTGTGCTGTATTCAGGAGACCCATCTCACGTGCAAAGATGTACATAGGCACAAAATAAAGAGATGGAGGAAGATCTACCAAGCAAATGGAAAGTGAAGAAAAGCAGGTGTTGCAATCCTAGTATCTGATAAAACAGACTTTAAACCAACAAAGATCAAAAGTGACAAAGAAGGCTATTACATAACGGTAAAGGGATCAATTCAACAAGAAGAACTAACTATCCTAAATATATATGCACCCAATACAGGAGCACCCAGATTCATAAAGCAAGTCCTTAGAGACCTACAAAGAAACTTAGACTCCCACACAATAACAATGGGACACTTTAATACTGCACTGTTAATAATAGACAGATCAACGATACAGAAGGTTAACAGGGATATCCAGGACTTGAACTCAGCTCTGCACCAAGCAGACCTAATAGACATCTACTGAACTCTCCAATTCAAATCAACAGAATATACAATCTTCTCAGTACCACATCGCACTTATTCTAAAATTGACCACATAATTGGAAGTAAAGCACTCCTCAGCAGATGTAAAAGAACAGAAATCACAACAAACTGTCTTTTAGACCACAGTGCAATCAAATTAGAACTCAGGATTAAGAAACTCACTCAAAACCGCACAACTACATGGAAACTGAACAACCTGCTCCTGAATGACTACTGGGTACATAACGAAATGAAGGCAGAAATAAAGGTGTTCTTTGAAACCAATGACCAGAAGGATACAATGTACCAGAATCTCTGGGACACATTTAAAGCAGTGTGTAGAGGGAAATTTATAGCACTAAATGCCCACAAGAGAAAGCAGAAAAGATCTAAAATCAACACCTTAACATCACAATTCAAAGAACTAGAGAAGCAAGAACAAACAAATTCAAAAACTAGCAGAAGACAAGAAATAACTAAGATCAGAGCAGAACTGAGGGAGATAGAGACACAAAAAACCTTTCAAAAAATCAATGAATCCAGGAGCTGGTTTTTTGAAGAGATCAAAAAAATTGATAGACCACTAGCAAGACTAATAAAGAAGAAAAGAGAGAAGAATCAAATGGATGCAATAAAAAATGATAAAGGGGATATCACCACTGATCCCACAGAAATTCTAACTACCATCAGAGAATACTGTCAACTCCTTTATGCAAGTAAACTAGAAAATCTAGAAGAAAGGGATAAATTCCTGAACACATACACCCTCCCAAGACTAAACCAGGAAGAAGCTGAATCTCTGAATAGAACAATAACAGGTTCTGAAATTGAGGCAATAATTAATAGCCTACCAACCAAAAAAAGTCCAGGATCAGACGGATTCACAGCCGAATTCTACCAGAGGTACAAAGAGGAGTTGGTACCATTCCTTCTGAAACTATTCCGATCACTAGAAAAAGAAGGAATCCTCCCTAACTCATTTTATGAGGCCAGCATCATCCTGATACAAAAGCCTGACAGAGACACAACAAAAAAAGAGAATTTTAGACCAATATCCCTAATGGACATCAATGCAAAAATCCTCAATAAAATACTGGCAAACCGAATCCAGCAGCACATCAAAAAGCTTATCCACCATGATCAAGTGGGCTTCATCCCTGGGATGCAAGGCTGGTTCAACATATGCAAATCAATAAACGTAATCCAGCATGTAAACAGAACCAAAGACAAAAACCACATGATTATCTCAATAGATGCAGAAAAGGACTTTGACAACATTCAACAGCCCTTCATGCTAAAATCTCTCAATAAACTAGGTATTGATGGGATGTATCTCAAAACAATAAGAGCTATTTATGACAAACCCACAGCCAATATCATACTGAATGGGCAAAAACTGGAAGCATTCCCTTTGAAAACCAGCACAAGGATGCCCTCTCTCTCCACTCCTATTCAACATAGTGTTGGAAGTTCTGGCTAGGGCAATCAGGCAAGAGAAAGAAATAGAGGGTATTCAGTTAGGAAAAGAGGAAGTCAAATTGTCCCTGTTTGCAGATGACATGATTGTATATTTAGAAAATCCCATTGTCTCAACCCAAAATCTCCTTAAGCTGATAAGCAACTTCAGCAAAGTCTCAGGATACAAAATCAATGTGCAAAAATCACAAGCATTCTTATACACCAGTAACAGACAAAACAGAGAGCCAAATCATGAATGAACTCCCATTCACAATTGCTACAAAGAGAATAAAATACCTAGGAATCCAACTTACAAGGGATGTAAAGGACCTCTTCAAGGAGAACTACAAACCACTGCTCAATGAAATAAAAGAGGACACAAAGAAATGGAAGAACATTCCATGTTTATGAATAGGAAGAATCAATATTGTGAAAATGGCTATACTGCTCAAAGTAATTTATAGATTCAATGCCATCCCCATCAAGCTACCAATGACTTTATTCACAGAATTAGAAAAAACTAAAGTTCATATGGTACCAAAGAAGAGCCCACATTGCCAAGACAATCCCAAGCAAAAAGAACAAAGCTGGAGTCATCACACTACCTGACTTCAAACTATACTACAAGGCTACAGTAATGAAAACAGCATGGTACTGGTACCAAAACAGACATATAGGTCAATGGAACAGAACAGAGGCCTCAGAAATAACACCACATATCTACAACCATCTGATCTTTGACAAACCTGACAAAAACAAGAAATGGGGAGAGAATTCCCTATTTAATAAATGGTACTGGGAAAACTGGCTAGCCATATGTAGAAAGTTGAAACTGGATCCCTTCCTTACACCTTATATACAAAAATTAATTCAAGATGGATTAAAGACTTAAATGTTAGACCTAAAGCCATAAAAACTGTAGATGAAAACCTAGGCAATACCATTCAGGACATAGGCATGGGAAGGACTTCATGAGTAAAACACCAAAAGCAATGGCAAGAAAAGCCAAAATACACAAATGGGATCTATTGAAACTAAAGAGCTTCTGCATGGCAAAAGAAACTATCATCAGAGTGAACAGGCAACCTACAGAATGGGAGAAAATTTTTGCAATATACCCATCTGACAAAGGGCTAATATTCAGAATCTACAAAGAACTTAAACAAATTTACAAGAAAAAAAAAACAAACAACCCCATCAAAAAGTGGGCAAAGGATATGAGCAGACACTTCTCAAAAGAAGACATTTATGCAGCCAACAGACACATGAAAAAATGCTCATCATCACTGGTCATTAGAGAAATTCAAATCAAAACCACAATGAGATACCATCTCAAGCCACTTAGAATGGTGATTATTAAAAGTCAGGAAACAACAGATGCTGGAGAGGATGTGGAGAAATAGGAAGGCTTTTACAGTATTGGTAGGAGTGTAAATTAAGTCAACCATTGAGAAGACAGTGTGGCAATTCCTCAAGGATCTAGAACTTAAAATGTCATTTGACCCAGCAATCTCATTACTGGGTATATACCCAAAGGATTATAAAACATGCTACTATAAAGACACATAAACATATGTTTATTGCAGCACTATTCACAATAGCAAAGACTTGGAACCAACCCAAATGTCCATCAATGATAGAATGGATTAAGAGAATGTGGTGCATAGACACCATGGAATACTATGCATCCATAAAAAAAGGATGAGTTCATGTCCTTTGCAGGGACATGGATGAAGCTGGAAACCATCATTTTCAGCAAACTATCACAAGGACAGAAAACCAAACACCACATGTTCTCACTCATAGGTGGGAACTGGACAATGAGAACACTTGGACACAGGGCAGGGAACATCACACACCAGGGCCTGTTGGGGATTGGGGTGCTGGGGGAGGGATAGCATTAGGAGAAATACCTAATGTAAATGACGAATTGATGAGTGCAGCAAACCAACATGACACAAGTATACCTATGTATCATACCTGCATGTTGTGCACATGTACCCTAGAACTTAAAGTACAATAAAAAAAAAAAAAAAAAAAAAAGACTGGGGGAATGTTGAAAAGGCATGATTGTATTTTGCAATGTGAGAAGGACATGAGATTTGGAAGGGCCCGGGGCAAAATGATATGGTTTGGCCCTGTGTCCCCACCCAAATCTCATGACTAATTATAATCCCCTATGTTGGAGGTGGGGCCTGGTGGGAGGTGATTGAATCATGGGGGTGATTACTCTTGGTTTAACACCACCCCACTTGGAATTGTCATGGCAAGAGTGAGTTATTGCAAGATCTGGCTGTTCAGAAGTGTGTAACACCTCTGCCAGTCTGTCTTCCTCCTGCTCTGGCCATGTGAAAATATGCCTGCTTCCCCTTCACTTTCTGCCATGATTGTAATTTTCCTGAGGCCTCCTCAGCCATACTTCCTATACAGTCTGCAGAGCTGTGAGCCAATTAAACCTCTCCTCTTTATAAATTACCCAGTCTCAGGTTTTCTTAAAGCAGTGTGAGAACAGGCTCAATACCTTAGAAACATATAGTGAAAACACCTCTCATAAAGTGTTTGTGGATTGAGGGAACTTTAAGAATGTGAATTAGCAAAATTATTCAAAAACTGGGGGGACTACGAATCTGTGAGTTTTTTATTCTTTAGCACATTAGAATGACCCTTTGTTGTGCTGTGTATTTTTTTCTCCTTCAACTAGATATGCTCTTTGAGGATCAAATACAATGTTGGCGAATAATGTTGCATAAATTTTTAGCAAAGAAATTATTGCTAGATACCCAATGGGAGGTACATACTAGAGAGAGCATGTAGGTGATGAGGGCAGTCCTTACCAATGAGGAAGGCAGACTTAGCACAGTCAAAATGAGTAATAAGAGGCTGAGAATTTTTTAAGGAGCTTAGATGATTCTATTGGGGATTTGTATTAAAGATATCAGATTAAACATATGCCTCAATGTTTACCGCCTCCCTAAATTCCACTGAAATAATAGTAAAAGGATGAAAAAAGGCATAAACATACAAAAATAAAGAATTTTCAAGAGGAGATAACAGCAACAAAATTTTGGAAGTTGGAAAACCACATGGATGAATAGTTACTGATTATAGACCCAAGAAAGCTAAATTTTAACTGGGAGGAGTGGAGACACAATTTACAATAAAGAATTCACAAAAATCTAGAAAATTTGAGGCATCAGGCACTTCTAGAAGTTGGGAGAGAGTAGAGCTAAAACAAGCAGTATCTATTGAAAGCCTGTTTAAGAAGCAGTTAGACCACTCATATCCCTTCTCTTATCCCATAGAGCCAGGTGACAGTCTCTCTCTCATCCTAAAGAAGACAGAGGGTTGGTCTTTGAAAAGGTAAATCATAGTCTCTGGACTAGAGAACATCAGTTACAGCTGAGGATGGAGATAATGTGATATAAAAATAGTGGGATAAAATGAATGTTTACTGAATGTTGAAACTGAACCAGTCTTCTCCCCCTACTTGGTTCTCAAAACATTGAAAATCAGACTTATATCCTACATGCAAAACACTAGTAAAGGTTTCTCTGTAGACTCTGATCATTTCCCAAGAAAAGACCTAACATTCTTAGGGTTCCCCCAGAAAATAGTCTATCCAGCTCACCCCACCATGAAGTTCACAGTCAATGGCCCCACTGGCCAGAGTTTCCAATCTGTGTTCCAGTGTCCCACTGTCAAAGATGAGCATACAGTGAAATAGACATAGTAAGGGAATGCCTCAATATAAAAAAATTAGAGACAAAGCAAGTTAGAGGAAACAGAGACTGTGAAAGGAGAAGAAACACTAGGGGTTAGGGGGAACTACTATTATCAGAAAAGAAGAAATTGCAACCATGAAATGGGTAGAAAACTATTAACATAAAGAATACTCAGAGCAAAGAAGAGGTCTTAGAAATTAGAAATAAGATCTCAGAAATTTAGAAAGACTGAAAAGAAAGATACAGAAAGAACAAGAGACATAGGAGAGAATAGATAAGAAAATACCAGAGGACAACTCCAAGAGCTTCAACATCTGAATAAAAGGAGTTCTGGAGAAGATGTTGTCATCCACAAAATAATTGAAGAGGATGTCCCAAAACTGAATGAAGTACAGAGTTTCCAGGGTGAAAGGCAATCATTGTGAAATTTCAGAATACATGTCTAGAAGACATTGTTAGTACCTTGACCAGGTCCCCTTTACTAAGCCAATGCATGCAACTGCTCTGTGTGTTGGCTGCTAATAACTTACAGACCTCTTCTCTGGAGAATTGCCTTCAGCAAAGCAGAAGCTGTGTCATCTAGGAGGTTCCACCCACCACTCAACTCCTACACACGAGAACTAACAACCAATGACTAACTGACCTGAAGGTTCAAAAGGCCCCTGTCTCAAAAGGGTGAACAATTCTGTGGTTCAACTCTTGCTCCAGGGCATCCCACTGGATCAGATGGGAGCTCCAGTGAAGACCACATCCTTAGCTCGTTCCCTAGACCTAGGGTGCTTCCTTAGCTTATCTGCTCTCCCAAGATTAATGCCTCAGTTAATCACATGCACTCAAATTTCTGTCTCAGTCTATTTCTAGAAAACCCAACCTAAGGCAAAAGGAGAGAAAAGATGCTAAAAGCTTCCAAACAGAAAAACAGGTTTTATACAAAGGATTAAGAATCAGAATGGCATCAGCCTTCTCAACACTGGAAGCTAGGAAGGCATGGGAGCAATTCCTTAAAAATTCTGAAGAAAAATAATTTTCAACATAGGAATCCGAGATAAATGGAATCCCCCTTGGGTAAATCAAAGACATTTTCAGAATCCAAGTTCTCAAAAAACTTACCTCCTATGTACTTCCTTCTCAAAGTTACTTCATCAAAACAAAGGAGTAAACCAAGAAAGAGGCAGATATATGTCAACTGAAAAATCACGAGATTCATAAATTTGGAAAGGAGAGCTTTATTTCTCATAAAGGGTTGCAGCCTAGAGGCTGGCCATCCCACAGGCTGGGAAGCATAGCCTCTGGAAGAAGCTTCTCCAAAAACAAGCACTTGGAGGAAAGGAAGGAAGGATGAGACAGGAATTAATGCTGAACGGGTTGGCTAAGTATACATATTCAACAGGTTATTGGAAGAGCTTTGAACATTTATGAAGGGAAGGCACACACATGCGTAGAAGAATAACATGTATGTAACATGCATCCATGTTCAACTGGGGGTGGAGACTTAATATTTAAATGTATTACAATGAAGTCCTATACATCAAAAGGTGAAGCAGGGGGTGCAAAGGCCTTCGTTGTGCAGCCCTCCATAGACTGGCCAGAACAACCCCATGGTCAGTGGTTTCTTACTAGGAAGGAATGCTGGTCACTTGCTGTGTCGAAACTACAAAAGGGAGGGGCAGCATCAGGTGGCTGGTTAAAATCAGAGGTAATTTCTGTTCAATCCTTAGGGAAGAAAGCCTAATGGCAGTTAGTGAAGGAGGAGGTACAATGAGGTATGTACCACTTCCCATCCTGTCATGGCTGGGAATTCAGTTTTTAAAGGTTTCTCTGGAGTCCTCTTGGCCAAGAGGGGGAGTTCATTCAGTTGGTTGGGGGACTTGGGATTTTATTTTTATTTCTCACATAGAATGCATGAAATAAAAGATCTAACAGAAGGGAAATGTGACACCTTTTCAAGCATAAGCAATTAAGAGAATTATTTCATGTATGTAAAAGTACTGAGAGTTACACAAGTTGGGGAGACCTTAGGAATATAGTAGAGATAATTGCATAGAAAACTGGGCAAATGGGCTGGGCACACTGGCTCATGCCTGTAATCCCAGCACTTTGGGAGGCTGAGGCAGGTGGATCACTCGAGGCCAGGAGTTCAAGACCAGCCAGGCCAACATAGGGAAACCCCATCTCTACTAAAAACACAAAAATTAGCCAGATATGGCAGCACGCACCTGTAATCTCAGCTACTTAGAAGACTGAGGAAGGAGAATCACTTGAACCCAGGAAGTAGAGATTGCAGTGAGCTGAGATCACACTACTGTACTCCAGCCTGGGCAACAGAGAGAGACTCTGTCTTTAAAAAAAAAAAAAAAAAAGACAATTATTTATTAAATTCAAGGAAAACAAAATTTTGCTAGGAAAGTAATATACAGGGGGCGCGCCCAAGATGGCCGAATAGGAACAGCTTCAGCCTCCAGCTCCCAGCGTGAGCGACACAGAAGACGGGTGAATTCTGCATTTTCAACTGAGGTACCAGGTTCATCTCACTGGGGCATGTCAGACAGTTGGCGCTGGTCTGCAGGTGCAGCCCGACCAGCAAGAGCTGAAGTAGGGTGAGGCATCGCCTCACCTGGGAAATGTAAGGGGGAAGGGAATTCCTTTTCCTAGCCAAAGGAAATTGAGACACACAACACCTGGAAAATCAAGTCACTCCCACCCTAATACTGCACTTTAACAAGGGTCTTAGCAAACGGCACACTAGGAGATTATATCCCACACCTGGCCCAGAGGGTCCCACGCCCAGGGAGCCTAGCACAGCAGTCTGAAATCTAACTGCAAGGCAGTAGGTAGCAAGGCTGGGGGAGTGACGTCTGCCATTGCTGAGGCTTAAGTAGGTAAACAAAGCTGCCAGGAAGCTCCAATTGGGTGGAGCCCACCACAGCTTAAGGAGGCCAGCCTGCCTCTGTAGACTCCTCCTCTGGGGACAGTGCGTAGCTAAACAAAAAGCAGCAGAAACCTCGGCAGAGGTAAATGCCCCTGTCTGACAGCTTTGAAGAGAGCAGTGGATCTCCCAGCACGGAGGTTGAGATCTGAGAACGGACAGACTGTCTGCTCAAGTGGGTCCCTGACCCCTGAGTAGCCTAACTGGGAGACATCCCCCACTACGTGCAGACCGACACTTCACACCTCACACAGTGGGGTACACCCCTGAGACAAAGCTTCCAGAGCAAGAATCAGACAACAACACTCGCTGTTCAGCAATATTCTATCTTCTGCAGCCTCCACTGCTGATACCCAGGCAAACAGGGTCTGGAGTGGACCTCAAGCAAACTCCAACAGACCTACAGCTGAGGGTCCTGACTGTTAGAAGGAAAACTAACAAACAGAAAGGACACCCACACCAAAACCCCATCAGTACGTTACCATCATCAAAGACCAAAGGCAAATAAAACCACAAAGATGGGGAAAAAGCAGTGCAGAAAGACTGGAAATTCAAAAAATCAGAGCGCATCTCCCCCTCCAAAGGAACGCAGCTCATCACCAGCAATGGATGGCACAAAGCTGGACAGAGAATGACTTTGACGAGTTGAGAGAAGAAGGCTTCAGTCGATCAAACTTCTCAGAGCTAAAGGAGGAACTATATAACCAGCACAAAGAAACTAAAAACCTTGAAAAAAGAATGGATGAATGGATAACTAGAATAATCAATGCAGACAAGACCTTAAAAGAACTGATAGAGATGAAAACCATAACACGAGAACTACGTGACAATTGGACAAGCTTCAGTAACTGACTCGATCAACTGGAAGAGAATCAGCGATTGAAGATCAAATGAATGAAATGAAGTGAGAAGAGAAGTGTGGAGAAAAAAGAGTAAAAAGAAATGAACAAAGCCTCTAAGAAGTATGAGATTATGTGAAAAGACCAAATCTACGTCTGACTGGTGTGCCTGAAAGTGACAGGGAAAATGGAACTAAGTTGGAAAACACTCTGCAGGATATCATCCAGGAGAACTTCCCCAACCTAGTAAGGCAGGCCAACATTCAAATTCAGGAAATACAGAGAATGCCACAAAGATATTCCTCGAGAAGAGCAACTCCAAGACACATAATTGTCAGATTCACCAAAGTTGAAATGAGGAAAAAAATGCTTATCAGAGAAATGCAAATCAAAACCACAATGAGATACTATCTCACACCAGTTAGAAATGGCAATCATTAAAAAATCAGGAAACAACAGGTGCTGGAGAGGACGTGGAGAAATAGGAACACTTTTACACTGTTGGTGGGACTGTAAACTAGTTCAACCATTGTGGAAAACAGTATGGCGATTCCTCAAGGATCTAGAACTAGAAATACCATTTGACCCAGCCATCCCACTACTGGGGATATACCCAAAGGATTATAAGTCATGCTGCTATAAAGACACATGCACATGTATGTTTATTGCGGCACTATTCACAATAGTAAAGACTTGGAATCAACCCAAATGTCCATCAGTGACAGACTGGATGAAGAAAATGTGGCACATATACACCATGGAATACTATGCAGCCATAAAAAAGGATGAGTTCGTGTCCTTTGTAGGGACATGGATGCAGCTGGAAACCATCATTCTCAGCAAACTATCACAAGAACAGAAAACCAAACACTGCATGTTCTCACTCATAGGTGAGAATTGAACGATGAGATCACTTGGACACAGCAAGGGGATCATCACACATTGGGTCCTATTGTTGAGGTGGGGGAGGGATAGCATTAGGAGATATACCTAATGTAAATGATGAGTTAATGGGTGCAACACACCAACATGGCACATGTATATGTATGTAAGAAACCTGCACGTTGTGCACATGTACCCTAGAACTTAAAGTATAATTTTTTAAAAAAAAGAAAGTAATATACATGACTCAACTACAGAGTTTACAAAGACATTATTATGTAAGGGCTACTTATCAATCAAATCACAATTATAATATATTGAGAAAAGGGGGCCAAAAATGTCTGTGTGTGGCTGAATTGGGTGGAGGTGGGAAAGAGGGATAAATCCTCATTTCCCATGGTTGGAATGGTTGGAAATCAATAGACAATACTTAAAACTGAAAACTCCTGAGTTTCAGTAGAAGCATATGAGTTAAGAATTCGGTGATAAAGACCAAAAGAAAGGGTCAGCAGACTTGAAAGCAAAAGTCATTTGGGAGTAATGAACAGATGCAGAGAGGCTGCTGTATTTTTCTAAACGTCTTAGAGATGTATGTGATTCTTTAAATCATGTGCAATATAATCCTGATTTAAAAAGAAAAAAAACAAATAAAACATCAAAATGCCTCCAGGAGCAGAGGATACTGACTGTGTTTTTGGATAAAATGCTGTGAGAAAGTGATTTTGATCAGGTCCTGGTTCAGAGTCCAGGGTGGGGAAAAGTTTTTCTCAAGGAACCTAAGCTGCTGAGAGAAAAAGTTGACTGTAGGTCCCAAAGGTGAAAGTTGAGTGCCAAAGCACAATGAGCATGAAAACGCTCTGACCCCAAGGTCAGAGCAGACCCTGCTGCTGGTTGGGAGAAGAGTGACAGGAGGCCAGAGTTTTGTGGGCTTCACAACTTGTGAACTCAAGTGTGGTCACACATTCCAAGTCTAGAAATCTTTTAGTTCAAATTATCTGCCCCCTAAAGTGAAGCAATCATAGCAAAGATTTAAAGATGCATATATTTCCACATATTCCTAAATATGTTATCATACTTCTTATGGAAGCTGATAGCCATAGATTAGTTAGTTCAGACATCAGAAGCTGATATAAACCGGCAACTCCAGACACTGAGTGCCTTAAAACTGTTCTACCCCAAGTGGAAGGAAGTGTTTCGGCATGCAGGGGCAGGACCAACAAAAAACAATGGAATCAATAGTTTGTCTTGCTTTGCATACAAAGAGCAAATGAAGAGCTCTAGTCAGAGAGCTTAAATGTGACCTCTCCAGCTAGGGCAGCTCATCAAAATTGATGGCCAGTGGATTCCACAGCCAGCATTAAATTACCAACCGACATCTAAGAGGTCCAAACTCTTCTTTCCCTTCAAATAACCCTAACAGCCTCCATCCAAACTTTCTAACCTCTTGTACCCTGATGGCAGCCCTGTCTCACTTCTCACTGCACTAATCTAACAGGAGATCAAGGATGTCAACATATCTTCCGTTTCTTTTCACCCCAGGTTACTTTGGAAGCACCCCTTTTAAACACCTCTCCTAGTCAGGCTAGTCCCAGGCAAAGAAAAGTTGTCAGACCTCATAAGAAGGGAATCTGCCCTTCACTTTGCCAATCACTAAACAGGATCAAGAGCGGCTCTTGGGCAAGGGAGGCATCAACTATAAGTGGGGTTAAAAGCAAGCCTTGGACCCACCCATGAAGCCCCTCTTTGGGAAAATAACTGAGTCTTACAACCATATAAGGATTAGTCCCGATAAACCCCTTTTCTCCAATGCTGCTAGACTAATTAGTGATAACACTATGTTACACGGTTGAGAAAATGAGAGGGAAATGAATGTTTCTAGACCTGTACGGAAGTGACTTGAGAGTTGTTAGGGAAACCACCTCCCTTATTAAAACAAAATGCAGAACCTCCAAGGTTTAGCAATAGAAGCAATAACCATAGGAGTTGAAGCTGAAATAATCTAGTGGCTACCACTTAGTGCCACTAAGTACAGTATCAAGGCTAGAACTCATGTTCTAGGATCTGGCCGATTTAGATTCAAATCCCAACTCCTTTACTTCAGAGCTGTGTAGGGTTATTAAAGTATCTAAGTCCCCTGAGCCCCAATTCCTCATTATAAAAAAATAGGTTAATAATATATTCCTTAGGGAGCGACAGCAGGAGGCCCAGAGCTAGTGTACTGAAGTGTAGATACATGCAGCGTGTAACAAGTGCTCATTGAATGTCAGCTGCCGTTGTTAGGATGGGATGATCTTCTCCCTAGGGTTTGATCACTAATACTGATGCCATCTCCACCTTGATTCCCAGAAGGGTAATGCTCCCTTCTTTAATGATTTGCAGTCTTTTTTTTTTTTCCTGTGCACCTACATCTATATACAGAAATATATTTACAAAGTTACAATCTTACTAATAAGTGACAGAGCCAGCATTTGACCCTGTGTTAGTCTGACTCCTGAGTTGCAATGAAGAAGACTCAAATGAGTCCCCAAACCACAGGGATGCTATGCTCAGAATAGCATCTTGGTGAGAGACCAAGACACTGATCAGTAGGCACAGTTGGTGTGCCATTTTTCTCTCATTCACTTTCTTGCTTCCTCTTTCTCCTTGCAAGCAGTTGAGTGGATGAGTTGAGGTAGAGCCCACTCTACTTCCTTTAAGGTCCTTACTCCACTGGTCTAGATAGAGGGTAGAAGGATTGGGAGGGGCTGAAGATGTAAGCTGAGAAAATGAGTTTTCCACTGTCACTTAGCCTGGCTATTTCTGATGTCCTATCAGCTACTATATAGGCTGACGTGCAATCAGTCCAACTAGCACAGAATTTTTGATAAGGCCTAAAATTCCAAATTAACATTCCAGCCCTCCTGATTGTGCCATAAATTCTGGAACTCTGGTTCCGGTAACAACTGAGGCAAACAGAAATATTTACCCTGAATTGTCCTTCTACCTGTCTGATCTTTAACTTGTCTAAAAGCTACTCAAGAGCAGAAACTGCATCCTCTACTTATTTCATCTCTTTGAAGCCTGGGACACAGTGTTGAATAATGTCCTGTGCATAGTAGGCTTCCTTTATTGACCTTTATAGATTTCTGTAATAAGGCAATGTGTGCAAATATTAATAGAATTTAAAGTATTACATAGGTAAAGACAAAGGATGTTACCCAGTGAATAAAACCAATTCCAGATGGTCAGAAATTCAATACAAAAAATTCAAACCACCTATCAATGAAGAAAATGTAGTGTTTATCAAACCTCTAAAATAGAGATAATTTTCTAAGCATAGAAGTAATAAAATAAATAATGAAGGAAGAGATTGACTGGTTTCAGTACATTTTAAAATTTAAAGCTTAAATAAAAACCAATCTTAGGGACTAGAATAAGTAAATCTTGAAAATATGTTTGAAACAAAGAGTTCAAATTTGTATTCAATAAGGAGCTCATAAAAATTTTTAAAAAACAAAAATATTAATCTTCCAGTAAAGAAAATTACATGGACAAAAATTCCAAAAGAAGATGAGTGTTCTCATAAAAAACCTGTTTACAAATATTTATAGCCACTTTATGCATAATCTCTAAAACTGGGAGACAAATGTCCCAGCTGTCTGCCAACTGGTGAATGGATAAACAAATTGTGGCACATTCAGACAATAGAATACCACTTTACTAGAAAAAGGAACAGACTACTGATACATGCAACAACGTGACTGATCTCAAAATCATTATGCTAAATGACAGAAGCCAGGCACAAAAATCATACGTACTGTATGGTTCTATTTGTATGACATTCTGGAAAAAGTAGGAGTAAAAAATTATGGGAAAACAAATTAGAGGTTGCCAGGGGTGGGGGAATGAGGAGGAGATTGACTACGAAGAGGCCTAAGAGAACTTAGGGAGTGATGGAAATATTTTATATTTTGACTGAGATGGTAGTTATATGATTATAAACACTTGCCAAAACCATATGCCTAAAAATGATTAATTTTACTGTGCATAGATTGTATTGTAATAAACTTGGCTTCAAAATAAGATTATTAAAAAGTGTTTCACATTATTAGTAATCAAATGAAAATTAACATGAGGGGGGTCATTTTTTAATCCATTAAATTTACAAATATAATTCATAATATCCAATTCTAGCAAGGCTTCAATGAATCTTGTATTCTCATATAGTAATGTTGGTGATGTGAATTAGAATGACTCTTTTGGAAATCATTGTTGAACTATGTAGCAAGAGTCATAAAAATGTGTACCCCTTGACCCAGCAATACCATTGATGGGAATCCATATCAAGGACATTTTACAAAATGGCTTGAAAATAATCATGTTTGTGGAATTATGTGTTATAGATTGTTAATAATTTTAACCAACTAGAGGAACTCAGTTTCCAATAGTGGGAGAAGGGTTAAATTATAATGGAAAATTATATGAAAACATTTTACAACAATTAAAATGGTCATGATAAAGTCCATATAGTCACATTCACCTTTGGAAGTATGTATATACTATAATGCTACTGAAGAAAGCCAACATGGATTAGCCAACATGCATTCTGGAAAGGCAGTAAGTGTGGTGATTAAGAGCATAGATTACAGAGCTGAACTGCCTGGGTTCATATTCAACCCTGCAACCTTCTAGCTCTGACTTTGGGCAGCTTACTTAACCTCTCTCACACTCAATTTCTTATTTGAAAATAGAAAAAAATGATAGTAACTTCCTCATTGTTTTTTTCCAAGGGTTTGATGAGTTCATAAATCACATAAAACATAAAACTACCTGGCACAAAGTAAGCACTTTATGTAATCATGTGTGCTACGCTGTTTTAGCTCTGAAGATGTAAAAGGACTGGACAAACAGTATTATTTTCATGTATGTGGTTATGGAATTATTACATTCAGATGATTAAGATTGTTGGCAATTTCAGCCCCTTTTTCAATTTTTGCATTTTGAAAAAGTCAATTTGATTTTTAAAGACTTGCATAGATCTCACTATAGTTTTACATTCAGATTTCACTGAATGAACATTTTCTCAATCCTTTCATTTTCCCCTTTCACTTGCTCGCTAATGATTTTCCAAGTGATGGTGTGACAAAAGGGCCTAAGGGCTGTGTACACCAATGATTCCTGTAAATCCCATTGAAAGAGACGCTCTGGATGATGGGAAACACTGGGTAATGATTGAAGTATCAATGAAGGATTGATGCTATAAGTAGTATCAATACTAATTATAGTTTTTTTTTATATTAAATAATCAAAAGGACCTCAATTTCTGATAGCAGGGAAATGTGAATTATATTATAAAATAGTGACTTAAGGAATAATTATCAACAATTAAAATTATGATTATAAAGATTGCATGGTCATACGTATGTATGGAAATGTGTAGAATACAGTGTTAGTGAAGAAAGCTAACTATCTCTGTCTTCAACCACAGCTTAAGATGCACAAGTGAGGAGTGAATTCCTTGTATTGAAGCTAGGCAGAGTCTGTCCCAAAGCAGTCAGAGCACGGCTCTGCCTTCTCTCTTGAGAGCTGGCTTTGAGACATGAGCTATGTGCTGGGTAGGACACAAGCGGACCCCTTTCTCATGGGGAAGGTTGGCCACTACTGTAGCGCCTTCTTGTGTGTTCCCTCCAGCACTGCTAGACAAGCCCATCCTCGAAACAGATCTGGGGAAATTTATGCTGACACTTGGTTCCACATCTGGAAATGCTGAGGGTCAGTTATGATTCTTAGCATTGTGTTCATTCTCTTCTTGAGCAAAACTTCAACTTACCTTGCAGGCCAGTGCTCTTTTTTCCAGACACCAAAGGCATTCCAGCAATCTCCTTTTCCAAAACTAAATGGGTTTAAATGTTCAGTCCAGAAGACCTGCAATTTCCAGTGTTTTCCATTGCAAAACTTTAGACTTGAATCTGCTACCTGTTAGGTTCTGGCCATACGGAGATGTACTTTAAATAGTACTCCCTGGATGAAAGATACCATTTACATTTTTTTTCTTCAAAGACTTCATGTGTCTTTTAGGAACTGTTTAAACTTGGCAATTGAGATCCCATGCCTTAGGCCTTTCTGAGAGGAAAATGTTAAAAAGAAACAATTGGAAATTTTTGTCAAGTTAGAAAACCAATGAAAAATAAAAGTAAATTAAAGGAAGTTTTTCTTGTTTTATTTTACATAAAAGAAAATGAGCCGGGCATGGTGGCTCACCTCTGTAATCCCAGCATTTTGAGAGGCTGAGGTGAGAGTACCACTCGTGCCCAGGAGTTGGAGACCACCCTGGGCTACACAGTGAAACCCCATCTCTACCAAAAATATAAAAACTAGCCAGTCTCATAACCCAGTCTCAAAAAAAGATAAAGAAAATGATCAGCTAAAGAAATGGAAGAATCATCTACTTCACAATTAAAGAGAGTTTTATCTTTATTTTTCCTATCTTTTGCTTCACGGTTTGTATAATTCATCTTTCAGTGGAGGGAAAAAATTGTTTATTTGTACTTTGACCTAGTTAGAGAAAAAGGGTGAGAGCAATTAAACATCAAGAAGTACTTTGTTCATCAATAAACTGCTATTCAAAAGGGCTGCGCTAGCTCTCCACCCCCACCTCTTGTTTTCAATGTCATAATTATTTATAGGGCCAGTTGGAGTCTCAACTCTGCTAAAACAATTTATTCGAGGGCCTCAGTCCTTATCCCAAGCACAACACTGCCCCATTAGGCTTCTAGGAGAATGTTTGTTCATATGGATCCTGACTTAGCTGTCAGTTCTGTGAGTGTGTGTGTGTGTGTGTGTGTATGTGTGACAGAGAGAGAGAGCGCACGCGCATGCGAGAGAGAGGTGGCAAGGGTTACTCTTAATCTGGGTTTTTCTGGAACATCTGAGCGCATATTGTGGCTGAGCACTATGAATGATTCAGCAACACAACTTGAGGCTCTCTTCCTTTTTCTGTGCCAATAAGTTAGTCCTGACACTGCCAGAGAGACAAATCCCCCACACGCTGTCCACCAAAATGGGAAGGCCGTAGGCATTTGATTTTCCATGGCCAATGAAACAAGACCACCCCTGAGAAGAGCACATGTGAGTTGGGTGGGGTCAAGAGATCCTCATTGGATATAGACATCCAGGCCTCATGTTCCTTGACATGGTAGTATTCAGGAGAGCTTTGAAAATCTGTTTTTGCCTAAAGTGCATCTGACACTAGGCAAGTAAACACACTATAAAAACTGAACACCAGACCCAGCACCCTAGTGTGGTATTTCCTTAGACCTCAAAAGTCTGATCAAAGAATGAACATATTAGCTTGGTGCAAAAGTAATTGTGGTTTTTACCATTACTTTCAACAGAATAGAGGTTAAAAATATGGACTCTGGAGTCTGACTTCCTGCATGTGGGTCCCTGCCCTGCCACTGATTAGCTGGGTAACCTTAGGCAAGTGACTTAACCTCTCTGTTTATTTTTCTGTAAACAGGAGATGCTAATTGTACTTACCTCATAAGGCTGTTAGGAGGATCCACATTTGCAAAATGTTTAAGCCAGTGCCTGGAAAGTGCTATATAAGTGTTTGCCGAGTAAAATTAATAGATTTGTGAAATAATTTCATTCCCAGTCCCATCTGTTTTCACCCAGGAATTCTGTTTGATTTAAAAACAGTCATTAAAAGTTTCTTGGCCAGGCACCGTGGCTCACGCCTATAATCCCAGCACTTTGGGAGAATAAGGTGGGCGGATCACCTGAGGTCAGGAGTTCAAGACCAGCCTGGCCAACATGGTGAAACCTCATCTTTACTAAAAATACAAAAATCAGCCGGGTGTGGTGGTAGGAGCCTGTAATCCCAGCTACTTGTGAGGCTGGAGAATCACTTGAACCCAGGAGGTGGAGGTTGTGGTGAACCGAGATTGCACCATTGCACTCCAGCCTGGGCAATGAGAGCAAGAGTTTTATCCTTGACTTTCAAATTAAATGTATTTGGGTGAGCACAACTTTGTCATTGGAAGTAGGAGCTTTGAAGAGACACGCATGATGAATCAGGGTTAAAATATTAATTCCACACTCAATGACTATGGGGACTTGAGAAAGTTTCTTCACTTCTTTGAACTCAACTTATACATCAGTAAATTGGGAATAATGTGAACCTCTCAGGGTTATCATGAAGATGAAAGTTATGTGTGGAAAGTACTCGGCACTTAATCCAGTGGAAAAAATAGTTATCTTCTTGATAAGTTCCTGGCTGTATCTTTTTGCTTTAACTTCCTTGCATTCAACTCTTACAATCTTTTAAAGCCTGCCTGACTCACTATCATAGTAGGTTTTATAGTCTTCTTCTGATATAAACAGTTGAAACTTTATCTTCTTTGGGTTGTTTTGTTATTATGCACATACTAGTGAGATCCGAAGAGTGGGCCAAAATTATATTGACTGCTAAGAATATGTTGAGAACAACACATTTCAGGAAAATCCTTGAGACCTGGGTTGCTCCTCTTTAAGATCAATCAGCAATGCATCCCAGGGATTCTCTCACATTTTTGCTGTTTGCAAAACTCTATACCATTAGGCAGATGTCACCCAGAGCTGCTTGTGTTTTTTCAACAGAATTTTTTTTGAAAGGTGAGCTTTTAAAGAGAGTTTTTCTATATTATTTTTTCATTGAAAATTATAACTAAAAATGTGTCAAAATTATCCATGATTTTCAGCTGCCTGACATTTGTCTCACATATGTTTCTTTTTAACACGAATTATTTTTTTCTCCTCAAAGTCAAGTTTAAGACCTCAAATCCTTCTTTAAAAGCTATTTAAAAGATTGAGCAAGTTGCTCTCCATGGGGTTTGCTGACGCAGGGGCTCCTGTGTTTGTTTTTACAAAAGAATGGCTGTTTCCCTGGTCTGGTTACTTTACTCTCTGTATTTTCCTTGGAAAAGTCACCAAACTGACCAACTGTCTCTCCTGGAGAGAAGAATCCTGTAGCTGTTAGTGTGCGTGCCACGACCTGCTTCTGTCACAGAGAGACATGCAAATCACACGCCCCTGAAGCCCCTGGGCCGCTCTCCTCCTCCTGGTAGGCACTCTCAGCCTCAGAGACACCAGTGTCCTCTCTGAAATGCCTTTCTATCAGCCCTGTGTTGCTCCATGAAAAAATTAAAAGTTTCTGTGCTTAAGCAGGCTAGGAGAATCTTTGAGTTATGATGCAAATCACGCTTCTTTTTTCAAAGTTACAATGCAACATTAACACATGAAAGTTTCCATCGGTTTCTTAGTAAAGACATTTAACTTTGCCTCATGCTAACTAGAATTGTTTAACCTGGAAGCCCACTTTTCAATGTTGTCTATTTCAAGCCTGGGAACTTGGGGTTCTACAGAAGATACCTTGGGAAACTGCGTTAGATTAAAGACTGCTATGACTCGGAAAGTCAGTTGGACTCAAGCTAATGTGCCAAGAATGGTTCAGAGTGACCATTTGTCCATCTTCATCAAAGCTCCTCTCCCTCTCACCAACTCTGGCTTGGAGAATCCTACTCCTTTAAGCCCACACCAGTATGGTTCAAGAGTGGGGATGCAACAATGGAATACCATTCGGCCCTAAAAAAGAAGCCAATCCTGCCATTTGCAGGACGTTATGCTGACGGAAATAAGCCAGTACCAGAAGGACAAAGACAACATGCTTCCACTTACAGGAGGTAAATAAAATCATCTAATTCATAGAATCAGATAATAGAATGGTGGTTGCCAGAGGAGGGGGATATGGGAAAACGTTCTTTGGCAGATGAAAGTTTCAATTATGCAAGATGGATACGATCTTCTGCTGAACCTGGTGGTTATAGTCCATAATACTGTATTGTGCACTTAAAAATTTGTTGAGAGGTAGCTCTCCATCCCATGTTAAGTATTCTTTTGTTTGTTTGTTTGTTTTGAGACAGAGTCTCACTCTGTCGCCCAGGCGGGAGTGCAGTGGCACGATGTCGGCTCACTGCAAGCTCCACCTCCCAGGTTCAAGGGATTCTCCTGCCTCAGCCTCCCTAGTAGCTGGGATTACAGGCGCCCACCACCACACTCAGCTAATTTTTTTTTGTATTTTTATTAGAGATGGGGTTTCACTATCTTGGCCAGGCTGGTCTTGAACTCCTGACCTCAGGTGATCCACCCACCTTGGCCTCCCAAAGTGCTGTGATTACAGGTGTGAGCCATCATGCCCAGCCCCATGTTAAGCATTCTTATGACAACAGCAAAGAGACACAAGGAAACTTTTAGAGGCAGTGGATATGTTCATTACCTTGATTGTGGTGGTGTTTTCATGGGTGTATGCATATGTCCAGGCTCATCAAATTGTGCACAGTCAGCCCTCTGTATCTGCAGGTTCCACAACTGTAGATTCAACCAACCTCAATTGGAAAATGTTTGGAAAAAAATTAAAAATAACCATACAACAATAAAATAATACACATAACATTTCACATAACAATTCACATAGCATTTATACTATATTAGGTATTACAAGTGATCTAGAGATGATTTAACATGTATGGGAGGATGTGCATAGGTTATATGTAAACACTTCGCCGTTTTACATAAGGGACATGAGCTTCCTGGATATTGTTATCCTCAGAGGTCCTGGAACCAATCTCCCAGTGTTTGTTTGTTAAATATCTATAGTTTGTTGCACATCAATTATGCCTCAATAAAGCTGTTTTTTCAAAAAAGTGTGAGTATGCCAGTGAGTAGGAATATGCACACTGTGCCGATTTACGTGGTCACATTCCAAAATCAGATGGATGATTTAGGTTGTTTATCACTTTACAGTACTTACTTCTCATTTTCATCTTGTTTCCACTGATAATTTAGATTGAGTTAGATATCTGGAGAGAATATCTGTAAGAAAATAGAACAAAATTGGTGTTATAGCAGAAGGTGAAAGCAACACCATCGCAGCACACCAGCCATGAGGATCCGTAAGTTCTGCAGCTGTCCTGCTGAAACTCCCACCACCACCAAACTGCCCACCATGTGAAATTGGTCTGGCTTCCTGGCATGTCTTTACCTCCTCTTCCCGCACCCTCAACCCCTGCAAAAACAGGACCGATTATGATCAAGATATATTTAGGCTTGTTCAATAACTTCCATTTCTCTCAAAATAAAGTTCAGCCTTTCTAAATGTTCCGCAAATCTCTGCAAAATCTGACCCCTGCCTTCACTCTTTTCCTGCTTCATGTGTTAGGCATTTGTCATTTTCTCCCAGGTCCCACAATACACCATGCTTTCTGCAATTCCCTCTGCTTGAAGGTGTCTAGCTCATTCCCTTCCCTCGCCAAATTCTCCCTGGCCCCGACCACAGCCATGTGCCTAGCTGATTGCCCCTCATCTTTTATGTCATTGTCTAGACATCATTTCTTCCAAGAAGGCTTTCCTGACCCTTCCACAGAACTGAGTTGGCTGACCCTTCCCTGGCCTCCCTTAGGAACTACACTACCCATTTCATTGCATTCCCAGCCCTCCACTATAACTGAGTCTGCTTATTGACCTGTATTCCCCACGGGACTATAAACTCCACAGGGGCAGAAACTCACTCTGCATTATTTGCCATTGTATCCCCAGGGGCTAGCCCAGAACCTCTAATGCGGCAGCTGTTCAATAAACACATGTTGAATGAATGAATCAGTCAGTAAGTGGATCAATCTTACCCTTGTTGCAACATATAATAGTATGATTCTATCATCAGAGTCCCAAACCTCAAATTCTCATTTCCCAATTTTTCAGATGAATGGTATAATACAGTCCAACTGCACAGTCTTTCTGAAGTTATCTTCCTCAAACACATAGGTGTGTGTAGCTGGCCTCCCTGTAATTGACAAAAACAAAGTATAGCCTCATGTTTCCTGCCTGCCTGTGTTGAGTCAACCAGCTAGGGCCATGCTTTACTTTACCATAGACTTTATATCTAAATCATACTTCATCAGATGTTATATCAAAATCATCAGATTCAAAACAATTTAACTGGACCTATACTTAGCCTTGCCAGAAAACCTGCTTCCCGTTTTCATGACAAGTCATGCATGCTCTGGGGCTTTCAGAATCTCGCTTCTATTTTTTTAGTCTCATTGCATAATAAAACACAGACACACATAGTCACACGCAACCTCAACGAGACCCATGTTTTTCGCTGTTCTTTTACAAACTGAAATGCAATCTTATCCAGCTGCCACATGCATATTCTAATAAGATGACAAGAAATTATTTCCCTAATGCAATAATGAATCAGTCTGTGTCAGACAGGACTGTTCACCACAACGCCCTTCCTGGTTGGAAAGCAAAACTTGTAAGCTGGATGGTTTCAGAGAAACAAATTGCTCCTGGCTGCAGAATGTGATGACTGTGTAGTTGACCAAGAAAAACACAGAAACACCCCTAGGAGATGAATTACTTGAAATTAGGAAGGCTGCATTCCTAGAGCCAGATAGCAGAACTATTTCGCCCCCATAAGACATGATGCTGGAGTTAGTCAGGCATTTCCAGGATTCGTGCTTTATGGGGAAACATGTTGACCCCATTGCAGAAAACCGTTCTGAGAGGGACACGTTATAAGCATAACCACTGCATGATGAAGCTTTTGAGTAGTATTAAGGGAAGGCTTTCTCCAAAAACCCTGCCACCACTTCAATGACTGGAATTATGGAAAGTTTTATGGCAGTGGAAGATGGCTCAGGAATAGGATAGTAAAAGGACTCTCCACCCAACACTGGAGAGTGGCCACTGACCATATGCTTTACCCTTTCAGTTCTCTGGGCTGTCCAAAACCCAGGAAGATAATCTTCCTTTGTTATTGTACTAAGGTTGCTCAGCTCTCAAAGCTCATTCTTCGCTCTCTGTATTACCATAGGTACGTACCCTCAGTTAGAAGGTGTCATAGAATGTAGGGAATGACTTGTAGGGAGGACTGGCATATGAATTACAGTAACAGTAGATGCTAAAACAGGTAAACTCCAAAATCCCTATGGCTTAACACAGTGAAAAATGTTAGAGGCTAACCAGCTGGAGATGGGAGCATAGCGGGAGGCCATATCCTGAGACCCAGACTGATGGAGGCTCTGCCTTCAATATATGGCTTCCAAGGTCATCCTGGACATGGACATCTAGTCAGCCTATGGATGAAGATGAAACATGGAAGACTGTATGAGAGGTTTCTATGGACCTGGACTGAAAGTGGTGTAACACACTTTTACCCACAGAATTCAAGCACTTGGGTCCACATAGCTGCAAGGAAAGCTAGGTAAGTGATCTGGCTCTGGGTCCAGGAGGTAGAGGAAACAGGTTTTTGGTGAACAGATACCATTCTTGGCCACTGTTCAACACTTTAGTCACCAAATATCTATTTCACATGTTCTCTCACATCAACAACAAATTTTCCCCTTCCCCAAGGGAGATAACCCAAAGTCCCACCCAATCACTTCAAAGGATAGCACCTCAAAGGGGTACAAACTCCTTTCTATCTATCATATCCAGATGCGGCTCCTTGTGATTCAGTCACCTCAGTCACCTTTGAACTAAATATCTCTCTCTCACACACACACACACATACACACACACACACACACAAAATACAGTGGGAAACAGAATAACCACAATGAAAACTCCCATTCACAGATAGGAAGCATGGTGAATACTTAGCAGTCACAGGGATATAAGCAATGACAGAATCTTGCTGGGCAAGTATTAGGAAAACTTCTACTCTGACACTAGGAGAGCTTTCTTGATTAGACCCTGGTTCTACTATCTGAGAAGAACAATAGACAGAAGTCTACTTTTCTCCATGACCCACGGCTCCACCCTCTGGGACATTCCTGCTTCTTCATCATGACCTCCTTGGCTATATTTGAAGTGGATGTTGGAAAGTATGCCCTCTTTAGAGGTCAAAACTTATTCCCGTGGGTTCAAATTGGGGTCCCAAATGTTATTTTAAGTCTTAATTGGGAAAATAATTTTTTAGTCCAGGTTTATGTTTCTTTGTTCATATTTCTTTGGCAATAAAATTTCCTCAAAACTTGGTGTGTTTCCTATGTATCTGTTTCCAATTAGTTGCCTATGTCAGTTCTCAGAAATAATTCTCAAGTCTGATATACTTCTCTGCTTCTTTGACCTTATTTGACTCTCTCTCAATTTAATGTCAACCAACTTGAGGCCATGTAACTTGGACAGAAAAGCCATATACCTATTCTGATCTTTGCTATAAATCTGAATCTCAATGAACCATTATTGCTTTAAAAGTTTCTCAATATTAGTTCCTACTGTTTGATGCCTAGAAGCAGATGAATTTTAAAATCTTTCAATACCCAAATATCTGGAGTCCATAGATTAATTTTTATTTACACTTTCAAATCAGCAAATCCTTGACTGAACTAATCCCTTTCTTCTGATACTTTGGTAAATGCATCCAGTCACAACAAACACACACTATTAACATTCTACTTTCCAATCTTTGTCCTTAAAGTAATGTTGATAGCTACTTGGTCTTCCTGCTAAATGAGCTCAAGTACAGTTTTAATAAATGTTTTGCCACTACAGGTCATGGATCTTAGACTATCTTTCCAACCTCCAGTATCACTACCTACCACCTGACTACTAAAAATGTTACTTAATTTAATTGGAACATTTAGTCAATTGATATATTAGATGTAGTTAATGATATATTAGGGTTTTATTTACATCTTACCATTTATCATGGGTGACACATTTATTCCTTTTTCTCTCTTTTCTTGCCTTCTTTGATTAATCAACTTTGTGATTATTCCATTTTTTCTTAATTTAATAGTTAAACATACTTTATTATTCATTTAGTGGTCACTTAGATGAAAAGTGTGTCCTTCACTTATTATGATGTAGTACAAGTTACTATTTTTACCAATTCCTATATAATGTGAAAGCTTTAGAAAACTTTAACTCCAGTTATACCATTTCCAACTTTTGTATTAATGTTGCCCTGAATATTCTATCCATATATTATACAATTAATATTTAATCAGTATTTGTTTATATGTATCAGCATACAAATAACAATATTTGTGTCACTCTTTAATTTCTTCTTACTTTCTGGGTTTTCCCTGGGATCACTTTCCTTCTCTCTCAAGAATTCATTTTGGCATTTCTCTTATTGAGGGCTTGCTGGCAACTAAATCTCTTTTTTTTTTTCATCTGAAAATGTCTCTTTTTCCTTGATTTTTGAAGACAATTTTCACAGGGTATGGAATTGTGGATTAACAGTTATTGCCTTTCAGCATTTTAAAAATGTCATTTCCTTTTTTTGAAGTTAGTTGTCAGACTTATTTTTGCTTCTTTGAAAGCAATGTGTTTTTCTCTAGCTCTTTTTGACACTTTTCTCCTTGCCTTTAATTTTTAGCAGTCTTACTATGATGTATCTAGATGTGACTTTCTATTTATTTATTTAGAGGCAGGGTCTTGCTCTGTTGCCCAGGCTGGAGTGCAGAGGTGAAGTCATGGCTCACTACATCCTTGACATCCTAGGCACAAGTGATCCTTCCAGCTCAGCCTCCCAAGTAGATGGGACTATATGCATGTGCTACCATGTCTGGATATTTTTTAAATTATCATTATTTTGTAGACATGGGATCTCCTTATGTTTCCCAGGCTGGTCTCAAACTCCTGGGCTTAAGCAATCCTCCTGCCTCAGCCTCCCAAAGTGCTGGGATTACAGACATGAGCCACCATGCCCAGCCTAGATATGACTTTCTTTGCATTTATTTTGCTTGGGATTTGCAAAACTTCTTGAATCTGTGGATAAATATCTTTCATCAGTTTTGAAAAGTTCTCAATTTCTATCTCTTCAAATACTGTTTTGTTCTATTCTCTCTCTGACCCACTATTTCTCTCTGCTCTCCTACTGCTACTCCAGTCACACATATGCCCCACATATCTCAATGATCTTTCTTGTAATCACATTCTTTTTTGTGTGTGTGCTTCAGTTTGGTTATTTTTCAGTTGATCTATCTTCTGGTTCACAAATCCCATCTTCTGCTGTGTCTATCTGCTGTTAAGTACATCTAATGAGCTCTTAATTTCAGGTATTGTGCTATGCTTCTACAATTTGATTTTATTAGATTGTTTCTTGTAGATGTCAATTCTCTGTGAAATTCTATTTTATCATCTGTTTCTCCTACCTTTTCCTCTATTTTTATAAATATACATGTCATAGTTATTTTTAAGTTCTTATCAAGTAATTCCAATATGGATCTGTTTTGATGGTCTGGATTTTTTTTTATTTTGTCATCCTGTCTTTAGACATAACCAGCAATTTCTTTAGTCCAATGAAGGACACTGAATATAAAAGGCATAGAGAATCCAGATGATGCTATCATCTTTCAAAGAGCATATATTCTACCTTCCATTAGACCAGTAGATGCTTTTTCATATCAAAGTTCTGTTGCAGCTCCCACAGCTTTAATACACCTCTTGTTTGCCCCTGAACATTAAGGTTTTTAACTGAGAACCTGATACATTTTACCCAGCCATCCTCCAGGCAGATCTTGAGCCAAAATTCTGCCCTGATTTTCAGAGGCTGTCCACTAATATCTGTGATCTCCCAGTTAGTACAGACCTCTAATTATGCAAAAGTCCTCAAGGGATATAGGTAATCACGTGTTTGAGGCCTTCAATTCTCTTCTGAAACATGCAGCTCTTCCTCTTCTGAAAGGTGCAAACCTGAGATTTTTAAGCATTCAGCCAGAGCCCAAATATGGCAAATACTCCTAGGATTATATCTGATGTCAAAGTCAGTTCCATTCTCTTAGGTCACTGCTCCCTGGAATCTTATCTCTAAAGTTGTTAAAGCTGATGAGCTTGTCTCATCAACTCTCTAGACCTCTGAATCTCCCAGGGAAGATCTTTCTGTGTGTATGAGATTCATGTTTAAAATCTATTTATTTTAATTGACAAATAAAAATTGTATATATTTGTCATGTACAACATGATGTTTTGAAATATACATACATGATAGAATGGCTAAATCAAGCTATTTATCATATCATATTCATTGACTTACATACATTTTTTGTGGTAAGAATACTTAAAATCCACTCTCTTAGCAATTCTCACTAATGTTGTTAACTATAGTCACATGTACAATAGATCTCTTAAACTTATTCCTCCTAAGTAACTGAAATTTTGTAACCTTGATAAACATCTCTCCAACTCCAAATCCCTTCCAGTCCCTGGTAACCACTATTTTACTTTATAGTTCTATGAGTTTGACTTTTTTAGATTTCACATATGAGTGAGATCATGTGGTATTTGTCTTTCTGTGCCTGGCTTATTTCACTTAACATAATGTCCTCAAGATTCATTGATGTTGTTGCAAGGGACAGTTTTCTTTCTTAAGGCCGAATAGTATTCCACTGTGCATATATACCACATTTTTTTTGTCCACTCATCCATTTATAGACACTTACGTCGATCCCACATTTTGGCTATTGTGCATAATGCTGCAATGAACTTGGGAGTGCAGATAGTTCTTAGACATACTGATTTTGTTTCCTTTGGGTGTATAACCAGTAGTAGGATTTCTGGATCTGGGATATCTGGATTAAACTTCAGGTTCTCAGGCCATGTACTCAGGCCATCTCAGGGGATTTTGAGAATGCAGGACTTGTGGGACAGAGTCTAGAAATCTTCCCAGATGATTTGATACAGCTAGACCAGGGATTATGTGCTGAGAATACTGGCCCAAATCCTTGGCCCTTGTGGTACCATCTCTCTCAGGATCGCCATGTACAGAATTTTCTTTATATATGGTGTAGTTAATTAATGTAAATACAGGTGCTATTCTATCTGCCAGAGCCCCTTCTGACACTGCCCCCAAGACTCCTCTCCAGGAGGGGTCTGACACCATGTACCAGCTACTACTCCAGATATCAGGGCCTTGAACCACCCACCCAATACAGAGCATGTTACTACATCCTTACTTATACAGTTGCCATCCCACTGCCATTCCAGCCAGAAATCTCAGATGATGTCTGCTGCATCACATAAGCTCATGAATCCTCCCTCCTTAGATTGGATAGATGTCAATTCTTAATGTGGCTTTTCTTCTCATGCCTGTGGTGGAAAGAAATGTTTGAATGAGGTGCCAGTGGGGTTCATCCATGAATTAGCAACTATTATTCAACACATAATTTTATCCGTGGCATAGAACAGAACTTTAGTGTTACTGTTTTCTATGTCTCTCTCTGAGTGTGCCTGGAAAATATAGGTTAACAATCTGCAAAAACTTGAGCCTTGTAGGTTGGTAAGAATTGAACCCACCACCAAACTTCTTGATGAGTAAGATTTTTTTAAATGCCTTTATCGGTCTGTTATTTGCAGCCCAAAGCATTCTAACTCATGAAAATTTAGGCACATCACAGCATTATAAAAAGCAACATCCTGGAGGCATATACTCAGAAGCACAGAGCTCTCTCTAATCAGGGAATAATGTGGAGAAAATAATTAAGGGCTGGTGATCTTCCTAGTGTGAACCTGATTCCGATGAAACCAATCTGTCTCTTGCATCTAAGTTTTGTCCTGTAGACATGATGACTTGTAACTCTACATCAAGTTGTACCAGGCACCGTTGCTTCTGGATTTTCATGCCTGGGAGGAACTATAACAGGAATTACAAAATAAGAAAGGCAAACAGTATGTCTGCTAAAAGTCAAGGGCTTGAGGCCGCCTGTGTCTCGTTATGGGTCATGACTCATTAGACCAACTGCTGTTCTCACTTGCCTCATTTTTTCCACAGGAGAATAGAGAAATAGCATCCAGGGAGCTGCTGGAGAAAATCTTCACATGCTCTCTTTCTAGAAGAGTTCTTTCTTCCCTTGTATGTTTTTATTCTTAGCCAGATGCGTCTCTAGCTAGCCCAGTACTAATTTACCCTGAAGTGATAAGGTACTCAGTGCCCCCTAAATTCTCACCACAGAAGGTAAGATATTTGAAATCAGTGTTCTCAAAGAATTCCTTCAAACTCCAGAATCCTGACCACTTTGGAATATTGTTGGACCTCAGATGGGTCTTCATAGACAAAGGAAGGCAGAACCTTTTTCTAACATGTCAATTTGAACAATTTAGCTTCAAAACCAACAAGGGCCCACCAGAGCACTATTACTTAGTGGGAGGCCTAAATTCATGTTTGCAATAAGAATAATTGCTCCCATTTCCTGAAAAGTTTTTATGTATGAGGCACTGTGCTAACTAAGCACTTTACTTAGGGATATCTCTTGTAAACATCACAACAATCCTTTTAGGTTGGTTTTGGTATCCTCATTTGACTAATGAAAACCCATTTTCCTGATTCAAAGAATTTGAATTAAATAGCTCAGCAAAACATGCATGAAGCAGAATAGGAATAAATAAAACAAGAGCTCAATGACAGTGATAAATTGCAACAGACACACAGTATCATATGGAGGAGACAACAGGCACAGGCCTTGTCTCGAGTAAGGGGAATGACCCCTCTTCAGTTTCAGCTTCTTTTGCTGTGAGGGAACACAAGCTCAGTGTGTCCAGATCTCCAGTTTTTCAAGAGAAAGAAGAAATCTAAAATTGTATGTGAAATTGAAATCTTATTGTTAAACTTTGGCAACTATTAAAAAGATTTTCAGCTCTCTGCAGCCAAACAAAATACAGCTGTGGACTGGATTCAGCTTGTAGGCTGCCTGCTTGCAAACTCTGTCCTCTGTCCTGGGCAATTGGGAATCACTCGGGGTTCTTTTGTTCTCTTAAAGAAACATGGCTCCTTCACCAGAGGCCAGAGTGCTTTCAATTATCATTAATGGTTCAATAGTGTGGCTTCACCATTACCCACCCACCGTCCCTTAGGAATACAGATATCTATGACTCCTGGTGACATTCATGCATAATTTGTAAATACATTGTCCTGTGAGACTTGAGGGATCCAAGCAGACAAGGGGGTACACAAGAAAGAAGAAGATACAAGAGAGAAAGGGAAAAATGAGAAAGATGACAGGGGCACCCTGCTGAGGACTGCCACCTCCTACCAGTCTCTGGCCCCTGCCTGTTTTCACCATTCAGACCCCTGAAGCCCGGTGTTCAGAGCCTGGGCCCACCATCCTTCATTTCTGATTTCTCTCCACCAAGGAGATAAGGACGAGCCAGGGCCTCTCGGTGTGTTTTACATCAAAGGCCACTGAAGGGTCTTGACAGCCTGGATGTCAGTGCTGTAAATAAACCATTAATCACTCTGCCATTTCATGGACACACTCTTCCCAGAGGGCATGAACTTTCTCCAGGTCACTAATATAAACCACATCTTTCCTGAGCCAATGGGGGAGGCAGAGTGGGGTGTCAGAGCTCGGAGAGCAGGCTTCCTCATTGACACAACCATTACTTTCCTCTTAAAACCACAGGTCCCTGTAGCTTGGAAATGGTTAATGAAAAGAGACACGGTTGAAATGGATTCGACAAATGAAGTCACAGCTTTGGGGAATGTGTACACCCCAAGGCAGCTCCTTCTATCCGTTCTAAACTCTCCACCTCTAAAGAAGGTACCAAGAGAAAGGCCACAGAGACACAACAAGATGATAATGATTTTGCCACTGACCCAAAGCAACACCCCTTTGGCAGTTCTCTATAGTCTGATTTCTAAGAATTAGGGCCCAGGAAAAAAAAAAAAAAAGGTATAAAATGCTTTTCCAGAATAGTTCCCCTCTGTGTGTGGAAGTTGGAATCACTGGACGAATGGTCCTAACTTGGCCAAAGATCCCTACCGGAGGCCCCATCTTTGGTCTAGATGCTCCTTGAGCTTCTGCTATGGGGAGACACTGCTTGAGATTCAGTAAAAAGACAGGTGAGGTCTTTGCTTTCGTGGCCTCTTCATTCTTGTTGGGGCAGGCAACCACTGAGCAAACTGGATCAATTTAGATAGTGATAAACCTATAGAGAACACAAAACCAGAAGGCAGTATCAATGGTGATAGGGGAGTGGCTACTTAAGTTTGAGTAGGAAGATGAAGGCATTCATTCACTCAGCAACTAAACATTGTAGTAGACACTAGGGAGGTTACCCAAGAGGTAGGAGTGATGTGTATGTTTGAAGGACCTTATTTTTAGCTGGAGAGATGAAATGAGCATGCAACAGTCCTCAAGAAATTATACATATGCAAAACCTTCATGCAAAGCTGTAAGACTGAAGGCTGACATTCAAGAAACAAGGAAGGGACCAGGATCAGGACAAGTTAAAGTAAGACAGGTCAGGCTTCTCAAAGATGAGTCTGAGCCATTGGGAATATAAATTGTGGATCTAGGTTGTGTCAGGGGAGAGAGCCTTCAGGCCTTCTCGCTGAGTCACCGGAAACTAGAATCAGGATTTGAAGTCCAGCGCTGAGATCCCCACACTGAATCGACAGGCAGGGAAGATAACGAGGCACCATTCTGAGGTCCAATTTGGAAGGAAGGGCAGAAAGAGAAATAATACTGCACTTCGAATAAATTCCAGATGCCTTCCGCTGGCTTCCCAAGCATTGCCTTCCTCCCCACCGTGGTCTTTCACCCCTCTCTCTTGCTGTGGCCACACTGGCCTTCTCGCTAACACTCACCCGGGCTCACCCTTGTGCATGGGGACTTTACATTTGCGAATTCCTCTGCTCAGAAAGTGCCTCTTTTACATCTTTGCAAGTCTGATTCCTTCTTCTATGTTAGGTCTTGGCTCAGCCATGTTCCCTCGGTGAGGCCTCCCTGCACCTTCCCAATTCCTCTCCATCACTTCTCTCTGACATATTTTCTTCAGAACACTTGACTATCTGACATCTCTTGTTCCTTTATTTGTTTGCTTGCCTGTGGTCTGTTTCCCACCTCTAGGAAGTAAGTTTAATTTGACATGGAAGCTGTGTGCTTTGTCTCCTGCTGTATTCTGTTTGCTAAAATGCCACCTGGCAAAAGCGTAACAGAGACTTGTTGAAGTGATTAGTCAGCTAAGTGCCTACTCGGCACCAAGCATTATGCTATGCCCTTTCCATAATAATATGACGTTGTGTGCAATCCTCATAATAGTCCCAGGTGTTACCATGTTCATTGTATAGACGAGGAAACTGAAACCCAGAAAACCTAATCAATGTAATCAACATCATGTAGCTAGTGAGCAGCTACCGAAACCAAGTCTGTCTAACCCTAAAATCCACATGTTTTCCACTTTACCACTTTCTTCCTGGGGGAAAATAAGAAGTAAAATGAGGAATATTAAAGATCCAAATCAGGTTAAGATTCACGTGTCACAATTAGGGACCCAGGAAAGTCAATGCAGTTGTCCAGTGAAGTCCAAGAACACCACAGGTCAAGATCAGCATGTGTAAGAGCAGCGTCCCTGTTCACATTAGTATTGGAACCGGGCGGGGGGGGAAAGGAGGTCATCAACAGGAGAAGAGAAGAGTGATGGCCGCTTATATACCTACCGCTTATATATGTCTTCCTTGCCTGTTGATTCAGTGTGGGGACCTCAGCGCTGGACTTCAAATCCTGATTCTAGTTCCTGGTGACTCAGTGAGAAGGCCTGAAGTCTCTCTACCCTGACACAACTAGATTCACTTATATGGCAAGAGGCTGAGTACCGCCAAGCACATCTCTGAGTATGCCTGGGCTGGGCGCCATCCTAATGCCATTTACTCCCAGAGCTTCATCATATAGAGGAGGCAAAAGCAAAGAGGAAGAGAATGATACATTCAACACATGAAGTTAGGCTTGTCACAGCGATGATGCCTTGCCTCAAGGGCAGATAAAGAGAATTAAAATTATATATGTGATATATAACCTTGTAAAGTAAGGTTGACCTGGACTGGCCTTGCTCAAAATGTCCAAACAAGAAATGGGAAGTAAGCCTCACCACTGGCAGAGTGCCAGTCTGTGAAAATGCTTGTTGAGAAAGACTCTGAGGGTAAGGTAGTGCGTGTAACAGACCACAGTATGATCAGTAAGCATGTCTGCTAAGGTGAAGGTGGTGGTGGCAGAGATGCTTAGTGAAATACAGAGAAGTGTATTTGCTACTCTTGCTGCAGAATTACATTGGCTTCCACATGAATGAATCTGTTGCCATGAAATGACACCACCAGCACCCATCCTCAGCATTCAGACATTAGGCCAGCCACCTTCATCACCTGCATTACACAGAAATAAATTTACTAGCTACCTTGACTCTTTGAAAAGATAGTGTGACAATAGCTACCATGTACTGTTTATCATGTGCCCTGGTATTGCAAGGGAATTTATATTATCTGGAATCCATAAGCAAATATTATTGTCTTCACTTGAGGAACCGAGGCTGAAAGAGGTTAAGAAAATTGTCCAAACTGGGTGTGGTGGCTTATGTCTGTAAGCCCAGCATTTTGGGAGGGTGAGGTGGGAGGATCCTTTGAGGCCAGGACTTTAAGACCAGCCTTGGCAATGGAGCAAGATCCCGTCTTTACAAAAATTAAGATAAAAAAATTAGCCAGATATGGTGTTATGCACCTGTAGTCTCAGCTACTCAGGAAACTGAGGCAGGACAATCACTTGAGCCCAGGAGTTCCAGGCTCAGGTGAACCATGATTAGGCCACTACACTTCAGCCTAGGTGACAGAGTGAGACCTGTGTCTTGAGAGAGAGAGAGAGAGAGAGAGAGAGAGAGAGAGAGAGAGAGAGAGAGAAAGAAAGAAAGAAAGAAAGAAAGAAAGAAAGAAAGAAAGAAAGAAAGAAAGAAAGAAAGAAAGAAAGAAAAGAAGGAAAGAGAGATGAAAGAAAAAGAAAGAAAGAAAAGAAGGAAAGAAAGAAAGAAAAAGAGATGAAAGAAAGAGAAAGAAAGAAAGAAGAAAGAAAGGAAAGAAAAGAAAGAAAGAAAGAAAGAAAGAAAGAAAGAAAGAAAGAAAGAAAGAAAGAAAGAAAGAAAGAAAGAAAGAAAAGAAGGAAAGAAAGAGAGACGAAAGAAAAAGAAAGAAAAGAAGGAAAGAAAGAAAGAGAGATGAAAGAAAGAAAGAAAGAAAAGAAAGAAAGAAAGAAAGAAAGAAAGAAAGAAAGAAAGAAAGAAAGAAAGAAAGAAAAAGAAAGAAAGAAAGAAAGAAAAAGAAAGAAAGAAAAAACTAAAAATTCTGAAGTCACAAAGAGTGAAGCCAGGATTAAAACAGAGCCTATCTGATTGCAAAACCAATATTCTTTCAATGTTCTTTCTACCATATCAGCAGTTCTCAGATACCAGTCTACACATGTGTGGGGAATCATTTCACCACTTCATGACAAAATGAGAAAACTAAAGACAATGTCATAATTTCCTTAATTCTACATTATCTATTATAAGACATGATTATTTAACAAATATATCGGGGAGGAAAAAACACTACAGAAAATGTTCATGTTGATTAAAGAAAGTAAGATAGATGGTGATTTCAAAATTGTTAGTACGTGACAAAAGCGTGTCTTACAATTGAAGAAATGAGGAACATGTTGGGTAAGATTCTGTCATAACTCAAGAACTGTACATTTATTCTGAGTTTATGTCATTCCTGGTTTTGTGTGTTTAACTTTTATAAAAATTGTAAGATTATAGACGATAGCTGCTCTTAAAAAAATCCTTAGTTGGCAAAAACTAAAACTAAAAGTCCTCTCTGATCTTTTACTATTTGAAAAGTTCAAATGATTGAGAACCAATACACCATACTCCATGGTGTCTCACTCCAATTAAAGATGTCACAGCCTCAGGGCTCCTAAGTCATATTCAGCCCACAGAAGTACTTCAGTTTGGCCACATGGATTTTTAAATTTTGTGTTAACTGACAATATTTTAAAAGGGAGAATTTGCATACAACTCTGATTTCTGGCTTTTCTTTACAGTTCAAAATCTGGCTACACTCACAGTGTAGAGCTGGGTGATTGCTACTGCTTGTAGAAGAGGCAGCTCTCTAGTTGATGATATTATCTGTTGTTTCCTGTTGTGTAGTATCTGGATAGACTAAGGCAGGAACAGCCACAGGGGGTCCATGCCTCTTTGCATCCATGCCCTTGGGTTGTCCTCTTCCACACTCCCATGACTCAGATCTTGCCCACATGACTCACTTTGGTCAATGGGACCACAACAAATGGAAACACAAGCAGAAGTTTGAAAAAGGTTTGCATGTGGGGGCTTGTCTTCTCTGGCTGCAGAGGGCCCTGAGACCATGGTGTACGCAAACCTGCTGGAGGCCAACAACCTAGTGTGACCCCGGGTGGTGAGGCCATTCTACATTATCCAGCTCCAGTTGAGCCACCAACTGACTTGCAACCTCCTTAATGAGCCCAGGTGAGACCAGCAGAACTACCAAGCTGAGCCCAACCCAAACTGCACTATTACATGACTGTTGTTTTAAGCCACTAAATTTGAGGTGTTTCATTTTACAAAAAAAAAAAAAAAAAAGGCTAACTGCAACATAACCATAACGTCACTCAGCATTCAGACATCTTACCTCTTGGATTAAAAAGGTATTTAAGTCTGTGACTCCTGCTTTAGGGTATCAAAGCCACATACACATAGTGTCTATGCATACACACACACACACACACACACACAAACATTTGATTATTAAATAAAAGCAGGGAATTTAAATTGTTCATTCTTTCTCCCAGGACAGCACCTGGCACACAGTTGGCACTTAATAAATATCTTTTGAATGAATAAATGAATTCACAGATGTTTCACAAAGTAATTTAAGGAGTAGCCTAGAGGTGGTCACCACCCCCAGGACTTAAGCACTAGAAAAATCTCCGAGAAAATTTCCAGGTGGTGTTGAGCATCACTGAACACCCATTCCAGTCTGGCACACTGGCTTTCCAGACACCCCACTATATCTGCTAAACTAGTTTTGGAAAGTCAGCACATGTGAGCCAACTCAATGGGGACTAAGGTTTGACAAGACTGGTAATAACAACATATTTGTCATTTGTGCTTAGCTTTCCACTGGTGTTGACAGAGTCTCAACGGCAAAGAGACTGTGCTACGAAGGCCGAAGGAAATATGACGTGGCTGTGCATGTTGGCTGAAGAACAGCCAAAATGAGAACTAGATCCTGTTTACCTATTGAGTGAATTGTGACTATTATGTTTCAAGGGATTAAAAAAGGAATGCCATGTGAAGGAAAACACTAAATACTCCAAACACCCTGAAATGAACACATATCAATCTTGTTTCACTGTAAGAAATATTCAGTGAAGGGCCTCCCATCTTTTACCATTTTCTTGTTCATTCTCTTTCCTTTCTTAAAATCAAGGGAATGTTCATTAAATTAATAAAAGACATCATTCTGAGGAGTTACACAGCAACCTGGAAACCATAACAATTGGAGAAGTGGGAAGCAACAAAATTGGAAGTCCTAGATTTTAGTACAATCATCTGCTTCTTGGTGACTTTATGGCTGAGGCAGCCAGTCTGTCTAAACTCTAGCTCATCTCTAAGATGGTTAAAAATAGGCCAGGTGGGGTGGCTCATGCCTGTAATCCTAGAACTTTGGGAGGCCAAGGTGGGTGGATTGCCTGAGCTCAGGAGTTCAAGACCAGCCTAGGCAACACAATGAAACTCCGTCTCTACTAAAATACAAAAAATTAGTCAGGCATGGTGACGTGCGCCTGCAATCCCAGCGACTCAGGAGGCTGAGACAGGGGAATGGTTTGAACCCAGGAAGCGGAGTTTGCAGTGGGCCACAACAATGCCATTGCACTCCAGCCTGGGTGACAGAGCGAGACTCCGTCTCAAAATAAATAAAAAATAAAAAAGGTTAAAAATAATATCTGCTCTGATTACTTTGTAGCATTTTTGAGAAAATTAAAAGAGATGACATAAGTGAAAATGTCATTCAAATGTTAGTGACCATAGAATACAGTAGTAATGACAAATAGGAACAAATACAGGAAATTAAATAAAATTCATGCAAGGCCCTCCTACAATGGCTGTATGGCAGAGAGCAGGAGAACCAACACCAAACCATCAAGGTAGGAAGCAGAGAGGAATAAGGATCGGATTAACAGAGTGGAATCTGAAACAGAAAGATGTGGGTCTGGCAGGTGCCTTAAACAGGAATGGGACAGCCATGCTGGGGATCTGCTGCAGAAGGCACTGGGCATCAAGTGGGCAGCTGCTGTTCTTGCCTGCCCAGCATCCATTTCTCTTTCTTGCCTTTTCTTTTAGGATTGCTTCATTCCTTCATCCCATGTGCCATACCCATAGCCTGAGCAAGATCTTCCCCTGTGACCAGACCTATTCCAATCAGATTATCTTTCCTGGGGATGGAAATTTGTATTGGGGTGACACAAGAATGGAAAATCTTTGAAGTGAATATATTCCTTAGAAGCATCCTAAAAAGACCATTCATGAGTCCTGCTACTGAAATCTCCATGGCTGCCTTCTTTGCAGTCCTTTCTGAGGCCTAATTGGTTAAACTAGTCAGCCCTTCTTTGATTTCATGAGCCACTTAGAATCCCTCCAATATCTTCTTTTCTTCCATCTCACTTTATTTATTTGTTTATTTATTTTTGGTTAAGTTAACCAGAGTCTTCTGCTGCTTATAATTAAACAAACGAATGCAAATAATGAAGGAACTTACTGAAGTTCTAGGTTCACAGTACTGGGACAACTGACTTACACATCTTATTGCTCCTGGTAGTGTTGACCTTCTCCTTGTCCTAACCTGCTTGCTTCTATGAATTTTCTGACATCAACTGGACAAATTGGTGGGTCTCTAAACAGGGAGATATGGAAAAGATAGGTTTGTATGGGAAACCCAAGGCTGCCTTAGAGTAGCAGCTTAAAACAAAGTTACTTCTGGAATACAAGAACAGAAATGGCAATGAGCAAAGCCTCTCCCTCATATCAGGTAAGATCAGGTCATCATTAGAACATCATGGCTAATTTTACATTCCACAACCTTATGAGTGTCTGAGGAAAGCCACAGTGAAAGAAATGAGGCAGCACAGAAATAGGACCAAGAGCCTGACTGGGCTCAAATCCACGGGTATGCTGTGTGACCTTGGAAAATTGCTTAACTTCTCTGTTCCTCTTTTACCCCTTCTGTAAAATGGAGATTCCTATCTCATAGGTGCCTATCTCATGGTGTTGTTATGAGCGTCAAATAGTTTGGTATTTGCAAATGCTCCTAGAATCATGCTTGGCACATAGCAAGAGCTATATAAGAGTTTATTAAAACAAATTGTGAGTGTTTCCCATAAGAAAAGGTTGGGAAGCTGAGGCGGCTTAGCCTGGAAAGAAAATGTCTTTAAAACAACAATAACAACAACAACAACAACAACAAAACTCTTCGTAACAAATATGAACTTTGCCGAGCTAACCACATACCTTTTGATACTGAAAAGGTGATCAAAGGAAATCAGCAAACAGGATTCTTGTGTCATGGCTTTTGGTATCAGTTATATCAGTTGACCTTTCTTTATTTTGTCTGAGAAGAGGAGGATAAGTGTAGCCCAGAGAGTAAAGAGGCATTGGTCCTGGCGTCCACGTAATGACAAGTAATTGTAACACAGAGAGGGAGGATGGTCCCCCCCCTCTGTTTGAGGTCCCAGTATGTTGGCAATATTTTTGTGTTATTTAAAAGAGTCAGGCAAACATAGCGGCCTCCATCCTTCTGACTCATTGCCATTTGCTATGGTTTCAATGATTTTGTCTCCTCCAAAAGTTCACGTTGAAACTTAACTCCCAATGCGACAGTATTGGGAGGTGTGGCCTTTGAGAGGTGATTGAGTCATGAGGCCTCCACTCTCAGGAATGCCATTAGGTACCCTTATAAAAGGGCTTGATGAGGGAGTTTCTCCCTTTTACCCCTACCACAGGGGCAAACACTGTGCCCCCAACACAGCATTACTCCCCTCTGGAGGATGCAGTATTCAAGGTACCATCTTGGAAGCAGAGGGTAGCCCTCCCTAGCGACCAAACCTGCCAGCACCTTGATCTTGGACTTCCTGGCCTCCAGAACTGTGAGAAATGCATTTCTGTTCTTTATAAATTACCCAGTCTGTGGTATTTTATTACAGCAACACAAGCAGACTAAGGCACCATCTCAGCCACTGACCTCCTGCTTCACTCCATGGTGGAATGCCCTTTTCCCTTCCCCTCAGTGGTAGGCACACAGTCGGCAAGTGTGAGATGGAGGCAGTTGCCATCCTCCTGCACCACTGCTAGGGAAGTCTCTCTGGCTTAGGGTTAACACCTCCTTTCCCAAGAAACACCATGTTCCAAATATCGCCCAAGGGTGGTGATATGGTTTGGCTCTGTGTCCACACCCAAATCCCATATCAAATTGTAATCCCCACATGTCGAGGGAGGGGCCTGGTGGGAGGGGATTGGATCACAGGGGTGGTTTCCTCCATGCTGTTCTCATGATAGTGAGGGAGTTCTCACGAGATCTGGTTGTTTGATAAGTTTCTGGCATTTCCCCTGCTCTCTCTCTCTGTCTCTCTGTCTCTCTGTCTCTCTCTCTCTCTCTCTCTCTCTCCTGCCACCCTGTGAAGAAAGTAACTGCTTCTCCTTCATTTTCCACCCTGATGGCAAGTTTCTTGAGGCCTCCCCAGCCATGTAGAACTGTGAGTCAATTAAACCTCTTTTGTTTGTAAACTACCCAGTCTCAGGTAGTATCTTTATAGCAGTGTATAAAAAAGACTAATATGGTGAAAATCCCTACCAGTTCAGCCTCTCTGGTTTTTGTTTTGTTTTTTCATATTCAGGCCTTCTGCCCACAGAAAATAGATTGTGGCACAGGGGCAAGAAAAAGGGAATAAAACAGGGAAACATCCATGGTAATCTGAGACAGGACAAGTGAATTACTAGAACGAGAATTGCACTTGGCATCAGCTCCAATTTAATTGTTCCTATTTAGCTAGAAATATTTGTGGTTCAGGCTGTCAGCAGTTACTTCTTGTTTCTCTATCTGATGGTGTTCCCTGAACTATTAGTTGAAAGATGCTTGGGCAGAGAAACTTTCTCTCCATTGACTTAGATGCTAAAGTCAAGAATCTGGTGGGAGTAGGACCACCAGTGGGGCTTCCATTACTCCCCATTTGTCAACACTGTGTCTCCAGAATTTTCCAGATCCCAGCACTCAGTAGGATCACCAGCCACGGCCTTGCACACCAGTTTGTCTTCAATTTTCCCCATATTCCCTTCTCTAAATATTTTCCATATGCTTTTCATCCCTGACCCATGCATATACTCATTCTCTGATAGGGTTCTTATAAGACCTTCATAGACCCTAAGCATTTTCACTTTTGGAGGCCCCACCCCATATCAAAGCAGACATCCTAAAACTACATCCACACCCATCACCAGATATAACTTCCATATAACAATAGGTGAGTTGAGTTGCAGTTGACTAGTTGATATGCAATTACTTTTTTGTAGATATTTAATTAACATTTTAATTGTAATTTTGAAGCTTTCTTTTTATATTTTGGACTTTTTTCACAAATGAAACACTTTCACTGGCCTTTGAAAACCTCATATGCCCTAGATATTGTTGCCTGTAGTGGATAAAGTGGTTTTGTCTTTCAACCAAGGAAAGTGGCCAGAAAGCCATCCAAAACCCTGCAAATTTGGGAAACTAAACAGTGCATTTGGAAATGGTAAAGTCAAGCTTATTATTGGATTGTGCTGACCTTAAGATAAGTTAAACTGTAATGGGGAAAAAAAAGCTGATGAGGTTAAGGTCTCAGATCAGATTTTATTAGCATCATCATAGCTTATTATAATTAATCATAATAGTCACCTTTTATTGAATATTTATGGTTATTGGATGATTTGTATATATTTATATATAAATATATAAAATATTCAAAGTACTGTTTGAATGCCAAGGGTTCCAACTCCTACTCCTTTCTCTTTTTAGGAAAAAAAGAGGCATTAACCACCATATTATTATTTCAGTTTTATGTAAAAGAACAAGAAGAGATGCTCAGCCCAGATTATGGCTGTCAGGATTAGAAGACTTTCTACCTAACTCAGCAGAAGTGTGACAAACCAGGGTAGCAAGGGGCAGGGGAGGTGGTAATTGTGTCTTTTATCTTGGGGTTTGTGTCCGTTTTGAGACTTGTTATTACATCTGTTGTTGAGAGGATAGGATCCTACTGGAAATTATAGGCAGGGCAGAATGTCCTTCTGAGACAGAATTTCTTTGCAGACATCATAAACTGCATCAATATCCATCCTCAAACATAATTTACATGTAATTATGTAATAAATGAGTTGAGTTGTAGTTGGCTAGTTGACATATTATTCTTTCTATATGTGTAATTAAATATATTTAATTGTAGCTGTTAGGTCCTCTAGTCAGAGGACAGGTGCATAGCTTAGAGTAGAAGTAACTAGCTCTGCGTGTTTGTAGTGTGGAGGCCTAGACTTGGCAACTTCACACTTCTTCTCAGAAGCAGCAAGTGGCGGAGCACCCTTTCCTACAGGGGTGGATATATGCTCCACTGGAGAGCGAGGATTCTGGTCTTCGTTCGCAGCAGACAGCTTCGGTTTACCACCTAACATGGTAATGGCTTAGGCTAGTAACTGGGATTATGCTTTTAGTTTTTCTACCCTGAGATTTAAAAAGCTAAAGTCAAAGAAAAAAGAAGGCAGCTGCCCAAAGTCATCCAAGTGACAATGATCATGAAGACAAGGAGCAAAAAGGCCATTTTTACCAATTTTGCTAATGTGAGGAAACTGATGTGCAAATACTATTCCTAATTCTCACAACCAACCTATGAAGTACATGCTATCACTCTTCTATGGTTGAGAAAACTGAGTCTCAGAAAAATTGATTAATTCGATCCTAGTCACACAGACACAGTTTCTAGTGGTTGAGAACAGACTTAAACTCATATCTATTTAATTCCAAAGTCTTCAGACCTTCCATTTTTTCTCCCCACCCCATCCCCTCACCTTTATGATAATAAGCAAGATAGCTAAGCCAATCTGTCTATGCAGCAGCCAATCTCTCTTCCATGGAGCTCCAGACTACATTATCCCTAAGTAACTTACTAGTTAGTGCAGCATTTTTTATAAGCTTTTGTTTTTGTTGACTCTAAATGTCATGGTAGTTACCCAAGGCTGACATAAGGAAGCTCTTGTTGGTTTAATTGTTGGGAGCCTTGAAATACCTTCGTTCCTCTCCAACCCCATGTGCCATGGCCTCCAAATTGAAGACTGGTTGCTCCAACTCCTATTTACATCCTTCCAGCATGGACTGCTCCATTTCTGAGCCAGGGAAGGCTATGTTTTTAAAAACACTTTTGCCCTCTAACTGCCTCTGTCTTTCCTTGTCTGATCAGGCCAAGCTATGGCCACAGTTGTGTATAATTAGCTAACTTCACTCACTGTCTCCTATGTTTATGCTTCCCTGCCCAATTCCAGGTGATAAATAGCTATCCAAAGCCATGGGCTTGACCCCAGATGACCCCATGCTTGATTGCCTTCATCCCAGTACATGGGTCAGCACTCAGAGACTGCCATAGCCCTTGCTCAGCTGGTAATTGATTTCCATGTGAATTCATGGGCCAGTTGGTAGAACTGGGGCATTGGGTGCATTGATTAATAACATAGGCAGGGGGGAAGCCTACGGTAGCCACCATTTTGGAGCATGTCCATCAGAATATTCATTTCAAATAAAGTATTTTATTTAAGCAACCTTGTCTACCCAGTGCCAGGAAGTATGTATAATGACCTTTGTAAAGGATTCCTATCCCAAGGCTCCCAGACTTCTGACAATAGGAATTCAATGAGTAATTCTCTTGTCACAGTTTCCCCAATAACCATTTTCTTTTCGACCATTTGTTTAGCTTCTGTGCTGGCTGATGCCAATCGGTTATCAACAAATGAGGAATAGTGTCTAGGTCACACTTCTGTTTTCCATCTAGTGATCTGTTTATTTATGCATCATTAATACCGTCACTTTAAGAGTTGTTAGTACATCAAAACAATGTTTGTTCAAGCTCAGTGAAGTGCGGTGAAGAGGCAAGGATCCCAGATAAGAAGTTTGAAGTCCCACTTTTCACTGGTTGTGTATGTCTGCAATTATTTCACCTATCTGGCCTTGTTTTCTTCATTTGTAAAAATAAAATAAGATAAAGAAGAAAGGAGAAAAAAAGAAAGAGAGAGGAAGAAAGGAGAGAGAGAGGGACAGAAGGAATAAAAAGAGAGAAAAAGAGGTTAGACTGAATAAACCATTCCAAAATTCCCCTCTAGCTTCTTGTTTTATGTATTTTGAAGCTACATTATTAGGCAAATAAACCCTGATAATTGTTATGTCCTTTTGATGAAGTGACTCCACTATCATTATGAAATGACTTCCTTTATCACTAGGAATATTCTTTGCTGTGAAATCTACTGACTATTGATGCAACCATTCCAGCTTTCTTTTGATTCATGTTAGCATGGTATATCTCTTTTCAACTTTTACTTTGAACCTATTTGTACTTTATATTTAAACTGCATTTTTTGTAAGGAGCACATAGTTGGGTCTTGCTTTTTTCCCCTCTGCCTTTTAATTGGACTACTTAAACAACTTAAGCCATTAACATTTCATGTGATTGTTGATATGGTTAAATTTAACTCGATCATCTTACTACATAGTTTCCATTTTTACTATCTGCTCTTTGTTTTCTTTTTGCTCCTATTTTACTTCTTTTTTTAAATTATTATTATTATACTTTAAGTTCTAGGGTACATGTGCATAACGTGTAGGTTTGTTACATATGTATACTTGTGCCATGTTGGTGTGCTGCACCCATCAACTCGTCAGCACCCATCAACTAGTCATTTACATCAGGTATAACTCCCAGTGCAATCCCTGCCCCCTCCCCCCTCCCCATGATAGGCCCCGGTGTGTGATGTTCCCCTTCCTGAGTCCAAGTGATCTCATTGTTCAGTTCCCACCTATGAGTGAGAACATGCCGTGTTTGGTTTTCTGTTCTTGCGATAGTTTGCTGAGAATGATCTTTTAAATTGAGTCAATGTTATATTTTTAGCTATAACTCCTTGTTGTGTTATTGTAATTGTTGCATTAGTGGTTACAGTGTATATCTTTAACTGACTATAGTCTACTTTCTTTTTTTTTTTTTTTGAGACGGAGTCTCACTCTGTCGCCCGGGCTGGAGTACAGTGGCCAGATCTCAGCTCACTGCAAGCTCCGCCTCCCGGGTTTACGTCATTCTCCTGCCTCAGCCTCCCGAGTAGCTGGGACTATAGGCGCCCGCCACCTCGCCCGGCTAGTTTTTTGTATTTTTTTAGTAGAGACGGGGTTTCACTGTGTTAGCCAGGATGGTCTCCATCTCCTGGCCTCGTGATCCGCCAGTCTCGGCCTCCCAAAGTGCTGGGATTACAGGCTTGAGCCACCGCGCCCGGCCTATAGTCTACTTTCAAGTGATATTATTCCACTTCACATAGAGTATAGAAACCTTGCAATAGTGTACATCCATTTGTTTCGTCCTAACTTTTATGCTTTTATACTAAATTTTACGCTGTCATGCAGTATGCTTTTAATTATGTTATAACCCTCATCTACATTTTTATTAGTTTTTGAACAATTGTCTTTTAAAGAAAGTTAAACAAAGAAAAAGTCTATATTTACCCACATAGTTGTTATTTCCCATGTTCTTCTTTCTTTATGTATGTGCTTTATCCAGCTGGTCCCATCTTCCTTCTGCCTGAAGGACTTCCTTTAACATTTCCTGTAGTGCACATCTGCAGTTGATGAATTCTTTCAGCTTTTATAATTCTTAAAAAGTCTATATTCTACCTTTGTTTTTTGTTTTGCTGGGTATAGAATTCTGGTTTGGCAGGATTTTTTTTCTTCTTCTTCTTTTCTTTCTTAATTTAAAGCTGCTGCTGGTGCACTACCTTCTCACTTGCATTTTTTTTCTGAAAGGACAACTGCTGTCATTCTTTGTTCCTTGGTACATAATGTTTCCTTTTTCTCTGGCTGCTTTGGTATTTCCTGTTTAACATTGGTTTTGAATATTTTGATTATAATGTCTCTGTACAGTTTTCTTTTTGGTTTTTTTTTTTTTTGTGCTTAGGTTTCACTGATCTTCAATGTATCAGTTTATAGTTTTCATTTAATTTGGAAATTTTCAGACATTATTTCTTTAAATATCTTTTCTCCTCACCCTTCTTTTTAGGGGGATTTCAATTACACATGTATTTAGCCACTTGAAGTTTTCTGCTAGCTCATTGATGCTTATTTCTATTTTTTTTTTAAATTTTTACCTTTCAGTGTTTCATTTTGGTTAGTTTTTATTGCTATGTCTCTAAGTTTACAAATATTTTCTTCTGGAACATCCAATCTATTAATGTGATGGCAGCTCTTCTTCACAAAAATGACAACCACCAAATGTAGAAGGAATGATAGAATTAGAAAATCACTGATTATCAACTCTCAACTGAGTAACGGACTCAGACGGACTCAGGCAAGGATGAACAATAGATGCTAAAGTATTGGGTGAAAACAGTTCTGTAAATATTTATCTACTCATCAAAACAAGATAAATTACACTCAACATTTATCATTTTTAGAATCAGAAAAGTATATATTACTTTAAGAAGATTTCTATCAAAATGGTTTTAAAAGTAGGGAGCAGAGAGCAGTGAAGCTCTGGTGCAGGGATCAATCATAGAGAGTGCTAGGCATCTGGAAAAGTCATTACATGCAACATAATTCCCTGACCCTACGAGTAAATAATAATAATAATTAAATTTTGTGTTCCCAACTGCCCCCTGAAAGTTTTTGGATAACAGCTGCCAAGGGTGTCAAGAGAGAAGGTACAGGTGACTGGTAGTTGAAAGTCACCTGGAATATACTGTGTTGGGCAAGGACTACATCTGCAATAAGTGTCACTCAAACAATTCATCACAGCTTGTAATTATAGATTTGTTTCTATTGTTATTTGATTCATGGTTGAATTCCCCGCCTAGACTGTAAGTACAAGGAAAGGACCTGTTTGTTTGTTTGTTTGTTTGTTTTGTACGCCAGCATTTAACAGGGTAACTGGCACACAGAAGGAACTTGATAACTACTTCTCAAATGAATGAGTGAGTGAATGAATGAGTACATAAATGAATGAAGACAGCACTGTGGCTCATGCCTGTAATCCCACTACTTTGGGAGGCCAAGGTGGAAGAATCGTTTGTGACTGGGAGCTCAAGACCATCCTGGGCAACGTAATGAGACTCTATCTCTACAAAAAATAAGAAAATCAGCCAGGTGTGGTGGTGCATGCCTATAGTCCCAGCTACTCGAGAGACTGAGGTGAGAGGATTGTTGGAGCCTAGGAGTTTGAGTCTGCAGTGAGCTATGATTGTGCCACGGCACTCCAGCCTGAGCAGCAGAGCAAGACCCTCTTGAGGAAGAAAATGAAGATGAAAGAGGAGGAGGAGGAGGAGGAGGAGGAGGAGGAGGAGGAGACTCTTTACAGTGGATACTTTTTTAATGGAACAGTCCTGTGTTAACACTAGCTATGAGGTGTACTAACTTCTAAGTGCCCGGAAGCAGCAACGTAACCTGTCCCCTTCACTATTTTAACCCTAACACCAAGAGTGCCTGGCATAGAGTAGGCATTCAATAAATCTTTGCTGAACTAATAAATTAGAATAGCTGTCTCCACCAGACTTCATGAGGACAAAGGCAATCTTTGTAATAGCTCTGGTATCAAACACGAGCCCTGTACATAGTAATGGTTCAATAAACAAGGAGCAAATTAATGACTGATGAGTACATGAATCCCATCTACACTTCCTTATTAAACCGAGTGAAGGCTGCAAATGTTCCAAGGAGAAACAGCTCAGAGAAGTCCACAGGGCTCTAGCAGCGTGTGCACGGGAGGCCAGGTTGGTGGGGGGCTGGCCTGCCAGGTAAGGCCTCACCTGCTATGGTCCCTGCCTCTCTGGAACCCTGGAGCTGGACTCATTCTGACTTTGATAGGAAAGTGCTAGCTATGAACTCTGACATTCCCCTCCAGAGAGTATCCATGTCACGGTTTTCCTGTTCAGTGGCCAGGCTGGCTTAGCCATGGGCCAAAAGGCTCCCTGAGGAGGGCTCTCTGGAGTCTGGACTGGCAGTGGGTATTGCCCCCACTGAGCCTGTGAGAGGAAATGGTCCAGAAGAAGAAGGACCATCATCCAGAAAGAGACGTCAACAACTCAGTATTATTTTAGGAGCTCTGAACTTGAAAGTATAAGTTTTGTGAAAGCACCAACCATATTTTAATAAATAAAATAAAGCAGAGAAGGCTAGACTAACCTTCCTGCTAATAAACTTAGAATTTAAGAGAGTATTGCATCTGAAACCAGGCCTTGTCTCAGAGATTCATGGAGCTGTATTGATTCACATGGTCTGTGATTTGTTTCTGACCTCTTAATATACCTACCACGTATGCCTCAAATCCTATGACAGCAGGTGCCACCTGGACAAAGCTTTCTCTGTACAGGACAAAACTCCAGACAAAGGCTCATTCATTAATGCTACAGTGTAGGAAATTGCATTCCAGTATGTTGAAAGCATCCATTACCTCCCGGATTTTGTAGTACTGGATTTGAATTGATCCAAACTCTTAAATTCAAATCTTCCAAAAGAAAAAACCGAAAGGAAAAGCAGCTCACCCCCACCTGGTAGCCCTGACAAACTAAGGAAAACTCCAATTTGATTCAGATTGGATCAGAGCCAATTACTAGCCATGCGAAGAGAGGAGCTTCTCCTACTTCATCAGGTCCCTGAAAACAAAATAATTGCCTTAGCTCCTTGCTTCTCAACCTGTGGATCCTGAATCAACAGCATCACATTATCTGGGAACTTTTAGAACTAAAAATTCTTGAGACCTTGGATTAGGCAATGATTTCTTGGATATAACACCAAAAGTAAAAGCAACAAAAGGAAAAAAAAAATAGATAAATTGAACATCATCAAGTTTGTGCTTCAAAAGACACTGTCAAGAAAGAGACCAGACAGCCCACAAATGGGAGAAAATATTTTCAAATTAAATATCTGACCATGATCTAGTATCCAGGACATCTAAAGAACACTTACAACTCAGTAACAAAAAGTTAAAAAAAAAAAAAGATTTTAAAATGAGCAAGGGATTTGAATAGACATTTCTCTAAAGAAGATAGGCAAATGGCCAATAATCACAAGAAAAGATGCTCAACATCCCCAATCATTAGGGAAATCCAAGTCAAAACCATACCCACTTCACATCCACTTGGATGGCTGTAATAATAATAAAAAAAAAAAAATCAGACAATAACACGAGTTAGAAATGATACGGAGAAATTGGAGCTCTCATACACTGGTGGTGGGAAGGTAAAATGGGAAACCAGTTCAGGAGTTCCTCATAAAGGTAACTGTAGAATGGCCACATGACCCAGCAATTCCACTCCTAGGTATTTATCCAAGAGAATTGAAAACATGATCACACAAAAACTTGTACACAAATGTTCATATGAGTATTATTCACAGTAGCCCCCCAAATGGAAACAACCCAGATGCCCATCAATTGATGAGTGGAAAAACAAAATGTGGTTTATCCCTACAATGGAATCAGCCATCAAAAGTAATAAAGTGCTAATTCATGCTACAACACAGATAAACCATGAAAACATTATGCTTAGTGAAAGAAGCCAGACACAGAAGGCCCTATATTGTATGATTCCATTTGTAGGAAATGTTCAGAATAGGCAAATCCATAGAGACAGTAGGGAAAGTAGATTTGGGGTTGTCAGGGGCTGCAGGGAAAGAAAAACAGGGAGTGATTTTCAATAAGTATGAGATTTCTGGGGTAATGAAGATGTTCTAGATGGTGGTGATGGTGTCACAACCTTGTAAATATACTAAAAGTCACTGAATCTTGTATTTTGAAAGTGTGAATTTTACGATAGGTGAATTATATCACAATAAACAATGAAGAAAAAGAAAAAAGATCTCAGGCCCCACCCCAGACGCACTCTATCAATATCTGTGTTATAACCAGATCCTCAGATCACAGAAGTGCACATTAGTCTGAGGAGCACCAATGGGACACTGGTTGGCATAGGTGACTGCAAATTGGAATCACCTGGGGAGTTTTCACAGCTACTCCCTGATGTGCTGAGCTATCTTTCTGTGTCTCATCTGCTCAACTCACCTGGAAACTCCTGGGGTGTCTAGGATGGGCCTCGAACTCCATAATGGCCCCTTGCAAGGCCCCTCTTGGTCCTCAAAAGCACATATTGCTTAAATTAAGAGCAGGAACTCTGGGCCAGACTGTCTCATTCAAATTGTAGCAGAGACACTGACTAGCTATGAGAAATTGGACAAATCACTTAATATCTCATGCCTCAGTTTGCTGGAGATAATAACACCTACTTTATAGGGTTGCAGAAAGGAATAAACTACTTAATATATATAAAGTACTTAGAATAACACCTGGCATGCAGTAAGCATTACACACACACACACACACACACACACACACATATATGTATTAGATATTATTATATATGCAAATATTATTTCTTAATAATTTTCCAGCCAGGTGCAGTGGCTCATGCCCATAATCCCAACACTTTGAGAGGCCGAAGCAGGCGGATCACTTGAAGCCAGGAGTTCAAGACCAGGCTGGTTAACATGGTGAAACCCCATCTCTACTAAAAATATAAATTAGCTTGGTGTGGTGGCTCACACCTGTAATACCAGCTGCTCAGGAGGGTGAGGCACAAAAATCACTTGAACCCGGAAGGCAGAGTTTGCAGATCCTGCCACTGCACTCCAGCCTGGGCGACAGAGCAAGATTCTGTCTCAAAATAATAATAATATTAATATTCTTATATACTCCATTATTACACATTGTATATTATTATGTAATAGTAGCAACTATTGAACTCTGACCATGTGCTAGGTACTGAGCTGGTGTTTCATATTATTTTTTGTAATATTTGCAATCATTCTATGAGATAAGAATTCATTCAGCAAATATTTAGTAAGGACCTGTCAACCACGTACCTGACCCAGATGAGAAATTGAAGTCCAGGGAAGTTAAGGGACCTACCCACAGTCACAGAGCTAACGGCAGAGGAGCCCAGTCTGACTACAGAATCTAGGCTCTTGCTCTCACCTTCTGTGGTCTTTCTTCAAAAGGATACAAACTGGCAGGAGAAACTCAAAAGCAAGATGCCAGTTGAGTGCAGGCGTATGGTGGGGGAGTTTAGGAATTCCCTGCAGAAGGGCATTTGGAGTGGCCCTTGGGACCAAGGCATTTGGTCACCTTAGAGGTGAATGTGTGGGCAGCCCCAGCCCAGTGGAGGTTGGGTGCCAAGGGAAGGAGGGCAGAGGGTCACTGTGATTGCACCGTGCTGGGCTTTTGGGGCCCTTAACCCCTGCTGCAGCGGGAACCGCTCCTGGGAACACAAAGGCATCTCTCTCCTGGAGCCCCAGCAGCCACCCAGGCTGGGAAGCCTCACCTCTCAAACAGGACAGCAGCAGCCCAGTGGCCAAGCTCAGCTGGCAGGTTCACTCACACAAAGCTTATCACTTGGTCATTTAACCCCTTAGCCTCCAAAGTAGAAATCCACAAATCCCCTGCACTTATTGACCTGTCTCTTTTCCTAGCAACTTTATGCTCTAAAGCTGCTGAATGCAGAAGGCAGAAATGTAAGCGGATCTCCAAATGACCATCAAGAGTTGCATGAACACATCATGTCCCATGTCCACGTAAGATCCCCACCCTGAACTCCAAATTGCCTCAAACTGTCAGAAATTCTTTACTTCCACCTCTAAAAGCCTGAAAAAGAAAGTCCCTTATGGGCTCTAACTCTTTCCATTATTCAAACACAAACGATGTTTAAATAAGCATCGTTATTGTATATTCGGATTTCAAAGTGGGCTTTTCCCCATCCAGATGTTATTGCTTACATGACTGTCTACATCCAGAGAAACACTGCTGAGGACGCCACCTCTGAGACACTTTTCTGTAACTCACCACTTGGCTGTTCTCTTTCCAAAAAAAAGACTGTTTTTGATGTAAAACACTAGTTGATTTCAGAATCTGGCTTTCTCCCTGTTAAACTTTCTCCTCACTTACCCTACCCAACCAGAAGTCTCTTTCCTAATGGAATTGCTGGAACCACTTACCCTCCATTAAGATGCTAACCTGTTGTGGAGAGGAGGGAAGAAAGAGAGATGTCTAAGTGAGTAAATAGACTCAGACGGAATGAAAGATTGTGGAGACATTCCCGTTCTGTAAGTGATTTTTGGGGTTAGGGAATGGTAGGCAGGGAGGAGCGAGGGGGATTAGACCCCCAGAATCATATTTTCACCCTGTTCTCCCAAAGCAAGGAATAACTAAGCTAGCTGTTTAGTGAAATTAGAATCACATTTGGTTTTAATTTAATCTTTACTTTCACAATTTTGGATCGGCACCAAGATTGAAAGTCACTGTAACATGAGTCCATGTGTTTTTTTTAAGTTTTAAGTTTTGAGATGATTAAGTCCACTTTAGACTTTTATAAAAATTAAAAGTTTTAAATGAAGTACAAATGATCTCACCACCTCAATATAGCAGCTCATCTGGTGTCCTTGCTTCTGTGTGTGTGTGTTTAAGCATATTACCTAAATACGGGTATCTGGTCTGATTCTGGAATAGAGTTGGGCTTGGACGGCTCTACAAGGGATGGATAGGTGGAGAGTGGGGTGGGGGACACTGAGAGCAGATGCCAAGGAGTTCAGTCTTATATTAAGGGAGGCAGTGTGGTGGAAATATTGTGGACTTTGGAGTCAAAAGACATGGCTCATAGCCTGACTCAATCATTTACCTACCTGACTTTACCATTTGGATAAGTCAAGTAACTACTGTGAACTTAGACCTTCTCTTCTCTCAAGGGGACAAAAGACAACTAATTTGCAGAAAGGGTTAAAGGTAATGTGTAAAAAGCATGTTAGCTATTATTATAACATATAATTTTCCCATAGTTATCGTTCAGTTGAACTATGTAGCCAATTTGCTGTCTTTCTTGTGTCACCTAGCTGTATTGTTAAATGTACACCGCACCCTTTTCCGTCAACTTTTGTGCCTTTGAGTAGCATTCTGGTATCTCAGATCAAGAGGCTAAAATAAATTTTCTTTCTAAAAGTAGTAGGAAGCACATTCTTTGCCCTGACAGGAAGCAGCTGCATAGAAGAATGAGAGCAACAGCAATGACATTTCTTTCCACATAGTTAAGCACTTTCCCTGCCTTAGAGCAGAGTTTCTCAGCTTCAGCGCTAACGGCACATCAGACCAGATAACTCTGTTGTGTTGGATTGTCCTGTGCTTTGTGGGATCTATAGCAGCATCCCTGGCCTCTCCCCACTGGATGCCGGTTGCCGGTTGCAGCCTCTCCATCCTAATGCGCTCACATTGGGACACCAAAAACGTCTCCAGACATTGCCAAATATCTTCTGTCAGGCAAAATCGGCCCCTAATGACAACAACTGCCTAATAGCATTTAACCCTCACAGCAAACAAATAAGGTTGGAATAAACATTATTCCCATTTACAGAAGAGGAGACTGAGGGTGCTAGCAGGTAGATGACATAATGGAATAGGACTCAGACCCGCCTATAATTGTTCCACCGACACAGGGCTCTGAGAACTGGAGAGGAGTTACTAGAGCATCTACTGTTTCATCTATAGAGCCCTGAGCAGAGGCAGGGAGGGCAAGGTGGCTGCTTCCAGGGAAAGGCAGCTGCTTCCAAGATCACTGCCTTCCCATGTTCAGCAGTGGAACCGGACTTTTGAGCTGCCATGGGGCAGCCAGGAACGTGGAGGACAGACCAAGGGAGAATGGTGCTCCTAACGCAAGAGAAGAAAAGACTCCAAGGAGAGAGTTACCAACTATGTTGGCGCTGCTAATCACCTGCAAGAGGTCAGCTCAGCCGGGGAAAGCTGCCAGTGGGGAGGTCCTAGAGGACCCTAAAGAGAGTTGGTCAAGTGGTTCAAACTACTAACTTACAGTAATGTATTATGAAATCCATGTTACATGTTATTATTTTTTAGATTAAAGATTGCATATGAGGGCCATGTTTATACTATTAAATGCATTTCTAATTAAAAATATGGTAGCATCTCATGAGGAGTGTTCTACAAAGAAGATCATGGGTTTCAGGCCCTCCTCTTTTGGAACAAGTTTGAAAGCCTCGGAACTGTGACTTAGTTGATGAAGAAGATCGACAGCTGCCTGAGGGAAGGGGTTCAGATGAACTGGTCTTTCCTTTCCATGCTAAAAGGGGCACAGCCATCACTATCAAATCTTCAGAACCAAAAATCAGGATGTGAAGTCCTAATGTAAACCAATGTCCATAAATGATCCGCCAGAACAGAAGATTGAAAACCAGAACTGCCCTGGAAAATTCAAAATGTGAGAGGGCTGAGGCCCACGTTTCATAAATGAAGGGGCAGGATTGTTAACTCGGGCCCATTATAAAATACTATGTGATGGTAAAATGCTTGTTTCTGCCTTACTAAATCTTGAGGCAACTTCCTTTCTGATTGCATGAATAAACTTGAAACTGCAACTGCATGAGCTTTGTGATACAAACTTTCCCTTGCAACAAATATTATAAAGTGGATTTAGGACAGAAATTCAGAAGAGAAACCCTTGACCTTGGGTCGGCTGCAGAATGCTGTCAAGAACAGAGTTCATCTGCAGTAACACTGTCAGCATTACAATTAGTAACTTCACATGGTCCTAAGTGATTCCCTGGGAGTATTTCCCTGCCTTTGGTATTTTTTACCAAATTTTGACTCTGAAAATCTCTGTTTCCTCAAAGGACTAGAAAGTAATGTTCTGTCTGGGGAAAGAAGGACATTTAAAATGTTTATCTATTGCTAACACTTCACCAACTCTTCCAGTTGGAATAGCTTGAAGTAAACAACACTAGGGAACCTGTCCCCCAGAATTTTCCTGTCCTGTCTCCGTCATCACCCCTCCTTCCTCATTTTGTTTCCAATATTTGGTATTGGTATAACAATATTGGGTACACAGTTTGCAACGTGCATTGGCATTCAGGATTTCCTGCAGGTCAGGAGACCTAGGCCAACTCCTTCAGCTAAGGCTGCCAGTACCCTCAAAGTGAAGTGGGGAAAGGCAAAAAGAAAGTTGCAAAAATTATGATACAGTTAAAACATTTGGCCAGGCGTGTTGGCTCATGCCTGTAACCCCAACCCTTTAGGTTCACTCGAGGTCAGGAGTTCAAGACCAGCCTGGCCAACATGGTGAAACCCCATCTCTACTAAAAATACAAAAATAAGCTGGGAATGGTGGTACACGCCTGTAATGCCAGTCCCTCAGGAGACCCAGGGAGGAGAATGACTTGAACCCAGGAGGTGGAGGTTACAGTGAGTCAAGACTGCACCACTGCACTCCAGCCAGGGCAACAGAGCAAGACTCCATCTCAAAAAGTATATATATACTTAACAAATTATTACTTTTAACATACATATACTAATGCAATACAATGCAATTATATTACACTGATGTATGAACATGTTTGTGTGTGTATAATTTTTTTAAAATCTAAATTTGAGACAATTTGTGAATATGAGGTCAAAAGACCTCCTTCTGTCTCCCCAGCTACTCTTGCACCACCTTACCTTACTCACATCTATAGAACTGGGCTTTTCACAATAACTCCGCAACTGTATGAGCAGTTATTCACATCTATAGAACTTTACTTTTCACAATAACTCTGCATGCATAAAAATAATGTTTGGAATTAGTATTATTTCCACTCGATATAGAAGGAAACCAAGGCCTAGAAGGTTACCTTCTAGCTTTGTGCCTAAGATCACAAAGCTGAGTGGCTGAGCAAGTGAATCAAACTTAACCTTTGCATTCCAAATTCAGCGTTCTTTCCACCACGGGGCCTTGTCTTAGTCCATTTTTGTGCTGCTATAACAGAATATCATGGACTGGGTAACTTACAGAGAAAATTCTACCGTTCTAGAGGCAGGAAAGTCCAAGGTTAAGGGGCTGCATCCGGTGAGGGTCTTCATGCTGCATCATACCGTGGTGGAAGGCAGAGGGTGAGAGAGGACCAGAAAAAGAGAACAAGAGAGCCGAACTTATCTTTTTATCAGGAACCCACTCCCACAGCAACTAACCGACTCCATTAATCCACTCATGAGAGCAGAGCCCTAATGACCTAATCACCTCTTAAAGGTCCTCCCTCTCAACACTGTTGCACTGGAGATTAAGTTCCCAACACATGAGCTTTGGTGAACACATTAAAACCATATCAGACCTCATGTCACCTCTTCCAAAATGCTTTCCCCAAATAATGAGAATTAACTATGATCCTCATCGTCAGAAAGATGCAAACACCCACCAGTCCATAATTTAAAAGTAAACATGTGCTAAACTGCATGGTACTCGGGGAAAATCAAACGGGGTTGGGGGGTGGAGAACAGATTTAATTTCAACCCCAGAAGCCTCAAGGTAAGTAACCCCTTTCTATTCTACACTTCATAAACTCTATACTCTTGGGTATAGGGTCTCCCAGGTAATCTGAGCTCAGTAAGAATTCACTGGCTGGGTGCAGTGGCTCACACCTGTAATCTCATCATTTTGGGAGACCAGGGCAGGTGGATCATAAGGTCAGGAGTTCGAGACCAGCCTGACCAACATGGTGAAACCCCATCTCTACTAAAAATACAAAAATTAGCTGGGCATGGTGGCAGGCACCTGTCATCCTAGCTAGTCGGGAGGCTGAGGCAGGAGAATCGCTTGAACACAGGAGGCAGAGGTTGCAGTGAGCCGAGATAGTGCCACTGCACTCTAGCCTGGGTGACACAGCAAGACTCTGTTTCAAAAAAATTTTTTTAAAAAAGGATTTATTTATCCAGCTAATATTTATAACGCTGATGGTAGGCTAAGTGCTGGACAACAGGCTGGAGATCTAAAAGCAACTCAGGAATTCTCTCTGGCCTAAAGGTACTGCTGGCTCAAAGTAGAGACAAAGCAGAAGGCAGCAGGTACTATCAAGACACATTGGGCCATTGGGTAGCAATTTAAAGGCAAGGCCAACAATAAAATAAGATTAAGTGTCCGGCAATAAGAAACTGTTTAAAAATAAAATCATCCATAAGAGGGAATTCTATGTACACACTTGTAGAATGCCATGTCTTTATTTTAAAATATGAACCAACATATTTTTAAATGTACCACAGGTTGAAAATGACATATAGAATATGTTCTCTATGCAGATCTGTAACACAGATAATCTAAATACAGAAAGAAATGAACCAAAACATTAGCAGAGGTTGTCTCTGAGTAGTGAGATTATGCATGGTTTTAGTGGATTTCTTATTTGAGCTTATCTATACTTTCTAATGTTAATAAATAACATGTTTCATATTTGAAATAAGTGAAAACCCAGGAAAGGTCATTTTACCTATATCTACAAAAAATCTCACAAATCATGGAGGAATGCTTGTTACAGTGTCTGGCAAAAAGAAGCAGTAAAGAAATTGGGGAAAGAATATACTGTCTACTTTGTATTAAGAAAAGGGAATAAGGCCAGGCGCGGTGGCTCAAGCCTGTAATCCCAGCACTTTGGGAGGCCGAGGTGGGCGGATCTCGAGGTCAGGAGATCGAGACCATCCTGGCTAACACGGTGAAACCCCATCTCTACTAAAAATACAAAAAACTAGCCGGGCGAGGTGGCGGGCGCCTGTAAGTCCCAGCTACTCGGGAGGCTGAGGCAGGAGAATGGCGGGAACCCAGGAGGCGGAGCTTGCAGTGAGCTGAGATCGGGCCACTGCACTCCAGCCTGGGCGACAGAGTGAGACTCCGTCTCAAAAAAAAAAAAAAAAGAAGAGGGAATAAAATCTTGAAGACCAGAAGACAACCCACTGAAATGTGATGGGTGTTGTCTTAGGGGAGTGATTTTTTATCTCTTATTTTTTCTTGCATTTTTTCGTTTTCTGCAACAGTACTGGAAATTAAACATTAAGTGATTAAGCAGAAACAACTTGAACTATAGGAGTAAGGAAAAGGTTACCATGGATGTTTGTGTTTCTGGGAAGAGGAATGAGCCACCCAAGAGTGGAGAATATTTTTGCCTTGACTCCCACAAAAAGTGAGTTTTACCACCCCCCCAAAAAAGTTAAATGCCCTCCCTATTGCAAGAGAACACCAAAAATGCTATTTTTAAATGATCTTGGCAAAGTCAAGTGGCTTAAGAATGCACAGGTACAGAACAAGTCAGGCAGGGCAGAGAGACAGCTGTATAAACAGTCATTGGTATTCAACAGCCAAGGCAAGGAGGTGCATTTAGAAAAGTATGGTAAATGAATCCATGCCTTCCAAATAAGCATTGGTTAAAACTTAGTAGCTGAGATCAGCCTGGGCAACAAAGCAAGACCCTTTCTCTAAAAATAAATAAATAAATAAACCTTAGTACTTAAAGATTGTATGTTTAACAAACCTAAACTCAAAGTCTAAGAACTTTCTGGAATCAGTATTTAAAACTGTTATTAGGCAAAGACATCCTAATGATACATGGTCTGAGACAAAGTGGGATCTGCCAGCATGTCCCCCAAACTGGCAATGTGAGTAATCCAGGCTGTTCTAGAACCAGTTTTTGGAGGGGTCGTTTGTTCCTTGGTGAGGGGCAAGTGGAGATGGTGCATCTTTTAAACATTAACAATTTTCAACAAAATTTTTGTCAGCTTCATAACGTCCTCAAATTAAAGAACCACTTCAGGGATAGTTATAGTTGCTTTACTTAGGTGGACTTTGCCTAATATTTACTGCTCAAATTCTAATGCCAAATTGAGCAAAGCCGAATAATGATAAGAGCTACTATCTATTAAGTTTTTACTTTGTGCCAATCCCTTTACACACATGATCTCATTTTATTCCCAAAGCAATTCAATGAGGAAGGTAAAATTATAACTCTTATTTTAATAAACTGAGGCTTTAAAGATTATATACTTTTCTCAAAATTACTCAACTAATAAGTGAGAAAACTGGAACTTTAATCCAAACCTCTATGAGGCCAACACCTACACTGCACCACCAAACTACGCTATCAGACATTTTTTTAAATCTGTAACTCCCTACAGGATTTAGTTTTAAAATTACTTCTGTCTGAATATACTATGTTACATGTGATTTATTTCTATCATTGGGAAAAAATTTAAATCAATACAGAAGAATGTTATCTATCACATTATGGGCATATATTAATGTTTAAGGCACGTTCTAAGCACTTTTAAAAAATTAGCTCATTTAATCATCATAATAATCATATAAAATCCTAGTGTTATCCCTATTTACAGATGAGAAAACTGAGGCCATAGAAGTTAAATAACATCAAAATCGTTTAGAAAAAGGCAGTCAGGATTTGACCCTAGGTCTGTTTGATTCCAGAGTTTATGCTCTTAACAAATGCTCTACAGCTGTATTTGTATAGCAATATACATGTATATAAGGATGTAAGCAAAGATAATACCCTCTGGCCGAGTTGTGAAAATGTTTTCTCACCCCACTATTAAATTAAATATTTTACAGGGAACACATCAATGGTTCACTAATATCCATCCATCTTTCCAAGACGTAATATAGGTGGAAGGCCCATGCAAGGAACTGCTGTGTTTCTGTGGGTTTTTTTCAATAGCTTATTCAAGCTCCAATCATTAACAATATCCTAATAATCACATGGTGACATTTCTTTGGATCAATAGATGTAGATCTAACATTCTTTCTGAATTGCTGTGTAACATGCCATAGTATAGGTGTTACACATATATTTTTATATAATGGCATTTTTATGTCTAGAAGATCAATTTCCAGAAGTCGAAACTGATAGCATACTGTCACCAAATCCCAATACATGAACTTTGGGGACCGTTCAAACAACAGCTGACTTCCTGACTACTCTCAAACCTGGTGACAGAGTTTTTCTCTCAAAAAACTGTGTTCATCTATTCCTCTCACTAAAAACGTTTTTTTTGTTTTGTTTTGTTTTGCCTTGCATTGTTGATGTTATCAGAAAGATAAGCATGTTAAAAGAAATGAAAATAAGAAATCATATATTTCATTTTATTAAAGTGAAAAAACAAAATTACGTCAACCTTAGGGAGTCATTTCAGAGTGCAAAAGACCCGTCAGTAGGAGGAAAACCCCAGCGGGGGGAGGCGGTGCACACCTGGAATCCCAGCTACTCAGGCTGAAGCAGGAGGATCCCTTGAGCTCAGGAGTTCAAGACCAGCTTGGGAAGCATAGGAAGATCTAAAAAGAAGTCTCTAAAAACAAAATAAAGGAAAAAGCCTTGAGCTACACCACAGGAGCCAATGAGCACTGAGAAACAGAATTCTGCTCACTCAGATCTTTCTACACTTGTGTAAGCATTTTGGAGGTCTAGGCCAAATGTCAATGGTTCTGTCTCTTCAGCTTACTGGACATGCCATGAAAACTTCTTCAAATGACTCTTTAAATTTCTGTTATCTTGGGAGCTCTATCACACCATGACAAGTCTTAAGCTTCTGTAATTAAAAATAAATAAAAATTGTAAAATTTTTATTTTACATAAACCATACAAAAAACCATAATATTTTAAAGCTAAAAGGAAATTTAAACTGTCATCTCGATACCATTTCACGCATCAGAATATCAAAACTCTGAAATACGAATAATACACACTTCTGGCAAAGATGCAGGGAAATGAACGCTCAAATGTTACTGGCAGAAATGTAAATTGTTGCACCATTTTGAAAATGAACCTGGTGATATCTTTTAATATTAAAAATATGCATTATCTTTCATCCAGCATTTCCACTTCTGGAAATTGATCTTCTAGACATAAAAATGCTATTATATAAGAATATACATGTAACACCTATACTATGGCATGTTAAGAAGCAATTTAGAAAGAATGTTAGATTCACATCTATTGAGCCAAAGAAATGTTCACAATGTATTTATTAGGTGAGAAAAAACAAGATGTAGGCTGTGCGCAGTGGCTCACGCCTGTAATCCCAGCACTTTGGGAGGCAGAGGCGGGCAGATCAGGAGGTCGAGAGATTGAGATCATCCTGGCCACTATGGTGAAACCCCGTCTCTACTAAAAATGCAAAAATCAGCTGGGCTTGGTGGTATGTGTGCCTGTAGTCCCAGCTGCTTGGGAGACTGAGGCAGGAGAAACGCTTGAACCAAGGAGGCGGAGGTTGCAGTGAGCCGAGATTGCACCACTACTCTCCAACCTGGTGACAGAGCAAAACTTTGTCAAAAAATATATATATATATATGTATACACACAAACACACACACACACACACACACACACACACACACACAGTATGAGGAGGGGAAGGAGACGAAAATAAGGGGAAAAGAAGACTGCAAAATGAAAATTTGAGAAAGATAGTATAATCTAAAATATGGACTGGATAATAAAAACATTACCTCAGTTTCCTCATGTGTGAAATGAATATATGTCTCAGAAGGTTATTGTGAAAATTAAATGAATGAATGCTTTTAAAGGGCTTAAGAAAAAGCCTGGCACACAGTAGTACTAATTGAGTGTTATTGTTTTAAAATTCTATCTATAATATTTCTGCAAAGGTGCATATATTAAATATGCGTGGAGCAATAAATGATAGAAGATAACATCAGCACATAAAACATTGCTTTGATTTGATGATGGTATTCTCAGCCACCCTTGAATGGCAATTTGTTTAAATGTTGCTTTTGCTATAAATAAATGTTGGGCTGGGGTGGGTAATTTCGTCTCTAAGTCTTCTCCGTTGAAGGCAGGACTACATCTCCCCTATGAAGGTGAAGGGGTATGTTTTCCTGTCCTATATTTTGAAAATATTTATACTTATCAGCATCAAATAACTGCCTTTCGTATTGAATTCAAAAGTGTAATTCACCTGTAGTTCCATTCAACTGTAGTAACCATGAATTTAGACTCTAACACGAAGATACATTATATGACTAAGGATTTTTGAAAACTTGCAAAAACGGCATAAAAGTTAAAACACACTTATTCATACATGTAATAAATAAATGACTTTTACTGAAAAGAAAAACTTAACAGGACTGTGCCGGACAGCCAGGATGAAGAACGACCATCTGGGCAAATCCTCCTTGGAGTGCAGATCCTCTTGTTACAGTCTCAGTGGAGGAAGTCAGTACAATCTCTTTCATAAATCTCAATCTATTTGAGGACATCTTTCAACTTTATCTTTAGAGAGAGTGGCCACATTCTGCTGGCTGCGACCCAGTCTCTCCAGAGACCAGCCGTGGACATAAAATTTGGAAAAGGGCCTGGCGAGTGCCACATCTAGAGAAGGATCATTTCCTGGGGCTTTTGGGTTATGTTCCTATTAATATAAATTATCGTCTCCATTTCAGTAGAAGAGCCAAAACCATCTGATCTGCTCTTAAAGGAAACTAAATTCTGACAAGCAGAAGAAACTAAAGAGTTAAGAGTATTTCCTTGCTAGTGGTAGAATTGGTTCTAGAACCAGAAAGGTTAAATTATAAATCTTTGGCAAAACACAGCTTTCTTTACGTCATTTTCCTCTGGGACTAGATGAGGAACAGCTGGGTGTTTGGCTAAAGAAACCGCTGGAAAAACTCACGTTGGTTAACAACACTTCTCCCAGACCTTTGCACGGTGATTGCAGTTCGTCTCAGCTCCATTGTCACCTCCTCAGAGTCTCTTTCTCTGACACTCAACCCCATGCCCTCTTGTAGCCATCCCATTACTGGATATATACCCAAAGGATTATAAATCATGCTGCTATAAAGACACATGCACACGTATGTTTATTGCGGCACTATTCATAATGGCAAAGACTTGGAATCAACCGAAATGTCCATCAGTGACAAACTGGATTAAGAAAATGTGGCACATATACACCATGGAATACTATGCAGCCATAAAAAAGGATGAGTTCGTGTCCTTTGTAGGGACATGGATGCAGCTGGAAACCATCATTCTCAGCAAACTATCGCAAGAACAGAAAACCAAACACCGCATGTTCTCACTCATAGGTGGGAAATGAACAATGAGATCACTTGGACTCTGGAAGGGGAACATCACACACCAGGGCCTATTATGGGGAGGGGGGAGGAGGGAGGGATTGCACTGGGAGTGATACCTGATGTAAATGACGAGTTGATGGGTGCTGACGAGTTGATGGGTGCAGCACACCAACATGGCACAAGTATACATATGTAACAAACCTGCACGTTGTGCACACATACCCTAGAACTTGAAGTATAATAAAAAATAAATAAATAAATAAAAATTTTAAAAAGCATTTCAGAAATATAAAAAAAAAATCACCCTCTTCCTTTAGGGCACTTACCACAATTGGGAATGATCTTCTTTATTTGTTTATTGTCTCTCTTCTCACAAAACATAAGCAGGATGAGAGCAGAGCCCTCATCTGGCACCCTCGCTGTTGTGCCCTGGTCCTAGGCCAGTGGTGGCACAGAGTAGGTGCGCAACACATATTTGCTGAGTGAATGTAACATGACTGCACGATCATGTGCTTTTCTACTTCACTTTTTCTTCCAGTGTTTCTTTAATGAGCATGGATGTAATGTGTGATAATCATTACAGTTTTTCTTTGAAAAAAGAAAACATCAGCCAACCTGATTTCCAACTCCACTTGAAATACCTAGAAAACCTAGTTAGCATAGGTTCCCATGGGTCCTGAAAGACCAGGATTTTTGCCTTACTCATTTTCATATCCCTGGCATCCAACACAGAGTTTGGCACATCATAGACACTCAACAAATGGATGGGTCAGCCTGGTGTGGTGGCTCACACCTGTAATCCCAGCACTTTGGGAGGCTGAGGCGGGTGGATCATGTGAGGTCAGGAGTTTGAGACCAGCCTGGCCAACATGGTGAAACCCCATCTCTACTAAAAATACAAAACTTAGCCGGGTGTGGTGGTGTTTGCCTGTAATCCCGGCTACTCGAGAGGCTGAGTCAGGAGAATGGCTTGAACCTGGGAGGCAGAGATTGCAGTGAGCCAAGAAGATGCCACTGCACTCCAGCCTGGGTGACAGAGTAAAACTGTGTCTCAAAAATAAAAAACAAAAACAAACAAATGGACCGGTCCATAGCAACATGTGCCTGTGCCATACTAGTCACTTTATTTTTCATGACCTATCTCATTTAATCACCACAACAATCCTATGACATTGGATTGTAATCCACATTCTACAGAAGAAAAAAAATGGAGGCTTTTAACTTCCTTAAGTTGAATAACAACAACAACAACAAAAACTTTCCAGTAAGAGACAGAGCTAGTATTTGGATGCAGGTCTGTCAGACTCAAAGTCACTTAATTGCTGCATCTTATGGTCTTTCTAATTTCCATAAGACAAAGTCACTCAGCAAAAGTTTGTGGGTTTTTTTGTTTTGTTTTTTTAAAGGGCAGGGGCAGTGGAACCAATGATGTTCCCATGCTACAGTCTGCATACTCTGATTTTAGCTAGATTATCGTTATATCCAGAACAGGGCCAGGAACAGTGCAGGTGTTCAGTAAATAACTGTCGGTTAGGAGAAAGGAAGGAAGAGAAGGAAAGGAGGAAGGGAGAAAAGGAAGGAGGGAATAAGAGGGAAGGAAGGAAGGGAGGGAGGGAGGAAGGAAGGAAGGAAGGAAAGAAGGAAGGAAGGAGTGAGGGAGGGAGGAGGAGGGGAGGGGAGAGGAGAGGAGGGGAGTGGAGAGGAGGAGAGAAGAGGGGAGGGGAGAGAAGACAATGGCCGAGAGAGAGGGAAGGAAGAAGGGAAGGAAGGAAGGAGGGAAGGAAGGAAGGAAGGAAGGAAGGAAGGAAGGAAGGAAGGAAGGAAGGAAGGAAGAGACAAAGGGAAGGAAAGGGAGGGAGGGTGGAGGGAGGGAGGGGAAAGGAATGGGGAAGGGTGTAAGGAGAAGGGAGATAAAGAGGAAGGGAGGGAGGGAGGAAGGAAGGAAAGAAGGAAGGGAGGGAGGGACAAAGGAAAGGGAAGGGAAGAAAAGGGAAGGGAAGGGAGGGGAAGGGTTGAGGGAGGGAGGTGAAAGGAAGGGGGAAGGAAAGAAGGAAAATGGAGATAAAGAGGAAGGGAGGGAAGGGAAAGTAAGGGAGGGCTTCTCTGAAGATCATCAGAGAAAGACCAACAGTCTTTGGCCAACGAGAGAATCAGCTTCCTGCTCTGTGATTGATGCTGCTGACATCCAGGGAGCCCCAAATGCCTTCCTCGACAGGGGGCATTTCTGCAACACCTGCCCCAGTTCTAGGCACATGAGCATCTCCAGCTTGCATTAGTGGTCACTGGGCCCTGGGTGGGTTGACACTGTGACCTACTGGAGAGGGAAGAAACAGAGAAACACCAGAGTCTTGAGTGAAAACTGCCTGTCTCTCTCCCACCTCTGGTTCCTCAGCCACACTGAGAAATACACTTTAATATCAGACTCCAAAGTCCACGACTGACTTGACTTGGAGTGGAGGTGGGATCTCTGTGTGTGTGTGTGTGTGTGTGTGTGTATGAGGGGGAGGTGTTTAATAAACTTCTTTGATAATTATGAAGACACAGGCTCTCTCTCTTTAGCAAGGGCTTCTCTTTTGAAGCAGTGCGTGATAATTCATTGTGTAACCGCCTGTTTTCTCTGCAGATCTGAGCTGAAAAGGATCATACCAGATTTATTTCATTCCTCTAGAGCCAGTCCCACCACACTGCCTGGGCACGTAGAAGGCATGTTTTGTTAATTTATGCAGTCAATACAAACTAATTGATTGCAGACCTTCAATCCTTTGTCATTCCAAACTCCCCAAACGCTCTGAAAACCAAAAGATTTTCTGTAAGCTGGCAGCAAGCTCATTGGACTCACCTGAAGAGATGCAAAGCTGTCCCCAGTCTTTATGATCTGCCTTAATGTGACTACAGTTTTGTCCCCTCATCCATAGTTTCTTTTTCTGAGGCTTCTGTTACCAATGATCAACCACAGTCCAAAAATATTAAATGGAAAATTCCAGAACTAAAAAATTCATAAGTTTTTAATTGCATGCCATTCTGAGAAGTGTGATGAAATCTCACGCTGTCCCAGTCTGTCCTACCTGGGAAATGAATCATCCTTTTGTCTAGTATATCCATGTTGTATGTGCTACCTGCCCCACGTGGTGTGGTTATATAAGAAAAAACACAGTGAGGCCAGGTATAGTGGCTCACACCTGTAATCCAGCACTTTGGGAGGCTAAGGCAGGAAGATTGCTTAAGTCCAGAAATTCAAGACCAGCCTGGGCAACATATGAAGATCCTGTCTCTACAAAAAATTAACAAAATTAGCCTGATGTGGCAGTACACACTTGTAGTCTCAGCTACTCAGAAGGCTGAAGTGGGAGGATCGCTTGAGTCCAGGAGGTTGAGGTTACAGTGAGTTGAGATAGTGCCACTGTACTCCAACCTGGGTAACAGAGCGAGACTCTGTCTTAAACAGAACGAAGGAAGGGAGGGAGGGAGGGAGGAAGGAAGGAAGGAAGGAAGGAAGGAAGGAAGGAAGGAAGGAAGGAAGGAAGGAAGGAAGGAAGGAAAAAGGAAGGAAGTAAGAAAGGAAGAGAGGAGGGGGGAAGAGGTAAAGGGGGAAAGGGGAAGGGGGGAAGGGGGGAAGGAGGGAGGGAGGGAGAGAGGGAGGAGAGGGGAGGGGAGGGAGGGAGAGAGAGAGAGAGAAAGAGAGAAAGAAGAGAAAGAGAGAAAAAAAGAAGGAAAGAGAAAGAGAAAGAAAGAAAGAAAGAAAAAGAAAGAGAGAAGGAAGGAAGAAAGAAAGAAAAAGAAAGAGAGAAGGAAGGAAGGAAGGAAGGAAGGAAGGAAGGAAGGAAGGAAGGAAGGAAGGAAGGAAGGAAGGAAGGGAGGGAGGGAGGGAGGGAGGGAGGGAGGGAGGGAGGGAGGGAGCGAGGGAGGGAGGGAGGGAGGGAGGGAAGGAAGGAAGGAAGAGTTTACATAGGATTTAGTCCTGCCCAAGCTTGCAGGAATCCACTGGTGGTCTTGGACTGGATCTCCCACAGATAAGAGGGCACTACTGTATTCATACATTTTGCATGTTTCACAGCAGATAAGCAAATGTGTTTGATTATGGGATGCTGCCCCAAACTCTGTGGGGGTGTTATATAACTTAGTGATACTCAGCATATGAGATTCCTAAATTCTGAACTGCCAAAACATTTGGCCCCCACGGATTTCAGATAAGGTGTCTGGGATGTGTATCTGCTTGTATTGGGCATTGAGGTGCTGAGAATACTGTAGTTGAATAAAATTATCAAGGCCTTTGCTGTCTTGGTATTGACTTTTCAGCTAACAAAGCAATAACAAGGAAGCAAATACAATAATTTCTGAAAGAGATAAGTGTTCTGAAGAAACGAAATCAGGAGAACGGAGTAGAGATGTGATAGGTGTTAGAGAAATCCTTGCTAAGAATACATAAATAAAGAAAAGGAAACAACCTTGTGAAGAGATTATTTCAAGGCACTTTCACTCATTCATTCATTCTTAGAACAGAGTCCAACAGGTCATGCCCATTCCATTCCTACCTCAGGACCTTTGCACCTGCTGTCTCTTCTACCTGGAAGAAGCAAATCACGTAACCTTCTCGAAACTCGTTTTGCTCAAGATTGCTCATGTCTATAAAGTGTCAGGGCTGGAACAAAAATCAAAGCTCTATGATATAAAGTCACATTTGTGGGGTCATGAGGGAAACACCCACCTTAAGAGCAGGTTTGGAGGACTGGGTAGAAGTTTTCTATGAACTTGACCACAATAGCTGATATCACAGCACAGTTTCTTCTCTCTCAGTAATAAAGACTCAGATCAAGGCAGCATCTCTCTGAGCCAGGAATGAGGATTCTTCTATAAAAAAGCTGGGACCTGGCTAGTGTGTCTACTGAACTGCTCTTTCAAAGTTCTGCACTCCCTCCACATGGGGCTTGAGTTTCCATAGACAAAAAAACATAACATGGCCACCAAAGAGAACCTTCAGCATTGTTTGTCCAGCAACTGAGACACCAGTGAAAAGTACGCCTTCCTGGGAACCATCACCCAACCTATCCCGGACCAGGTCTCCCAGCCACTGGTGTTGCTCATGAGTGTCCAGTCCTCAATTGTTTTGTTATTATTGTTGCTATTGTTGTTGGGTTTCCCTTGGTCTTCTTGTTTAAGAGAAGGTAGAGGCTGCTCTAGGGGCAATGCTTATGCCTGGAACGAATGAGCCTTTATTGTGGACAAGCTCTGTGAGTGAAGGCCCTCCTTCAGTCTGGTGATAAAAATAGGCTATGGCCAGGCAGGATACAGAAGAGCATGACCAATCACCAAATAAAGGTTTATTGGCTTGTACATTTTATTATACCGTAACATCCCTCCTTTCGGCTTTAGATGTCAGCAGCTGGTGGCAAGCTGAATGATTGATGCATAAGGGAACAGCCATGGACGCCACAGTTTGGCTCCCCCCAAAACAGTGATGCTTCATCCTTCCTTGACCAGCTTAGTGAACACACTACAGAACCCTAGTGAACACACTACAGAACATCAGGTTTGCCTGGGCAGTAACACCCAAGGGGAGCTTCCATGTTCCTCTCAGCTGGGCAAGACTATTTTTTTCCTTATTTCAAAGAGCTGTTGTTCTGACTAAAGGAAGAGAGGATGTATACGGTAATGAGAACTGTATGGAAGAATGTCTAAAACACCAAAGTCTCCTGCTTTATCTTCTTTAATTCGGCATCTGCCTCTGCCGGGGTAGAAATTGTATTCAAAATTATCCCAGCCTCTTCACTCTCCTTAATACGATCTCTCAAAATGGAACACACTATCTCGTGTGCCTGTAAGGGATGTGCAATGCCTCTTTTGTGCTTCTGTTCACTCTTACCTGATGTTCTAACACATTTTCACTTTGAGGAGCTTGGAAATGTATCCACATGGTCATTGCCATTTAAGTGCTCCACTGATTACAAAATGCTTTCATATGCATTTACGCATTGTCTTGCGGAAATGCTCCGAAAAATAAACTGCTGACACTCTTGTAAAGAGCCTTCTGCAGTTAGCAAAATAGTCACCAGGTCCTTCTTTTTAAATGACTACACTTTCCACACTTTTTCTATCTTTGGTGACTAATTTCAAAGTCACACTAGAAAATCTGTTTTATCAGATGGAAGTTCGCTCCTCACGGTTCTGAGAGACGCTCCATGCACAGCTCATTGTGTTACCCCCCTGCACAGAATCCGCTCTTGCAGAGAGACACTGGCAGCTTTGTGCTTTGCATTTATTTATTCAATGCTACAGTGGCTTAAGCCAGTCTATGGAAAATATCTCTAAACACTGAGACCTCAGGGCTAGGAGGAATTCCTAGACGAACTCTAAATCAGTTGTTATGTTTGGCAGATTATATATTCCCACGGAAAGGCCAACTAAACAGTCATTACGCTTTATAGGCATGCCTGTGTGTCCTTCGTTGTTTTGGAAGTATCAAGCAGGACCTGGAAGCATGGTATAGTTAGTGCCAGCACATAGTGGTGGCCTGCAGCCCAACCCTGCTGATTGATTTGATGTTTAGGGAGGCAGTTTCAGAGGAAATACGGTAACTCGCTTGTCTACCACAGTGCTTCCTGGATGAGCCCCAGAAATGCAGCGTTTGGGATACCATTAGCAAGCGTGTGGCAGCCTTGCCCTGCTGAGACTGCTGGTGATTGAAAAGTGCTCAAACTGTGGTCAGAGAAGAAGTGTGCAGATGAAAAGAAGGGAGATAAGTCTTCAATCACAACGCCTGCCCTTCACCTAAATATCCCCCAGGACAGTTAGCCAAACACCAGCCTGTTGCTCAAATTAGAGAAAATAAGCCTTTAGTTTCTGTTTCCAGTCTGCTTCATAAATTAACACCATCAACTGACGTTCCCCTGGCCTTACACCCAAAGCTTATCTTTACTGCCAATAATCTTAACCATGAGAAAGATATTTGACAAGTCAAGTACTACATAAATCCAAGAAATTCATATGTGGTATTTCATGCACATTTCAAATAAAGAAACTTATGAGGATACCATTTTAAAAAAAAAAAGAACATCCCCATAGTTTTGAAGCAAATGCGCATTTTCTCGTTAGTAAAGAGACGTTTCCTTCCCTCTAACTTCCCGGTGTTGGACAAAGGACTAAAATTTCATATGTTATAAGGAAAGCATGTAAACTCAGCACTGCTTTTCTCTGAAATAGCAGTCATTTCAATGATGTGCTCTAGCATCAATCCTCAGAGACTGTAGACTTTCCTGTAATTGTTTCCTTTTTGTTTTCCTCATTGGATAATAATTTTTCAGAATAAAATCTTTTGGTATCAGTATTTTCAAAATATTTCAAGACACCAACCATTCCTAATCAGGCCACTATGGAGCTGTATGCAATTAAGTCGCTAAAGTTAGGACAGAGCCCTCAGTTTCAGATTTCAGCTCCATATATCTGAATGGAAGCTCTTGAATGGATGAGCATTCTGACTACTGCCTGGCTAATAATTTTCCACTTGTATTTGGCCGATCCTACACACATGAGCATAAGCCACTGTAAATGCTCCACCAGAGGCTCTTAGCAGGAAGAAAACAACTAAACAGATTCGTTTCTTGACTTTCTTCTTTGACAGATATTTTCTTACTCTTAAATATACTTTAGATAACTTAGACATCTGTCGTTGGTGAGAGGAGATCATGAATTACGTGTCCTTGCATTCTTTTTATAAAGGTAATATCCCTGGTTTGATGAGATAGAAATTTGCAATAGCATCTTTGCAGGGTTTTTCAAAGAGTAGTGGGAATGGAAAAGTTCCCTGGGACCCCTTTCCTGACTGTTCCATTCGTGCTGATCACGACTTTAACCATGTTTTTCAAGCTGCCAATCAAAATACACGTTCTGTAAAGTACAATTCCCTGGTAGGCACAGTGGAGCTGAACATTCGTCCCTAGAACTGTCCTGGAAGAGAAAGGACATAAAGTTGCTGCCATTGGGCTAAAGTTTAAGAACAAAATTATAGGAAGCAGACCCCAAACTATTTTCTTAAATTAATTCTTCTTAATTTTTCTTGTTCTGTTTCCCAGGTTGGTGTGCAGTGGCGTGATCTCGGCTCACTGCAACCTCCACCTCCCAGGTTCAACTGATTCTCCTGCCTCAGCCTCCTGCATAGCTGGATTACAGGCACCTGCCACCATGTCTGGCTAATTTTTGTATTTTCAGTAGAGATGGGATTTCACCATGTTCGCCAGGCTGGTCTCAAACTCCTGACCTTAGATGATCAACCGCCTTGCCCTCCCAAAGTGCTAGGATTACAGGCATGAGCCACTGCACCCAGCCCATATTAATTTTTAATTTCTATTTATACCTATGAAAAATTGAAGTTGTTCCACAAACAGAAATGCACTTCTCTTGCTAGGGTTGCTTCAATAAATTTAAGCAATGTGGCGCTATATTTCCTTTATAAAGGTCCTTCCTGCGTATCTCACACAACACACAAGAGAGTCATAACCAGATTATTTAAGAAGAATTTCTCAAAGTACTAAGACAAAAAGCCTTCTCTTCTAAATGAGTAAACGTGAGAGGTAATCTTGTTCCCCTTACTGCTGACATGTAGCTTTCTGCCTGGGGTTTTATCTTTAACTCCCTGGTAATCCAAATGGAGCAGGAAAACCTCAGACAATAGAGCCTCTTTTCTGCTTTACACCCACTTTTTTGGGGTCAGCACCGAACAACCATCATTAAATGGTTTCTGGCGCAAAGTGGCAGGCTTGGGTAAGCTGAAATGTTTATGACACCAAAATAAAGATGTTCCACACTGCTGAAACCCGGGAGTCATGCAGAGAACAACTGAAATGGAATTACACACCAAGGTTTACTTAACTAGCACGACTTTAACTCTTGTCTGCCTGATACACTCTTATGGAAGAGAAGTGGCAGAAACCCAGGGTGGACAAAAGAGGGCAGTGTTCACTATGTCTTTCATCTCAGCTCTTCGCGCTTTATCAAATTGCAACTGAGCCAAGAGAAAACTATGTCCAGCATTTCATAACACAGGAAGTGGGGAAGCAGATTAGATATTGGGCTCTGCAGTCACCACAAAATAAGCAGTGCGTTTGTAAAAGTCACTTTTTTCCCTAGACAAAAGCTTAACCATTGGTGAGTTTTTGGGTTTAGTTTTTGTTTTTCAGTATGATCGGCTAAACCGCTCCAGGAAAATAATGGAATATGTAATATATCTCAGACTATAACCAGTTATAAGGTTTATTTAGTTCAAAGCACTCATTTTTGCAGATGAGGACCAGCTTTCTACATTTGCCAGTGGCTTCTCCTTGTGCTCAGATATCATCAGTATGCGGAGAGGGGAAGACACACTTCCCTCTTGGAGATAGTTAGAGAATTTTTAGTCATTTCAAAATAGAATCCATGTACGCCCTGTACACAAAAAAAATGTAGGTCCTAGCAAGGGAGTCTTATCCCCTTCCCTGGATGCCATCATATTGGGTCAAACTTGACCCACATTCTTTGGGAAAAGCTTATGTGGACTTGTCATTGTACCCAATAAAGGATTGCAGCCTCAGCACTCAAAAGGCACACATTTTTCCCAGGTATCTATCTATTCTTAGTTATAGATATCTAGTGTCATCTTTTAATAGTGAAAGACTCTTTAATTCCTTTGTAATTCCCGTTGTCCTATACATATTTTTGAGCTCCTGGGATATATAAGGCTCTGTTGTTAAACATGCAAAAGTGAAAAGGACACAGTTCTAGCTTTTAATAAACTAAGGATCAAATAAGAATCAGACAAAGCAGAACCTTGTCAGTAACCGTAATACATCAACAACCAAAATACAAGGCACGATCGAGGTTGGCTTAGAAGAAAATTATAAATTGCGAAAGAAGAGATTGTATTCATCAGGAGTGGAGAACTGAGGGAAACCTCACGAAAGAGCAAGCTGTGGAGTTGGGTTCATAGAATAGGTGGGTTTCTAGTGGGGTGCGGTGGCTCTCGCCTGTAATCCCAGCACTTTGGGAGCTCTAGGGGGAGTCACCTGAGGTCGGGAGTTCGAGACCAGCCTGACCAGCATAGAGAAATCCCGTCTCTACTAAAAATACAAAATTAGTTGGGGGTAGTGGCGCATGCCTGTAATCCCAGCTACTCAGGAGGCTGAGGCAAGAGAATCCCTTAAACCCAGGAGGCGGAGGTTGTGGTGAGCCAAGACTGTGCCATTGCACTCCAGCCTGGGCAACAAGAGCAAAACTCTGTCTCAAAAAAAAAAAAAAAGGTGGGTTTTCAGAGGCAGCGAGATGGTGAAGCTGAACAAAGGCAAAGACGTAGGAGGGTGTGGGCCCAGTGAGCTTTGCGTGCTTACACTCGCAAAGGGAAGAGAAGAAATAAAAGGCTGGAAATGCCAGTGAAAGTCTGCAGAGAGCTTCAACATCAGACCAGTGGACTTGATTCCCAAGGCAACAATAGGAAAGCATCAGAGGTTTTTGTGGCAAGCAGGAACATGATGGGAGTTAATTTTAGGAAAATTGGTCTGCCACGAAGATGTGGAGCAAATTCAAGGGGAAAGCAGAAATGAGGAGGCCAGGGAAGGCGCTGTTAATGCTTAAACAGATGTAACGAAGTTTTGTGGTAGACACAACCCAAAAGGAAAGACAGGTACAAGTGTAAGATGCACAGTGTTTCAAAGTGTTTTGTCAACAAAGTGAATCTTGAAAAGCAAAGGTAGAGCGAGGGGAGACTGAAAAAGTCATTCATAAAAGCACAAAGGGAAGGCTGAGATGCTGGGTGGGGTAAGAAACTCAGGAGTTCGGCCTTGAGTGTGTTGACTTGGATACTTCTACAAAATATAGATGGGGAGATGTCCAAGGAATTGCTGAAAACCAGGACTGGTGCTCACAGAAAGGTTAGAAGAAGGTCACATTCCAAATCAAGGTATACCTGGCTGATGCTTGAAGACCATCATGCTTGAAGACCATCATTCTGGAAGCCCATCTTGACATCCCAAATCACAGTCTAACACCATTTGCCATCTCTCTTCCAGGTGCTGTGCTGTTGGTTTAGGAATGTGGTTTTCTTGGATCTTGTTTGGTTTCCACTTGTCTTGATACTGATATACAATGGCTTTTAAATGCCCAAAATAAAAACAAGCATTGGGCCAGGTGTGGTAGCTCATGGCTGTGATCCCAGCACTTTGGGAGTCTGAGGCAGGTGGATCACTTGAGGTCAGGAGTTTGAGACCAGCCTGGGCCACATTATTAAATCCCATCTCCAGTAAAAATACAAAAATTAGCTGGGTGTGTTAGCACATACCTGTAGTCCCAGCTACTCGGGAGGCTGAAACAGGAGAATCGCTTGAACCTGGGAGGCAGAGGTTGCAGTGAGCCAAGATCGCACCACTGCACTCCAGACTGGGTGACAGAGTGAGACCCTGTCTCAAAAAAAAAAAAAAAAAAAAAAAAGCAAGGATTGCCATGAAACCTGAATTAGTCCCAGAGGGAGAGAAAGAGAATTCTTATTTGCTTTACAAATGGATAATTCCTATAGAAAATGCTTTATCATTGAATCCCACTAAAAGGGCCCTGAAGACATTTTTTAAAACATGACCTGGCTTATATACAATCAATTAAAACAGCTTTCTAGGCAAACCTTCATTTAAAAAGTAAAATACGGCAGGGCACGGTAGCTCACACCTGTAATCCCAGCACTTTGGGGAGGCCAAGGCAGGTGGGTCATGAGGTCAGAAGTTCAAGACCAGCCTGGCCAGCATGGTGAAACCTTGTTTCTACTAAAAATACAAAAAATTAGCCAGGCATGGTGGCATATGCCTGTAGTCCCACCTATTTGGGAGGCTGAGGCAGGAGAATCACTTGAACCCGGGAGATAGAGGTTGCAGTGAGCTGAGATCACACCACAGCACCCCAGCCTGGTAGACAGAGCAGGAATCCATCTCACAAAACAAAAGTAAAAATTAAAAAGTAAGGTATATTCCAACATTTTGGACAGACTTACTACTTCGTTCTTGGGAGAAATGAAAGCAATGTTACCGGAAGGAAGATAGGACATTAGGCGGCAGTATGGTATATTGAAAAGACCTGGAATCAGGTTTAAATCCAAAGGTGCCCCTTATTAGGTATATGAGCATGAATACATTGCTTCCCTTCTCTGAGACACAATTTCCACATCTCTACAAGAAAATAATAGAATGTTCTGTCCAAAGTTACTGTATTACCAAAGGTAATGTATATGAAATTGCTTTGCACAGGTCTTGGCACAAAGTAGTTGCTTAACAAAGAGCCTAGAGTTCCTTGTGGTGGTCTTCCTGGAATCCCTTCTGGCCCCAAAATGAATGTCTCCCCCTTGACTCCTTCCCTGGGGTGCACCATGCCCCCCAACCATAATTCTTATTCAGAGCTTTGCTCTCTTGGAGATGTTTCTCTTTATCCATAACACATTGGGGCATTCAGGAATACTGGTCCTGCCCTTTAGCTGGAGGACAAGCATTTCAGACCCAAACCAGGGCACTACATCAAGGAGGTTCCAAACTCCACACAGTGCCGGGTCCTTCTCTCCTCCACTTCAGGACAAGATGAAGACATCCTTCTTGGCTCTTTATTCTCTCAGCCTCCGGGAAAGAGTCAGACAATCCTCATAATCATGACTTCTTATTAAGCATTTACAGAATCATGCTACATGGCATCATTCTGGGTCTTTGGTTATAAAGTCTTATACTTTAAGTATTCATTACTTTTAAATGACAAAAAACACAATTACTTTTGCACCAACCTAATACTTTTGTGAACAGTATTTTCTTTGATCTGTACAATAAGTCTATGGGAAAATAATGAGGTAGTTAAGAGCACAGACTGAGTGGGTTCGAACTGGAGCACTATGACTCACTAGCTGTGTATCTGGACAGTTACTCATTCTCTCTGTGCCTCAGTTGCCTCCTCTGCAAAATGGGGATAATAAGAGCATCTATCTCATGTGAGTTACTGCAGAGCTTAAATAATATATCTGTGAAAGCTCCTAGAACAGTGCCTGACACACAGCAAGTACTTTCAAGTGCATTGTAGCCCGCACTCTTCCAATGAGAAAACTGAGCCTCAAAAGTTGAGACAACTGCCTCCAAGTCACATGCCTTAAATGACAGTGCTATATGAAAAAATGCTCAATGTCATTAATCATCAGAGAAATGTGTATCAAAACCACAATGAGATACCATCTCACACCAGTCAGAATGACTATTACTAAAAGTCAAGAAATAACAGATGCTAGCAAGGTTTCAGAGAAAAGGGAATACTTATACACTGTTGGTACGAGTGTAAATTAGTTCAGCTATTCTGGAAAGCAGTGTTGTGATTCCTCAAAGAACTAAAAACAGAACTACCAATCAAACCAGCAATCCCATGACTGAGTATATACCCCCAAAAATATAAATCATTCTACCCTAAAGACACATGAACATACATGTTCATTGTGGCACTATTCACAATAGCAAAGACCTGGAATCAACCTAAATGGCCATCAATGATAGACTGGATAAAGAAAATGTAGTATATATACACCATGGAATACTGTGCAGCTACAAAAAAAGAACAATATCATGTCCTTTGCAGAAACATGGATGAGGCTGGAGACCATCATCCTTAGCAAAGTAACATGGGAACAGAAAACCAAATACCACATGTTCTTACTTATAAGTGGAAGCTAAATGATGAGAACTCATGGGCACAAAGAGGGGAACAACAGACACTGGGGCCTACTTGAGGGTGGAGGATGGGAGGAGGGAGAGGATCAGAAAAAATAACTGTTGGGTACTAGGCTCAGTACCTTGGTGATGAAATAATCTGTGCACCAAACCCCCGTGACACAGGCTTACCTATGTAACAAGCCTGCACAGGTATCCCTGAACCTAAAATAAGAGTTCAAAAACAAAAATAAATGACAGTGCTAGAGCTTAAACTAAGAACTCTCTTGATAACCAGGATCACACAAAATTTGATTAAAAGAAAGCAAAATGAAAGTCTCTTTCATTCCCTCTTTTATAGAGAATTTCTTCATCAGAGCTACCTGTGTCTTACCATTCCTCTCCCTTCGTTCTTCCTCCCCTCAAAAGATTAAAGGTTACATTGTGGGAAAAAACCAAACAAATAAAGTTGTGTATTGGGATCAATCTAAGGTTGACTGCTTACTCTCTCATTCCTCAGCTAGTCCATTCGGTGGGTCTCCCTCATCTTGGATCAGATTCTCTGATAACCTCATTACTTCCATTTATCTGTTTAGCAAATACTAATTGAGTCAGCGTCCTCCTAGGTACTAGATGCAAAGACACAGTCCCACCCCCCTGGGTGACAGTGTAGTTAGTCAAGTCATTGTTTACTAGACGTAACTGAATTACCAAAGGAAATTATGAAATGTTCTTCTCTTTAAAAATAGGATAGCTTCTTAGTCAGCTGCCTGTCTGGCTAACTTATCTAGAAGACAAGAGAGCAAAGGCCTGGGAGAGATTCATATCAAACAGAGGGGAGGTTAGCTCTTTGTAATTTGACTAACAGCCCAGAACAGAGCTGAGAAGACCCAGGCAATGTATATTTTGTATGCCATTGCTTTTAATGGCTGCAATTACTTTTATACCAACCTAATACAGCAAGGCAGTGAAGAGACAGGTCTTGGTAAGAATAATGTGATTTTTGCCTCACAGCCCTGCCATTTACCAATGGTACAGTCTCACACAACTTCCTGAGCTCTTTCTCAGCTTCCTTATGATATTCCTCATGCACGTGGGCGAGATGTCAAGAAAATGGTATGCAAAATGCTTGGCACTGAGCTTGCTACATAGCGGGTGTTGAGTAAGTGGTGACTTACAATGTTATAATAGGGCAAAGACATGTTCTTCTCCACGGACAGGGGAAGGGGGTGCCCACATAGGCCAATCCCACCTAGATTGTGCTTCTGAAAGGGGCTGCCATCTGTTACAATAGGCTTCCAGAAAAGTCTAAGCCAGGTTTGCAGCCATTAAGCACTGGACCAAGCTGTCAACCTCTAGATTGGAAATGCTATCAAGCTACTAATGTCATCAAGTAGCCAAGTCACCGTCTTATGCAAAAACTTCTACTTTGTCTCTCTGATTTCATCTTTGCCCTCTATTGTCTAATCTTAACACAGTATCCAAAGAATAAGTAAATCAGATATGCCATTCCTCTGCCTCAAGTCTCCCAGTGGACATCTTTTTCTTGCAGAATAGTCCATTGGTATTAAAAAGAGAGATTGGCCAGGTGCAATGGCTGATGCCTGTAATCCCAGCAATTTGGGAGGCTGAGACAGGCAAATAACTTGAGCCCAAGAGTTCAAGATCAGCCTGGACAACATGGTGAAACCCCAGCTCTACAAAAAAATACAAAAAAAAAAAAAAAATTAGCCAGGCATGGTGGTGTGTGCCTATAGTCCAGCTGCTCTGGAGGCTGAAGTGGGAGGATTGATTGAGTCCAGGAGGTGGAGGTTGCAGTGAGCTGAGATTGTGCCACGACACTCCAGCGTGGGCAATGGAGCTAGATGGTCTCAAAGAGAGAGTGAGAGCGAGAGAGACAGAGCTTGTTGTTAGCCCAAAAACATGTTTCTTCCTCCAGGCAGACACAATCCTGCATCAAGGCACAAAGCTTGGTGAGCTCAGGCATCACAGTGCAGTGAACAGATCTTCGCAATGCTAGGCTGCCTGGCCACTTCCTCTCTCACTTCATCTCTTCTTACTCTTCTCCTCACCCTCTCTGATCCAGCTGCAATTGAGTTCTTTGAACAGCCCATGCATGCTTCTGCCTGGGTTCCTTTGCACTTTATCATCCCCTCTGTCTGGAAGCTTCATCCCATAGACAGTCTCTGTCTTGCTCCCTATCACCTCATTTCCTTCTCTGTTTGAATACCATCTTCAAGTGAGGTTTTCATCTACCTCCATATTTCAAATTGCAATACCTCTCCCCCTGGGAAATATGGCCATATTCCCCACCCCTGCTTCATAATCTCCACAGCACTCATCACCATTTAGCATACTATACTACTTATAATATATATTGATTTTACCCTTTCTCCTCCCATTAGAATGTAAGTTTCACGAAGGCAGAGAACCTTCACTGTTGTTCACTGCTATATCTCCAGGGCCTGGCACATGGCAGGAGTTCAGGAAATGTCCGATAAATGATTGAATTACATGAACAAGCCCAACAGTTAAAAAACTTCAGCTCCTGCCTCCTGCCCATGCAGCCCCAGCAGAGCCAGTTTCATGCCTTGTTTGATTGCTGCTCCGTTCCCAGGAGGGGTGGAACCTGCTGTCTCACCAAGACTTGGGCATGAGACTGGCCTTCCCCAGAAGCTCCAGGTCCAGAGAAACAATACATCTAACCAAAGTCCCCCAGCGAGTCTTGTCACACAGTTGGTGCTCAGTGGACACTGGAATGTTTCAACAGCCATGTCTTCCTGTTGCTGAACTGAGCTACTGTCCATGGGACAGATGGTTCTCTCTCCGGCATGGGATCAGAAGGCCTGGTTTCAAGTTCCAGGACTGCGCCTCACTCATTGTGTGTTGCTGGCTGAGTCACTTAACCTGCTTGAGCAAAGAACAGAGAAGCAGTCAGATTTGGAATCCACTGGGGAGGCAGGGTTTGTAAAACTTGTTGATTAAATGAACAATTTATGAGAAGAATCAAAATCTAAGCCAAGCATCTGGCCTGAACAGCTGGGTGGTCAGTGATCCCATTTCCCAGAATGAAGAAGATGGGAATACAGGGGTGTTTTTGAAGTGGAGTTTGGGTCAAGAGTTCGGATTTCTATGTAATGGAAGTTGTGGGTAGCCATTGTGAGGATATTGACTTTCCTTCCAAGGAGCTGGAGAACTTCTAGAGGCCTTTGCCACACCTACCTGGGTCTCCCAGCAATCTCCAGTTAACAGCCCAAGCAAGTCCTTCTCTCTGGCTGTGTGACCCTACACAGTATGGTCCCCACTGCCTCTCTGCCCACTGCCCATGGGACTCCTTGCTCTCTGGTGGTCCCTGCTCTGGGGTGTGTCCCTTGCTGTCTCAGCAGGGCCTTTGCATCTTCCAGATACCCAGATACCCACCTGGCTCTCCCATCACCTCCTTCAATCTTTGTCTAAATGTCACCTTCTCAAGAAAACCACCTGGCCACATCACTCTTTGAAAAAACAGCAAAACTCTACCCTTCCTCTCTCTAATATCCCCTGTCTCTCTCACTGGATTTATTTTTCTTCAAAGTATTTACCACATTGTAATTCACTCACACCTTTCTAGTTACAAAATCTCTGCTTCCTCCCACTTGAATATAAACTTCAGGAAGGCAGGGATTTTTGTTTGCTTTGTTCGCTGCTGTATTCCCACAGCCGAGAATGGTGCCTAGCATGTAGTAGGTGCTCAATAAATATGTTAAATTAATTGAAATGCATTATGTTATCTTTCTTTCATATGAAAACCATTGTTCAAATATTGATTTGTTTTTAATAGGAAGTAAGAAAGAGGAAATTCATGTCTGAAGTTCTTTGCTGTCTTGATGACTCGTTTCCCAGGTAAACTAAGACAGTTGGTCACTCCTCCTATCTCTCCATTTCACAGTTGAGAAAACTGAGGCTTAATGAAATTCTGAGGCTCAGTGAGGCTTAGTGACGTTATAATTTTTCTAGCACCTTCAAAAAACTAACCTTGCATGGACCTGGGTAGGTCATCCAGCCAAACAAGTATAGGTGAGCAAGACCCAGCATGTTTCTCTTACTCACACCCACTCATGATGTGTCAGTGTGTGGGGATTAGATCTTAGATTAGCACAGATTTGAAAAGCCTTGCCATAAATAAAGCTGTGAGTAACCTTTGTGTGGGATCCTGCAGAGGCAAGGACTCTTCTAGTCATCAGCACAGGACCCTGGATCTTGGCTTGCCTCTTTGATATTTATTAAGCACTACAGCCTTTAAGAAAGGCACACACACTTGAATATTCATAGCAGCACTATTCACAACAGCCCAAAGGTAAAAACAACCCAAATGCCCATCAAAAGATGAATGAGTAAACAAACTGTAGTACATACACACAATGGAATATTCATTCAGCCAGTAAAGCAGAATGAAGTAATGATACATACTACAACATGGATGAGCCTCAAAACAGCATGCCAAGTGAAAGAAGCCAGACACAGGACAAATGTCATATGATTCTACTTACAGGAAACGTCCAGAGTAAGTAAATCTGCAGAGACAGAATGCAGATTGCTGGTTGCGAGGATGGCGGGGAGGAAGAGTGGAGAGTGGCTACTTAATGAGTACTGATGGGTTTTTATTTTGGAGTGAGGAAAATAGATAGAAATGGTGATTGCACAACATTGCAAATGGACTTAGTACCACCTAATTGTTCACTTTAAAGTGGTTAATTTTATACTATGTGAATTTCATTTCAATTTTTTTTTAATGCACATGCATCATTTGTCAAGTAATCCTTACATAAACCCTGTAAGTTAGATATTGCTACCATTATTCCCATGAGAAAACTGAGCCCAGAGCTGGAAAGGACCTGGCCAAGGTCCCACAGGTGCTAGACTTGAAGCCAAGTTCAGGTTGGCTCCGAAGCCTTGGCCCTTCTGAGCCAGCAGCCACTGATCCTCTCAGAGCTGGGCATGACCTCAGGAGAACCAAGGGTGTCTGCAGATGGTGCTCAGGAGAGAAGAAGAAGGGTCAAAGGGGAAAGGCTTTGAGGTCTCTTTGGGGTTCCAACTTAGCATCAGCAAAACTCAGTGTTTCAACTTTGTGGCCCCTGGTACTTTGTTCACATGGTATGACTGAGCTACCCAGGCTTGATCTTTGTTCCTCTTGACTCCGTTTTTCTTCCTTTCTTTCTTTTTTCTATTTTCTTGAGACAACATCTTGCTCTTTCATCCAAGATGGAGTGCAGTGGCACCATCACAACTCACTGCAGCTTCAAATGTCTGGGCTCAAGCAATCCTCCTGTCTCAGCCTCCCAAGTAGCTAGGACTAAAGGCATGCACCACCAACCCAGGCTCTTGCCTCCTTATATCAAAGAACAGTCAAAGACGGTCGGGCATCATGGCGCATACCTATAATCCCAACACTTTCGGGGGCCGAGGTGGATGAATCACCTGAGGTCAGGAGTTCGAGACCAGCCTGACCAACATGGTGAAACTTCATCTCTACTAAAGATACAAACTTAGCCAGGCATGGAGGCACAGTCCTGTAATCCCAGCCACTTGGGAGGCTGAGGAGAACAATCACTTGAACCCAGGAGGCAGAGGTTGCAGTAAGCCAAGATCATGCCATTGCACTCTAGTCTAGGCAACAAGCACAAAACTCAAAAAAAAAAAAAAAAAAAAAAGAACAGCCAAAGACCATAGATAAGGAGTGAGATTGGGGACTGGGATAGGAGAATAAAGAGTTAGAATACTACAGAACACTAGAACACAGGTCTTAATCTCCTATTTCTCTATCCTTCTTTAAAATGTCTAAAGTCTTTGACTCAGCAATGCAGCACTTGAGTGACTTGAATGTAAACATATTTTGAAAGAAGAGCATATTTTAGGGAATTTCATCGCAGAAGATTTGAATGTGGTGTAATTCAGCTTGCTGGGAGAGGCGGGATGGCTGCTGGGTGGATAGAAATGGAAAGATGCAAGTGAATGTGGCAGACTAACACAATAACAGGGCTAATGATTCCAACATTTTAAAAGTTTCACAGCTCCGAGTGAACACAGGAGACGAGTTCCAGTGGGAGGCTTCTAAAATATCCACTTCGACAGTTTCTGCACTTTTTGGTCTTCTTCTGTTTGTTTCTTCCCCAAAGCTTATTAGCACCTCTGTTCTATTTGGGAGACTTTGGCCACCTTAGCATAGGGAGGAGAACTGGCTCCAGGGGGCTGAGCCCCCCACCGCCAGTGATAGGTCTCTGAGGAATAGAAGATTTGAGTCCTGGGAACCTGTCAAGGACTTTTCCTCTTGAAAAATCATGAAGCTTTGGTCCACAACGTTGTTAAAGGGCTTTCAAGGAAGCAGAGTGCCTCCTTCCACACTCCAAGTAGTCCAAAGCAACTGTGCCCAGACGGTAAGGACTTCCTTCCTGGCTGGGGTGGGCGGCAGCTGGGATAAACACTCATTGAAGCCACTCGGTGCTGTCCTCACTGCTTGCCCCGGGAAAGGGCCAACCCGGAATTTCTGGGTGAGTCAGTTGGGCCTCTCCCACCCATTCTTCTGAACCTCATTCACATCCAGAAAGAGAAGGCTGGAAAATTTGAATAAGCAAAAGACCCAATGACATTGCCCTCAATCAGCTCAATTAGTGTGGTTGTGAATGAAGATCAAACAGGTCAAAGGGAATATTGACAAATGTATCAGCTACCTGGTTTGCAGGTCCCTTTGAACAGCTCAGATCTTGGTGCAGTTTCTATAGGTATTAAAACAGAAAGATTAATTTAATAAGTGACTAGAGTAACATCTGGGGGAAAATTATATTCAGCTGTATGAGATAAAGACCACTGTAGAAGCATTTTCTTCAGGCATGCTCTGCTTTTTCTTTTGAAGGGCTCTCTTATGCCTGATGTTTTATATATAGTATTAAAATATAACGGTAAAATATTTCTTGAAAAAAAAAGATAAAAAGAATTGAAATTAAAGGGAATACCAACAGATGTGTGTGAAAGAAAATAAGATGGGGAATGCAGACAAGTGAATAATAAATGGGGAAGTGCCTGTCTGGATGTTGTTAGTGTCTCCAGAAGTTTTCCCTTCAATCTTCCTGTGAGCTACATACAGTGCAGTGGTTAAAAGTTCAGGCTTTAGGGGCAGAATGTTTAGGTTCAAATTCCTACTCTGCCACTTAGCTGTGTGACTTTGGGCAAGTACCCAACCTCTCTGTGCCTCATTTTCCTCCTTGGTGAAAAGAGAAAACAACAACTATGCACTCAACTGGTTTTTTGTTTTGTTTTGTTTTTGAGACGGAGACTTGCTATGTTGCCCAGGCTGGAGTGCAGTGCTGCAATCTTGGCTCACTGCAACCTCTGACTCCTGGGTTCAAGCGATTCTCCTGCGTCAGCCTCCCAAGTAAATGGGATTAAAGGTACATGTCACCACACCCGGCTTTGTATTTTTTAGTAGAGACGGGGTTTCACCACGTTGGCCAGGCTTGTCTCTAACTCCTGACCTCAAGTGATCCGCCCACCTTGGCCTCCCAAAATGCTGGGATTACAGGCATGAGCCACCACGCCTGGCCTCAACTGGTCGTTCTGAAGGCTGTATGGACACGATGCACATGAAACAGTGGCTGGTCTGGGACACAGCCAACCAAGGGCTGCTCCATGACATTTTCATTGTTTTAAATATATAAAAAATAATAACTGAAGCATTTTTATACAGAAAGGTTGCTTTTCCCCCCTGAAGAAGTAAAATATCTGCCTAGGTGGATCCTTTCTTTCAGCTGTTAAATACATATTGAGTGTTCCCTGCCAGGAATCGGATACCACTCTGAATACATTTGGGCTGAAATATAAAAATATCTACAGTATTATTCTGACTGTTTCTGTGACAGTTTAAATGTCAATTGCTTTCTAGACAATTGCATTTTTTGTTCAAATACTACCACAGGAAGGCTTGCATAGATTTCAGTTAGGATGATAGACCCAAAAAGGCTTTCTAGGTGGCCTACTGTTACTTCCTGAGCTCCCAGCAGGAAAGTGTCAACGTAAAGCATGATACTAGGAATAGTAGCAGCAATTACTAATATTTTCTAGTGCCCTGCTTCATGGCAGGCACCAGTCTCAATAGCTTATATACATATCTCTAATCTCTATGCATATCTCTAATCTTATCAGCTCCAGGAGGCAGATGCTATTAGCCACATTTGACAGATGAGGAAATGGGCCCAGAGTTGTTAAGTGATGCTAAGTGTCGGAACCAGGGCTCCTGGCCAGGTCCATCTGGCTCCCTTCAGTTCACAGGGTATCCAACTAGCTCTTGGTCCTTGTCCCTATAACTTCTGAGACCAAAAGCAATGCATTTCAGAATTTTACTATTTGCCAGAAAGCTCTTGATATCAACTATGATGTTCATCTGCTGCAATTTGTGTCTCCCTCAGGCCTCTCTCCTGCATACTGGACACTCCCTTTCCCCACCCCCACCCCTACTCTCTCTCTCCCCATTGGCGATCTCACAGGGTCTTCACCTGGTTGTCAACCTGGAGAGTTTGGCGCCACCAAGGACATTCAGCCATGTCTGGAGATATGTTTGGAGCCACCTGGGGGTAGGGGGGAAGTGTGCTACAGGCATCTAATGGGTAGAGACCAGGGAAGCTGCTGCACATCCTGCAGAGCACAGGACAGTCTCCCAAAGAATTATCTGGCCCAAAATGTCGATAGAGCTTAGACTGAGAAACCCTGAAAACAGAACTCGTGATTTCTGTGCCCCAAATCCATTCTTACTCAAGTTTTTGTTTTCTCAATACAAGTCACCATGACTCAAAGTTTCTCAGGCCCCAAATCGAAGAGTTTGCCTAATTTGTCCCTTTCACTCATCCCTTTTTTTAACATTTAATCTCTAACTGTCACTATTAAAGAAAAAGAGTTTAGCCAGGCGCAGTGACTCACGCCTATAATCCCAACACTTTGGGAGGCTGAGGTGGGCAGATCACCTGAGGTCAGGAGTTTGAGACCAGCCTGACCAACATGGTGAAACTCTGTCTCTACTAAAAATACAAAAATTAGCTGGGCGTGGTGGTGCACGCCTATAATTCCAGCTACTTGGGAGACTGAGGCAGGAGAATTGCGTGCCATTGCACTCCAGTCTGGGTGACAGAGTGAGCATCCGTCTCCAAAAAAAAAAAAAAAAAGAAAGAAAAATAGTTTAATTCAATGATATTTGACTCATGTTCCCCTTCTCCAACATGATGGTTCAGCTAACTCATTACAATATCTACTTATTCATTTAATCGACAAATGTTTATTGAGAGACCTCCAAATGCCCAACGTCCATATCAGCTTCACTGGAACCTTGTAAAGTTTCATGCAAATACAGTTAAGTACCAATAGGTAGTTTATTTGATAGTGTTCAAAAGAGTTTGCTAAAACACTAAAATAGGCTGGGCGTGGTGGCTCACACCTGTAATCCCAGCACTTTGGGAGGCCAAGATGGGCAGATTACTTCAGGTCAGGAGTTCGTGACCAGCCTGGCCAACATGGTGAAACCCTGTCTCTACTAAAAATACAAATTAGCTGGGCGTGGTGGTGCATGCCTGTAATCCCAGCTACTTGGGAGGCTGAGGCAGGAGAATTGCTTGAACCTGGGGGGGTGGAGGTCGCAGTGAGTCAAGATAGTGCCACTGCACTCCAGCCTGGGAGACAAAGTGAGACTCCGTCTCAAAAAGAAAACACACACACTAAAATACAGAAAAGTTTAAGCTGGGTGTGATGGCTCACGACTGTAATCCCAGCACTTAGGGAGGCCGAGGCAGGCAGATCATGAGGTCAAGAGATAGAGACCATCCTGGCCAACATGGTGAAACCCTATCTCTACTAAAAGTACAAAAATTAGCTGGGCATGGTGGTGCATGCCTGTAGTCCCAGCTACTCGGGAGGCTGAGGCAGGAGAATCGCTTGAACCCAGGAGGTGGAGGTTGCAGTGAGCTGAGATCATTCCACTGCACCCCAGCCTGGTGACAGAGTGAGACCCTGTCTCAAAAACAAAAAAAAATGTTTAAAGTTAAAACTAATTTTTAATGGCCTAAAGTAAAAAGAAAGCCAGTCAATGGAAACACAAGACTGGGGTCAATCCATACACATTTCTCGTGAACTCCGTGTCTACCCGTGCTGGGGGAATATTGGTACCTGCTTGGATCCTTAGAGTCTGTACATATCAGAATATATAGAGAGGAAAAGAGAGATAATTTAAACAAACTCCCAGAAATTAAGTCCAGTTGAGCACAGGCTGCCCACTGACCTCTCAGAAAGCCTTCGCTTCTCCCAAAGGTTGTTCAAATCTACAGAGAATCCACTATGGGACCACAAAGGGCACAGCACTAAGGCAAGCCAAGTGCTTCAGAGACACAGCTTTTGCTCCTACCCCTCTTCCATTAGGCTTAGCTGCTCCCAGAAATCCAGAGAAGTTTTTCAGCTGCCACCCCCCACAAGGAAACACAAACAGGCTGGAAGCTTTTAGACAGGACATCCTAGGAAATGATTAAAGGTGCAATTCTGCCTTCCTGGCCCAGACTATTCATTCCAATGGCACCAGGATAGCCAAGTATTCCTACATCCATGTCAGCCAGGAAGGTGGCAAGGAAGTCAGGTACAAAGCTATGCTCCAGGAACCCTTGGGACTCTGCCTCCAGGGACTGAGATGGGTTCGGGACAGGCCTGAACATTTTTCTTCAGCTCTGCAGCTGTGGCATGATGGGTTAAAGTCCTGGGTTAAGTCACTCTGGGCAAGTCACACAACCTGCAGAGCCTCATATTTCTCTTTGGTAAAATACAGATGGTAATACCTACTTCCTAGAGTTCATGTGGAGAATTAAATACGCCATTATATGCAAAGCACTTACAATGGTACTTTACATAAAAGTTAGCTATGTGAGTGTTAGCTATAATTTTATTATTATTAAAATGTTTAGTACAGTGCCTGGCACATCAGAGGCACTTGAGAAATAGGAACTAGTGTGACTTAGGGTTAGGTTAGACCTGAAATCTTAAGTGATCTTGAGATGCTGGGATTCATCCAAAGTCTGCATATAACCTTCAGAAAGAAAGAGACAGAGGAAAAAACAAAAGTTCATGTTTTCAAAATAAGCAAAAAACAAATATTTATTAGACACCTACTATTTGCCAGGCATTCTGCAAGGCACTGGAAATGCAATGGTGAGTTAGAGGAATATCCCTCCTGATGCTAGGCCATTTTAGGAAAATTTGATTGTTTTGAACTTTCCTTTTCTTTTTCTTTTGGTTATCATTTCTTTTCTTTTCTTTTCTTTTTTAATTACTATACTTCTAACATATTTATCCTAAGGAGACAAACTATTACAAGAAATCTTTTTTTAAATTTTTATTTCCACAGTTTTTGGGGAACAGGCAGTGTTTGGTTACATAGATAAGTTTTTTTGTGGTGATTTCTGAGGAGATTTTGGTGCACCCATCACCTGAGCAGTGCACACTGTACCTAATTTGTAGTCTTTTATCTCTCATCCTCTTTTTTTTTTTTTAAACTTTTGCAAAAGGTGTCCTAGTTCTTGGCAATGTTTCCCCTGGGCTCTGGTTACATCATTAACAGTTGAATCACGACTATACCCAGACAGTCACCTGGGAAGAGAACTGGGAACTTCATCTGGTTTAGCGACCACTCCCACCTCCAGCAGCAGTTATCTAGCAGCAGGATAACTGATATCATAAAGGTGGGTTTTGATAAAGGTAGGAGTGTGCACTAGACTTGCAGAGGATCCCACTTGGATTTTAACAGGATAGGGTAGAAAGATAAGAGCAATGAATTGTACTCCTTGTTTTTGTGTCAAAAAAAACAAAAAACAAAAAAAAAACCTCTCCTTTTTTTATTCTAAAATTCTGTTTTCTTATTGAGTCAATTGCAGAGGTCCCTCTGTGATGCTCCAGAATATAACCCCTCCCTGCCTGGGGGCCTTGCTCAGGAGGGAGTCAGAGTCTGCCTGTGGCTCAGAGGGAGTCAGAGTCAGGCTGAATGGAGGGCAGGCAGGCAGCAGCTCTGCTGGTGCTTTTCCACTTGAGAGGGGGCTGGGGGACTGAGACAGCCATCATCCTTTGTCACCTCCACTGAGCCAGTCTGTTCCAGGTGGAGACTGAACTTGGACTGACTGAGAACCTGGGTCTCCCTACACTGGCCGAACCCCACAAGCCTCTCACAGTCTGCAGCCATCCCAGACTGTCTCTAAGCAGTCTCATTCCCTCCACCCTGCCCCACACCTCCATCTTTCAGTGTCCTTGTCCCACCATGCCCCATTCCCTCTGACAAAAATGTCCTTCTCATCCTTTAACCCTTAATATCTGCATATCCTTCCAGACCAAACTGCAGCCTTATCTTCTCCCAGCCATCTCTCCGAATGCCCCAGGGCAGAAGTAGCACACTTTTGCACTTCCCTCTCCGAGTGCTCAGGACACAGTCCAGTATTAAGCAGTGCACACAGTGCTTCTCCCAGTAGAGTTTGAGCTCCTGGAAGGCTGGAGACATGCTTGATTTATCTGTGTCATTTCTAGGACATGAGAGGCTCTCAATAAATGCGGAATGAATTGATAACTGACTAAATAAACGACACCAGTCTGAAATTCCTAACAAAAGTTACTTAGAGATCACTTTTCCCAACCTGGTTCTCCCCTTCACTTGCTGTGTGGCCTTGGGCAAGTTACTTAACCTCTGTGTGCCTCCATTTCTTCACCTGTAAAATGCAGCTAATAGTAGAAGGATATATCTACTATATAGGGTGGCATGAGCATAAACTGTTAGTGTAGGTAAACTACTTAGACAAGTACCTGTCAAATAGTAAGCACTCAGTAAATGTCAGCGTCTATTACCCAGTGTGCACATGTCCAGAGATACATCTGACTCACCCCACCTCTGTCCCCATCCCCACTGCTGTGAGGGTTGGCTGCTGATGGCTCTCCCTGCACCCTTTCTTTGGAGAATTACTCTCAGTCAAAGGAAGCAGCCTCACCTAAAGGGTTACTCTATGCAGCTCATGGTCAATGCCTGATGACCCATGGTACAAAAGGCTGCCCTCCCTGCATCAAATTGATGACCTGGGGTACAAAAGACTGGCCCCCTGTATGGACTTGATGACCTGGAGTACAAAAGGCTGCCTTAAAGTAGCACCAACTTCTTAGGGCGAGTTGTGTTCCCAAGGCCCTCGTTGCAGCAGGCTGAAGCTAGTCTCCAACCCAGCATCCCTTCGCCCTTCCCTGTCCTGCTGCCTCACTTCCCGACCCCTGAGGGCACCTCACTCAATTCCCATCTCAGGCTCTGTCTGTAGGGAGCTTGGTTGAGACAACCACTGTCACCATCACTATCATCAGACAGGAGGAAACGAGACGCAGAGCAGTTACCTGGTTTGTCCAAGACCCAGTGTTAGGAACACGCACTGGAGGTCGTTAGGCATTGACTAGAAGTTCATTTGTTATTTTAGAGGCGTGCTGGTTTTTATAAGTCTCCAATAGGCCTTTTCTAAGAAACACCAACTGAATAAATTAACCAACAATCAGCTTGAAAAACACAAACTAAGGTACCTGAGTTAGGTACAGAAAGTCACGACAAAAAGGAATCAATGGGAAAGGAAAACATGATAATTACATGCCTTCGTGGGTGGTGAGGACAGCGAGGACAGCCTTTGCTGATTCCCCATCCCCTGAGATGAGACCAAGGTCCAGGCCAAGCAGGGAACCCCTGAGGCCCGCGGCATAGGTGAGGGGTGGCAAAACGGGTCACAACCACGTCCCTGCTTGCCTTGGCCTTACCATGGTCCCACCTATCTAGACACACCACCCCTCTCAGAACTCACCACCCCATGCGCCTCCACTGAGTACTCTTCAGCAATTTCCCAGCACCACCAGGACCCCCGGCTCGAAGCCATCTCCATTCGAAAATCCCATGAAGGTCATCAAACGCCATCCTTGCTCAGGTCAGCCCATTACACTGGACTATGAGGGCTTTGAGGATGGGAGCTGGGACTTGGATCTTTGCTTTACCCCAGAGAGGAGGGAGATGAAGGGAAAGAGAATGTGGCAGACACTTGTGTTTGGCAGTTGTGAGGTAGGAATCAAGATCGTGTTTCTCCTTGAGAGGGACAGCTGGGAGAAGTCCATCATCTTCAGGTTCTCCCAGCCACTGAAACTGATGAAGCCAGATTCTAATCCAAGTCAGTCCAAGCTGAAACAGACCAGGAAAAGGAAAATCAACTTCAGTAAGGCACTTAAAGACATTTGCTGTAATTAGATGGACATTTTGATGGGAAAGGAGGCTGATAGGAATGCTTTGCAGGGCCTAATGCTGGAGTTCTTTCTCAATGTATCAATGTAAAAGTGTTTTCTTCCTCCCCTGGTTACACTAGCACACACTTGCGAAAAATTTGAATAACACAGAAGTGTGTAAAACAGAAAATATTACTGCCTGGTATTGTCTCTCATCCTCTGCAATATCTACTGTTAAGAGTTTAAATTACCAGCTGGGCATGGTGGCTCACCCTGTAATCCCAGCACTTTGGGAGGCTTTGTTGTGTATAGTGCAAATATTTTTCTCCAACTTCAATATCTTTCAATCTTCTTTATGGTATCCTCTAGTGAATAGAAGTTTAAAAAAATTTTTTTCAGAGTGGTGACATTTATTAGGAAGGAGAGATTTTAGTTAGACCCCCATGTCACACACAGAAGAAACAGGTGGTAACTGTCATTTTGAAACAGGAAAGAGAGCAGGCAGAGGATCTGGACTCTCAGAGGACAGGTAGTTCAGCTGGACAATGGGGGAGTATGAGATCAGGGTGGATGAGGCCACTGCTCACCACACCTTCACTGAAGTTCAGTGGCTAAAATACTGTGACATCAGCCAGCCAGTGGAAAGCTGTCCTGCTCTCCAGCAGACACATGGGATGTTGTTGGTGGCAAGAAGGAGGAATGTCATGCTATTTCTTGCTGTCCTCTGGGCTACTTTGCCATTACTAACAAGGCTGAAGGGCCAGGCGGGCAACTGGAAATTGATTCTAGCGTGTGTGGACCATCATGCTGAGTTTTGGTGGATACATGAATACCTTTATCAGGCAAGCTATTTTTAAACTCTGTAATTATAATTTAACCGTAGGCCAAATAATGAAAAAAAAAAAAGTATTATAGAAATAAGAACTACATTTGATTAAAAGTGAATATCTAATCCTTTTTAAATAGGCATTTTTTTTTCTAATTACAGAAGTAATGCATATTTATTATAACAGGGGTTTGGTCAGGGATGGTGGCTCACACCTGTAATCCCAACACTTTGGGAGGCTGAGGCAAGAGGTTGGATCACTTGAGCCCAGGAGATTGAGACCAGCCTGGGCAACAGAGCGAGATCTGGTGTCTATAAAAAATTTTAAAATTAGCCAAGTGTGGTGTCACAGGCCTATAGTCCCAGTTGCTTAGTAAGCTGAGGCAGGAGGATTGCTTGCTCCCAGGAGTTCAAACTTGTAGTGAACAATGATTGCACCACTGCACTCCAGCCTGGGTGACAGAGCAAGATCCTGTCTCAATCAATCAATCAATCATGAACTATGATGGCACCACTGCACTCCAGCCTGGGTGACAGAGCAAGATCCTGTCTCAATCAATCAATCAATCAAGGGGGGACTACATAACAGCACAAGTGACAAAAATTTCCCCCATAATTGCATTCCTCTGAATAGCCACAGTTTATATTTTACTATTTTTCTTTCCAGTCTTTTTTCTAGTCTTGTGTACTTACGTATGTTTTTTAAACAAAATTGGGTTCATATTCATCAGGAATCGTCTTTTTTCACTGAATATCAGATTGTGAATTTGTGGGAGGACTGAGTAACTATTGCATACTCCATTACACAGTCTATGATTGAAATCTAGCAGTATTTGTTTCCTAGAGAAAGTCTTTTAAGATGATAAGGTATATACCGAACAACCTTCTTTCTAAAATCTCTTCATCCTTTGACCTTTGATCATCTACACTTATTCTGTTTTAGCTGCTTCTGTACATAACTGTTGAGCTGTGTTATCTTGGAAAGGTTTCATGTCTACCCACTCCCTTTTCTCATTTTTACCATGCCTTTCTTGAAAACCACATTTTAGTGACACTTCTGAGTGATTTTTTTTCTTCTCTCTTTTTTTCTTCTTCTTCTTCTTCTTTTTCTTTCTTTTCTTTTCTTTTTTTTTTTTTTTTTTTTTTGAGACAGGGTCTTGCTCTGTCACCCAGGCTGGAATGCAGTGGTACAACCAGAGCTCACTGAAGCCTCAGACTCCTGGGCTCAAGTGATACTCTTTCCTCAGCCTCCCAAGTAGCTGGGACTACAGGCACACACCAACCGTGCCTGGCTAATTTTTCTATTTTTTTGTAGAGACAGGGTCTCACTAGGTTGGTCAGGTCGGTCTCAAACTCCTGGCCTCAAGTGATCCTCCTGCTTTGGCCTCCCAAAGTACTGGGATTACAGACATGAGACACCACGCCTGGCCCTGAGTGCCTTTACAGTGGGACACGGAGACAGCTTTTGCTTTGTGCTGCTTCCAGTTTTGTATAAATCTCAAACTATTCTATGTTCCGTGGATATGGCCTTCCATCTCATCTCATTTCAGAGATACTCTTCATTTCACTGGATCGCTAACTTCTCCTGAGCGCCTCGTGATATGCTGGTCACACCACTATCATCCTCCAGTTCCTGACAAATCCAACAACTGCTGAGCCAGAACAGCCACGTTAGCTGAATGGTGCCTGGTGGTCATAGTAGAACCACCGATAATGCAGCTAGATGGCGCTCACATCCACACATTTCTGAGGAATTAGGTGGCGATGTTCAAGATGTTTTCCATTAGTTCCAAACCTCCAGTTTACAGTCTTGAGAGAGGAGGACCAGTATACTTAGGCACATGAAGTATCCGCAAAGAAATGCTAATGTATGCATTTTCCAAATGAAACTAACATAAAATGAGTACAGCAAGTTGGATGCTCTTCTAAGCCCTAAACTGTCCTCCTAGCACCCCCACGAGACAGTACAAGGTTTTCATCAGGACAATTACATCCTTCCTTTAAGAGGAGGCACTAATAGATTTAGTAGTTTTCCCAAGGCCACAGGGGCAGAGGCAGAAGTCAACTCAGGTAGCTCGCTCCAAAGTCACACTTAATCACAATGAACTGGCTCAAGAAAAAGGAGAATAGAATGACATCAGACCAACAGTGGTGACACCCGGGGAGTCAGTCGTGCTTGGAGACTACACTATTTACTTTCCACACAAAGCTCTGTATTGTTGAAAATTCTGTCCCCAGGCATAAACTATCATGCTTTAAAATTCAATATTTTTCATAAGAATAATATCAGAGCATAAAACACTACACAACTGTGGTCAAAGGCTAATTCAGGAATGGTGGGTTTTGAAGGTTGTTTATGGAGGAAGGAGACTCTAAGGATAAGAATTCAAAATAGAAGTACAAAATTACATATAAAAGCAAATATTTATGGCCAGGTGCAGTGGTTCACACCTGTAATCCCAGCACTTTGGGAGGCCGATTCTGGAGGCTTACTTGAGCTCAGGAGTTTAAGACCAGCCGTGCAACATAGTGATACCCCATCTCTACAAAAAAGTTAGAAAAATTAGCTGGGTGTGGGATAGTCTAGCTAGCTGGGAGGCTGAGATGGGAGGATCACTTGAGCCCAGGTGTTGGAGGCTACAGTGGGCTATGATCGCAACACTGCTTTCCAGCCTGGGCTACAAGGGGAGACCCTATCTCAAAAAAAGAGTGAAAGTTTATTTATATTGATATATGAAATCATATCAAATTACACATTTTTGCTCCTTTTTTTTTTTTTTTTTTTTTTGAGAAAGGATCTCACTCTGCCACCCAGGCTGGAGCACAGTGGCACTATCATGGCTCACTGCAACCTCCACTTCCCAGGCTCAAGTGATCTTCCCACCTTAGCCTCCCAAGTAGCTGGGACGACAGGTGCCCACTACTGCAACTGGCTGATTTTTGTATTTTTTGTAGAGGCAGGGTTTTGCCATGTTGCCCAGGCTGGTCTCAAACTCCTGAGCTGAAGCGATACACCCACCTCCGCCTCCATAAGGGCTGAGATTACAGGCGTGAGCCACCGTGCCCTGCCACACATTTTTGAAAAGTGATAAATACCACAAATATAACAAAATCCTGAAAAGTGACATAACCTCTACAATATTTTTTCCTATTCTTTGGCTGCATACTTTTCACATGATCATCTCTTCACATAACAACTGTGTAATATCATTTTCAAGGAAAGAAGACAAAGCAATTCAAATGCATTTTAAAATGCCATTATATTGGATAGAGCTACATAATTGTTTAATTGAATTCCCCCTATGCTGTGTACAATAACTTATGGATGAATAAGCTTGGGAGCTTTGTGACAGGAACACTTAGGGTGCTTTGCTGCGATTTTAGTGCATTTGAATGTCTTTTTGTCTGGTGTTGCCAGGTTTCATCAGGACAAGTTATATCAGATATGCTAAGACTGATTCAATATGTTGGTAGACATAAAATGCAGTTTGGCATACATAAAAATGATACTTCACAGTTTATAGTATTGCTACAGCTTTGTGCTCTACAAACACGAGAATTCTAATCAATTCTATTTTGCATTGATTCCTACTTTAAAAGTATGATAGTATGGCACTTTATAATTGTATATACCACATTTCTGAGTATTTTCCTGAAGATAATTTCTGTATTGACTAGATATCTATGAGAACCAAACATTTCACTCATAATTGTGTACAGTTGATGATTGAAAGAACATTCCACAGACCAGCTTCTCATTCTGCACATTTCAACTCTTGCTTCTTCACTCCCACATGCTTCTAGTGTCAGGCATCATAGGAAATATTTAAATCATAAAAGACCCATGATGCCACTGAGCATGCACTGAGCAAGAGGGTTCCTGGAAGCCTAGAATACCCTAGAACAACCAACAATGTCTTGACTCTACATGGACGTGTGAACCATATATGTAGATTCCACTCGACCCAAAACAAATAAATCTCCAACTCAACTTCTCCTTAGCTGGATTCCCCAAAATGCTGATGGTCTCTCCATCCCCACACAACTCCTCAAGGGAAAAGTGATGCAAGGGCAATCAGTGTCAATAGTATCCTTAGCTTATGACAGTTAAAATCTTACTTTTACATTTTTACCAAAAGCATGTGACCATGTGAACCCATGGAAAGGTGCTTCTGGGATCTTGGAAGTCATTCTTATAACTAGCAGGTCCTAAAGCTTAAGCTCCTTTCCAGAAAATCTACTCTGATTGTGGTGAAGATGATCATTGCAACAAGAGCCACGCTCACGGAGAAAGCAGTGTGGACTGGAGTTGTCAAGAAAAACTTATTGTAGGAGACAGGCACTGAGTGAGGCCTTAAGTCATTGGTGGGATCCAACAAACAGAGAAATAGGAAGAGAGTCTAAGCCACAAAGTTTCTGCATCTGCCAAAAAGTAGATATGCATGTACGTGGATGTAAAATGTGTTTTCCTGCCAGTGAAAACATTTTTCCGTCACTGGCTTAGAGCTACCTAATGAGAGCCAATGGCAATACATTTACACATCACTAAAGAATGAGAAGTGAGCTTTCTTCCCGGTCCCCTCTCCCCATCACCATCAGCAAATAATCACTCCCTAGCCAAGATCAACCAGAGCTGCAGGCGTTTGGCACACATGTGTTCCCCATCCACCTCTTCCAACCTGAGATCCAAAAACCCTGGATTTACACCCCAGGCAAAGGAGAGACCGGCCTGAGACTAAGTCTTCTGGGTAGATGCAGGAAGCAAAGCCTGGTGAATGCCTGTCCAACCAGTTTGAGAAAGGAAGATTCATGCCCAGTTCTCACCCCTCTTTCGCTTGAATATCTTTTGTGCCATTACCTGGAGGAAAGGGGGGAAGGGAAGGAATGTTTCTTGCCAGAGGCAGCAGCTATCCCCTCATTTGGAAGCCTCTGAGTTGATTTTGGCCATGTCCTTCTGCCTGTGTCTTTAACATGCTGCATTAAGCCTCAGCTTTGCTCCTCTTGCTCCTGAATTCTATTTTGAAATATCAGAGAAATGCTCCCAGGAGGACTTTGAATGTGAACACTCTTTATAGGCTACTTTAAGGAGCTCCCAGGTCAGGCCAGGGTCAGGCAACAAGAGCCACACCCAAACCCATCAGCACCGTGGTCTAGCCAGGAAAGCACAGACACAAATGTCACTGAGTCCACCACCATTTGTTTAGCACCTACCGTACGCCAGGTGTGCTCTTAGAAATTAGGGTGATGGAGTAGCTTAGGGTTCCCCCAACTCCTCCTTTCTTTGCAGATCATAAATGTGATTACCCTCTTTTGGTTTCCCGTAAGTTTATGTTTCATAAGCTTATAATTTCTTTTACCCACATTCCCCATCAACTCTAGAACTCAGCTGAGTTAGTTCCCAGGTCATCCTCAGCTGGGTGGTGGTGGTGATTACTCACTTGTAATGAAGCATCCTAGCACTGACTGACTCACTCAGTATGGGGTGTGAGTGGGGTCCTGAACACGGGAAGATGGAAAGAGAGATGGTTAAGGAACCATTAACAAGTGCCAGGTTAAACTCATTTCAGAATATAGTTAAAGTAGGAATCTAAAGTGCTTTTTTCCCTAATTTCAATCTTTGCAGACAGACAAAACCATTGATTGAGTAATTCTTGCCTTCCCTTTGCAATGCTTACATAATCCATATTGAATTATTGTGTACATATACTTCCATGTCCAGCTCTCTAGCCAGTCTCACTGGACTTCATCTTTATTGTGCCAAAGTCACATGGCTTTAACTTGCAGAGTTGGATAATTTCTTCTAAATTCCACCTGCTTCCCTATCCCCACTTACCCACTCCCTTGCCCTTTTCTGGAAGATAAGAACAAGTTGAGGAACTTGCATTTTACATAGGGAAACTATGTTTATGGCCCTGAAATAAGGGGCATGGTCACAGTCAGTATTCAAAATGGCTTGTTGAAATAAGTTCAAATACAATGTAAGCATATTACCAACCAGCTTCTCTATGAATTACTCACCGCTCTACAAAAATGTTTCCAACTTTCCCAACACACACACACACGTGCACACACACACACGTATCTCTACTGTTGCACAATCCTGCTTGTATTTTTTCAGATTGACTCGATTAAAACTGTGTGAAGCAAAATTCAACCTGTTGACCTCACTCAAGTTACCTGGAAATGAAAAGCTGGCCATCTGAGTCATTGGTTTTATTTTATTTTTGGGGGGAAAAATAAGGTGGGAGTGTAAATATCGTCAGATAAAGTTTCCAGAAATTTAAAGCCATGAAGGGGAGACCAACTGGAATTTAGAGATTTTTTGTTTTGTTTTGTTTTGTTTTGTTGAGAACAGAGTCTTGCTCTGTCGCCCAGGCTGGAGTGCAGTGGTGCAATCTCGGCTGACTGCAACCTCCATCTCCCAGGTGATTGTCCTGCCTCAATCTTCTGAGTAGCTGGGACTACAGATATGCACCACCAGACCCGGCTAATTTTTGCATTTTTAGTAGAGATGGGGTTTCACCATGTTGGCCAGGCTGGTCTCAAACTCCTGGCCTCAGGTGATCCACCGGCCTCAGCCTCCCAAAGTGCTGGGATTACAGGCACCTGCCACCACGATTGATCTTTTTTTAAAATTAAAGTTAAAATTTTTTAAATTTTTAAAATTTAAATGTTTTTCATTCTAAATTTATGAGTTTAGAAGCACAAAAATATATTCTGTATAATAAGCTCACTTATGAACTTATTATATTTGGCATTTCCACAGATGTGAAAGTTTAACTTAAGAGGACAAGGCTTCTCCCATCCTTATGTGGGTTGGGAGCCAAGAAAAGCCCCCAAAACTCAGTCTTTTCTAATCAAACTTTTCTGATTAAAAAAAAAACTCTAAAATTAAGATGATTCCCAATGATCCATTTTAATTCTGGGCCTCTAGACTTTTTCACAAAAATAGCGGACCCTTTGTCGACTCTGACATAAACCAGTCTATTTCTAGCTTGAGCCATCTATGCTGCCTCCTTGAGAGTGAAACCTGCCTACACTTTGAGAAGCTGAATACAAACTGAAGGTAACTGAGGGATCTCTGGGACGTCTGAAATCCTGGATAACTTTCTTTAAGGCTAGTTTGTGATTGGAGAAAGGGTACAAATGGTGCTTGCCGCAAGCAGTGTGTCTCAAACATTGAGATGCAGTAGAACCATCTATTTAATTAGACTGACCTCAAGTGGAGCCCAAGTCGGGGACTTTTTTTTGTTGTTGTTTTTGAGACAGAGCCTTGCTCTGTCACCCAGGCTGGAGTGTAGTGGCAAGATCTTGGCTCACTGCAACCTCTGCCTCTTGGGTTCAAGTGATTCTCCTGCCTCAGCCTACTGAGCAACTGGGATTACAGGTGCACCACCATACCTGGCTAATTTTTGTATTTTTAGTAGAGGTGGAGTTTCACCATGTTGACCAGGCTGGTCTTGAACTCCTGACCTCAAGTGATCCACCTGCCTTGGCCTCCCAATGTGCTGGTATTACAGGTGTGAGACACTGTGGCCAACCCCAGGTGGGGGAATTCTCACAGGTTCCCTGGATGCCCCCAAGTCTGAGAAGCCCCTACGACATTACAGGCTCCTCCAAAGCAGAGAAGAGCCTTGTATCATTCATTTTTGTATCATGGGGCTTGGCAAAGGGCCAGGCATGTAATAAGCTCTGAAGAAATACATCCTAAATTCATCATAACTGGTACTAAACTCCAGGTAGAATAAAAAATTTTAGCATATTTTTTTAGCAGAAAATATGTAATCGGAATAGCTTCTAAATACTGGCAAACAACAACAAAAGGATACTCTTACTTTGATTTCAAAGAAAAAACAAAAACTATGAAAAAATTCACAATTGTCATTGCTACAAACTCAATTGCTATTAGGAATCACTAAAAACAAGATTATTTCATCCTGGCTAAAGCAAAAACACACTCACTCTTTTTCACAAAAGTCAGAGCGGGGGAAACATCAGACAATAAACAGACTTTCTGATATAGAACACTTAAAAAAGAAACAAAGTCTCCCTTGAGACTGCAACCATGCCTCAGTTCTTTCCCACCTCGTCACTTCCTTTCTTCTCCCCTACTCTTTCTCCTGCTTACTCTCTTGCCGTGCTCCCTGCCAGTGTCTCTCTCCTCCTCCTCAGTTGTCACTCTTTTCTCATCTTCTCGGGAGCCATTAATGACTGACTCCAATGCTCTGAGTGGGCAGTGGAAAAGATGAGGCCAGGACTGCTGAGAGAGCAGAGCAAACGAAGCCACGGAGGCTTCCTGAAGGAGCCAGAACTCCAGTGTGAATAGGCTTTAGTTTTGCAGAATGCAGAGGGGGAGACATGCTAAGCTAGAACAGCAGTTTGTAAACATCCATGCCTTTAGGAAACTTACTGTTTAAACAGGCCTTGTCTACCAGATTTAATTCAGTTAAACAAAAAATCATGAATATAGCAGTGATGGTTAAGAACATTGCCTCTCGGATCACTAGGTCAGGAGATCGAGACCATCCTGGCTAACACGGTGAAACCCCGTCTCTACTAAAAAATACAAAAAACTAGCCGGGCGAGGTGGCGGGCGCCTGTAGTCCCAGCTACTCAGGAGGCTGAGACAGGAGAATGGCCCGAACCCGGGAGGTGGAGCTTGCAGTGAGCTGAGATCCGGCCACTGCACTCCAGCCTGGGCGACAGAGCGAGACTCCGTCTCAAAAAAAAAAAAAAAAAAAAAAAGAACATTGCCTCTCTACAAAAAACTATTTTAGGCGGGGCAGGTGGCTCACACCTGTTATCCCAGCACTTTAGGAGGCCAAGGTGGGTGAATCACCTGAGGTCAGGAGTTCAAGACCAGCCTGGCAAACATGGTGAAAACTCATCTCTACTAAAAATATAAAAATTAGTTGGGCGTGGTGGTGGGAGCCTGCAATCCCAGCTACTTGGGAGGCTGAGGCAGGAGAATCACTTGAACCTGGGTGGCAGAGGTTACAGTAAGTCGAGATCGTGCCATTGCACTCCTGCTTGGGCAACAAGAGTGAAACTCTGTCTCAAACAGAGAGCCAAATCCTGACTGAACTCCCATTCACAACTGCTACAAAGAGAATAAAATACCTAGGAATACAACCTACAAGGGATGTGAAGGACCTCTTCAAGGAGAACTACAAACCACTGCTCAAGGAAACAAGAGGACACAAACAAATGGAAAAACATTCTATGCTCATGGACAGGAAGAATCAAAATCGTGAAAATGGCCATATTGCCCAAAGTAATTTATGGATTCAATGCTGTCGCCATCAAGCTACCATTGACTTTCTTCACAGAATTAGAAAAAACTACTTTAAAATTCATATGGAACCAAAAAAGAGCCCATATAGCCAAGTGATCCTAAGCAAAAAGAACAAAGCTAGAGGTATCATGCTACCTGCCTTCAAACTATGCTACAAAGCTACAATAACCAAAACAGCATGGTACTGGTACCAAAACAGATATATAGACCAATGGAACAGAATAGAGGCCTCAGAAATAGTGCCACACACCTACAACCATCTGATCTTTGACAACCCTGACAAAAACAAGCAATAGGGAAAGAATCCCTATTTAATGAATTGGAAAACTGGCTAGCCATATGCAGAAAACTGAAAGTGGACCCCTTCCTTACACCTTATACAAAAATTAACTCAAGATGGATTAAAGACTTAAATGTAAGATCTAAAACCATAAAAACCCTAGAAGAAAACCTAGGCAATACCATTCAGGACATAGGCATGGGCAATGACTTCATGACTAAAACACCAAAAGCAATGACAACAAAAGTCAAAATTGACAAACAGGATCTAATGAAACTAAAGAGTTTCTGCACAGCAAAAGAAACTATCATCAGAGTGAACAGGCAACCTACAAAATGGGAGAAAATTTTTGCAATCTATCTGTCTGACAAAGGGCTAATATCCAGAATCTACAAGGAATTTAAACAAATTTACAAGAAAAAAACAACCCCATCAGAAAGTGGGCGAAGGATATGAACAGACACTTCTCAAAAGAAGACATTTATGCAGCCAATAAACATATGAAAAAAACACATCATCACTGGTCATTAGAGAAATGCAAGTCAAAACCACAATGAGATACCATCTCATGCCAGTTAGAATGGCAGTTATTAAAAAGTCAGGAAACAACAGATGCTGGAGAGGATGTGGAGAAATAAGAATGCTTTTACACTGTTGGTGGTAGTGTAAATTAGTTCAACCATTGTGGAAGACAGTGTGGTGATTCCTCAAGGATCTCGAACCAGAAATACCATTTGACCCAGCAATCCCATTACTGGGTATATGCCCAGAGGATTATAAATCATTCTGTAATAAAGACACATGCACATGTATGTTTATGGAAGGACTGTTCACAATAGCAAAGACTTGGAACCAACCCAAAGGCCCATTGATGATAGACTGGATAAAGAAAATGTGGCACATCTATGCCATGGAATACTATGCAGCCATAAAAAAAGGATGAGTTCATGTCCTTTGCAGGGACATGGATGAAGCTGGAAACCATCATTCTCAGCACACTAACACAGGAACAGAAAACCAAACACCACCTGTTCTTACTCATAAGTGGGAGTTGAACAATGAGAACACATGGACACAGGGAGGGGAACGTCACACACCAGGGCCTGTGGGGAGTGGGGGATAGGGGAGGGATAGCATTAGGAGAAATACTTAATGTAGATGACAGGTTGATGGGTGCAGCAAACCACCATGGCACGTGTATACCTATGTAACAAACCTACACGTTCTGCACATGTATCCCAGAACTTAAAATATAATTTAAAAAAGAAAAAACTATTTAAAAATTCATATGGAACCAAAAAAGAGCCCAAATAGCCAAGGCAATTCTAAGCAAAAAGAACAAACCTGACGGTATCAAGTTACCGGACTTCAAACTATACTACAGAGCTACAGTAACCAAAACGGTATGATACTGGTAAAAAACCAGACCCAGAGACCAATGGAACAGAATAGAGAGCACAGAAATAAGGCCACATCTACAACACAACCATCTGATCTTCAGCAAAGCTGACAGAAAGCAATGGTAAAGGACTCTTTATTGAATAAATGGTGCTGGAATTACTGGCTAGCCATATGCAGAAGATTGAAACTAGACCCCTTCCTTATACCAGATACAAAAATCAACTCAAGATGGATTAAAGACTTAAATGTAAAACCCAAACCAGACAACCTAGGCAATACCATTCTGGACATAGAGACTGGCAAAGATTTCATGACAAAGATACCAAAAGCAATCGCAACAAAAGCGAAAGTTGACAATAGGGATCTAACTAAAGTTAAGAGCTTCTACACAGCAAAAGAATCTACCAACAGAGTAAACGGGCAATATACAAAACAGAAGAAAATTTTTGCAAACTATGCATCTGACAAAGGTCTAATATCCAGCAACTATAAGGAACTTAAACAAATGTATGTGGGGAAAAAAAATTAAAAAGTGGGCAAAGGACATGAACAAACACTTTTCAAAAAAAGACATAGCTGGGCGTGGTGGCTCAAACCTGTAATCCCAGCACTTTGGGAGGCCAAGCAGGGCACAGCACTTGAGCCCAGGAGTTCAAGACCAGCTTGGCCAAGATGGCAAAACCCCATCTCTACTAAAAATACAAAAAGTAGCAGGGTGTGGTGGCACACATCTGTAATCCCAGCTATTATGCTGAGGCATAATAATTGCTTGAACCTGGGAGGTGGAGGTTGCAGTGAGCCAAGATCACAGCCTGGGTAACAGAGCAAACTCTGTCTCGAAAAAAAAAAAAAAAAAAAGACATACATGCAGCCAAAAAGCATATGAAAAAAAGCTCAGTATCACTGCTCATTAGAGAACTGCAAATCAAAATCACAGTGAGATACCATCTCAGACCAGTCAGAGTGGCTATTATTAAAGTCAAAAAATGCTGGCAAGGTTGTAGGGAAAAGGGAATGCTTATACACTGTTAGTGGCAGTGTAAATTAGTTAAACCATTGTGGAAGACGGTGTGGTGATTCCTCAAAAACCTAAAAACAGAACTGCCATCTGATCTAGCAATCCAATTACTGAATATATAGCCATGGGATACAAATCTTTCTACCATAAAGACACATGCACCCATATGGTCATTGCAGCACTATTCATAATAATAAAGACATGCCCATCAACAGTAGACTGAATAAAGAAAATGTGGTACATATACACCATGGAATACTATGCAGCCACAATAAACAATGAGATCACGTCCTAAGCAGCAACATGGATGGAGCTGGAGGCCATTATCCTTAGCAAACTAACGCACAAACAGCAAACCAAATGCTGCATGTTCTCACTTATAAGCGGGAGCTAAATGATGGGAACACATGGACACATAGAGGGGAACAATGCACACTGGGGCCTACTGGAGGGTGGAGGGTGGGAGAAGGTAGAGAAGCAGAAAAAATATTGGGTACTAGTTTTAGTACCTGAGTGACAAAATCATCTGGCACCAAACCCCGTAACACAAGTTTACGTATGTAACAAACCTACACATGTACCTCTGAACCTAAAATAAAAGTTAAACATGAAAGAACACCAACTCTGGAGGCAGACTGGTTTTCAATCTCAGTTCCAAAATTGACTATTTCTGTAACGTTGGGCAACTTACTTCTCTGTGCCTCAGTTTTCTCAACTGGAATATGGGGATAATAATATAGTTGATGTGAGAATTAAACCAGCATCTGGCGGTACATAAGTGTTGCTCATTATTATTTAGCCATCACTGCTTTTCTTTTTAAAGTAAATAAAAACAGGAACTTACAATTTAGTTGGGGGAGGTGGGCAGGATAATATGGACAACTCATACTAATGTCTCTTCTATAAATCTGATTATTTTTGCTTTTGTTTTTTAAGCAGGACATAGCTTACACAGAACATACAAAAGAAGAAATATTTATTGAAGCACTCTGCCAAGTGCTTTACTTGATTATATTAATTAATCCTCCAAAAATTCAATGAGATAGATATCATTATCCCTAATTTGCAGATGAGGAAACTAAGTCTGGGAGGCCTTAATTAATTTGCCCACAGCTCCACAGCCAGTAAGTTGCAGGGCAATGATTTGAGCTCGAGTCTCATTCTAATTCTTAAGCCCTTTTGCTACACCATGAAGCACCCAAAGCGTTTCAAAAACAGTTACTCACTGTTTTTAACCCACAATTAAAACTGTTGATGTGCAGAGTAAACCATTTCTCTGCCAGCCATCTTCAATACCCCATCCAGCTGACTTACTAAGAAACAGAAAGGTAGTGTCATTAAAGAAAGTCACAGAGGTTGGGCACAGTGGCTCATGTCTATAATCCCAGCAGTTTGGGAGACCAAGGTGCGTGGATCACCTGAGGTCAGGAGTTTGAGACCACCCTGGCCAACATGGTGAAACCCCATCTCTCCTAAAAACACAAAAGTTAGCCAGGCGTGGTGGCATGTTCCCATAATCCCAGCTACACAGGAGGCTGAGGCAGGAAAATCACTAGAACCCAGGAGGCAGAGGTTGCAGTTGTAGCAGTATGAGCTGCAGACGAAACTCCTCAGACACCGAGTTAAAGAAGGAAGGGGTTTATTCGGTCAGGGGCATCGGCAAGACTCCTGTCTCAAGAGCCGAGCTCCCCGAGTGAGCAATTCCTGTCCCTTTTAAGGGCTCACAACTCTAAGGGGGTGCGTGTGAGAGAGTGATCGATTGAGCAAGCAGCAGGTACGTGACTGGGGGCTACATGCACCGGTAGTTAGATCAGAACAAAACAGGATAGGGATTTTCACAGTGCTTTTCTATACAATGTCTGTAATCTATAGATAACATAACCGGTTAGGTCAGGGGTCGATCTTTAACTACCAGGCCCAGGGTGCGGTGCCGGGCTGTCTGCCTGTGGATTTCATTTCTGCCTTTTAGTTTTTACTTTTTCTTTCTTTGGAGGCAGAAATTGGGCATAAGACAATATGAGGGGTGGTCTCCTCCCTTACAGTGAGCTGAGATCGCACCACTGCACTCCAGCCTGGACAACAGAGAGAGACTCCATCTCAAAAAAAAGAAAGAAAAAAAAAAAGAGAGAAGGTTACAAAAACTCTAGGAAAATCTTGGTTGACAGCAACTATCTTTTTAAATCTCACAGGCTGTGCCCAAGCTCTGGGGGATTTCGTAAATCCTTAGCTAACTTAGGACACCTGGCTACAGGGATTCACAGGAATATGTCAGATTCCAGTGTGTTTATTACACACTTACTGGGCTCCCAAAGACACTCTCCTGGAGCTCCTATTCACTAACCAGACAAGAATGAGTTTGGGACTAATCCATTTATCAAATAGAATAGCCTAAATTTGTACCAGGCAGATGCGGTGTAGATTTTTTTCTTTTCATTGGGTATTCAGCAATGGGCAAGAATTTTGAGGCCTTGGTCCATAGTTGCTCAGAAGGCCCCATTCCCCAGAAGCATGACAGAGAGCCTTGGGGAAGAGTGACTGCTCTGTGACTTAAAGAAAGTTGTAGCCAGATTTGGATAATGTCCAAGACTTTACAACTAATCTCCTCCTCTTCTCTTCTGGATGCCATCAACCAAAGGGTGTTTAGGAATGTGTTAATAATTCCCAGGAGAAATTGGCCAGGATTACCTAGTCATGACTAATGAAGCTGTCATCTGCCATTCCTTCCTGCTGTTTAATAATGCCTTCTAAAGAGTGCTTTATGAAGATGGATAGTATTGTAATTCTGCGCCCAAGAAACTGGCACAATGTCAATGAAAACAGAGGCCAGCTTATTTTGCATGCCACTCTATTTTTCATTACATGCCACAATAACTTGTTATTAAATGAAAATGAATTTGCCATTAGGGACTAGGTACTATTTAATAACTGTTCAGCAATGTTTCATGATTTAATTTTTTCTTTTTTTTTTTTGTAACTAGTGCAGCAGCCATGTTAGTAAATGTCATTCCGGACTAAATGAGGTTGAATTTTCTAGAACAATCTTAAATGTTTCATGGAACTTGGTCATTAAAACTGGATGTGGTTTGAAGCTTGCTTTACCAAATCCTAATTTTGAATTGACCATCTTAAAAACAGTAAGAGTGAGGAAGACTCTCTCCATAAGTACTCTCAGAAAACGATGTGGAAAGTAAGCATCGTGCCTTATAGAGAATTCCTAGAGGGGGTAGGGGACTTACTGGACAGCAGTCTCCTCAGTAGCCTCCCCAAAGAGTATCTCAATCAAGATAGTCAATGCTATTTTGGAATAACAAATCCCAAATTTTAGTGGCTTAAAGTGATAAAGGTTTGTTTCTTGCTTGTGCTACACATCCATTGCAGGGCTGTATGTCTGTCATGGGTTATCTTGAAAGCCAGGATGATCAAGCACCCACTATCTGGAATGATGACAGTGGGCAAAAAGAGCTCTGGACTGTCTCAAATCAGTCATTAACAGCTTGATCTTGAACTGGTCCCATGACCCCAACCCAAGAAGTGGGACAGGGCCAAGAATTACAATTTTACTGTGTACTCAAAAGGCAGAAATAGCATATCTAGTGATCAGTCCTAGCAGGTACTAATGTGATATCAAAATGAAGGTTTCATTACAAGTCTAAAAGTTCAAAAGTGCCTCTTGCATTGTCAATGCAATGAAAGAGAAACCTCTACTTTCCCAGTCTCACCTTTTCACTGTGATCACAGACATCCAGGCAGTCTTACTTCTTTCCTGAAAGCCGGACATTCCCATGGTCCATCCTCTTCAAGGAATCAGTCATCCCAGGACTTGTTAACACCATGTGATCTGTAACTTTAATTCATGTCAATCTGGTTATATACTTGAAAATTACCAGGGTATTTATGAATTATCAGTATCATTAAAACTCAGACGCATGTGGATCATAAACAACCCTTCCCCTTCATCTATACAAATCCAAAGCTGACGTTGAATCTATGCTATTTAACATAAAATTTCTTGGCAGTTTAAAAAAAAACTGTATAAGGACTGAATTACTGTACAAAGTATTGCCTGCTTTTCAAAGACTGAGATCACATGATTTAAATGTAACAATTTTTTTTTTTTTTTTTTTTTGAGATGAGTCTTACTCTGTTGCCCAGGCTGGAGTACAGTAGTGTGATCTCAGTTCACTGCAACCTTGGTCTCCGGGTTTCAGGAAATTCTCCTGCCTCAGACTCCTGAGTAGCTGGGATTGCAGGTGCACGCCACCATACCCAGCTGATTTGTATTTTTAGTAGAGACTAGGTTTCACCATGTTGGCCACGTTGGTCTCAAACTCCCAACTTCAAGTGATCCGCCTACCTCGGCCTCCTAAAATGCTGGGATTACAGGCGTGAGCCACTGTGCCCAGCCTGTAACAATTTTCTACATAGCCATGATATATATATATATATATGCTTTCATCCATGGTTTCTGGATCATAACCCCCATAGTCTTTGGTTATAATGTTGGGGTGCTGTAGGCCTCAGCAGCCGGTCTCAGGGAACAGCATCTCTCTCTCCGACCTTCCCCGTCCTCCTTTCATCTGCCTAAGGCAGGACTCGAAAGTGACTGTAGGTCAGAAACCCCTCATTCCGGAGGGCTCCTGCCCCATACCCTAGAGGAAGGAAGGCTGCACAGAGAGGCCAAGCAAAGCCTGAACACACAGGCCTTGCTGGATTTAGATAATGTGCTTTTTGTCCAATCACATTTCTACATGGTTGTCAATCATGCCTATGTAATGAAGTCTCCATAAAGAGCCAGGAGGAATTGGAAAGCTTCAGGATAGCTGAACTCAGGGAGGTTCCTGGAGGGTGGGGGGCTCTAGTACAGGATAACAGCTCTGTGGCCCTTTCCCCATACCTTACCCTATGCATCTCTTCATCTGTATCCTTTGTAATATTCTTTATAATAAAGCAGTAAACATGTTTCCCTGGGTTCTGTGAGCCACTCCAGCAAATTAATCAAACCCAAAGAGGGAATCGTGAGAACCTCAACTTGAAGTCAGTCAGTCAGAAGTTCTGGAGGCCTGGACTTGCGACTGGTGTCTGGAGGTGGCAGAGTAGGGGCAGTTTTGGGGACTGAGCTCTCACTCTGTGAGATCTGATGCTACTTCCAGCATCAATGTCTGCCACTTGGTGTGTGGGGAAAACCCCCATGCCTTTGGTCACAGAAGCTTTCTTCTGTGTTGTTGTTGTTGGTGGTGGTGTGAGAGCAGAGGAAAAACACAGTTTGAAGAGTTTCCCCCAAGTAACTGAGGACGGTGAATACAAAAGAACTTGTATAATTTAAGGAGCCTCTCAAATGGCCTATTAAGTATTCTGTGTGGTACTTGGTATTAAGAACGATCCTCAGTGAATAGTGAAATTAAAGCCTAAGTATATCCTTAGAGAAGAGCAACTATTTCCAAACCATATTATTAGAGGTTTCCTTATTATATTAGCCTGGGTTCCCCCAGAAGCACATCCCAAGACAGAATGAGTACAAGTGATTGATTCAGGAAGTGATCCCAGGGAGTCAGGGAGGGGAATGGGACAGTGAGCCAGGAAAGAGCATAAGTCCAATACAGGGTGCATTCATGAGAAGGAGACCATTGTGGGCAGCTGGAGTACAGGCTTACTGGCAACTGATAACTGCTGGGTGGATGGCGGTATCCTACCAGAAGGGTGAGGCTGCCAGGTGTATATACTGCAATCCTCATTCGTCATTGGTAAGGACTGTCCCCTCAGTCAAAGGGAATCATGGAAGAGTTGCTCCCAAAATCTACATGGAGAAGTACGTCTGTGTAGCAAAGGAGTGGACCGTGGTGACCATGAGAAAGCTCCTCACAAACCTCCAACCTCAGAGAATATCATTGATTAAGGGCCCCAGCAGCTCCTCCCTGAAATTGATGTGCTAAGGCAGATCCTTTCCTGGAAAATGCAGGGCTCCTCTGACAGCAAATTGGGCTCAAAGGCCCTCCAGGGACCTTGCCAAACTGCCCTTAGACTGGACAGGGGTCTAGAATGCTTCTGCCCACCCTCTCTCCTTCACTGGAAGATTGGATTTGCATTGCAGTCAATGGCTTTCTCCGCCTTTTCCAGATCCCTCCTCACTTTCTGTTACATGAGCATGTTCCCTAATAAAATCTTGCATGTTTAATTCCATCTTGGTGTCTGCCTCTAGAGGACTTAGACTAACAAAGACAGTAAGTGTAGTGAAGTAGCAGCACTTTGTACCTAGTATTGAATACAAATACATTAGATGGATGGATGGTGTGATGGTTAATCTTATGTGTCAATTTGACTGGGCCATGGAGTGCCCAGATACTTGGTCAAATATTGCCCTGGGTGTGTCTGTGAAGGTGTTTTGGATGAGATTAACATTTAAATCGGTAGACTATGTAGATTACTCTCTCTAATGTGGGTGGGCCTTATCCATTCAGTTGAAGTCCTGAATAGAACAGAAAGGCTGAGAGAGAATTCTTCAGCCTGACTGCCTTCAAATTGGGACGTCACCATTTTTACTGTCCTCAGACTCAAACTGAGCTATTTGCTCTTCCTGGTTCTCAAGGCTGTCAACTCACTCAGCAGGTCTTGGGACTTGCCTGCCTCCATAACCACCTGAGCCAATTCCTTATAATCTCCCTCTCTCTCTCTCATATATAATATATAATATTACATACTAAATTATATTATTTAATATAAAGAGATTTATGAGGATGTTTATTATAATTTATACACACGTGTGTGTGTGTATATATATGTAAAGGCTCAATAGGCTCAGAAATGTCACTTTTTATATTCTACAAAAAAAGGGTTTGGAATCTGTTGAATCAAAACTCAGGTCCCATTTTGTGATATGAAACAGCTCATCACAAAGCATTTTCACAGCTTGTTTCTAGATTTTAGGGCTTGATATTCATATGTTTATGTAAGGGCTCAATAGGTTTATATAGGCTTAGAACATAAAATATATGTTCTGTTTCTTTGGAGAACACTGACTAACAGATGAGTGGGTGGGTGGATGGATGGATGGATGGATGGATGGATGGATGGATGGATGATGGATGGATGAGTTGATGGGTAGGTGGGTTGATGGGTAGGTGGGTTGGTGTGTGGATGGATAAATATGAGGTCATGAAGGAGGATATCTTTGTGGTTCAGGGTCATCAGGGAAAGCTTCCCTGTGGAAGAAGGACTTGAACTTGAAGAAGGACATGAGAGAAGGAGGAGAACATTGAGGAGTGGGAGGTAGAGGAAAGAAATCATGGACAGCTAAGAGGAGGCAGACTCAGAGCATTTGGAGGACAGTGAACAAACCAGTATGGTTGGATCCAAGAGTCTGTAAGTAGGAAGAGTGTGAGTTATGTTTAATGAGATAATGAGGTTGAGATTCAAAACCAGTTTGCTTCCCCATAGGGTATGGTTTCACACCATTCCCTTAACTTCCAAGTGAGTACCTTTGGTCAAAGAAAAAGATGTGATATGTTTACTCTTTTCCAAAAATATTTTAAAGTGCAATTCCTTCAAGAGGCATGGAGGTCACCTCCTCAGGAAAGAATTGCCTGTGTAACCCTGTGTAACATAGGAACTCTCATCATGTTCTATCTTAGCACCCAACTTCCTTCCTTCCCAACATTGATCATAATTTGCACATATTTATTTGCGTGCTCATTAACTGACTGTTTTTCCCACTCATTTGTCAGTTCTATCAAGACAGAGACCTGAACTACTCACCCCAGCACAGTGCCTGGTTGACTGGATAAAACACGGCAGTTAGAAATGTGAAATTTAGGACTGTGCACGATAGCTCACACCTATAATTCCAGCACTTTCGGAGGCCGAGGTGAGTGGATCACTTGAGGTCAGGAGTTCAAGACCAGCCTGGCCAACATGGTGAAACCCCATCCGTACTAAAAATACAAAAATTAGGCAGGTGTGGTGGTGCACGTCTGTATTCACAGCTGCTTGGGGGGCTGAGGCAGGAGAATCACTTGATCCTGGGAGGCAGAGTTTGCAGTAAGCCAAGATTGTGCCACTGCACTCCAGCCTGGGCAACAGAGTGAGACTTCATCTCAAAGAAACAAAAAAAGGAAAACGAAATATGAGATTTAGGCTTATTATATCCTAGCTCCATTAATGACTCTAACAGCTTGACCTTGGGCAAGTAACTTCAGCTTCAGTGTCTTCATCTGCAAAATGAATGATAATACCTCACAGCACTATCATGAAGATTAAATAGGATAGTTTATATAAAGCACAGTGCTCAGTACATGGTAAGCATTCAATAAAAAGTTGCTATTGTTTGTTATTACACCTGAAGACTGCTTGGTGTCATTTTTCTGCAGGGTGAAATTGCCTCTGATCAATTAATTAGGACAGATATTGAGAAAGAAGCTTTAATCTTTGAATCATGACATCTAGATCAATGACTCCTTGCACTTTCTGGTGACAGTAAATAGTCCTTCATTACTTCAAGGAATTGTTAGATCCCTCCAACATGATAATAATTATGTATTTTTAAAACTTTAATTGAAATACATATAAGACCAAAAAACTCTCTAAATTCAATAATACTTTAAATGTATTTTATTGGTCTTAACAGCATTGACATCTGTCTTAAAATTAGCAGGACGGGATGGGCACAGTGGCTCAATGCCTATAACCTCAGTGTTTTGGGAGGTCAGGGCAGAAGGATTGTTTGAGGCTAGGAGTTCTCGACCAGCCTGGGCAAAGTAGGAAGACCCTATCTCTATAAAAAGTTTTTTAAAAAAATTACCAGGTATGGTGGAAGGTGCCTGTAGTCCTAGCTTCTCTGGAGGCTGAGGTGGGAGGATCGCTTTAGCCCTGGAGTTTAAGGTTGCTGTATTAGTCCGCTTTCACACTGCTAATAAAGACATACCTGAGACTGGGCAATTTACAAAAGAAAGAGGTTTATTGCACTTATAGTTCCACATGACTGGGGATGCCTCACAATCATGGCAGAAAGCAAAGAGGAGCAAGTCACATCTTACGTGGATGGTTGCAGGAAAAGAGAGCATGTGCAGAGAAACTCCCATTTTTAAAGCCATCAGATCTGGTGAGACTTAATTCTCTACCGTGAGAACAGCACAGGAAAGGTCTGCCCCCATGATTCAATTACCTCCCACCGGATTCCTCCCATGACACATGGAAATTACGGGAGTTACAATTCAGATGAGATTTGGGTGGGGACACAGCCAAACCATATCAGTTGCCATCAGCTGTGATTGTGCCACTGGACTCCAGCCTGAGCAACAGAGTGAGAGACTGTCTTTAAAAAATAAAAATGTAGCAGGAGAGCATATCTGTGAGACAGAGCATTTATTCAACCAGAAGCAATGTTTGGTGGGCATCTGGGTTCAAGACCCCATAGGCTTACCTCCTGGGCCATCCCGGGACCTGAGACCCAGTGGGGTGGAAACACTGATTTTGCTGGGTAACTGTGCAACTCAGAGAAAAACCTCACCTTTTCCTCCTTGTGGGCTTGAAGTAAGTGTTCTTCCCTCTCATCCTTCCAACAAGGCAGCCCTGCTCAGACAGCTGTGCGCCCATCTGAGACTTCCCTCAGCCATCTCCTTTAGAGGGGCTGCCTGTTCATGCACATCAGTCATTTGCTCTTTTATATACTCTAGCATGAATATGTGACTATGACTTCACATTACTTCATTCTCAGAACCGTATTTCTGAGTGCATTGGCCAGAAAGATGAAAACCCTGAGGAGACAACACACAAGCATAATGTCCAGCTAATTTTTGTAGTTTTAGTAGAGACAGCATTTCACCATGTTGGCCAGGCTGTTCTCGAACTCCTGACCTCAAGTGATTCACCCATCTCAGCCTCCCAAAGTGTTGGGATTACAGGCGTGAGCCATCATGCCCAGCTGAGATGATGGCAATTTGAACTTCTTTGGTGATGTGGATGATGTGAGAGATATCTAGCAGGTAAAATTGGTGGGTGATAGACCGGACATGCAGGCTGAGGGATGGGAGGTGATGAGATCGTCTCCTAGATCCCTGGTTTGCACAACCGAATGCATGGTAAGGCCATGCATTAACATAGGAAGCACATTGGACAACATTGTCGAAAGGGAAAACCTTTGTTATTCAGTCACTTGCTTTGTCTACATGTCACTCATTTTGTCAGTTTATTGGTCTAATTCCCCAGCCTATTCACTAAATTGATAGATTCTGGAGCAACAATCATTTGACCAGCTGCCATGGTACCACATAAATGGTCCCCTGGATGCCACGTGATGAAAAGGAAGCAACACAGATGTTGAAGTCAGACAGTTATGGTTGCAAAGCTCAACATCCTGGTTACTCTGAGATTACAGTTCTTGCTTTGCTAACCCTCAGGTTCCTCATCTGTAAAATAAAGAAAACTTACCTTGCATGAGTGTTTTTAGGATTCCAGGAGTTACTGCACATAAACTGCTAAGTGCAGGTGCTGTTCGGGCGCTGCTGAAAAATCTAAGAGAACTTGCTCTGTTTGCTGTGTGAGTGCAATAATTCTCCATGAAGGCAGTGAATCATCGATGTGTTGGATGGCAAGAAGACACACTTTGGTGAAGAATGCCTTTTGCAAAGTGCTGTAGGTCTGAAAATCAGGAATGAAGAGTGGGAGGCAGGAGGCTACAGACACGTTAGAGGAGTCTGAATATATCAAAGAATCCCAAAGGAGTTTTCTCAACCATGGCCATAACCCCAAAGAGGTGAACTAAGTTTATTAATTAGCATTTGCAATTGTAGCCTGAAGTCTAAGAAATTTTTTAGTTAATTAACACTTGTATGAGATTGGATATGATCTACTTAAGAAAAAAAAACACACACACATTTTTATGACAGAAAATGTAAAAAATTCATAAAATCATTTAGAAGAACATTTAAAAATAATCCATAACCCCACCAACTAGAAACAATTACTATTAATATTATGTCATGTAGCTTATCAGACTAAAAATACTATAAACACTTTAAAAACAAAATTGTGATCACACAGAAAAACAAATTTGTAATCTGTATTTTAATTATATCAATGTCATGAACATGTTTGCAATACTGTTTTTGCAAATTGTTCTACAATATGACTTTTAATTAACTAATTAATTATTTTAGATAGAATCCCCTATGCCCAGGCTGGAGTGCTGTGACAAAATCACATCTCACTGCAGCCTCAACCTTCCAGGCTCAAGTGATCCTCCCACCTCAGCCTCCTGAGTATCTGGGACTACAGGTGTGTGCCACCACCCCCGGCTAATTTTTGTAATTTTCACCATGTTTCCCAGGCTGGTCTCAAACTTCTGGGCTCAAGTGATCTGCCCGCTTTGGCCTCCCAAATATTGGGATTATAGGTGTGAGTCACCACGTATGACCTTACAACATGAATTTTTAAGGCACAAAATAGTATAACCTAAATGCCATAATTTGTTTAGCCAATTTCTTAGTATTGGACAGTTAGATTGTTTTTCCAGTATTTGTTATTGTATATAACTCTGTATTTTAAGTTATATACAAACAAAGATCTTACACATAACATTTTGTGTACATCTCTGATTACTACTTTAAGATAAATTACTAATGGAATTATTAGGCCAAGGCATATTAACATTAAAGATATTAAAATATTAATTCCCCCAAAAGATTATACAAAATTCATTCTTGCTCACAAAGTTCAAATGTACCTGTTTCTTGTCCTACTTCAAGGATTTGATATCCTGTTTTATAAAGAGTAACTTTATATTTGGGTTCAGAGATTTTGACCTTCTCCACCTGAAATCTGATAAATGTACAATGATATTTCCTTCTTGCTCAATTTTATTTCCTTTTTTTAAAACCTCTCTGGAAAAAAAATTGATGTATGATGATGTGAACATCAGTAGGGACCTTTGTTCATTCCCTCACTGATTTAAAATAACTCCTCCCCCTCTATCTGTTTCTAGTTTGTTTCGTTTGTTTGTTTCTTAGTGTCATACACTTATTTGCATGCAAAAACTACTATATTCATCATGGAGTAGTCAAAATATCTGCAGTGTAGTCATCTCATCCCCTTCAGTCTTCTTTTTGAAAAGAATAAAATAAAAACAGAAAATCACAGAGAATACTTTGATACCACCTACTGCATATTGTTAAATGTTAATATTTTAACATAGTTGCTTCAGAAATGTTTCTTAGAAAAGAAATAAAATATAACAGATTGATTCAAAGTCCCTTAGGCTTGGTTTTCTCACTCACTCCCCTTCCTCCCACCCTGGAAGTAACCACCAACATGAACTTGGCATGGAAGCTTCCAGGCCATGTGTTAAAACTTTAACTTCATATATATCTGTCCATAAATAAAATGTTGTATTGTTTTGTGAGTTTTCAGTTACATAAATAATCTTCTAGATGAATTTTAGAATCATGCCAAAATCCCTGTAGACTCTTCTTTTGGATTTTTATTGGAGAAGCATTAAAGGAATATATTACTTTAGGGAGAATTGACATCTTTACATTATTAGTTTTTTTCTCTAAGGGCTAAAGTATGTTTTTCATTTATTCAAGCCTCCACTCTGTCCCTTTGTAAAACACTGTTATTTTCTTATTGTAGGTCGAGTACATTTCTTGCTAAGCTATATCTTTTTTTGTCTGTTTGTTTCCAGGGCCCAGTGTTCATTGCTAACTTACTTCTAGATATTTTATGATTTGTGTTGATACTGAGGATAGGATCTTATTTTTGTATTATAATTTCTAACTCATCATTACTGAGATAAAAGAAAGCAGTTAACTTTAAATGTTTATTTTGTAACTGGCCATATAACTGGATTCTTACTACGTGTATCTAATACTATAATTTTTCAATTGATTCTTTTGGATTTTCTTGGTAGACAATTACACATTATGTATAACACTAAAGATGTGCAAACCATGATAATTTGGTTTGCTTCCTACTGACAGTCACACGTAATTTCTTTTTCTTATCTCTATGAATTAGCTTGGACTTCTACAACAACAAATTACAATGATGATAGAAGATGTCCTCGTCTCATTTTTTATGTTAAAAGGAGTTCCTCTAACATTTAATACTTACATAGAATGTCGACTGTTGCTTAAGACAATCTTTATTGTGTTTTTTCTTTTAGCATAATGAATATTTTTCCCAATCTGTATATATTTGCAAAAACAGAGTGATTTTTGAAAATTGGAACTCACTACGATTTTCAGTAGTATTTGTAAAATTGAAGATTCAACACTCAACATTAGTATCTTTGGTTAATCATATTAGAAGGAGTGTTAGGCTATTCCTAATCCTGGCTGTAAAATAAGTTAATGATTTTATTTTGATCAAGTCCTCTCACCTCTCTGGGTCTCAGTTTCCTCCTAGTAAAATGAAGAGTTAAGATAATTACTAAAAATTTATTTCAATTGGGTAAGAATCCAAACCCTATTTTAAGAAAAACTTATTTGTTTTAGTCAAACAATTTTACAAAATCAGCCACACCTAGTAAATTCACAAGGCTAAAGAAGATTGAAAGTGGTCAGGTGCTGTGGCTCATGTCTGTAATCCCAGAATTCTGGGAGGCAGAGGCAGGTGGATCACTTGAGCTCAGGAGTTCAAGACCAGCCTGAGCAACATGATGAAACCCCATCTCTACCAAAAATACAAAAATTAGCTATGGTGGCATGCGCCTGTAGTCCCAGCTACTCAGGAAGATGAGTGGGGAGGATCACCTGAGCTTGAGCCTGAGAGGTGGAGATTGCAGCGAGCTAAGATTGCGCCACTGCACTCTAGTGTGAGCGACAGTGAAATCCTGTCTAAAAAAAAAAGATTGAAAGCTTAGGTTTATTACACAGAAAAATGAACTGAAAACAAGTTCAATATAAGTGGACTGTGAAACCTGCATAAAGTTCATGGCTGAAGGTTTAAAAATAATAACTACTACCTATTGAGTATTCATGATGTCCCAGGAACAGTGTTTTACTTACAATATAAACTACTAATTGTTTATAACAACTCTATGAAGTAGGTAAAATCAGTTTTTCCATTAGAGACAAGGAAACTGAGGTATTGTGGGGCAAGAACGCTGTAGATTCGCTCACTCAAAAGTCCATTCCAGCCTCCTGGTGTGTTTCCTTTCTGTGTTGGATTACCTGAAAAACTCAAGTCCAGATATCCCAGGCTTTTGTGTAGATAGCATTCCTGATATGATTTAGGTTGCATCAATAAGCTTCATTGGCCAGAGACTTGATTTTGAGACAGATGTAGGCAGAGAGAAGTGACACACAAGACTCTGCTTTGCAGATTGTTGTAGTGCAGTTCTAGGGCCTACAGTTCTGGGAATGGCTTTCTAATCTCCAGATCACAGTCAAGGCAGGGGACCTGGACCCAGTGGCTGGAATAGCAGCTCTCTGAGTCCTCAGAATAAGATGGAGAAGGCAGTCCCCTACACAGGCCAATTCTATCGTGTCTTTCTAGAAGCCATTCACAGAGGCCCACCTATGGTCTGTTTTTCCAGCCCTTCCAGCAATGTTGTAGGCACCTAGAACCCTTCTGAAATCCCTTTCTGCCTGAAGTATCTAAAGTGGTTTCTATTATCTGCACTTGAACTCAGATAATTATAAGATGTGCAATCTTTCTTTTCTTATGTGCCCCATTCAGCTAAAATGACCCACCACATAATATAATGGACCCGTGTTTAGAATTGGATCAGGTGTGCTGGCTTCTTAGTCCCAATCATTATTTAATAGCTGCATGACTTTGGGCAAATTTCTTCACCCTTCTGGGACTCAGTTTTCTGTCTCTGACATGAAGAAATTGTCTTTTCTGGCATTAACAATGTATGATTATCATTGACACAGAAGAAAATGTAACACCCTCGATGCAGATTTCCTGCTCAGCAGTTCCTAGTAAGCCAATGACAGACTGAAAATAGGAAGCAAGGCTATTTCCCAAGTCTTGGCTCTTCCTTGATTTAACATATCTGGCAGAATGCCCTGTGGTGGGCGTAGAATCCAGATCCCTTCCCAGGTAGAGACTTGAACCACTGCGGCATCACCCTGGGGGGCAGGGTATGACACCAGCAGGACTTAGCATCATTAGGAAGTCACTGAGCAGGCAAGCTGAGAGTTACAAAGCCTGTGGCCACTACAGATCAACCCAAGCAAGAGGTCAGGAAACTGGAAAATGAGGACCGGACCACGGAGAATTCTGGGGGCAGAGGTCAGTCACAAGTCAGCGATAGAAGTCAGGAAGTCTAGCCTAAGGCCAAGGAATCTACAGTTCATAAAATTCTGGTCAAACATGGAGACAGGGATGTAGACAGGCACTCAGGCCTCACTAGTGAGGACACAGAATTCAGAGTACAGGTTACCAGGTAAGATGAGGTCCCTCATCCACTCTCTCCCTGTCCACTCAGATCCAACTGACTCAGCACTGGGGCCTTAGGTTTTTGCCTAGTGTGAAAGGACGTTGCATCAAATTGACTTGAATGAGTTAACATCTCAGGGATCATTACACGGAGTAAACCTGGTCTCAGAATAGATGTTTTCAGCCCCCAGGATAAGCAGGAAGTGTTTTCAGAAGTGAGCAAACCAGTGGCATTTAGCTAGAATGTCTGGCTGACTGAGGACAAGATACTGAAGTGCAATCGAATTCTGGCAATTGCCTGGGGGTGGAGGAGGGGAGGAAGGGAACTGGATGGGGTGGTGGGTGTTCTGGCCATAGGAAGGTGGTCTTTAGTGTCCCACCATCTTTCAGGGGGAATGAAGATACATTCTAATATAATAATGCCTTCTTAGTTTCCCATCTTCATGTGTACAGTTAGTTCTCTACCAACTCTAGGCCACAACTCCAAACACTACCGTTTTCTATATCAGCCTTCAGATACAGAAAGGGTATATCTTTCTATATACCCTTTAGAAAGATTTAGATCTAGAAGGCCTTCTCAGCAAAGAGGCTGATAAGTAAATCCATAATAAGATACCAATGATTAAAATAACATAATTTGTTTCCCTTCCTAGAGGTTGTTGCCTTTTTATAGGCAAGGTAACAATGATGAATTTAGAACTGTCAGGGAAATATTATGGAACAGGAACAGGGCTGATAGACCCTTAACTCTGAGGGATACATAGTCAATCTTCATTATTCATAGATTTCATATTTGTGAATTCGCCTACTTGCTCAGATGTATTGGTAACTGCAAAACCAATACTTGGCAGGGATTTTTCCATCATTCCTGGACGTGCACTGTGAAAAAAAAGTGAGTTGCCCAATAGGAATGTTCCAAGATGAGGTTGAACAAGGCAACACTCTGCCTTCTTGTTTCAGCTCCTATTCTAACAAGTGTCCTTTTCTAGGTCTACATAGTGTCACATTTTTCCCATATTTGTGCTTCTTGTTAATTTCACTGTATAAAATGGCCCCCACTACAGTGTGTGGCTGCAATGCTGTCTGGCCTATGTAGGAAATACAAAGTATGTGTGTTAGAGAAGCTTAAGTCAAGCATGAGTTATAGTGCTATTGACCATGAGTTCAACATTAATGAATCAACAATATATATTAAATAAGGTGGGCTGGGTGCAGTGGCTCATGCTTGTAATCCCAGCACTTTGGAAGGCCGAGGGGGTTGGATCACCTGAGGTCAGGAGTTCATGACCAGCCTGGCCAAAATGTATTTTTAGTCTCTACTAAAAATACAAAAATTAGCCAGGCATGGTGGCGGGCACCTATAATCCCAGCTACTCAGGAGACTCATGCAGGAGAATCACTTGAACCCAGGAAGCGGAGGTTGCAGTGAGCCAAGATCACGCCATTGCACTCCAGCCTGGGGTACGAGAGCGAAACTCTGTTTCAAAAATAAATAAATAAATAAATAAATAAAAGTGTCTCCAAACAGAAACACACACAAAACAAGATTACGTATTGATCCATTGATGAAAATGTTTGACCAGAGGCTTGAAGAACCTAACCCTGTATTTTCCCAGAAGTAATAGTTCCCTACTTTCTAATTCAGCATTCGCAGAGACTCTACAGAACCTAACTACCTGAATAACAAGAACAGACTGTGCTGGATCTCCACCCAGTGACTTGCTCAGCCTAACACCATTCTTAAGAAATGCTCACAGGGGCCCCTTGCATGACTGCTGCAAAGAATTACAATGAAAATACTTGGCAACATTTTTTAAAATCTTTACTTCTTAACCTTTTTAGAAGGCATGGTCCAAAATTCTCACTGACAAGCCACCAATGGGATGGCCCGTTTAGGATTGGATGTGCTGTTCCGGTAGCAGAGATAAAAGCAGCTCTGTAGTAATTCTGTCTGAACTGCTTTTTCTGTCTGAACTGTGTTTTCTGTCCTCTTCAACAGATTCCGGATGTGAATGCAACACACTTAAAAGAGGCACCTAAGTAAGGACTAATTTCACTAAAATGTTTCCACTTAGACTTCCCAGGTGGAATCCTGAGCAGGAGGTTTGGCTCAGGGCAGAAATGCGTTGATGGAGGTTTCCAGAGGGCGCTGTTCATCCCACTCTGGCAAACTGGAGGGGGTTTATTGATTTATTTATTTTGAGACAGAGTCTCGCTCTGTCGCCCAGGCTGGAGTGCATTGGCGCGATCTGGGCTCACTGCAACCTCCACCTCCTGGGTTCAAGCGATTCTCCTGCCTCAGCCTCCTGAGTAGCTGGGATTATGGGCACCCACCACCACGCCCAGCTAATTTTTGTGTTTTTAGTAGAGACAGGGTTTCGCCATGTTGCCCAGGCTGGTCTCAAACTCCTGACCTCAAGTGATCCACCAGCCTCGGCCTCCCAAAGTGCTGGGATTACAGGCGTGAGCCACCGTGCCTGGTCAAGAGAGTTTAATTTGGTCACCAACAGAGGGAAACCTTTCTTTGGCACTTAGTATGAACTGTTTCTATCCCTTGAAAAACTATTCTGACTGGAATTGCAACCTGACAATGGCCTGGCAAGAATCAATCCAATGACACCCGGACACAACTGCTCCTATAGAAGCCTGGTAAATCTTCTTCGTCATCCTTAGGAGACACAGCCTACAACAGGAATCCTGTGTTTATTTTTAAGCAGTAGTACCAGATAGGTCGCGTCTTAAAATTGTTAGCGCAAAGGTCAGCTAAAAGTTTTGCTTTTCTGAAAGGAAAGCATTTCACCGTGACACAGAGTCCCTTTCTCCTGTATTTTTCTTTTCAGCTAAGTGTTGCGAATTTCTTTTCTTTGCATTTAAATTCATGGGATAAAAAGAAGGCTCCCTCTGCATCATTCACTGCTCCCCAGACTCGTAAATGCCACATATTCTGAACACCGCATCTCAGACACACGTTTCTCACAGAAAAGAGCTGAAAGGCCTCTCAGTGAGGCCTCCCCCTGCTGAGGGGCGCTCTCAGCCCAGCCTCCCTCGGGGCCTTCCCAGTGCCTCTGCAGCTCCAAGCACAGCGGTTTGTGTGGCTGAGCCCAGGGAGGAATTTGTAGCTGGGGACTGGGGTCATCTGCCTTCCGGTTTTCTACTTACTGACACGCTTTCTCACACAGGGGTCAAGAGTTAGGGCCTCACCAGTGCATCCTTCAAGATGAGCTGCTAGAAACGTTTTCTTAATAAGAGTCCTTTTCTTTCCCCTTGAGACATGAGGGTTTGAACCTCAGGCCTTTCAATCCCTCGACAGAAGCTATAAACCACAAATGTGCTTCATGTTGAAAGGACGTGCAAGTGACCGGCACTCTCTTCTGCTTTCTGCCCCCTAAACGCCCCCGCCTGTCGTATGTGCCGACAGCACTCTCTTGTCTTCCTCAGCTGACTGCTCGGGCAGTCTGCCCATTCTGGTGGGGAAAGAAGAGGGGGAAAGCGTCGTCTGCCCCCAGGGGGCCATCAGGACCACATCAGCTCTGGCGGGTGGTCTCTAGCAGGCCTTTTCTCAGCCCCTCCCCCCGGCCCCAGACATGTGCACCATTCTCCCATTCTCCACTTGTTTACAGATGACCTGCCTTTTTAACACATCCTCTTAACAGTTCTGTCTGAGAAGTCACATTTGCCCCATTGCTGTGAGGCAGAAAAACCCAGCCACTGCTCTATGTGGGAGAACAGGAGAACCAGCCCAGCTCTGGAGGGACGAATGAACCGGAGAACACCCACTTGTGCTTGCCCCCAAAGTCAGCTGGTATAGATGAATTTGGAATGTTGGAACATATCACAGGGCAGATTTTCTTCTTCTTCTTTTTAAAAATTGTTTTTGCAAATATTTTTAGCAAGTGTTAAAATGTGTGTGTGTGTGTGTGTGTGTGTGTATTGGGATTTTCTTTTTTTTTAATTTTTTTTTTCTTTGAGACAGAGTCTCACTCTGTCTCCCAGGCTGGAGTGCAGTGGCACAGTGGCGTGCTCTCGGCTCACTGCCACCTCCTAGCTGGGATTGCAGGCACGTGTCACTACACTCGGCTAATTTTTGTATTTTTAGTGGAGACAGGGTTTCACCATGTTGGCTGGGCCATTCTTGAACTCCTGGCCTCAAGTGATCCGCCTGCCTCGGCCTCCCAAAGTGCTGGGATTACAGGCATGAGCCACTGCACCCAACTGGGATTTTCTTTATGAAAAAAAAAAAAAAAAAAAAAAAAAAAACAAACCTGAAGAAAATGCAGGAGGGTAAATAGAGACAAAGAAGAGGCCAGGTACTCAGCTAGGGAAGTGAGGGCAATGGTTGACCTCCAAGACTCAGTCCTCCTGCTGTCTTGATTGGCTCAGGATGTGAAGGGACGACAAGAAAGGGTGGCTAAGAGCAGTGAGGGCCTGAGCAGGAGCCATGAGCTCTGTGTTGCTGGATCTGAAGTCCCAAGCCCGGGACTTCACCCCACACCCCGCCGCTGTACTGACTGTACCCCAATCTGCCTGTCACTCTCCCAGCTCTCTGTACCTTGCATTTCCCAGTACAAGCTGAAGGAGCCTCTGACAGCTGTCCCGGATGTCATAGGGACACACAGGTGTGGCTGGATCAGGGAGGACAAAGCGGCAGGCTCTGTGGTGGCATCTCAGGCATGAGGAAGGTTCCCAGTTCTCTTCCGGGTCCTGCTCGGGTTCCTGCCACCTGAAATTCTCTCCTCACAACTTCTGTCTTGTGACTTAAACTTAAAAGAATTTGTCTTCTCGAAAAATGCAAATGTCCTCAGGATGGGATAGCACTTTAAAAATTATGACTACGGAGATCTTATCATCCAAACACCAAATCAGAATATTTTACAAAGCACATTTCCTATCTTTTTTCATTGGATGAATTTTACTTTTTAGATTTTTTTTCTATTATCAAAGCAAGTCATAAATGTTATTTAAAAATTTAAACAAATATAAAAGGAAATCTACTCCTAAAGCTACACATCATTTCCCTGGCATCTACTTCACGAGAAGTATAACCATGGTTAACAATGTGTGGTTATCCTTCTAGATGTTTCTCTGTGTGTGCATGTGTGTGTGTGTGTGTCTGTGTGTTGTTGTTGTTGTTTTTAACAAAAATGACATTCCACATCACATACTGCTGTGGTCTTTGGGGTTTTTTCCCCCCATTGGAAACATTAGAAACATCTTTCCAGGAAGAACTTTTTTTTCAGTCTATCTATATTACTTTAAAAATCTTCAAAAGTTACATTTCATTACTATACTTTTAAAAGATCATGAGTTTTTATTGTTTGTTTTTGTTATCATTCTTGGCCTTTATTAAACAGAATAAAATTATAGGAAGTAGGGGATTGTCTAGGGCAGTGTTGTCCATTCAGGCCTTGTGCGATGCTGGAGATGTTCTTTACCTGTGCTGTCCAATACAGTAGCTGGCAGCCACTTGTGGCTGCTGGATTATTGAAATGTAATCAGTGTGACTGAGCAGCTGACTGTACAATTTGCTTAATTTTAATTAATTTAGATGCGACTTTCAATAGCTGCATGTGACTAGTGACTACTGTATTGGACAGCATATTTTTTGGACGAATCGATCATCTACTCCCAAAAGAGTTATAGAAAGAAACTTTGAAGCCAGATTTCCTGGATTTGAACCCTAATTCCTTCTACTTGCCAGTTGTGTGACTTTGGATAGCAATAGAAACACTTTATTGGGTTGTTATAAGGATTCAATGAGTTAATACTTGTAGAGCAATTGAACCAGTGCTTGAACATGCCATTAGAGCTTAACAAATACTAGGTATAGAATTCTTTCCTGAGTGGGCCGGGTGTGGTGGCTCATGCCTGTAATCCCAGCACTTTGGGAGGCTGAGGCGGGCGGATCACGAGGTCAGGAGATCGAGACCATCCTGGCCAACATGGTGAAACCCCGTCTCTACTAAAAATGCAAAAAAATTAGCCAGGTGTGGTGGTGGGCACCTGTAGTCCCAGCTACTTGGGAAGAGGCTGAGGCAGGAGAATGGTGTGAACCCGGGAGGCGGAGCTTGCAGTGAGCCGAGATCATGCCACTGCACTCCAGCCTGGGCAACAGAGCAAGACTCTGTCTCAAAAAAAAAAAAAAAAAAAAAAGAATTATTTCCTGAGAACAGGAATGGAGAGGAAAGAAAACTTTGGGTCGGGAAGGGGAGAAGGATGGAGAAAGGAAGTAGTGAGTGAATAAAAGGGTGCTTTATTCCCATGGTAAAGGTAGGGCAGAGTGCTACCAAACTACAATAGCCTCTCAATATTATATAGATCTTACCTTGACTGCAGTCTTACAAAGTTGGGGGAGGCAAAGTATTGCCTGGAAAGTGAATTTCTTCAGCTCTTTATTAAATTCCTCTTTTCTCTTCAGCTCTTTATTAAATTATGATGGGGTTGTGAGCGGCTCTGCAGGGCGCCTCCCCTGCAGACCTGCCTGAATCCTGCCCGGGGCCAGGCCAGACAAAGCCCCGCTCGGGACAGCCACTGTCTTCACCCTCTAAGCCCAGGTGGCTGCACAGGCCTCCCAGAGCCTGTGGCAAACAGCAGGCACAGTGTCTCCAGCCCCCGGGGCAGTCCCTGTCCTGCAGCTGTTTTTAAGGCTAATCCCAGCAAAGGGTAAGAAAAAAGAATCTAACTTTGTCACAGAAACAGGATCCTCCTTCCCGAGGAAAAGTGGAGTCTGTATAGTTAGACTAAGTTGATGAAGTGAAGCAAGTATTTTTCTCTTGGGTTGTTTAAGAGGAGTTTACTGATTCAGACTGCAAGCCCCTCCTGCTACACAAACACACCGCCCCCGTGTCTAGGCTGTCTGGAACGTGTCTCTCTGGTTATTGCCACCTCCTGAGAGACTACTTTGAACAGCAAAATCAATTGACTTATTTGTCTCTCTAACCCCTGCCTACTGAGTGATTCACGAATGATTTTTGAATGAGTCCTTGAAAATCCATTTCTATCATGTATGTTCTCTGAACACCAAGTATCTTTAACATTAGGAACAGGATTTAGAGCAGGGGGATCCACTGTGTTATCAGTCTTGGGTCAGCACAGATTGTAAAATGCACCCCTTTCTTAAGCAAAGGCATCAACACTAGACTGGCCATTGGGATGCCTGGGTTCAAGCCAAGATTGCCCCCCAGCGTGAGCCTCAACTTCCTTTTTTGGTAAAATGTGGCAGAGACACAGGTGACCTTCAAGATCCCTCAAACTTAAACACATTGTACATTGCCCCAAGCTCTCCGGGTTGAGCAGATCCTTCCCACCTGGCGCCATTTTCCCAGCCAGGCAGCCCTTTTTCAACACTTGCCGGATATTGTTGCTCTTACTGCAGCTTCTGAAAAAACGGCCAGTTATTCCAGTGGCACAACAGAAAGGTCCACAACAGTTGTCTTCTATGAGAGCCAAACCCATCCCTCCAGGCCCTAGCTACAGTTCCGATCACCTCAGTTGCTTTTGAGGAGGGATTTTCATTTACAAACCCCATTCAGAGGCTTTTTGGAAGCCTTCTGTCCTGGTGCAATGAAGCAGGCTGCCTTTTTTTCCACCAAATGTCCCAAAGGGAAATGACATTCACCAAGAATTTGGACAAACTTTTTGAGAAGAAGAAACAGTGTGAAAATTGCACAGATCCTTGTTACTTAAAGCATTTGAGAAGAAAACTGCAGGAAGTAGTAGATTCGGGACATAAAGGACATCATTCGCCTGCCTTATTATCTCATTTTTCAGTGGAGCTGACAGGACAGCTGCCTGTTATTACAGGGCACACCAGGAAATGTTTAGCTGCCAAACAGAAAAGAACGAGTGAGGGATTAGCAGCCCTGTTCATGCCACACAAATAGAATTCTTGCACCTGGTAGTCACGCAGTTAGATTTATTATTTCATAGGGTATGTTACTTAAATCCCATTTACAAAGAAACAAAAACAACCCAAAAAGGCGCCTTAATGATATTGTAATTATGATAAGTATTAGTAACCATTTTGCAGTTTTTAGTCTAGATTAAATTAATTGGTGGTGGTTTTCATTTAATCACACTAATCTTTTATTTGGTTTCTATAATGTCACAAATTTACTATTCTATGTTGCAAATCTAAAGCGTTTTTAAAAATGAAAGATCGATAACAATTTAATCCTCCACAAGGCTACTATCATTAATGATGTTGTGTAACAATAGAGATCTCTTTGCAAGGTGGCAGATCACCTACAGAAGTGAGATTTCAAAAAAGGAAATAATTTCCATCTCAGCTTCATTTCTAATATTAGGGGGTAGAGGGGAGAGTTGCGGGGAGCCAACTCCTTGAGCTGCTATCAGAGATCAGAGAGGCTGCACGGGGGATGGCAGGGCTCCTAAATGGCTTTCTTGTTCCCACCCAGAGTGAATTCACTTCCCTTATGCCAAGCTCCAGTAAGAAACCTAACAAGAGAAAAAGTAAGTTTAAGATCCTGTGAAAACCACACTTTACTATCACTGATCATGTATTTTATCAGATGATTCTTTGAATTAATTAAAAACAAAACACAACAAAACAAAACTCCTCATGGAGCCTTGCTGCTTAAATCCTTAAAGCATTAGGTAGAAGTTTGAGATTGTTAACTCTTCATTTTTCCTGTAGCATCTGTTATGGACTGATTGTGTGTGTCCATAAGATTCATAGGTTGAAATCTTAACTCCCAATGCAATGGTATTAGGAGGTGGGATCTGTGGGAGGTGATTAGGTTAGCGCCCTCATGAACGGGATTAGTGCTCTTCTAAGAAGAGACACAAGAGGGTCCTCTCTCTCTCTTTTCCTTTGTCTCTCATTCTCTCCTCTCTACCATGTGAGGATACAAAGAGAAATAGCCATCTGCAAACCATGAAGCAGCCCTCACCAGACACCAGATCTGTCTGTCCCTTGATCTTGGACCTCTTGAGGCTGGGAAGGATCCATATTCAGGTCATTCCAAGCCTCTAAAATTGTAGAGTGAGAAACATGTGTTTGCTGTTTCAGCCTCCCAGTCTATGGTAATTTGTCATAGCAGTTCCAACTAAAACAGTATCTACTAAGGCCTCTCTGTACCAACCCTGGCTATTAAAAAATGAGTCTGAGTCTGACCCCCTAGGGGCTCCTCACAGTCTGAGATCCCCAGCTCTTCTTGGAGGTGTCAGGAATGTCTTAGTTTTCAAGGGGAGTATTAGTTTTTCAGGTGAGCAGGAGTCAAGGACATCCCAGCCAGAAAGAACCACAAAAAGGGCATGCAAAAGGCTTGAGAGGGGAACTGTAAGTAGTCGGGTATGACTAGAATGTGGGTGGCTATGGGTGAATGAAGGGAGGGGAGGCTGAGCCAGCACCCAGGGCCTTAAATGTCCTTTTAAGGGTTGTGGTCTTTGCTCCCGATGTGATGGAGCATCGTAAGCAGCAGAGTAATATAGCTGGTGATGATTGTGAAATTTACTCCTACGGCACAGGGGAAGATGAATTTGAAGGAAAAGATGCAGAAGATGGGAAGATATAGGAGACTCAGGATAGTCCAAGTAGGAGATGCTCAGGTGGGATAGCAGTGAGAGTGGAGAAGAAAGAACAGCTCCCAGAGAGCTTTAAGACATAGCTTTAACAAGACGCCAATGGGATATAGGGAAGAGGGACTAGATTTTCATCCTGGACACATGGGTGAAGAACGGTACCACTAATATAGATGGGGAACTCAGTAGAAATCTAGATTAAGGAATAAGGGAACAGTGGATCTGCTCCATTTGAGCATGGCAAGTTTGGCCTGTGTAGGTGGAGATGTCTGGTCTGGTAGCTCAGGAGAGAGTATGAGCATTTAGGCACCAGAGACCTGGTGCATAAAGGGAGTTCAGGAAGCACAGATTTGGGAGTCCTTGTTAGAGCTCTCTTGCACTTATCTGAACAGAGATAGTGGTTGAATCCACCAGATTCAGTAAATTCAGTCCTCACTCGAGGACTGAGTATGCACTGAGACTAAACACAGGCTGAATACCAAGGTTAGAGATACCACTCTAAACTTGTACATAGAAAGCGCCAGCGAAGGACAGCAGGCTCGAGGCCAGAAGCGGGGGAGAAAAAATCAAGTTTTCATTAAAAAGAATGTGAGCAGCCATGTCACCTGCCAGCCAGGCCGTGTCCATGGGAGTTGGCAATGAGGAGCTCATCGATCATCCTGGCAAGTGGTTCTCTCTCTTGAGGTGCACGGGGTAGAAGGTGGGGTGCCCGGTAGGGTAGAGTGAGGGCACCTAGTAAAAGAGTTGAATTTCATTGGGATGAGGAGAGAATACAGGGTAAGAGCATGGAGACCACAAACAGACTTGCTTTTGAAGACTGTAATAGAAAAAAACAAATATCCATAAAGAGATACAAAATTATGGCAGAATTTTTTTTTTTTTTTTTAAGATGGAGAAAATCTGAACATGTGTATGAGCTACTGGGAGAGAACCAGGAGACAGAGAGAGATCAGAGACGGAGGAAAAGACAAATCAGTGTGCGGGTGTGGCAGCTGGCCTTGCACTCCTGCGGTAAACGCTATCTGTGGGGTCAGAAGTGGCAGTGCTGGGAAGAGAGTGACTGAAGCGCTGGGTGACTGTGTCAGGCTGGCTTTGCACATGCTGATGTTCTTCTCCCTGTCACAAGGGCTCCCCTTCGTCCCCTGCCCCTATCGCCTCCAAGCCAAACTCTGCATACTCCAAGGCCCCTTAAGCGCCCTTTTCTCTGAAGAGCCCCTAATTCCTCCAGCTGTAAGTGATATTTCCCTCATCAGAACCTGGGCACTTCATCTGTTTTTTTCCTCATGGGCCAACATTCTCTATCTTGTATTGTTATTATTTGAAATCAGGGCATAATACCATTATTAGATGTTTAGTTCTTTGAGGGAAGGAACCTTGTCCTAAATAATTTCATGCCTCCCATATCCACCCACATAACCCAGAAGAGTGTGTTACACATGCTAAGTATTCAATAGCATTCTCTAAAAGGACAAATGCATAACTTGAAGCTAATTTTAACTTCCAGCTGGCTGCAACCGCTTCTGGGCCACTTTTTGCCATCATCAATTTCTATTTTCTTTTTCTTTTTTTTTTTTGAGACGGAGTCTCGCTCTGTCGCCCAGGCTGGAGTGCAGTGGCCAGATCTTGGCTCACTGCAAGCTCCGCCTCCCAGGTTTACGCCATTCTCCTGCCTCAGCCTCCCGAGTAGCTGGGACTACAGGCGCCTGCCACCTCGGCCGGCTAGTTTTTTTTTGTATATTTCAGTAGAGATGGGGTTTCACCGTGTTAGCCAGGATGGTCTCGATCTCCTGACCTCGTGATCTGCCTGTCTCGGCCTCCCAAAGTGCTAGGATTACAGGCTTGAGCCACTGCGCCCGGCCAATTTCTATTTTCTAAACATATAAATGATTTTCGTTTTAGCTTGGATGAAATTTATTGGAAAGATAAATCTACTGTAATCAAAGTCAGATATAAAAATATTTAAATTATCTCTGCCACCCAAGGTAAGTTATATAATATCATGGGGCATGTTTTTTAATCAGTAAAGCAGAAATAATAATACTATCTACTGTATGAGGTTGTTTCCATCATTAAATGAAATATGTATATACAGTGCTTAGCCCAAGACCTGGGATATAGTAAATGCTTAACGAACAATAGACATTAATAATAATAGTTATTAGCCGGCTAGATAATTTCTAAGACCTATTCCAATTAAGTTTGTAACTCTGTCTCCATTAGTGTAGACAATTAAGAATAGACTTTATATATAAAATATACACATATGGCCGGGCGCGGTGGCTCAAGCCTGTAATCCCAGCACTTTGGGAGGCCCAGACGGGCGGATCACGAGGTCAGGAGATCGAGACCATCCTGGCGAACACTGTGAAACCCCGTCTCTACTAAAAAATATAAAAAAAAAAACTAGCCGGGCGAGGTGGCGGGCGCCTGTAGTCCCAGCTACTCGGGAGGCTGAGGCAGGAGAATGGCGTAAACCCGGGAGGCGGAGCTTGCAGTGAGCTGAGATCCGGCCACTGCACTCCAGCCTGGGCTACAGAGCGAGACTCCGTCTCAAAAAAAAAAAAAAAATGCACATATTTAATAATACACCATAGTCATGACGGTATGGTTAATCCTACGTTTAATGTTTGTGTTTTGTTTGTTTGTTTGTTTTGAGATCGGGCCTTGCTCTGTTACCCAGAGGTGTAGTGCAGTGGCACAATCACAGCTCACTACAGCCTCGAACTCCCAGGCTCAAGCAATTCTCCCACCTCAGTCTCTCGGGTAGCTGGGACCACACATGCATGCCACCAGACCTGACTAATAGTTGCGTTTTTTTGTAGAGATGGGTTTTCTCCATGTTGCCCAGGCTGGTCTCTAACTCCTAGGCTCAAGTAATCCTCCTACCTTGGCCCCCCAAAGTGTTGGGATGACAGGCAGGAGCCACTCCGCTTCGTTCCTGCATTTAAAATTTAAAGTAGGGAAAAAGAAAAACAACTCAGAACTTGAAGCAAACTGAGAACATAGCACTTCCATGTTCCTCTCTGTAAACCTTCCTATGTGATCAGTGGCTATGACAGCTCACTCATTTGTTCATTCCACAAATATGTTTTGAGCACCTACCACGTGCAGGTTTCTCTGAAAGAAGCCACAGGGGAATACAAGGATGAACACAACCCGGACTTTGCTCTAAGGCATTCTGAGGTGGGAGGAAGATAAATAAGTACACACAAAGTCCAGTATTATGCGATATGACAAGCTACTGAAGAAGACAAGCTGCAGGAAGGAAAGCCTTCAGGAAGAAGTGGGGGGACCACAACATAACCTTGCCCCGGGCACATCGATTTAGAAGCAAAAGCCTTAAGATCTTGCCTTTCAGAAGAAACACGCTCTTTGTATGAGCCTCCTTCTCTCCTTAGCTCAAATTCTTCACAAAGGTGAGGAAAGAGGCCGGCTTGTCAGCATTAAGCACCCAGTGGGGCATCAGTAGACTAGTTCCATGGGGACTTCTATTATTGAGCCAGCTGGATTATCCTGCTCTCAGGGACAAAGCAATTTCTATAGGAAGGGTTGGTGGTGAATCTTTTTTTTTGCTTTTTAAGACTCCAGAAGAGCTAACAGAATCAAAATCCTCCATCTGAAAGAGAGGTAGTTTTTGGCAGTCTATGGACGCCCGAGTCTTCCTTCTATTCAGGTATCTGGCTGGCTCCCCATCATGGGAAAAGCAGCCTCATGCTGCAAAGAAAATAAATCCTCAGAAAACTGAGCATCATTTTAAAAATAGAATTTCCAGACCATTTGCAATTTGTAATATAGACTTGAGCTCTTTTGGAGAGGAGAAAGTGAACAAATTGTTGGAACTTTAATTGATACATGGATTGGCAGACATCCTGGAGGAACTTCAGCCTGTTGGTTTATCAGGTGGCTTGTCCCTTCTGCCTGTGACGGGTTTCTGGGAGGGAAGCAGGTGGTGGCAGTGACTGCGAGGTCACTTGTGAAGTCTGTTGGCCAGTTATTTACAGATCGTATGCAGGAGTATTTCAGGAATAAAATGAAGATTATGCCTTTGAAAGTTTTAGCGCAAGATGTGTGTCCCACACTTCAAAAAATGTTCTTTGCTTTAAAATGTCTCTAAACTTACTAGGTACTGATAACAATTTGAATTGTTTATGTCAATGTCAATTTTTGGTGGCCTTAATGGAAATTTTAGAGCATAATGAAGACTATTTGCAGATACATTGGGTTTTTTAATTAATATAAAATTAATTAAAGGAACACATTTTAATTATAAAACCTAGTTTTCTTAAACCTTAAAGTTCAACATAGAAACCTTATTACTCCATTTACAAATTGAGTAGAGTTTAACCATCAGTTTCAAGGAAATTAAAGCTCTGTCAACTAAAACTGCAGGAACTAACTTTCCCAAACACTTTCATTTACATATTGAGTTAATTAAATTCTGTTAAAAATTTCAAACTGCATTTACATACTTAATATACTGGATCTTTTTTAGCACTTCAAATTCTTCTATCAAGCAAAATGTTCTCAAATACGTGACTCTTGCAAAATGTAACTATAGTAATGGTTTAAAGCCTTAGTCAAAAGGTTTTTAAATGCCTCCTTATGCCTTTCAATTAAAAATTACAAATTAGACTCTTTAAATTGGGATAATTCCCTAAAAGGTCAAATCGTCCCTTACAAATATTTGAAATACCAAACAAATACATATTATCTTCAAGATCATAAAAATCTCTTCCTGACTTTACACAAAAATGCTAACCCTATGGATTTGATTTACTTCCCTACTGCTCTACTTTAAACCTTAACAAAATTAAAAGACAGATTAAGAAAATAGCCACACCACCCCAAACAAAAAGAAATCACTACTTTAGTAGAACAAGCATTCATATTGGCCAGAGGTTTTTAGCTGAGGCATAAGATTTGATTCTCTCCATGGTAATGACCTGCAACACAGTGAACTCTTTTTATAGTTGCCATAGCAAAAGTGACTCCAAGTCCATGCCCTTTAGACATCACCGGTTTCGAGATACAACCTTACCCGGTGTATCTGCAACCCAGACTCTGCACCAGTTTGCTTACCACTTTATTTGCTAGAATAAATAATATTTATGCTTGATTCCTTTCTAACTGTTTTTGTTATTCTTGCATTCTGACTCATAAATATCTAAATGATATCCTATAAAATTCTGCATATCTCTCATCATTGCTCAAAATGATGGCCTCAAACCAAACTGGTCCACTTCACATGACCCAGCCGGTCTCACAACATGAGAGAAGGTTGACACATGTTCTCTTCCTTTTCCCATTAGGTCCATCTCACACATAAGTCCCTTTGTTCCCAAAGGGATTGACCCAAGTTCAGACACAGTGGATCAAGTGAGGTGTGGAAAGGGGCTCTCCTTTAAAGACTGACTCTCAAACTGTAATGTACATAGGTACCACTGAGATTTCATTCAAGTGCAGAATCTGATGCAGTAGGTCTGGCCTGAGGCCCAAGACTCTTCCTTATGAACAATCCTGTGGCAACCCTGATCTGTTGGTCCTCAGACCACACATTGAATAGCAAGACTGCATAGTTGATGGTACATGAACTGTAGGGTCAACCTGGCACCTCAATTGTATGAATTATGCAAGCAAACATCTTGTTTCCTTTCACTAAAGTCCTTCTGTCTCTTTTGTCAATCATTGGTCCTCAGCTTACATTTTTAATTAAAAAAAAGTATTGGTGTAAAATTCACATAACATGAAATTAACCATTTTATTTATTTACTTTATAATTTCAACTTTTAGATACAGGGGTTGTAAGTGCAGGTTTGTTAAATGGGTATATTGCATGATGCTGTGGTTTGCAGTACAGATCCCATCACCCAGGTACTAAGCATGGTACCCAATAGGTAGTTTTCAAACACACACTCCCCTCCCTCCCTTCCCTCCAGTAGCCCACAGTGCCTATTGTTCCCATCTTTATGTCCATGAGTACCCAATGTTTAGCTCCCAGTTATAAGTGAGAACAGGAGGTATTTGGTTTTCTGTTCCTGCATTAATTTACTTGAGATTATGGCCTCCAGCTGCATCCATGTTCTTTCTGAGAACATGATTTTTCCTTTTTAATGGCTGCATAGTATTCCACGGTGCATATGTACCACATTTTCTTTATCTAGTCCACTTCTGATGGGCAGCGAGGTTGATTCCACGTCTTTACTATTGTTAATAGAGCTGTAATGAACATACAAGTGCATGTGTCTTTTTGGTAGAATGATTTGTTTTCTTTGCAGTATATTCCCAGTAATGGCATTGCTGGGGTTGAATGGTAGTTCTGTTTCAAGTTCTTTGTGAAATCTTCAAACTTCTTGTGAAATCTTCAAACTTCTTTCCACAGTAGCTGAACTAATTTACATTCCCACTAACAACGTGTAAGTGTTCCCTTTTCTTCACAGCCTTACCAGCATCTGTTATTATCTGATTTTTAAATAATACCTATTCTCCGCAGTGAGCCCAGATTGTGCCACTGCACTCCAGCCTGTGTGAGATAGTAAGACCCTGACTCAGAAAAATAATAATAAAAATAATAATAGCTATTCTGACTACTGTGAGATGGTATCTTATTCTGGTTTTGATTTCTCAGCTCATTTTTTCACATGTATTCTCTCTCTGACACGCACGCGTGCACACACACACACACACACCACGTCCTTTTCCTAACCCTTTTCAAACCTACCAGTGAGAATCTAATGCTTTAGTCACTTGAAAAGTACTCTGTATGCAGATTTGAAAAGAAGGCTATATATAGAGAACACTGGGATAGTGCTATGGTTTGGCTGTGTCCCCACTCAAATCTCATCTTAAATTGTGATTCCCATAATCCCCATGTGTGGTGGGAGGGACCCAGTGTGAAGTAATTGAATCATGGGGGCAGTTATCTCTATGCTGTTCTCATGATAGTGAGTTCTCATGAGATCTGATGGTTTTACAAGGGGCTTTTCCCCACCCTGACTCAGCGCTTCTCCTTCCGTCATGTGAAGAAGGATGTGTTTGTTTCCCCTTCCGCCATGATTGTAAGCTTCCTGAGGCCTCCCCAGCCCTGTGGAACTGTGAGTCAATTCAATTTGTGTTCTTTATAAATTACCAGTCTCAAATACATTTTTACTAGCAGCGTGAGAATGGACTAATACATATAGTAAACATAAACTTCAGCTATGTGTTAATAATAATGACCATTTATTATGTGCTGATTACATGTTTGTCACAAGCAGTATTTATCTCATATAATCCTATGAAAAAGGTATCATTGTCCCATTTTAAGGGAAGAGAAAACTGAGGTTCAAAAAGGTAAAGTAACTTGTTTTAGGTCAAAGACTTAGTACATGACAGAGTGGCAGATGTCCACACTTCTCTGAAGCTCATCCCACCAGGCTGGCCTTGTGAGTAGCTTTAACTGATAGAATGTAGCAGAAATGACTTCCAAACTTTGACCTCAGGAAGGCTGGTAGCTTCTGCGCTTGCCTTTTGAACACTGCTATCTCATGAACAAAATTAGGCTCACCTCCTTGAGGATGAGGGACTTCACAGAGAGAGAGGCCCAGTTATCCCACTGTGGCAGCCAAACCAGACGTATGAGGCAAGTGAAGCTATGTGGGACTAACCATCCTTCACCCTATTTGCAAGCTAACTGTGGACGTATGAGTGAGCTCAGGTGAGCCACCCTAGGCTGAGCCCTGTCTAAATTGCCTACACATTATGGAAAATAAAGAGTTATTGTTTTGACCCAGTAAGTTATGCTATGGTTTATTATGGAACAATATACAACTCAGCTAAGATTTGAATTACAAGTAAGTCTGGCTCTAAAACTCTTCTGAGTCCAAAGCCATGACCCATCATACCCTAACTTGTGGTCCATAACTGATTTTTGGTCCTGCTTGTTCCTCTCTGAGTTCTAGCTCTAGACCTGGTATAATTCATATGTCACTTCTGATTTTTCTGTGCCTCCAACACCTTCACCACCCTTGGGCTGACTGTCTTACCTTTCTTATCTTTGGGCTCCGGTCCTCCTTCAAGATTTTTTGAGCTGTCTTCCTGGTAATCTGTATATGGGCGTTCATGTTCTGGTCCTGCTTGGGCTCTCTAGGAGACTGTTTATTAAATTTTACTGTGCTTACACATCTAACGATTTTGTTAAAATGCACAATCTGCTTTAGGTGGTCTGGAGTAGGACCTGAGATGCTTCATTTCAAATAGGCTCCCAGGTGATACTGATGCTATTTGCCAAAGGATCACACTTTGAGTAGCAAGGCTGTAGGCTACTCTGCAAAGAAACTATTTCACTGCTTCCTCATTCACATAAATAATAGTCATAGCTGATGGAGATCATGGCTGGATAATTCAGCCAAAGAGGAAATCTCAGCTGTTCATTTATCAGTGACCTGCATACTTGCCAGTTTAACCCAGGGAACAATGTTAAATGGAGGAAAAGATAAAAGGTAAAGATTCCATTTTCAAAGCATTCATTCAATAATACAACAAATATTCACCAAGCATCAACAACAAACCACTATGTGATAGTATCTAGGTATGAAACCTCAGGACATCCTCTTCTGAGGGCTTGGATCTCCTAAGAAAATACCATTTTATAATGAAACGTCCTTTCTCTAGTCACCTCATAGCCCCCTGAACTAATTAGCTGAACTCTTTGAGCTTTAAATATAATGCTGACTGAAATAATTTGTTTGTAATGCAGCAGTTTGAGTTTGGGAACCAGTGTTATGTTTGCAACGTAACAGAATGGTTAGTGTTCAGCTATCTGTACATAGGTGAATGATCTGTCTTGAAAAGTATATGCCTGGACAGCCCAACCCCTTTCTTAAGAATCAGAGATACATTGGCCGGGTGCGGTGGCTCACACCTGTAATCCCAGCACTTTGGGAGGCCAAGGGGGGTGGATTGCCTGAGGTCAGGAGTTCGAGACCAGCCTGGCTAACATGGTGAAAACCTAACTCTACTAAAAATACAAAAATTAACCAGGTGTGGTGGCGGGGACCTGTAGTCCCAGCTACTTGGGAGGCTGATGCAAGAGAATAGCTTGAAGCCAGGAGGTGGAAGTTGCAGTGAGCCGAGACTGTGCCACTGCATTCCAGCCTGGGTGACAGAGCAAGACTCCATCTCAAAAAAAGAAAAAAAAAAAAAAAGGATCAGGGATACTCATGATACATGTAGGTAACCCTGTAAATAGGACTAGATAGGTGACTTATTTGATCTGAATCCCTACATTCTTTGCTTCGGGAGTCCACCCCCAAAACAGAATGTTCTGGAGCTCTCTAAATAGATACCACCACATACTGTTTGGCATAGGTGTCTTGTGAATATTTGTTATAGTATGGAATGAATGCCTTGAAAACAGAATCTTTATCTTTTATCCCTTTTCTCCTTTTACCTGGTAAGTCCTTCTAAGATAAGAGCTGTCTCAGCCCTGACTAGATGAAGGACTCAGTTTACCAAGGGACCAATCAGCTACAAGAACCACTCCACCTTCCTCTACATCAACACATGTGCCTGTGCCTGGAATGGTGAGAAACTGACATTCTTCTTTTTTTTTTTTTTTTTTTTTTTTTGAGATGGAGTTTTGCTCTTGTTGCCCAGGCTGGAGTGCAATGGCGTGATCTCAGCTCAAAATCTCTGCCTCCCAGGTTCAAGTGATTCTCCTTCCTCAGCCTCCTGAGTAGCTGGGATTATAGGTGCCAGCCACCACCCCTGGCTAACTTTTATATTTTCAGTAGAGACGGGGTTTCACCATGTTGCCCAGGCTGGTCTCAAACTCCTGACTGACCTTAGGTGATCTGCCTGCCTCGGCCTCCCAAAGTGCTGGATTATAGGAGTGAGCCACCATGCCTGGTCTGAGAAACTGTCATTCTTAACTTCTCTCTCCTGCCAAGAATCTACCTTTCTCCTTTTTTTCTAGACCTCACAAGGAGAGGGATGAGAGCTTGCTTTGTTTTACCCAGTCCTGGGTTTGCATTGCAAGGGCCTACCTCTGGAATGATAAACTTCATCTTTAATTACTCTAACAAAGATAGGTTACAGAGAAGCAATGTCATGTGAGACAGACAGGGTCCCTCCCGTCGAGATGGCCCAGTGAGAGATGGAGACAAGCTGTTGGGCACTACAAGTATGGCCACTACAATGGGGGAACACACAGTGTTCCTCTGAGCATTGAGGAAGGCACCCACTCATGTTTTGGGAATGGGTTTGGGGTAGGGACAGGAAAGGCTCCCCTAAGAAGTTATCACCTAAGGTGGATATTAAAGAACAAATAACAGCCAGGCAAAAAGGAAGGAAAGGGTGGTAAGAGAACATCCTGAAAGAGAAAAGCCATTGTGTAAAATAATTTGAAGAACAAGTCATTAATTCAAGTGGCAATGGTAATTTGAGACATGCAAAACATTCTGTGTCTTAGTATTTGAGGTTTTGCTCCATTTTTTACAATTATGCCTACTTTTAGAGAGTGAATTCCATAGTGGAAAGCTTCCCTGAGGAATATGTGATAACTGGACAAAGCTTGGCTGACATTTACCTTTGCTGCATCTACAAAGAAAGAATTTGCTATGATAACTAATAGAGCAACCAAAAGCAGATGTACCTAATCTACTTCAAGGACACTTTTTTTTTCAGCATTTTGTAAGTACACTAAATGCAAATTATATTATGCATAAAATTAAAAATCAACCTCATCTAGTCATCAAAACAAGTTATGGCTTAACATCTACCAGGAAACAGCCACTGTAAAAATAAATTTGAATTTAATTACACAATGCAGCTTTTTAAAAGTCCTTTCCTTGTAACTTTGTATTAAGTTATATTAAGTTATTCTGACCTTCATCTAATTTATCTCACCTATAAGGTTTTAGCAAATTTGATAGATCCTGAATTGCTTGTGACTGACCTATGTTTTTGTTAGCTTTGAATGTGAAAAAGGAAGTTTCCAAATTCTTCTGTTAGTATCGGTTTAAACAGGATTATAATAATCAATCAAAATAAGCTCATTTATTAATACAAGTTGAGTATCCCTTTTCCCAAATACATAGGATCAGACAAGTTTTGGATTGGGGATTTTGTGGGATTTTGAAATATTTGCATATACATAATGAAACATGAGACCCAAGGCTAAACACAAAATGCACTTATGTTTTGTATATACCTTATTCACACAGCCTGGAGCTCATTTAATACACTATTTTAATAATTTGCGCATGAAACAAAGTTGTGTACACTGAATCATCAGAAGGCAAAGGTGTCATCTCAGCCACTCATGGACAATCTCTCGTTGTTTGACATCATCCTCATTCCTGACTCCGAATTTACATGCTACAAATTAACAATCATTTTCACTTATTCACACATAAGTACTTAACAGTAAAAAAATAACATCCCATTAATACAGTTAAAAAGTAATATGTTCAGGATAACTCAGCAGCACAGTAGCTTCACTAGAACGCCTGCATCAGCTGCTAAACAACAGTAGCAACAAACAACAGCAGGCTTTCAGCCTCCACCTATCATGCTGTGTTTTGATTAAAAGATTACTGTCCACTGTATTTTATTTTTTTTAGGTAAAACATCAGAAGCAGTCGAAGGACCAGGAAGTGGGTCTTCTAGGGACTAGGAGGCATTCTGCTGAATGGCTTTTAAAAATGTTTCCTCTAGCCTCTTCTGCCTCATTAACAAAGGTTGTTGTCTCAGAAGTCTCTTTGATTTTGTAAACTGTCATGATTTCTTGTTCTTGGATGAATACATGCTGCTCTAGTCCTTCAATAAGCCCATCACACATTTTCACCATGTTGTCTATAGGCACTTTTTCTGTAGTGTTAACAACATCAAATTTATGAGTATTATGACAATTACCTTGATTCAGAACCATTTTGTCTATTCTACCATCAGGTGGTGAATGAACAAGTGGAGCCTCATTATTGATTTAAAAAATTTCTTCAGATTGGGCATGGTGGTTCACACCTCTCTTCCCAGCACTTTGGGAGGCTGAGGCAGGTGGATCACTGGAGCCTAGGACTTCGAGACCAGCCTGGGCAATATGGAGAAACCCCATCTCTACCAAAAATACAAAAATTACCTAGGTGTAGTGGCGTGCACCTGTAGTCCCAGATACTTGGGATGCTCAGGTGTGAGAATCACTTGAGCCCAGGAGGTTGCTGCTGTAGTGAGCCATGATCACACCACTGCACTGCAACCTGGGCAACAGAGTGTGACCCTGTCTCAAAAACAAAACAAAACTTCTTCAATAGGCCGGACATGGTGGCTCACACCTGTAATCCCAGCACTTTGGGAAGCTGAGGCAGGAGGATCACTTGAGGTCAGGAGTTTGAGACCAGCCTGGCCAACATGGTGAAACCCCATCTCAACTAAAAATACAAAAAAAAAAAAAAAAAAAGAACCGGGCATGGTGGCATGCACCTGTAGTCCCAGCTACTTGGGAGGCTGAGCCACTAGAATGGCTTCAGCCACAGAGGAGGAGGTTGCAGTGAGCCAAGATCAGCCTGGGCAACTGAGTGAGACTCTATCTCAAAAAACCCCAAAAATGGCCGGGCGTGGTGGCTCATGCCTGTAATCCCAGCACTTTGAGAGGCCGAGGCGAGCAGATCACAAGGTCAGGAGTTTGAGACCAGCCTGGCCAATATGGTGAAGCCCCATCTCTACTAAAAATACAAAAATTAGCCAGGCATGGTAGCAAGTGCCTGTAGTCCCAGATACTTGGGAGGCTGAGGCAGGGGAGTCCCTTAAACCTGGGAGGTGGAGGTTGCAATGAGCCAAGATGGAGCCACTGCACTCCAGCCTGAGTGACAGAGAGAGACTCCGTCTCAAAATAAATAAATAAATAAACCCCGCCAAACCAAAAAACTTCTTTAATATAAGAAGAAAGTAAAAAAACTTCTTCCAGCTTACTAATGGACTCTGAAGGTATATTTTTTGCATATGTAAGAAGGCTAGACATCATTTTTTTTTTCTCATTTGACATACAGAATCATTCAAACTTGTCACCTTGCTCATCATCATCACTGAACACAGTTGCAGGCCAGAAGTTGTGCCAGACACGCCCAACTGTGTGTTTAGTCATTGTGTTCCAATCACTGGCAATAGCACATATAGTATCCTTCAAGCTAAACTCTTTTTGAAAACGTTCACAGTCACGCCTCTGTTCACTATGGCTAGCATGCTGTTCAAAAAGTTTATTGATGTAAGGATAACGTGGTCATATGGCTAAATTAATAAAATCATCTTTGTGAGAAAATATATGACATAAACATTATTTTTGCTGAGGATCTCAGGTGAAGAATGAGCAGAACAGTTGTCAAGGAAAAACAAGATATTTGAGTGGACATCCAGTTCAGCTTTTCTGCAGCGCACACTGGTACAAAATATTTGAGAAACTGCCAGAAAAAATGTCCCTGGTGATCCATGCCTTTTTGTTAGTATAATAATGGACTAATAAGAAATTCACTCCTTGTAAACATCAAGTATGCATGCTTTTGCCTATCACAGCAAGTTTACACTCTGTGTAGCTGTTGCTTTAGCACATCCCAGCACAGTTATCCTATCCTTAGTATCCTGAATTCCTACAGGAGCTGTCTCATCAGCTGCAGTCAGAGTCTTTCTGGGGTAATAATGCCAAAACAGATGTTTCATCAGCATTATAGACTTTTTCTGGGATAAGACTCTCATCAGCAATGACCTTGTTAAACGGATACATTTTATGTGTTTTATTTTATTTTGTTTTTTATTTTTTAAGAGACAGGGTCTCACTCTGTCATGCAGGCAGGAGTGCAGTGCAATGGCATGATGATAGCTCACTGTAGGCTCAAATTCCTGGGCTCAAGTGGTCCTCCAGCCTCAGCTTCTGGAATATCTAGGGCTACAGGCATGAACCACCACCCAGCTAATTTTTTTTTTTTTTTAAGTTTTTTGTAGCAATTGGGTCTCCCTATTTTGCCCAGGCTGGTCTCAAACTCCTGGGCTCAAGCAATCCTCCTGCCTCACCCTCCCAAAGAGCTGGGATTACAGGCATGCGCCGCTGTACCTAGCTGATTCTGGTGAACTCATCAATGAATTGCTCAGCTGCTTCATGATCAGCAGAAGTTTTACCACCACAAATCTTTAAAAATTTCATGCCATGTCTATTCCTAAATTTCTGCAACCAGCCTATTGACTAATCACAGTTCTCTTCAATTTTCAATTCATCATGACAGGTCTTGCTTGTTTCATGATCTGCATACTATGAAGTGACATGTGTTTGTTCACTGCAACACTGATAAACCCACTCTTTCAGTACATGACTGAAGTCTTTATTTTTAGCTTTATGCAGTGTTTTTCTATTTTTAACTCCTATCCATCACTTTCAGCATAGAACTTCAACAGTCCTGTTTCTTCATGTCATACGAGGTGGTCATTCTAACACCATACTGCTGTAAGATGTTTCACACTTACGCCACTGTCCAGTTTGTCCAATAGCTTGACTCTCTGTGCTATAGATAAATATGCTTCTTCTTTTTCTTATCACTGTTACCCATAGGGGTATCTGTAGGGCTTTTTGATATTTTCAACAATATCTTTACAGAGAAAAAGCAAAAATAAAGTAAGTAATTTGCATGGGTCTTGGCCCCGTGTGGGGTATCATGGGGAATCTGGGCATATCTGGCCTTCACACATGCCATGTTATTACTTTTTGTGGGTGAGCTTGCATGAAGGAATCTGGGCATGCCTAGAAAAGACACATCACAATTAAAGGGCCTGGGAGGGTGTTTCTTTGCTCAGGGACACTGAAGGAATTGTGTGTTGTGCATCTGTGTTTTGACTTCGACTCATCACATGAGGTCAGATGTGAAGTTTTCCACTTGTGGTGTCAAGTCAGCACTTTAAAAGTTTCAGATTTTTAAGCATTTTGGATTTGGGGTTTTCATATTAAGGATGCTCAACCTGCATACAACTTAGGCCCAGCCTCTTTATTCAATTATCTTATGGGGAATTGAGTCCAGTGAAGGGTATCAAGGAATCACAGAATGTTGAGCAGGAAAGCAGTTCAGAAATTTCCAAACTCAAAGTCCTGTAGAGAGATGAAGTATTTCCCCTAAGTTCACGATGCTTAGTGAAAATGTCAGTACAGGTTCACCTTCTTTTGCCACAATTCTGAAATCTCAAAGTCAAAATCTTAAAATCCAAAGTTTTGTTTTTTAAAAATTTAGTGCCTAAACTTATACAGCAAAAAGTGTCCTACACCGATATGAGGCTATACATCCTACTTAATATGAATATTCATATATTTTCCTGAAGATGCTAGTGTGCTTGATTATAGAAAACTTTCCAAGACCTCCATGGAGGTGTATATACACCATGAAGCTTTTCTGCAGTCCGAAGAATTCTGGATTGCAAAACAAATCTGGTCTCAAGGGTTCTGGATAACAAGTTTCATGAATCCCTAATAATAGTCATTAATTATTGAGCATTTGCTTTGCACCACATACTGTCCTACAATTATAGCTGCGTTTTCTTAACTTTGATTTGACACATTCCACTCTCACCTCACCTGCTATCTTTCCAGCTCACTAATTCTATTACCGCAGTTCCAAACCTTCTAAACCAAGGGTCTCTCCACCATTGGTCCTTCTCCCACTTTTCACTTGAGGTCCTATCTTCTCTCTATAATTACCTGACTTAAATGCTTTGGTCAATTATTATGCTTTAAATACTTCAAAATCCCTCAAATCCCTTGCCCTTCTCTGGCTTTGACTTATTTGTTTAGCAAAACCACAACCCTGGTGAAACCCACCTCTTTCCCTGTACTGGAATGGTTGAATATGTCTGGTGAAAACCATGCTGACTGATCTCATTTTGAGTTCATAATCATTAACCCTTAACTGGGCCCTTAATGCTGCCTGGCATTCACAGCCAGGCATGAGGTTCTCAGCAGGATGAGGTTCCCCTCATCCATTCACTCTTCTGTTCTCCTAGAGAACAAGCTCATACTTCCTTCTTTCCTTCAAGAATACTCCTTTCCCCACTTACTCTTATATGATTACTATGCTACCTATTTATCTAAGAAATGTGAGAGAAACAAGAAAACCTCCACAGACTCCCAAAACCACATACCCTCCTACCGGTCACTGTACCCACACCCTCAGCCTTCCTGCCTAGTCCCTATGAAAACTCCCCATGAGTCCCTGGAGCCAACCCCTCTCACATACTCAAGCACATCCCTGTAGCAACTTCTCCTCCTCTCCCGCATCGTCAATTTTCACCCAATCATTCACAGAGTTGGATCATCAACACAAGCCTCCCATAGCCACCCACCCACACCAGCAATCTGTTAAATGATTAGTTAGGTGGGCTCCGTCATTTCACACCAAGCTCTGACAATAGCCTCAAGGTCCTATACAACCTGATCTATAGTTACTTCACTTCTGCCTCTCCAACAACTCTGTCTTCTTTGATCTTTGCTGTCAAACATGCCTGGCATACTCCTGTCCTCTGGCCTTTGTAATGGCTCTTCCCTTTGCCTTGAACTTGCTGCCTCTAGATATCCACGTGGCTTACTCCCTCACCAGCTTCACATCTTTGTTCATGTTATCTTCTCAGTGGAGGCTACCCTGTCTCCCCTATACAAAATTGTAACCCACTACCAGCCTCCCATATGCCCCAACCCTGCCTTTGGAACCCTTACCCTGCTCTGCTATTTTCTTAGCACACAGAACTTTTAAAATATTAATATATTTTCTTACAGTTATGATGTTTTATTTGCTTCCCATCCCCCTCCCCTCACTAGACTGTATATGCCACAAAGACAAGGATTTGTATTCTGTTCACTGACATATCCCAAACACCTGGAATAATGCCTGACACATAGTAGGCATTCAGTCCATACTGAATGTCATACTTTAAATTTCACAAAAATTTCATGTGTTAGGTTTTATATTATCTTTATTTTATATATGAAGAAACTGACTAGTTTTCAAAATAGGCCCATGGTCAAGTCACAAGAAAGGGAGACAGCCAGGAGCCCAGTCTTCCTGATTCCACAGTCTACTTGCTAAATGACCAGGCCATGTGGCCTCCCTGTATTGTGCTTGCCTCAAGGTTTGGAATAAACATGTTGAACTGCACCTACCATCAATAAGCCATCATCAAATGCCACAGAATTTTACTGTGTCCTCTTGGGGTACATGACAGCTTGGTAGTTTTGATCTAACATCAAATGCTTCTCAATTTACTTCCTGACCCCAGAAGACAACAGGTCTGAAAGCTCATCTATTCCAGGCCAAAGAGGTTGGTTTCACTCATATATCTATTTTTTTTTCTTTTTTTTTTTTTTTTTTGAGACAGAGTTTCACTCTGTTGCCCAGGCTGGAATACAGTGGCACAACCTCAGCTCACTGCAACCTCTGCCTCAGTCTCCCCAGTAGCTGGGATTACAGCAGCTCACCATCACACCTGGCTAATTTTTGTATTTTTAGTAGAGACAGATTTTCACCATGTTGGCCAGGCTTGTCTCAAACTCTTGACCTCAAGTGATCCATCCCCTCTCGGCCTCCTAAAGTGCTAGCCAGGCTGGTCTCAAACTCCTGACCTCAAGTGATCCGCCTTGAGGTCACTTGGCCCCCCAAAGTGCTGGGATTACAGGGGTGAGCCTCTGTGCCTAGCCATTTATCCACTGATTCGTTCATTTATTGAGCACCAACATGCTGAGGGTATCCTGTAGATGGTTGATTTGGATGCAGCCAGTAAATCAAATTTCTCTTCTTGAAACTACCATGAATGAAAAAATGCCCACATCATTTTTGGAACTAAATCTACAGATGAAAAATCATCTTTTCTCTAACTGCATCAGAACTACTCCCCGCAGCTGAGGAAGAGCCTCCTATCCCAGCCCCTGTGCTGGGGCCTCCATTCCAGTGGAAATAAATGTGAGCTACAAGTTCTGAATAGCTTTGTGCTGGAATTTGGAAGGAATGTGTATAGTGCTCAATATGAAGCTCAGTTTGGCTTCAGGGACCATTTTAATTAAATTAATTATCTCTAAAAGAAACACTTAGAGCTGTTTAAGCCGAAACAATAGGTGCTTGTTCTCATTTCTAATAGGAGTCACATTGTTCAGAGAGTTCTCTTGGCGAGCTGAGGACAATGTTACCACCAGCTATTTAAGGAAGGCCTTCTCCTTCTTGCCCCATGCCTTCTCTCTCACACACAGGAGAGAGGCTTTCAGAGAAGTGGGATGGAGGGCCTGGAATATTAATGTACCACATCTACAAATGCACTCCACTGCTTTCTTTTTTGTTGTTTTTTGATTTTTTCTATTGTTTTGTTTTACAGCCAGAGGTATTTTGTTTTATTTTATTAACACCTATAATGCCATGAATTCATAGGGAATAGGTTCCAACAGCTCAGGCTCCTTCCCACTGGCTTTCACAAAGTGTGCTTCGCTGAATGGAGCAGGTTGGTGCTTCACTTGAACCCAGGTACCTTCCTTTTTGGCTTCCTTCTTTTCCTGATCATTTTCCTTCACACATTTCAGGACGCTATCTTGGCTCTTAGAGTGCTTAATGTGCTCACCATGCACATTATTTCATTCGGCAAGAATCTTCCCCTTGTTTGTTTACAACAATGCCAACAGCATGCTGCAAAACATTGTACCAGTTTTGCCATGGTAACACTTGTGGGGCATTCCTTTTTGAACAGTACCCATTCCGTTGATGTCTACAGTATCACCTTTCTTAAAGACTCGCATATTCGTGGCCAAAGGAACAAGCCCATGTTTTCTAAAAGGCCTAGAGAATGTGTATCGGTGCCTCTCCTCTTTCCCTTTGTGTTCATCATTGTGGCCAATTACTGGAAGGTGGCGGTTTTGGCCGAAAGGAAGAACTGCTTCCTTAACTTTCCTAACTCATATGTGTCTTGTGTTTGTTTCTGTTGTGGATTCTTAGTCACATGGCCTTGCTCTGTATGGTCTGTATTTCCAGGAAAAGGGTCCCAGCCTAAGTGGCCCTTGTTCTCGTGAAGAAATAGGCAATGTCACTTTTACTTTGTGTTCTCCTTTCCTCCACCATTTCCTCCTAGTGTGTCCTTGTTTTCAGAAACTCTAGACTGATTTTTATTTTTATTTATTTATTTATTTATTTTTTAATTTATTTATTATTATACTTTAAGTTGTAGGGTACATGTGCATAACGTGCAAGTTTGTTACATATGTATACTTGTGCCATGTTGGTGTGCTGCACCCATCAACTCGTCATTTACATCAGGTATAACTCCCAATGCAATCCCTCCCCCCTCCCCCCTCCCCATGATAGGCCCCTGTGTGTGATGTTCCCCTTCCTGAGTCCAAGTGATCTCATTGTTCAGTTCCCACCTATGAGTGAGAACATGCGGTGTTTGCTTTTCTGTTATTGTGATAGTTTGCTAAGAATGATGGTTTCCAGCTGCATCCATGTCCCTACAAAGGACACAAACTCATCCTTTTTGATGGCTGCATAGTATTCCATGGTGTATATGTGCCACATTTTCTTAATCCAATCTGTCACTGATGGACATTTGGGTTGATTCCAAGTCTTTGCTATTGTGAATAGTGCTGCAATAAACATACATGTGCATGTGTCTTTATAGCAGCATAATTTATAATCCTTTGGGTATATACCCAGTAATGGGATGGCTGGGTCATATGGTACATCTAGTTCTAGATCCTTGAGGAATCGCCATACTGTTTTCCATAATGGTTGAACTAGTTTACAATCCCACCAACAGTGTAAAAGTGTTCCTATTTCTCCACATCCTCTCCAGCACCTGTTGTTTCCTGACTTTTTAATGATCACCATTCTAACTGGTATGAGATGGTATCTCATTGTGGTTTTGATTTGCATTTCTCTGATGGCCAGTGATGATGAGCATTTTTTCATGTGTCTGTTGGCTGTATGAATGTCTTCTTTTGAGAAATGTCTGTTCAAATCCTTTGCCCACTTTTTGATGGGGTTGTTTGTTTTTTTCTTGTAAATTTGTTTGAGTTCTTTGTAGGTTCTGGATATTAGCCCTTTGTCAGATGAGTAGATTGCAAAAATGTTCTCCCATTCTGTAGGTTGCCTGTTCACTCTGATGGTAGTTTCTTTTGCTGTGCAGAAGCTCTTTAGTTTAATGAGATCCCATTTGTCAATTTTGGCTTTTGCTGCTGTTGCTTTTGGTGTTTTAGACATGAAGTCTTTGCCCATGCCTATGTCCTCAATGGTACTACCTAGGTTTTCCTCTAGGATTTTTATGGTATTAGGTCTAACATTTAAGTCTCTAATCCATCTTGAATTAATTTTCATATAAGGAGTAAGGAAAGGATCCAGTTTCAGCTTTCTACTTATGGCTAGCCAATTTTCCCAGCACCATTTATTCAATAGGGAATCCTTTCCCCATTTCTTGTTTCTCTCAGGTTTGTCAAAGATCGGATGGCTGTAGATGTGTGGTATCATTTCTGAGGACTCTGTTCTGTTCCATTGGTCTATATCTCTGTTTTGGTACCAGTACCATGCTGTTTTGGTTACTGTAGCTTTGTAGTATAGTTTGAAGTCAGGTAGCGTGATGCCTCCAGCTTTGTTCTTTTGACTTAGGATTGTCTTGGAGATGTGGGCTCTTTTTTGCTTCCATATGAACTTTAAAGCAGTTTTTTCCAATTCTGTGAAGAAACTCATTGGTAGCTTGATGGGGATGGCATTGAATCTATAAATTACCTTGGGCAGTATGGCCATTTTCACGATATTGATTCTTCCTATCCATGAGCATGGTATGTTCTTCCATTTGTTTGTGTCCTCTTTTATTTCACTGAGCAGTGGTTTGTAGTTCTCCTTGAAGAGGTCCTTTACATCCCTTGTAAGTTGGATTCCTAGGTATTTTATTCTCTTTGAAGCAATTGTGAATGGAAGTTCATTCCTGATTTGGCTCTCTGTTTGTCTGTTACTGATGTATAAGAATGCTTGTGATTTTTGCACATTAATTTTGTATCCTGAGACTTTGCTGAAGTTGCTTATCAGCTTAAGGAGATTTTGGGCTGAGACAATGGGGTTTTCTAAATATACAATCATGTCATCTGCAAACAGGGACAGTTTGACTTCTTCTTTTCCTAACTGAATACCCTTGATTTCTTTCTCTTGCCTAATTGCCCTAGCCAGAACTTCCAGCACTATGTTGAATAGGAGTGGTGAGAGAGGGCATCCCTGTCTTGTGCCAGTTTTCAAAGGGAATTTTTCCAGTTTTTGCCCATTCAGTATGATATTGGCTGTGGGTTTGTCATAAATAGCTCTTATGATTTTGAGGTACATTCCATCAATACCGAATTTATTGAGCGTTTTTAGCATGAAGGGCTGTTGAATTTTGTCAAAAGCCTTTTCTGCATCTATTGAGATAATCATGTGGTTCTTGTCTTTGGTTCTGTTTATATGCTGGATTATGTTTATTGATTTGCGAATGTTGAACCAGCCTTGCATCCCAGGGATGAAGCCCACTTGATCATGGTGGATAAGCTTTTTTATGTGTTGCTGAATCCGGTTTGCCAGTATTTTATTGAGGATTTTTGCATCGATGTTCATCAGGGATATTGGTCTAAAATTCTCTTTTTTTGTTGTGTCTCTGCCAGGCTTTGGTATCAGGATGATGTTGGCCTCATAAAATGAGTTAGGGAGGATTCCCTCTTTTTCTATTGATTGGAATAGTTTCAGAAGGAATGGTACCAACTCCTCCTTGTACCTCTGGTAGAATTCAGCTGTGAATCCATCTGGTCCTGGACTTTTTTTGGTTGTTAGGCTATTAATTATTGCCTCAATTTCAGAGCCTACTATTGGTCTATTCAGGGATTCAACTTCTTCCTGGTTTAGTCTTCGAAGAGTGTAAGTGTCCAGGAAATTATCCATTTCTTCTAGATTTTCCAGTTTATTTGCGTAGAGGTGTTTATAGTATTCTCTGATGGTAGTTTGTATTTCTGTGGGGTCGGTGGTGATATCCCCTTTATCATTTTTAATTGCGTCGATTTGATTCTTCTCTCTTTTCTTCTTTATTAGTCTTGCTAGTGGTCTGTCAATTTTGTTGATCTTTTCAAAAAACCAACTCCTGGATTCACTGATTTTTTGGAGAGTTTTTTGTGTCTCTATCTCCTTCAGTTCTGCTCTGATCTTAGTTATTTCTTGCCTTCTGCTAGCTTTCGAATGTGTTTGCTCTTGCTTCTCTAGTTCTTTTAATTGCGATGTTAGAGTGTCAATTTTAGATCTTTCCTGCTTTCTCTTGTGGGCATTTAGTGCTATAAATTTCCCTCTACACACTGCTTTAAATGTGTCCCAGAGAATCTGGTATGTTGTATCTTTGTTCTCATTGGTTTCAAAGAACATCTTTATTTCTGCCTTCATTTCGTTATGTACCCAGTAGTCATTCAGGAGCAGGTTGTTCAGTTTCCATGTAGTTGAGCGGTTTTGATTGAGTTTCTTAGTCCTGAGTTCTAGTTTGATTGCACTGTGGTCTGAGAGACAGTTTGTTATAATTTCTGTTCTTGTACATTTGCTGAGGAGTGCTTTACTTCCAATTATGTGGTCGATTTTGGAGTAAGTATGATGTGGTGCTGAGAAGAATGTATATTCTGTTGATTTGGGGTGGAGAGTTCTATAGATGTCTATTAGGTCTGCTTGCTGCAGAGATGAGTTCAATTCCTGGATATCCTTGTTAACTTTCTGTCTCGTTGATCTGTCTAATGTTGACAGTGGAGTGTTGAAGTCTCCCATTATTATTGTATGGGAGTCTAAGTCTCTTTGTAAGTCTCTAAGGACTTGCTTTATGAATCTGGGTGCTCCTGTATTGGGTGCATATATATTTAGGATAGTTAGCTCTTCCTGTTGAATTGATCCCTTTACCATTATGTAATGGCCTTCTTTGTCTCTTTTGATCTTTGATGGTTTAAAGTCTGTTTTATCAGAGACTAGTATTGCAACCCCCGCTTTTTTTTGTTCTCCATTTGCTTGGTAGATCTTCCTCCATCCCTTGATTTTGAGCCTATGTATGTCTCTGCGTGTGAGATGGGTCTCCTGAATACAGCAGACTGATGGGTCTTGACTCTTTATCCAGTTTGCCAGTCTGTGTCTTTTAATTGGAGCATTTAGTCCATTTACATTTAAGGTTAAGATTGTTATGTGTGAACTTGATCCTGCCATTATGATATTAACTGGTTATTTTGCTCGTTAGTTGATGCAGTTTCTTCCTAGGCTCGATGGTCTTTACATTTTGGTATGTTTTTGCAATGGCTGGTACTGGTTGTTCCTTTCCATGTTTAGTGCTTCCTTCAGGGTCTCTTGTAAGGCAGGCCTAGTGGTGACAAAATCTCTAAGCATTTGCTTATCTGTAAAGGATTTTATTTCTCCTTCACTTATGAAACTTAGTTTGGCTGGATATGAAATTCTGGGTTTAAAATTCTTTTCTTTAAGAATGTTGAATATTGGCCCCCACTCTCTTCTGGCTTGGAGAGTTTCTGCCGAGAGATCTGCTGTTAGTCTGATGGGCTTCCCTTTGTGGGTAACCCGACCTTTCTCTCTGGCTGCCCTTAAGATTTTTTCCTTCATTTCAACTTTGGTGAATCTGGCAATTATGTGTCTTGGAGTTGCTCTTCTCGAGGAGTATCTTTGTGGCGTTCTCTGTATTTCCTGGATTTGAATGTTGGCCTGCCCTACTAGGTTGGGGAAGTTCTCCTGGATGATATCCTGAAGAGTGTTTTCCAACTTGGTTCCATTTTCCCCCTCACTTTCAGGCACCCCAATCAGACGTAGATTTGGTCTTTTTACATAATCCCATACTTCTTGCAGGCTTTGTTCATTTCTTTTTCTTCTTTTTTCTTTTGGTTTCTCTTCTCGCTTCATTTCATTCATTTGATCCTCAATCGCAGATACTCTTTCTTCCAGTTGATCGAGTCGGTTACTGAAGCTTGTGCATTTGTCACGTATTTCTCGTGTCATGGTTTTCATCTCTTTCATTTCGTTTATGACCTTCTCTGCATTAATTACTCTAGCCATCGATTCTTCCACTTTTTTTTCAAGATTTTTAGTTTCTTTGCGCTGGGTACATAATTCCTCCTTTAGCTCTGAGAAATTTGATGGACTGAAGCCTTCTTCTCTCATCTCGTCAAAGTCATTCTCTGTCCAGCTTTGATCCGTTGCTGGCGATGAGCTGCGCTCCTTTGCTGGGGGAGATGCGCTCTTATTTTTTGAATTTCCAGCTTTTCTGCCCTGCTTTTTCCCCATCTTTGTGGTTTTATCTGCCTCTAGTCTTGATGATGGTGATGTACTGATGGGGTTTTGGTGTAGGTGTCCTTCCTGTTTGATAGTTTTCCTTCTAACAGTCAGGACCCTCAGCTGTAGGTCTGTTGGAGATTGCTTGAGGTCCACTCCAGACCCTGTTTGCCTGGGTATCAGCAGCAGAGGCTGCAGAAGATAGAGTATTTCTGAACAGCGAGTGTACCTGTCTGATTCTTGCTTTGGAAGCTTCCTCTCAGGGGTGTACTCCACCCTGTGAGGTGTGGGGTGTCAGACTGCCCCTAGTGGGGGATGTCTCCCAGTTAGGCTACTCAGGGGTCGGGGACCCACTTGAGCAGGGAGTCTGTCCCTTCTCAGATCTTAACCTCCGTGTTGGGAGATCCACTGCTCTCTTCAAAGCTGTCAGACAGAGTTGTTTGCGTCTGCAGAGGTTTCGGCTGCGTTTGTTATTGCCCTGTCCCCAGAGGTGGAGTCTACAGAGACAGGCAGGTTTCATTGAGCTGCTGTGAGCTCCACCCAGTTCGAGCTTCCCAGCAGCTTTGTTTACCTACTTAAGCCTCAGCAATGGCGGGCGCCCCTCCCCCAGCCTCGCTGCTGCCTTGCCGGTAGATCACAGACTGCTGTGCTAGCAATGAGGGAGGCTCCATGGGTGTGGGACCCTCCCGGCCAGGTGTGGGATATGATCTCCTGGTGTGCCTGTTTGCTTAAAGCGCAGTATTGAGGTGGGAGTTACCCGATTTTCCAGGTGTTGTGTGTCTCAGTTCCCCTGGCTAGGAAAAGGGATTCCCTTCCCCCTTGCCCTTCCCAGGTGAGGCAATGCCTCGCCCCGTTTCAGCTCTTGCTGGTCGGGCTGCAGCAGCTGACCAGCACCGATCGTCGGGCACTCCCCAGTGAGATGAACCCAGTACCTCAGTTGAAAATGCAGAAATCACCGGTCTTCTGTGTCGCTCGCGCTGGGAGTTGGAGACTGGAGCTGTTCCTATTTGGCCATCTTGCTCCGCCCCCTGATTTTTAAAAATAATATTGTATACTCTGCCTCACTGCAAGAAGATTCAATCTGGCTTCTTCGTTCCATTTTTTTTTTTTTTTTTTTTTTTTGAGACAGAGTTCTTTCACCAAGGCTAGAGTGAATGGCGTGATCTTGGCTCACTGCAACCTCCGCCCCACAAGTTCAAGTGATTCTCCTGCCTCAGCCTCCCCAGTAGCTGGGATTATAGATGCCCACCACCATGCCTGGCTAATTTTTGTATTTTTAATACAGACGAGGTTTCTCCACGTTGGCCAGGCTGGTCTCGAACTCCTGACCTCAGGTGATCCACCTGCCTCAGCCTCCCAAAGTGCTGGGATTACAGGCATGAGCCACCGTCCCTGGCCTCTTCGTTCCATTCTATCTGTTCTTTTTATCATTGCAGTACAAAGAGGTAAAATGATATCTCCCTCTCATCTTCTGCTCTTCACAGTCAGGCATGCCCCCACAACGTTGTCATCACTAGGAAAAGTGTAGGAGGGCTCCCTTCACCCTCGACATTCACTTTTCAGAGCTCTGTGTTATTTTTAAGGATGCATCATGGCTTTTTGGGAAAGCCTTAGTGAGAGAGAGAGAGAGAGTGTGTGTGTGTGTGTGTGTGTGTGTGTGTGTGTGTGTGTGTGTGTGTGTAATTCCAGTCAAAGGTAAGAGTGTTTAAAGCTTTTCTGTGTTGTGCTAAGCCCTTCTCCCTGAGTCTTCTCTCTTAGATACAGTGTGATTCATCTAATTCCAGTGACTCCTTAGCAGACTTGTAAAAGGCCATGCCGAGTACAGGTGTTGGTCTCTGTTCTTTGGTGTCTCTCGCAGTAAGTGAAGAGTGGACACGGCACGCAGAAGAGAGCTCTAAAGGCAGTCAATCAATACTGCAGACTGACTGACAATGGCAGTATTAAGTGCCATAGTGGTATGGTTTACTGGAATGAGTGCAAAATAAGGACCAGAGCTGGCCACATTAGCTTTACATAATAACACTAGGCAATTGGTATTGGAAGAGATGGCTAAAGCTCAGGCCACAAGCTAAGCAGGTCCCTTCCAGCTTTGACTATAGTTTTGTTTTGTTTTTTTTTTTTTCTGTGAGACAGGGCCTCTCTCTGTCTCCCAGGCTGGAGTGCAGTGGTGCGATCCTGACTCACTGCAGCCTTGACTTCCTGGGCTCAAGCAATCCTCCCACCTCAGCATCCAAGTAGCTGGGACTACAAGCATGCCACCATGTCTGGCTAATTTTTGTATTTTCTGTAGAGACAGGGTTTTGCCATGTTTTCCAGGCTGGTGTTGAACGCCTGAGCTCAACTGATTTGCCTGCCTCAGCCTCCCAAAGTGCTGAGATTACAGGTGTGAGTCACTGTGCCCGGCCTTCCCCTTTAACTATCTATAATTATTTAGCAAGCAGGACTTGGTCTGTAGCATAGTGGTAATTCCACTACTCTTTAACTAAAGTGAGGACTAACAATGACACTCAGAATTATTTTTAATTTACTTTTGGTATGTATATTCTAACTCATTAATAACGAGCAAATAACTGAAAAAAGAAGAAAAACATGTTAATCTTCCATCATTATTTGGTAAAAAACAGTTTTGTTGTAACTAAAATTTCATGACTTATTAATTTTGAGACAAGGTCTCACTTTGTCACCGAGGCTGGAGTGCATGGAGTGCAGTGGTGTGATCATGGCTCACTGCAGCTTCAAACTCTTGGGCTCAAGCAATCGTCCCACTTCAGTCTCTAAAGTAACTAGAACTACAGGTATGCACCATCATGCCAGGCTAATTTTTTAAGCTATTTTTTGTATAGACAGGGTCTTCCTGTGTTGTCCAGGCTGGTCTCAAACTCCTGGCCTCAAATGATCCTCCCACCTCAGCCTTCCAAAGTGCTGGAATTATACCCGCCTCATGACTAATTGTTAATCTCTGTTTTTTTTCTCTCTTTCTGTAGAATGACCCAACCCTTTTGACAAAAACATTGTTTTGAATGCATAGTCAAATTCCAAATCATATCAACATCATTTGTGTATGGATAACAATCAAGTGGGTAGGCCAAATCCAAATGACCAATTTTTAAAGTTTTTCTAATATGCCTTGGTACCATGTATTTTGTATCCTAACAATATTGACCTCTACAGGTATGGAAGCAGAGACCTAGTAAAAATTAATGGCAAAAGTCAGTGCATTAACAGATTGTAGCAACCCTTAATCATGAACTGCTAAACTTTAGACCATGAGCTAAGATCATCTTAGTGTACAGAAGAGTTTCCATATTTGAAAACAAATTTTGAAAACGGGGGAAAAGTGAGGTAAACAAGGGTATTAATCATACTCTGCTTTCCATGTTCTAATGCTTAGTAAATTTACTTGGCACACACACATTCTTACATTAGGAAATACATTTGAGTTAAGTGAATCTAAGTTTCATTGTTTCACTCACTGAAAAAAAAAAAAAATCTATCTTATACAATTTGGAGAAAGGAAAAGGTTATTCCGTAGTTGGAAAGGCAAGTATTATACTCTTAGGCTACCCTCTTGACTCTGCTTTGGACAAACACAATAAAGGCTAAAAATGTTTATGCTGCTTTTCTTCCCTGTGTTTTCCTCATAGGACAGCCTGTGTTGGTCTAAAATCATGACCTGTCAGAGATTTACATATTTTTAAAGTAGACTGGAGCCTCAGTCTCATCTCTCTTCATCATGATACTGTATTACCTTTTATCACCCACATCAGGGAAGTATACTTGTTCATTTAAATCAAGGGTCAAACCAAATACTCACGTGTGTGGGAGGAGTTCTTTCTTTTGTTTTGGCCTGTATTGATAATTTAATGATGAACTTCCTCCCTGATGTTTGTTCAAAGACATTATTATCCTTCTTTTCATTCTAAGGGATTTGGGGGTTATTATTTTTTAGCAGTGGCTGGTATAAGCGAAAGCAGTGACAAAGCTTCTCAAAGGAAGGAATAAGGCAGTGAAGCCATGGATACACAGAGCCATGGGAGAAACAAGGCCATGGGAGAAACACAACTTTCCTCAGGTTAAAGTTGTGGGGTTAAAACCATTTTATATTAAAACAAGTATGATTACAAAATGTACTTATTGAACAAACATTTATGGTGCATTTATCATGTGTCAGGCAATATTCTTGATTCTGGAAATATAGTGGTGAAAGTTAAGGTGGCCAGGCAGGGCACCCTGTTTCATGGAGCTGGTATTCTAATAGAGAATGACAAAAATATGAGTAAGAAATTCTGACAGTGAAAAGTGTAATGAAGAAAATACATGATGTGACAGTGACAGGGTAGAGGAGCTAATTCAGATTGGCAGGTTGGGAAAGGTTTCACTGAAGAAGAGACATTTGAGCTGAGACCGGAAATCCTAAGAGTAAGGGGTCATTCTAGGTAGAGACAACAATGAATAAACAACCCCATGGGAAAACTAACTTTGCCTTTTTGAGTAACCAAAAAAAGACAAAGCAGTCAGACTGGAGTGGATGGGACACTGACGATAAGAAATGATGTCAAAAGGCAGGCAATGGCAAGACTGTGTAGAATGCTGGGAGAACAGCTAAAGAGGCTATTGCAATTCAGGTAAGAACTGGTAGAAGATAATGGAAACTTAGAAAAAAGGAAAAGCAATGGATATGGAGGAAAAATTAATGTACTGTAGGTGTACTTTTGAAGTAGATTACGGGATTATGGGAAATCGAGGAGAAATGACACTTCCTGGGTTTTTGTCTGAGTGAAATATATGAGTGAAAGGAGAAGGACCATATAGTGAGATGAGGAAGAATGAAAAAAAGAACCATTTTCATAGGGAGAAAGTCAAGAGTACTGTTTTAGTCATTTTAAATATGAAACACCTTTTTATCATTCAAGTAGCGAAGGGTCAAGTGGGCTTTTAGGTATCTAAATTTATAGCTCAGTGGAAAAGTCAGAACTGGCAATATAAATTTGCACATAAGATAGTATGTAAACCATGCAATTAGATGAGATCAGTAGAAAAGGAGAAAAATCTTAGGCCTGAGCCTGGAGCACACCAACACTTAAGGCTTAAGAGGAAGACCTAGAGCCAATGGATAGAACAAGAAGCAAGAAACCGGGAGAGCATGTTGTTAGAAAAGCCAAGAAAAGACAGTGCATGAAGAGGACTTAACGGCCAGCTGCATAAATGCCGCAGGAGTTAAGAGAGTGATGACTTATTTGGCAAAGTGGAGGTGTTTGTAATCTTGACAAGAGCAGTTTGAGGGAATGGTGGGATACAAAACCTAGTTAGGGTCCATAGAGGTAAGCTGGAAATGTGAGGAAAGTTTTGAGCAGGCTTCTGTGAAGGCGTGAGAGAAGTGGCAAAAGAAGATGAGAGGTCAAGGGAGGGTGTTGTTTTGTTTACAAATGGGAGGCAGAAGAAAATGTTTATATGCTGATGGAATGGTCCAGTAGTCACAGGTTGGTGTTGGAAAGTTGAAGAGGGAAGTTATGACACAGTAATTTTGGAGAGTAAGAGAACAAACATGTTTGTGAAGCACAGTAAGATCTTTGGGTAGTACCTATTTGAAAATTGTGGTAATAGATTTAAAATGAAATTAGCCAGCATTGGGTTTAGATTTTTCTCCAGCCCCATTCAGCTGTTAGGTATAAGTGCAGAGTAAAGAGATGGAGCAGTGCTTAAAACAAGTTAGGACCTGCAGGTAGGAGACTATGACAGAGAGTAGATGAAGTTGATATGATTACAAAAAAGCAATTGCTAATGATAGGCTATGATAAATTCCCAAGACATGTGTTTATTAAATGTTTGATGAGTGACACAGACTGGAATCAGACTTTACCCCTTCCTAGAAAGGGTAAGTTGCTGAACTTAAGTCAATGCTTCCTTTATAGAATTTCTGAGAGGATTTAATTATAATTTTTGTATAGTGCCTAAAATAGGACCTGGCATTGAACAATCATTCAATACATGTTAGTTTTCAACTCCACTTCCCAAGTAAAATTTCTCTTCCTCATTCAGTTACTCAACAATCATTTCTTCAAAAAAGTCTGTGCCAGCCACATACTAGGTGCTAAGATATAATAGCAAGGCTGATAAGAACCTGCTTTCATGGTATAGCAGGGGAAACAGACATTTTACAAATAACTAAACTTAATAAATATTTACATTCAGGTGTGATAAACACTGTGAAGATTGACCACTATATTTATATAAAAGGGATATGTTTAAAATAGATTTTTAAAACTTTTAAACTTTTGTAAAAATTTTCAAAGAGAATCTGATGTTAGAAATTTAACATTCTGATTTATCTGTTTTGAACATGAAAAATACAAACTCAAAGTAAATATCTACAACATAAGGCAAATCTATCCATATAGAAAAGGAATAAGAAGGTACTGACTAATAAAGTTGAAACAACACTGTCATATTAATCTCAAAAATGGACCAAACTTGCCTTTATGTTAGGGTCAGAATGCATGTGAGAGTTGGGCTCAATTCCTTTAGAATTGTTCCTTAGGATATATTTCTTAAGCTTTAACTTTATGCCAGGCATTGTGCTAAGTGACAGAAAGAGAAAAGCAACCCTTGGCATCCAGGAGTTGGGTTGTTATTACCAGCTAGGCCTTGGTGTTCTCCTGTTGAACATAAACTATCTCACAGAAGACCATCAGTCAAGGTTACTCTGTGACCATGATGAAACAGAAAAAACCTCTTCATATCTTGCATAATAAAACAAAAACAAAGTAACAGTGCAAAGCACAAAATACTAAACATCCCCTTCTAGCATCTAATATGAGTGACTGCTGCTTCTTTACAAATTACGGCTTTAACTTAGCTTCACGTCTCCCACCTCCTAAATGAGATCTATTCAGAGCAATCATAAAATTACCCCGCTTCCTGAGATAATCGAAATCCAGTGCAAACTCTTGCTTGAATCCTTCCCAAATCACTCAACACAAGCCCAAATCCTAAAACACCTTTCCAGCACTCAGAATTCCCTACAATGTATTCTCTAGCTTCAACAAACAAAAAACCCAACTTTGTTCAACTCCTTGTGTGTTCCTAGTGGTCTCTGCGTTGAGGGGCATTACCAGTGGAATATATGCATTAAATTGTGTAATCCTCACAAGTATTTCTTGAAAGAGGTACTATTAACAAATCCATTTTACAAATAAGGAAATGGTGGCACAGGGCTGTTAAGTAACATTTCCAAAGTCACACAGCTGGAGAGTGGCAGAACCAGAATTAGATTCCAGTCTGACCCCAGTGGGATTCCCTGATAATGTTCCAGATAATTATTTAGAATTGTTAGTAGGTTACTCTTTCAGTTTAACAAAGGGCAAAACAGTCTTTCTACACCTCTATTCCTTCCATCTTACCTACTCTTTGGTCTCATTGCTAAACAGTGAGTTCTTTATTTAAGGAATTTTTACTTGCTAGCTTTACAGATTAAAACAAATTAACATCAGAGCTTGCTAATTTTGGCTTATTTCAGGGTCAGAATGAGTTTCATCAATGACAGATTTGATCAGGTCCACTCACATTCTCAAAATCTTTCAATAGCTTCAGGCTAGAGTTAAAAAAATGTCAGCATGATACACTTGTCCCTTCTCCCTTTTCTGACTTTATCTCTTGATGCTTCTGCACAATTCATTAAACAGGTATTTTGTACCAGACCACCTCCCCATATTTTCCAATCATACAGAAACCCTCAGTACTTTTTTAACACAGCCTTTGCATGTGTTAAGCTTCAACCGATGCAACTGATGACCTTCCCACCCCATGTTGCTCCTTTGTCGTTCCACCCTATCACTTACTTTCCTTGATTATTAGCACTTTTCATACCATGTTACATGCTTATTACTCCAGCCTCAACTCTTCAGAAACCAAAAGGCATTATTCTCTTTGCCATCCTTTGCACTTGGCATGATGCCCAAGATTGGGCCAAGCTTAGACCTTAAACCATTTCTTCACCAAATTCAAATGTCTCCAATTTCTTTAGTAATTGGTATGGTTTGGGTCTGTGTTCCCCCACAAATCTCATGTTGAACTGTAATCCCCAATGTTAGAAGAGGGGCTTTGTAGGAGATGAATGCATCATGGGGGCAGATTTTTCCCTTGCTATTCTTGTAATAGTGAGTTCTCACAAGATCTGGTTGTTTATAAAAGTGTGTAGTACCTCCCCCTTCATTCTCTCCTCCTCCTGCTCTAGCCATGTAGGAAGTGCCTGCTTCCCCTTCGCCTTCTGGCATGATTATAAGTTTCCCGTGGCCTCCCCAAAAGCCAAGCAGAAGCCGTCATGCTTCCTGTACAGCCTGTGGAACTGTGAGTCAATTAAACCTCTTTTCTTTATGAATTACCCAGTCTCAGGTACTTCTTAAAGCAGTACAAGAACAGAGTAACACAGTAACACATTTCTAGTTCCGTTACTGCACTCAAAAAATCTAAGTTTAATAAATTGTGCATTAGTCATAATGGCGGACAATTGGTTTTCAGATTATTTTCCAAAAATTCATTGTGGATCAGAAGATAACTGGACTTTTTGGGTGTGTGCTTCTCAACCAGCAATGTAAGTTCAATAGGTCTTTAGGTTATAGCAGTGTCAACTCTTGAAGTAAACTATGATTTCTATTTTTTTTTTTTTTTTTTTTGAGGAAGTCTTCATCTGCTTTGCCAGGCCACTGGTTATACATGATTAGGGGACACAGTGTAATAATGAGTCTCCTTAATAACTAGTAATAATAAATCCTAATACCAAAATGCCAATACCAAAACCAAAACACCTCACAGTAGAATGATTACTGTGGGAAAGCAGACTGAAGAGAATAGAAACTAGCTACTACTCTCTTTTGTATATTGAAACTTGAAATTGATACAAAAGCAATAAAAAAATATTTTTTAAAGCTAAAAAATGTAGCTGCTGGGGATAACAGAAATAAAGTCATACAGCTAGTGTAAAATAACTGAGACAATTTATGTATTTAAATATAATGGGCTGTCCTATGAAGAAAAATATATTAAAAGAGTGGCTTTTAAGCATAGATTTAAAAAATTGTTCCAGATTCCTTTTAGTTTTAGGAAAAAGGGTTAATCATGTATTTTAAAACTGATAAAACTAGGGACAAAGAAAACTCACTTAAAGTGGCATTAAAATGTCAGTAGGTTTTTGAAAAAGATTATCTTTGAAAGGCAATTTTTGTGAGTAAATAAATTTGCTGTAATAATATGTTCTATCTTGTTTGTATTAGCATTCTCTTATTTCTATAGGATTTGTTTAAAAACCTTTAACAATTATATCAAAGTTTCAAAAGGTCCAAAGCCTTAAACCTCTTGTTGAAGAAAGCAAAAGAACCATTTTGTCAAAACAAACATAAAAACAAAACTCAAATTGTGAAATCTAAATGTTATTCCAAGACAAGACTATGACTGACTTCCTGTATCTCGCCAACACTTTTAACTATTTAAAAACAAAAATTGTCTTTTTTGTTGTACTCCTTCTGTTTTAAGCTGTTATGATTTTTTTATACATCAACCCAAAATACTCTAAATAATTTTTTTTTCTTTTTGGTGGGGAGACTGGGTCTCACTGTCGCCCAGGCTGGAGTACAGTGGCATGATCACGGCACACTGCAGCCTCAACCTCCCTGGCAGCTGGGACCACGGGTGTGCACTATCATTCCCAGTTTTTTTACATGTTATTTTTATTCATAGAAATGGGGTCTCCCTATGTTGCCCAGGCTGCTCTCAAACTCCTGGGCTCAAGGAATCCTCCCACCTTAGCCTCCAAGTAGCTGGAACTACAGGCACATACCACCATGCCTGGCTGATTTTTAAAAGTTTTTTTAGAGATGGGGTCTCACTGTGTTGCTCAGGCTGGTCTTGTGGGCTCAAGAGATCCTTCTGTCTCAGTCTCTCAAAGTGCAGGGATTACAGGCGTGAATCACTGTACCCAGCTCTTTAAACAAATTTTATCATACTATTAAATTATCAATAAAGTTTTAACAATGTCAGCTCCTATTTCATCTTCCTGTTCAATTAATTAAAACCATTCTCTAATTGATTTTGAGTGATTTAATGTCATTTTGATCCTGACACAAATTTATTGCAAAAATGCAATTTTGATGAGAACATTAGAATTTTCACATGGACTTACTAAAAAAGTAGTTCAATAGGTAGACCAAAGGAAAGAACCAAAACATTATTCATGTCTACCTACTCTTATTTGAAAATGTAGCATTCAAAAATGACAGCACATTTGAAGCATAATTATAGGGACACCATAGCGGTGGAAGAAGACAGTGTAAGAAAGACAACCGTCAGAGTGCAGTACTACTGGAACATAAAAAAGCTATATTCATCATTGATGGCTGTTTCTTTGAGAACTCCCAAACTATGTAAGTTACTGAAACCGCTCCAGGCATTCAATAAAGCAAAAGTACACTTATAAAAGTGTTTAAGGAAAAAGAGAAGATGGCCAAATAGGAACAGCTCCAGTCTCCAGCTCCCAGCGCGAGCGACACAGAAGACAGGTGATTTCTGCATTATCAACTGAGGTACTGGGTTCATCTCACTGGGGAGTGCCAGACAATCGGTGCTGGTCAGCTGTTGCAGCCCGACCAGCGAGAGCTGAAGCAGGGCAAGGCATCACCTCACCTGGGAAGCGCAAGGGGGAAGGGAATCCCTTTTCCTAGCCAGGGGAACTGAGACACACAACACCTGGAAAATCGGGTAACTCCCACGCCAATACTGTGCTTTAAGCAAACAGGCACAGCAGGAGATTATATCCCACACCTGGCCGGGAGGGTCCCACACCCACGGAGCCTTCCTCATTGCTAGCACAGCAGTCTGTGATCTAACCACAAGGCAGCAGTAAGGCTGGGGGAGGGGCGTCCGCCATTGCTGAGGCTTAAGTAGGTAAACAAAGCCCTGGGAAGATGGAACTGAGTGGAGTTCACAGCAGCTCAAGGAGGCCTCCCAGTCTCTATAGACTCCACCTCTGGGGACAGGGCACAGTTAAACAACAACAACAACAACAAAAAGCAGAAACCTCTGCAGATGCAAGTGACTCTGTCTGACAGCTGTGAAGAGAGCGGTGGATCTCCCAGCACGGAGGTTGAGATCTGAGAACAGACAGACTGCCTGCTCAAGTGGGTCCCTGACCCCTGAGTAGCCTAACTGGGAGACACCCCCCACTAGGGGCAGACCGACACCCCACACATCACACGGTGGAGTACACCCCTGAGACGAAGCTTCGAAAGCAAGAATCAGACAGGTACACTCACTGTTCAGCAGTATTCTATCTTCTGCAGCCTCTGCTGCTGACACCCAGGCAAACAGGGTCTGGAATGGACCTCAAGCAATCTCCAACAGACCTACAGCTGAGGGTCCTGACTGTTAGAAGGAAAACTAACAAACAGGAAGGACACCCACACCAAAACCCCATCAGTACGTCACCATCATCAAAGACCAAAGGCAGATAAAACCACAAAGATGGGGAAAAAGCAGGGCAGAAAAGCTGGAAATTCAAAAAATAAGAGCGCATCTCCCCCTGCAAAGGAACGCAGCTCATCGCCAGCAACGGATCAAAGCTGGACGGAGAATGACTTTGACAAGATGAGAGAAGAAGGCTTCAGTCCATCAAATTTCTCAGAGCTAAAGGAGGAATTACGTACTCAGCACAAAGAAACTAAAAATCTTGATAAAAGAGTGGAAGAATTGGTAACCAGAATAATTAATGCAGAGAAGGCCGTAAACGAATGGACAGAGATGAAAACCATGACACAAGAAATACGTGACAAATGCACAAGCTTCAGCAACAGACTCGATCAACTGGAAGAAAGAGTATCAGCGATTGAGGATCAAATAAATGAAATGAAGTGAGAAGAAAAACCTAAAGAAAAGAGAAGAAAAAGAAATGAACAAAGCCTGCAAGAAGTATGGGATTATGTAAAAAGACCAAATCTACGTCTGATTGGGGTGCCTGAAAGTGAGGGGGAAAATGGAACCAAGTTGGAAAACACTCTTCAGGATATCATCCAGAACTTCCCCAACCTAGTAGGGCAGGCCAACATTCAAATCCAGGAAATACAGAGAACGCCACAAAGATACTCCTCGAGAAGAGCAACTCCAAGACACATAATTGCCAGATTCACCAAAGTTGAAATGAAGGAAAAAATCTTAAGGGCAGCCAGAGAGAAAGGTCGGGTTACCCACAAAGGGAAGCCCATCAGACTAACAGCAGATCTCTCGGCAGAAACTCTCCAAGCCAGAAGAGAGTGGGGGCCAATATTCAACATTCTTAGAGAAAAGAATTTCAAACCCAGAATTTCATATCCAGCCAAACTAAGTTTCATAAGTGAAGGAGAAATAAAATCCTTTACAGATAAGCAAATGCTTAGAGATTTTGTCACTACCAGGCCTGCCTCACAAGAGACCCTGAAGGAAGCACTAAACATGGAAAGGAACAACCGGTACCAGCCAATGCAAAAACATGGCAAAATGTAAAGACCATCAAGGCTAGGAAGAAACTGCATCAACTAACGAGCAAAATAACCAGTTAATATCATAATGGCAGGATCAAGTTCACACATAACAATCTTAACCTTAAATGTAAATGGACTAAATGCTCCAATTAAAAGACACAGACTGGCAAACTGGATAAAGAGTCAAGACCCATCAGTCTGCTGTGTTCAGGATCCATCTCACATGCAGAGACATACATAGGCTCAAAATAAAGGGATGGAGGAAGATCTACCAAGCAAATGGAGAACAAAAAAAAGCAGGGGTTGCAATACTAGTCTCTGACAAAACAGACTTTAAACCATCAAAGATCAAAAGAGACAAAGAAGGCCATTACATAATGGTAAAGGGATCAATTCAACAGGAAGAGCTAACTATCCTAAATATATATGCACCCAATACAGGAGCACCCAGATTCATAAAGCAAGTCCTTAGAGACTTACAAAGAGACTTAGACTCCCATACAATAATAATGGGAGACTTCAACACCCCACTGTCAACATTAGACAGATCAAGGAGACAGAAAGTTAACAAGGATATCCAGGAATTGAACTCATCTCTGCAGCAAGCAGACCTAATAGACATCTACAGAACTTTCCACCCCAAATCAACAGAATATACATTCTTCTCAGCACCACATCACACTTATTCCAAAATTGACCACATAATTGGAAGTAAAGCACTCCTCAGCAAATGTACAAGAAAAGAAATTATAACAAACTGTCTCTCAGACCACAGTGCAATCAAACTAGAACTTAGGACTAAGAAACTCAATCAAAAACGCTCAACTACATGGCAACTGAATAACCTGCTCCTAAATGACTACTGGGTACACAATGAAATGAAGGCAGAAATAAAGAAGTTCTTTGAAACCAATGAGAACAAAGATACAACATACCAGAATCTCTGGGACACATTTAAAGCAGTGTGTAGGGGGAAATTTATAGCACTAAATGCCCACAAGAGAAAGCTGGAAAGATCTAAAATTGACACTTTAACATCACAATTAAAAGAACTAGAGAAGCAAGAGCAAACACATCCAAAAGCTAGTAGAAGGCAAGAAATAACTAAGATCAGAGCAGAACTGAAGGAGATAGAGACACAAAAAACCCTCCAAAAAATAAATGAATCCAGGAGTTGGTTTTTTGAAAAGATCAACAAAATTGATAGACCGCTAGCAAGACTAATAAAGAAGAAAAGAGAGAAGAATCAAATAGACGCAATAAAAAATGATAAAGGGGATATCACCCCGACCCCACAGAAATACAAACTACCATCAGAGAATACTATAAACCCCTCTACGCAAATAAACTAGAAAATCTAGAACAAATGGATAATTTCCTGGACACTTACACTCTCCCAAGACTAAACCAGGAAGAAGCTGAACCCCTGAATAGACCAATAACAGGCTCTGAAATTGAGGCAATAATTAATAGCCTACCAATCAAAAGAAGTCCAGGACCAGATGGATTCACAGCTGAATTCTACCAGAGGCAAGAGGAGGAGCTGGTACCATTCCTTCTGAAACTATTCCAATCAATAGAAAAAGAGGGAATCCTCCCTAACTCATTTTATGAGGCCAGCATCATCCTGATACCAAAGCCTGGCAGAGACACAACAAAAAAAGAGAATTTTAGACCATTATCCCTGATGAACATCGATGCCAAAATCCTCAATAAAATACTGGCAAACCGGATCCAGCAGCACATCAAAAAGCTTATCCACCATGATCAAGTTGGCTTCATCCCTGGGATGCAAGGCTGGTTCAACACATGCAAATCAATAAACGTAATCCAGCATATAAACAGAACCAAAGACAAAAACCACATGATTATCTCAATAGATGCAGAAAAGGCCTTTGACAAAATTCAACAGCCCTTCATGCTAAAAACTCTCAATAAATTCGGTATTGATGGAATGTATCTCAAAATCATAAGAGCTATTTATGACAAACCCACAGCCAATATCATACTGAATGGGCAAAAGCTGGAAAAATTCCCTTTGAAAACTGGGACAAGAGAGGGATGCCCTCTCTCACCACTCCTATTCAACACAGTGTTGGAAGTTCTGGCTAGGGCAATCAGGCAAGAGAAAGAAATTAAGGGTATTCAGTTAGGAAAAGAAGAAGTCAAATTGTCCCTGTTTGCGGATGACATGATTGTATATTTAGAAAACCCCATTGTCTCAGCCCAAAATCTCCCTAAGCTGATAAGAAACTTCAGCAAAGTCTCAGGATGCAAAATTAATGTGCAAAAATCACAAGCATTCTTATACACCAGTAACAGACAAACAGAGAGCCAAATCATGAATGAACTTACATTCACAATTGCTTCAAAGAAAATAAAATACCTAGGAATCCAACTTACAAGGGATGTAAAGGACCTCTTCAAGGAGAACTACAAACCACTGCTCAGTGAAATAAAAGAGGACATAAACAAATGGAAGAACATACCATGCTCATGGATAGGAAGAATCAATATTGTGAAAATGGCAATACTGCCCAAGGTAATTTATAGATTCAATGCCATCCCCATCAAGCTACCAATGAGTTTCTTCACAGAATTGGAAAAAACTACTTTAAAGTTCATATGGAACCAAAAAAGAGCCCACATCTCCAAGACAATCCTAAGTCAAAAGAACAAAGCTGGAGGCATCACGCTACCTGACTTCAAACTATACTACAAGGCTACAGTAACCAAAACAGCATGGTACTGGTACCAAAACAGAGATATAGACCAATGGAACAGAACAGAGTCCTGAGAAATAATACCACACATCTACAGCCATCTGATCTTTGACAAACCTGAGAGAAACAAGAAATGGGGAAAGGATTCCCTATTTAATAAATGGTGCTGGGAAAATTGGCTAGCCATAAGTAGAAAGCTGAAACTAGATCCTTTCCTTACTCCTTATATGAAAATTAATTCAAGATGGATTAGAGACCTAAATGTTAGACCTAATACCATAAAAACCCTAGAGGAAAACCTAGGTAGTACCATTCAGGACATAGGCATGGGCAAAGACTTCATGTCTAAAACACCAAAAGCAACAGCAGCAAAAGCCAAAATTGACAAATGGGATCTAATTAAACTAAAGAGTTTCTGCACAGCAAAAGAAACTACCATCAGAGTGAACAGGCAACCTACAGAATGGGAGAAAATTTTTGCAATCTACTCATCTGACAAAGGGCTAATATCCAGAATCTACAAAGAACTCAAACAAATTTACAAGAAAAAAACAACCTCATCAAAAAGTGGGCAAAGGATATGAATAGACATTTCTCAAAAGAAGACATTCATACAGCCAACAGACACATGAAAAAATGCTCATCATCACTGGCCATCAGAGAAATGCAAATCAAAACCACAATGAGATATCATCTCACACCAGTTAGAATGGCAATCATTAAAAAGTCAGGAAACAACAGGTGCTGGAGAGGATGTGGAGAAATAGGAACATTTTTACACTGTTGGTGGGATTGTAAACTAGTTCAACCATTATGGAAAACAGTATGGCAATTCCTCAAGGATCTAGAACTAGATGTACCATATGACCCAGCCATCTCATTACTGGGTATATACCCAAAGGATTATAAATCATGCTGCTATAAAGACACATGCACACGTATGTTTATTGCAGCACTATTCACAATAGCAAAGACTTGGAATCAACCCAAATGTCCATCAGTGACAGACTGGATTAAGAAAATGTGGCACATATACACCATGGAATACTATGCAGCCATCAAAAAGGATGAGTTTGTGTCCTTTGTAGGGACATGGATGCAGCTGGAAACCATCATTCTCAGCAAACTATCGCAAGAACAGAAAACCAAACATCACATGTTCTCACTCATAGGTGGGAACTGAACAATGAGATCACTTCGACTCGGGAAGGGGAACATCACACATTGGGGCCTATCACGGGGAGGGGGGAGGGGGAAGGGATTGCATTGGGAGTTATACCTGATGTAAATGATGAGTTGATGGGTGCTGACGAGTTGATGGGTGCAGCACAGCAACATGGCACAAGTATACATATGTAACAAACCTGCATGTTACACACATGTACCCTAGAACTTAAAGTATCATAAAAAATTTTTAAAAATAAAAATTATAAGAAAAAGAAGAAGGAAAATTAATGGAAAAAAAGTGTTTAAGACCTTGTGATTTTTAAAGTATATTTTATAGTTTTATCAAAAATATATCTAAAGTTTTTTTTTTAAGTTGCTAAATTTTCAAACTGCACAACAAGAAGCTCTTAAATGAGAGATTCTGGTCAAAGGGCATTCAGTCAGCAAAAACAATTTTAGATACTGTAGTTTTCTGCTAGTAGTTAACACACTTGCAATTTATATGATACACAATTGTGCTTGCAGAAAATATCCTCAATCATGGTCTAAAGCCATAATGTTATTATTACTGATGCCAATGACCAAAAGTAGGGCCTTTCCTGTCATTTCTCAGGCACCTGCTTGTCATTTACCCTCAACTGACAGCCTGCTGGACAGCCAGGTCCCTTGGGCATAGAGTTCTTGATTCCAACATTTCAATTCATTACACTAGTCAGCCACTATTTCCCGCACCACACTTTCAAACTTTTTCTAACTTCACAGAACTTCCCAAAATATAACTTGTTTCAAAGAATGGCAACCTGAAGCTGAATAATTCAGTCAATTTCTAGCTAATATTAATCATAAAATATTACATTTTTACATTGCCAATTCATTTTCAGTTAGATTAATTTCTACCCATGTAGCTGCAGAACTAGAAAGGCAAGTCTCTGTAGAGCTGGTTTACTACACAGCTGAGGAATGATGCTTGAAGTACCCTTCATTATCCAAAAGCAATTATTACAGAAGAAAACATTATGTAGACTTTATGTGCATATATCTATAGAGAATGTAAAGTAGTGAGAGTTAACAACATGCTAGCAGCCCTCGCTGGTTCTTGGCACCTCCTGGGCCTCAGCGTCCACTCTGGCTGTGCTTGAGGAGCCCTTCAGCCTGCTGTTGCACTGTGGGAGCCCCTCTCTGGGCTGGCCGAGGCTGGAGCTGGCTCCCTCTGCTTGCAGGGAGGTTTGGAGGGAGAGGCACGGGCGAGAACCAGGGCTGCGTGAATTCCGGGTGGGCGTGGGCTTGGTGGGCCCCACACTCAGAGTGCCTGCCAGCGCCGCAGGCCCCAGGCAGTGAGGGGTTTAGCACCCGGGCCAGCAGCTACAGAGGGTGCCCGGATCCCCCAGCACTGCCAGCCCGCCTGTGCCACGCTGAATTCTCGCTGGGCCTCGGCCACCTCCCTGCCGTCAGGGCTGGGACCTGCAGCCCACCATGCCCGAGTCCCCTCCCCCTCCACCGTGGGTGCCCGCATGGCCCTAGCCTCCCTGATGGGGGCAGCCGCCTGCTCCCCAGTCCTATCTACCGCCCAAGGGCTGAGGAGTGTGGGCACACTGCAGGGGACTGGCAGGCAGCTCTGCCTGTGGCCGAGCACAGGATCCACTAGGGAAAGCCAGCTGGGCTCCTGAGTCGGTTGGGGGCTTGGAGAACTTTTATGTCTAGCTAAAGGACTGTAAAAGCACCAATCGGCACTCTGTGTCTAGCTCAAGGTTTGTAAAGCAACAACGTTTGTAAATGCACCAATTGGTGTTCTGTGTCTAGCTAATCTAGTGGGGACTTGCGGAACTTTTGTATCTAGCTAAAGGATTGTAAATGCACCAATTAGCACTGCATGTCTAGTTCAAGGTTTGTAAATGCACCAATCAGTGCTCTGTGTCTAGCTAATCTAGTGGGGACTTGGAGAACTTTTGTGTCTAGCTAAAGGATTGTAAATGCACCAATCAGCAACCTGTGCCTAGCTTAAGGTTTGTAAAGCAACCAGTGCTCTGTGTCTAGCTAATCTATGGGGACTTGGAGTGTCTAGCTAAAGGATTGTAAATGAACCAATCAGCACTCTGTCTAGCTCAAGGTTTGTAAATGCACCAATCAGCACCCTGTCAAAACGGACCAATCAGCTCTCTGTAAAATGGACCAATCAGCAGGATGTGGGTGGGCTGGGATAAGGAAATAAAAGCAGGCTGCCCAAGCCAGCAGCAGCAGCCCTCTTGGGTCCCCTTCCACGGCATGGAAGCTTTGTTCTTTTGCTCTTCACAATAAATCTTGCTGCAGATCACTCTTTGGGTCTACCACTGCCTTTATGAGCTGTAATACTCACCGCAAAGGTCTGCAGCTTCACTCCTAAAGCCAATGAGACCATGAACCCACCAGGAGGGATGAACAACTCCAGATGTGCTGCCTTTAAGAGCTGTAACACTCACGCAAAGGTCTGCAGCTTCACTCCTGAAGCCAGCGAGACCACAAACCCACTAGAAGGAAAAAACTCCTGACACATCTGAACATCTGAGGGAACAAACTCCGGCCACACCATCTTTAAGAACTGTAACACTCACGCGAGGGTCCGTGGCTTCATTCTTGAAGTCAGTGAGACCAAGAACCCACCAATTCTGGACGCAGTAGGTTTTACTAAAATTAATGTCACTACACATCACAGCTTACGTTTTAAAATAAAAAGAAAAATCAAAAATAACAAAGGATACGGTTAGCACATTATTCACTTTTTTGCTTGGAAAATGCAATGAGTGCGTGCACGTGTGCACACACACATCGGTATTTGTAGACCTGCCTTTGTAATTTAAAATGTTAATGAAATGTAAATTTTTTCAGTGCAAAATTCATGAATGTTCATCCCTGGGCGGCATTGTGTCCAACCTTGTAGGAGTCCTTTTTTAAATTTTATTAGTCCCAAAAGTCCCTCATTGTCCCTTTCCCCTCCATCCCACCAGCACCAAAGAAAATACATTTGACAACCACAATTGGATGGTGGCAGTAAAACATAAAATAATTTTAATTCAGAAAACAACCCACCCCTTGCACTTTTTGTAATGAAGTTAAGTTTTTAGGTTCCAAGCTATTCATCATGAAGAGAATGTGTTTAATCTGATGTGAAGTTGGCTACCGGCAGTCTAGTCAAGCTGTCGAATGTTTAACTCCGGGTCTGGTAGGCTGCCAGCCATTCTAAATGTTTTCACACGGACAAGCAATAAATAATTAAATGTCTAAGTCACAGTTCTCAGATTGAGCAGTAGATAGAACTAAAACTTAACCACTTACAGAGACAGATAAACAATTTCTGAGTGGCTGGAATCCAACAATTTACCTTTCAGTGCCCCAAGCATAGGCAATGCTCTCTCAGTTACAGAGAACCGGTTGTGGTCATGCTTTCTTACAAGGATGCTAAATGATCACGTTTAGGATTTTTAAAAATCACTAACAACCTGCGATTTAAGATAAGTGATAAACTTCGTAAGCCTTATTGTCATTATAAAATTAGGTTAGAGAGGGAAGGGAAGATAGCTTTTTAAAAAAATTTTTTAAAGTAAGAATAGAGACAGGTTCTTGCTATGTTGCCCAGGCTGGTCTTGAACTCCTGGGCTCAAGCAATCCTGACACCTTAGCCTCCCAAAGTGCTAGGATTACAGGTGTGAGCCACCACTCCCAGCTGAAAGATGTCTTATAATTGATAAAAATATTCAAAATATACATGGTCTCCTTTCCTTCCTCCCAATTCTAATGTGGAGGGTAGTGCCAAGTGTATTTTAAAAACCAAACTACTGGGCTGGGCACAGTGGCTCATGCCTGTGATCTCAGCACTTTGGGAAGCTGAGGCGGGTGGATCACCTGAGGTCAGGAGTTCGAGAACAGCCTGGGCAACATGGTGAAACCCCATCTCTACTAAAAATACAAAAATTAGCCAGGCATGGTGGCAGGTGCCTGTAATCCCACTTACTCGGGAGGCTGAGGCAGGAGAATCGCTTGAAGCCAGGAGGCAGAGGTTGTGGTAAGCCAAGATTGCACCACTTCACTCCAGCCTGGGTGACAAACTGAGACATCGTCTCAAAAACAAAAAACCCCTACTTTTTAGTAAGTCCATATTAAAGTTCTAATTTACTCATCAAAATTATAGTTTTGGAATGCGTTTGTATCAAGATCAAAATGACATTCATTAAATCATTCAAAATCAACTGGAGAATGGTTTTAATTGAAGAGGAAGATAAAGCAAAGGAGCTCACCCTGGTAAAACCTAGATACTTGAATAGTATGTTACAATTTGTTTAAAGGGCAAGCAAAGGACTCATGCAGGTAATCCAAACACTTTGAGAGGCCAAGGCAGGACGTTCGCTTAAGCCCAGGAGTTCAAGACCAGCCTGGGCAACATAGTGAGACTCTCTTAAAAAAATCTTTAAAAATTAGCTAGGCATGGTGTGCTCATCCGTAGTCCCAGCTACAGGGGAGGCTGAGGTGGGACAATTGCTTGAGACTGGGATATGGAGGCTGCAGTGAGTCTTAATCACACCACTGCACTATAACCTGGGCAACAGAGCAAGACTCTGTCAAATAAATAAGTAAATAAAAACTTCCCAGCTGATTTTAGTGCATATCCCCACTAGATACCTCTGAGGTTTCTTCCAGCTCTGAGACTCCACTTTCTTTTAAATGGATGTGGCCTATAGCTTAGAAGCAAGACCCAATGCTAACAGAATTTGGGAAACAAACAAAAAATGCCTCTCCCTCCTCCTCTCCCACTCTTTCTTCAGAGCTCTCTTTCTTGACACACCTGTTGACAGTTTTGATAGATTTAAAACATGTAATGCATTTGTTTATAAAGGACCTACTTCATCTTTGCTCTAAAATATATATAGAAGAAACACTGGTCAGATGATCATGGCAGAAATTACCACCCAGCAGATATGTTACAAACAGAAGATCCTAAAAAGCTGGCTTTGCAGAACTAATAAATCTAGAATACCTCTAGTAAAATTTATATATCTTCAGAGAATAATTTAGTGAGAGTTTTTGTAACATGCTTGATGTGCAGAATAATATATTGCTAACATTTTATGTACACAAACTGGTTTACCTACCTGTCAGGCTTTCTCAGCATAAGAGTTTTAAAATTTAAAGTCAGTTCTCAATATATTAATTCCAACTTGAAAAAATACAAAGCTCTCAATATTTAGTACAGAAATATGTGTGTTTTTTCTCACTATCTTTCACTTATAATTCATAGCTGTTTTTCTCATTCGTAGAATTCTTAACTTTAGGATTACACAACGGAACAATGGCATCATTAATATAGAAACCATTGACAAATACAGTCAGAACTACAAGGCTGAAACAGAAATTCATACTTATATTTTCCAACTTTTGTCTTTAAGCTGAAGTTAATTTTAAAAGCTTTAAAAATATCACAGGGAGAGAAAACCTGGTAAGTATACATAAATCAAGATATAAGACCAAAAACAGTTACCACATTTGGTCTGGAAATTGATATTTTATCCATTAAAGCAAAGTAATTGAAAGCACTTTTTGCAGGAAAAATCTACTGAAAAAGACACTGTAAATACAGGAATTAAGAATTTCCTTTTCTGAGGTTCCCCCCGCCACCATTCCACAGAAAGAACAGGGCTATCCCCCTAGGCAGTGGCCCAGTCTTGCCCTTTTTCAGATGTTTTTATAGATTTCATATTTCCCAGTGATTGCGGAAAGTCTCTGCAATTATTTCTTGCAGAGACTATCAGATCATCCAACATTAGACTGACAGGTTTCTATTTTGCTGAAATAACTAACAAATTGTGTAAATAGAAAGTCATTTTTCATCTGCAAATACTGCAATAAAAACCTGAGATGCTTCCCTTATGATCGATTTTTAGTTTCCTAACTTCTACAGAAATTTTTCTTCATGCTTTTTATATTTTTGGCATTTCTAATTTAAAATATCTAAAACTCTTGAAGTTATATGCATGAAGCATTTGTGCTCTGATTTTTAAAAAAATGTTAATATCATGCTGTTTGAACAATGTGAGCCACTGAAGGGTATGACTGTGCTACTATGGTATTCTTTAGCACCTTCATGCACTGCAACCTGAGCAAACCACTTCACTGGTTAAAGACACATCTAGTTGGTCTCTTTCCACTCACAGACGGAATACTTGAGAGTTTTTCTGGTAGGGAGAGTTTTTGTAGTCTAAAATGTGATACAAAGTAAGAAGCATATAACTAAAACCAATTTAATCTAGTTAATATCCTCCTCACCTAGGAATGCATTCCAACATTTGAATACACTAGTCCTCAGAACCAAAAGAACAGGTCCATCCATAGGTTATCCTTTACAAGACAACCTCAGGTCATAAGGCATGGGAAGTGTGGCCTCAGTCATGCTCTAGGAAGGACTCAAATAAGAGATTTAGAAGTGATTTTGCCACCTCAGAAATTTTTCACTTTTAAGCCCTATATTAATCAATGAGGTAATCTTTGGTGTGCCAGTCTACACTCCAAAAGTGGGTGGTCTTTGCAGAGGGAGGTGCTCACTCACTCTACCTCTGGCCAGAGCCAGTTCCTGCAGCTGGACCAAGGGCAGCCCACAGACTGCACTCGGCACATTTCTTCATTTCTCACTTGAGTGCCCTTCTTTAGTTTCCTTTCAACTGCCCACTTTATATTGGCTTCATTACACCACCGCTCCATTTGTAATGTAAATTGGGAAACTCGGGGAAGTTTTTCTTTTGGCCTTGTCTACGAAAGAATACCGAGAGGTATTCAAAACGTATTAACACAAATCAATGGCAGCAATAAAAGCAAAATCTCCTTAGCAACATAATCTTGATTGCAAAAGGAGAACTGAGAGCATTTAGCAGAACAGTGGCCCACATGGAATACGCATTTGTCTGGAAGAATCCAGCACAAAGCCTAAAAGAGAGATTTTGAAAAAATCCAAAATTAACTCACAGGGAACAGTTACTCTTTTTTTCAAAAGTACACAATTGGCTACATTAAATCTATCGTGTGCTTTTGGCTCAGCAACATTGTATCACACCGCTTTGCAAACTGAAATTACAACACCCTGCATGCTTCACATGAGTTACAGGGTGTTTTTTGTTTGTTTTGTTTTTTGGATTTTTTTTCCCTTGGTTGATTTCTTTAGTAGAGCAAACAAAAAAGTCTCAAGAAATATTCATCTCATACACAATGGAAAGAAAATTGAATGGCTATCTAACAATATCTAAGACTGTGGGTACAAAAGGTTGGGCTATCTTTTAGGCTTTCTGCGATGGATTCTAAGATAGTAACTAGTGCAAGCGGTAATGGCATTTTTGCATAGATCTCTATTTGTGAAAAAAGAAACAATTCACTTCTGAGAATGCTCACGTGTTTTCTGGTCAGGATGAAAAATGTGAATAAAAGAATAAAAATTCAGAAAATAAGTTTTCTTTAAAAACTATAGTATGATGACTCAAGGAAACAAAAATAATTCACAAACAAAATTTCCCTTTAGTTTTTATGTTTCATGTAGAATCAACTGTCATTCTGTGTTTTAACTAAAACAATCCAGGTGATGGAGTTATCTTTACTGTCTACTGCAAAGAGATGTCTTAGTGTACTGAGTCACAGTTACTTCATCTTTGATTCTGTGTGTGTATGTGTCTATTTCCATATATGGATCTATGTTAGTAAAGGTTTATACTAGAATCTGGGTCAATTGAGTAAAACGAAAAATTTGTATTACAAATAGTCACTTGATACAATGCCACAGATAAGCTATTTTAAATAGTGCTGAACGTCTATTTACAGAAGTGGCAACTGGAATTATTTCCGCCTCCCACTGAAAGCTTAAAAACTGAAACAGGATAATTGAGAATCCTATTTACAAGCTGCATTAATTTTAAACTTAAGAGATAACTAAAACACCATTGTGGGGAAAAAAAGGTAATATTATATAAGCTACATTTTTGCCCTATTTTTTTCTTCCAACTATGATTCAAGTTCATGAACGCATAATATAAACCTTTAAATTCATTGTACACAGTTTCTAAACTGATATTGTAATGACGTCAATTTAATTAGCTTTTCCCCACACATTGTACAAGTCATATCTACAGAAGCAGGTGTGTGTGCATGTACTCATTCATTCATATGGTCATTTTAACAGACATTATTAGTTTGGCCAATTTCCTTTAAAGTGATTTGATCTAAGTTCCAGATTCCCTTTTCCAATTCCAAATACACCAGCTTAAGATCTTATTTAATATATCATATTCTTTAAAGACAAAATGATGTGAATTAGCCCATATTTTATTTTTGAATATGGAATCGTGTGTTGAAATGACATGTTGTAGTAGACTCACTTAAAAGCAACAAAACTAGCCAAAGCAAGCCAAACATGGAAAAAAAAAAAATCCCTAACTCAAATTAGTCTCCATTTGTTTACTAAAAAAAGAACAATCAATACAATCAATGAAGAGTTAATTTTACAAGACTAAATATACTACAACCAACACAGGACCAAAAACTGAGTCACCTTAAATATAACCCATTATGTATTTCTTCATAATTATGAAGGCCAACAAGTTTTTATCTAACAAAACAATCTCATTTTAAGAAAAATAGGCGGGGTGTGGTGGCTCACACCTGTAATCCCAGCAGTTTGGGAGGCTGAGGTGGGCGGGATACCTGAGGTCAGGAGTTTGAGACCAGCCTGGCCAACATGACCAAACGCTGTCTCTATTAAAAATGCAAAAATTAGCTGGACGTGATGGCTCATGCCTGTAATCCCAAACACTTGGGAGGCTGAGGCAGGAGAATTGCTTGAACCTGGGAGGCAGAGGCTGCAGTGAGCCAAAATCGTGCCACTGCACTCCAGCCTGGGTGACAGAGTGAGACTCCATCTCCAAAAAAGAAAAACTATGCTTATTTGGCAGTGGGATTAATATCTTAATAATGAAAGCAAAAACGTAATACTTACCTTTCACATTCAACTTTATATTTTACCAGTTATCTTCATTTTCTAATGTTATTAGACTTATCTGAATGCTGTATAATTATCCAAAAGCATATTTTTAGGGACCCTGCTCTTAGTTCTGCATAACTGCTCACCATCAGAAATTTCTGATTATCTTATATGAAAACTATTCCATGTTCATTTAAGGATATAGGAACAAATTCCTGGAACCCTTTATTTTATTTTTTTAATGGTCACATTTATATTATAAAAGATAAATCTAAGTATATTTGTTTCAAGGTAGCCTCCCATTATCTTCTCAAAGGACATGATGATAAAGGAAAATTCTATCTAGAATAATATTTTTTCTTTTTCTTTAAAAATAATTTCCATTTTAATATATAAAGAACGTATAAAGAAAGCAAAAAGCTGTGTGCAATTCCTGACCACTGCATAACGTTCACCCTTGTAAACTAAAGAGTAGAATAATAATGCAGTTATTTCTCTCAGCCAGTAGATTTCAGCATCTTGCCTTCCAATCATGTTTGCCTTGCTTCTACTGCCACAACTGCTAAGTTTCACAATACTTAACTCTTCTGAGAGGGCACAATGCTAGTAACCTCAACAAACATAAAAATACAGAATTTAAAAGTGCTTTGATACTTGAGTTAAAACAAGCTCCTATTTATAGACTTGGTGGCCATGTAATGAGATTGTTGTAATTACCTAATTAAATAGCTGCTACTAAAGGAAGAGTTCTTTAATTTAGAGCAAAAGGTTTCTTGAGGAAATACTCTTTCCTTCTAGAACATTTTAAATCTATACAGAATTTATGCCAAAAAAAAAGAAATGGAACCAGTTATATACTAAATTAAGAACCAGCAGAAGACACAATAGGACACAAACTGCAGTCTGAGGGTACGTTATGTCTCAATAAAGTAAAGTAGACGAAACACCGACCCATCACGTATGTCTCTTGAAGGCTGCTTGACACTGTGTTTCTTTAAATAAAAAACAACAAAGCAATATACACCTTATTTGCCAAAATTAAGGATGCCTGGTATGGTCAGTTCATCAAAATACTTTCTAAGATAAAGAGCTAGGAAAGCAATATACTGGTTTTCACAAAGAGAAGAAAGTAATCAACTCAATATCAGAGCACCATGTTTATGAAATAGAGGGGATATTTTAAAAGGCAGGATTTTAAGTATCTCAGACATAACTACATTTTTAAAAAATCTTATTAGAAAGAAACTTTTTTCAAAGTACTATATTTAATGTTTCCCTGATTTTTAAACATGTAAAGCATTTTAAGTACATACAGGGAATACCCAGTCTCTTCCATTTTAAATGCAAAACCTGACAGTAATTCAAGTTTGTGCTGACTTTGTAAATAAGTTGAAAAACCTATTCAATCATTATTATTAAACATCTAACTACTTACTTTTATATAGGACTTAATAACAGGGATATAAGCTATTGAAAAATATTGCTTCACAAGATAACACCATGAGGTAGTCATAGTATCTTCCTGCTTGGAAAATGAAAATGAAAGCAAAAAGGCCAAGTAGTTGGATGGTCTTGTAGAATATCAGAAATGAATTCCAAATCAGGATCAACATCCTGTTTATTAAGATTATAAACAACCTCTGTTAGTTCAATATGCCATTGGGGTGGGGGAGATAATGCTCCATATTACAGAAACTGATAGAATTATGATTAATAATATCAATATTTAGGCTTCTCTTAATTATTATCTAACACTCTCCACAGAAGTGCAGAACAAGATAACTCAAGATTTAAAGACATTCTTCAAACCTCAACTTAAGATATAGTCCTAAAACAACATAAAGTTGACTATGATATCAAGGAAAAATTAAGAGTTACTTTATTTAAGAAAGGGTTAAATATTTATACACAAACAGCTATGGGATAATTAATAGTTTGGTTTAAAATTAGCCTATTCTTTCCTCCCAAAAACTAATTATTAATCACCTTCTTTCAAAAACAGAGGTTTGAGAAGCAACTCCATGTCCAACCATCCTATTGTTCCCTCCCTAGAAAGTGTGGACCATTAGGGTCTTTTCAAAAGGAAACATCAATTGCACCACTGCATCAATTAAGAAATCTCTTTTTAAAATGCAAGTACCACCGTAGCAGAACTGAGGGTGTCAGCCATTCATCACTTAATGCGACTTACTTTAATTGGTCTTTTAAATACCTACCTAAGAATGCAAAAGAATTGCTGTTCTTATTTTGGGAGGCCAAGATGGGCAGACTGTTTGAGCGCAGGAGTTTGAGACCAGCCTGGGCAACATAGTGAAACCCCGTCTCTACTAAAATACAAAAAATTAGCTGGGCGTGGTGGCAGGCATCTGTAATCCCAGCTACTCAGGAGGCTAAGGCAGGGGAATTGCTTGAACCCAGGAGGTGGAGGTTGCAGTGAGCCAAGATGGTGCCACTGCACTCCAGCCTGGACGACAGAATGAGACTGTCTCAAAAAAAAAAAAAAAAAAAAAAAAAAAAAATAGAATTACTGTTCTTACTGCGAGCTTTGAGGAAGAAAGATAAAAATGCAATTCTGAACTATGTTCAGGCCTAGGTAAAGACTCTGGACATCAGGAGGACAGCAAAAGGATCCATGGTGTCCAAAAGGATAAAAGAAAAGAGGGTACAGGACTAGATTCTGGAGTTCAGTCCAAGGCAGTTTTTAACACACTGTAGTTTTTAGTACTACTGATCAACAGCAAGTCAAAGCAAATATTTACAGTGAAATATCTGCATGCAGTTAAAGGTTATAATTGTGAAGCTAAATACCACAAAAGTTGAAATAGTCTGACTATGTACATAGTGTTATACAAAACTAGTAGTTTGAACTCATGCAACTGTGCGTTCAACTGTACGTATTATTATTTAATGTCCTTTTACATCCAAAGATAGGGCAGCATATTGTCAAAGATTTTTATGGTTGGCCTGGGTCTATTAATATAAAAAAACAACCAGAAGCTAACACTGAAAAAATAACACTAAAGACAAAACCTTGGGGAAAGCTGGATTCTTCCTGATTTAAAATTACTCAATTACAAAACTAGTTTTTCTAATAAGAAAAGAAAATCATTGTTTACTATTATTCAAGACTTTGTTGAATTTATTTTGTTGATGTTAGGGTAAAATTACATTTTTATATTTTAAATAAATGAAACCTAGTCATTAAAGAGTGATGATCATTTTAGATAGGTAAGGTGATCTCCATGTAAGGGAGGGCCAACATCTACCTTAGAAGCTAAATGTATCACATCAGTTTTACTATAGTCATTAAGCTTTGGAGTATCATTTTAACCCAGATAGCCAGAGTTATATATTAATATTAATATTAAATATTAAAATATAATGTACATTTTTTGAGAAAAGAATGTTTCTATACAGAAATGGTGACTGATTGTAAAATGCCATTAATGTATTTTAAAAAGACCGTAAGTTATTTACTCAACCTATGTAGAATCCATATACCAAAGTTTCTGCCAATAATATTTTTTCTTGGCCAGTTTAAAAAGCTCTAGTTTATGTCCCACAAACTTTAAGTCAGAAAACAGAAGCTGAAGAAAAATTATCACTTTAAATATTCCCTTAGACTGATGTTTACTTAACATGGGCATCTCTAATATCCAGTAATGTGGGCACTTAAATTCATGATTCAAGAAAGGATAGAGTTATACTATAGGCTACTAACGAAAATCCAAGCATGAAAATCTAAATGCCCAAGGCATAACTGGCTTATGATAATACCACATATTAAGTATTCACAGTTCTTTTCTATATATATATTGGAAGTGTACGTTTCTAGGAAATCTTTAAGTAAATGGCACATGGCTGAATAAAATCAAAAAAGCTTTTAAAAATTCTACACTTAGTATCATCGACTATGAAAATTATCTTACCATTAAAATATCCTTAAGGGAATGTAGTAATTTTAAAATTATTATCCACAGTAGACTAATAATAGGAGAATAAATTATGTAAATAGATAAGTTCTTCTTATAAAGCTGATCAATATGGTACTCTATGGATTTATACAATTTTATACACGGAACACTGTGCTGCATAGTTTACACAGTCATTATATTTTTCTGATCTTTCTGAATCCTGAGGCAGATTTAGCATTGTATGAAGATACAATTATTTTTCACACTGAAACCACAGAGGAATACTGAAGTTTCTAGATGGCATTATTTTTAATTGCACTACTTTAAGGTGGTAGGACACACCCTAGATACAAGTTAAATAAAATAAGAAGTATTTGAATTCTTTGTACTTTGAGCTCTTCACAGGAAAAGTGTTCCACAAATTCAAGTTGTTATTTGGGGGGCAAGGAAAACATATAATTCCCAAACCAAAAAAAAAAAAATTTTAATCCTAGTTTTTAAGATAGCTCCTAATATCCAAGACAGGATATAGGACATGAGATACTGGCATTTGACTATTCAAATTTATAAAGGATTACAGTACTTTGAAGAAGTACAAAGAAATACTTTTAAAAATACAGGTATATAAATTAATGAAACTGGTATTTAAAAGATTTAATACAAGGAAAAAAGTATTGTATAGTGGTACCAATTCTCAATACAAATTATTAAGCATAGTTTATATAATTCCAAAAGTTATTGACATTATTGCTCGATACCACAGTTGTATAGAACAAGTTCTTGACACACATTAAAACTTGTATAATTTCTGGTTCATAAAAACAAAAATTTACATATAGGTCATTCACAAATTTAAAAGTTTAAAAATGTATAGAGATATGCACAACAAAAAGGAGAAAAAAATATGTATGCGTGTATATGTATATTTAAAAGAAACAAGCTAATCTGATTTAACATATGTGTCACACTCTCAATCAAAACAAGTATACCTAACTGTACTGAAAGTGAACTAGTGGATAAAAACAGTACTAAATGCATCCTCCATTTCTTATTAACAATCGGTTCTAAATATCAATGGGATATTAAATACCAGCTTACTTTTAGTTTTAGAACTTTTACTTTCTTTCAAAAACTTTTCAGAAACATATATCCATTCTATAATTGTGATAGATTGGAAGAAATATTTTCCTCAGAAATTGTGTAAAGGAATACTTCCACTCTTTTGTAAATAAGATTTGATAAACAATAAAAGTAACCCAAGTAAGGCCATTATTATCATCTTGATCAAAAATATACACAGATTGTGATGCTACTATATTTTGTGATCCTGAGTTCTAGTAACCACTAGATACATGCATACCATTCACTGATTTGTCTATTCTAATAAACATTTAATCCTGTCTTACTACCTTTGAAGACAGTAATACTCTTAAAACTTTTTGATAGGTCTTCATAATGTTACAGATTATCTGCCATAAACAGAGCATTAGAAATTGTATGAGAAAGGATATGTTAGGTTCCAAAAGGTTATTAAAGAAAACTTACTATTTTAAAATAATGACAATATCAAATTTTAAAAGAAAGAAAAAATGATACAAAAAGTGTGCTTGCTGGAATAGGTAACTTGAGCCTTACAAAGGTGTTTTTCTCTGTTAAGGAATTTATAAATAAAGGACTGTGTGTACCTTGGTGACAAAATAAAAAAGGCTGGCCACTTTTTATGCTAAGTTCAAATGTATTTTTTTGATAATACAAAAAAGTAATCCTTGAAAATCAGAATACATAACAGAAAAGAGCACAATAACTTAAGTATTAAACATCTATATGAAATAACTGTTGCAAAGATTGACAAAAATGCACACTTAGAACATGCGGTTATTTAAAAACAAACAAACAAACAAACAAACAAAACACCACACGATTCTGTAGAACCAATGTTATGTCACCACCAGGAGAGCACCAAGCAAGGCACCATTGGAAAGACAACATACTTGGAAAGTCTCTATAAATAAAGTAAATGCTAATCTGGTCGAAAAATCGGTGTCTTTGGTAAAAATTCTATGAGGATGACCTGTAAAAGGAGAAGAAAAAGTTTTAAAAAGATTTAAACAAAATTTTTTCTTAAAACTTCAATTATATGCTATCGCAATTTTTTTGAAAATCCATTCACATTTTAAAACTGCAACTTTGCATTACTAAAACAGATCTTTATCTGATAATGCAGAGCTCCATCACTGAGAATTTTTCTATTTCTGGACCTTTACCAAATACATGAAATACCTCGGCTCTATGAAAAGGAAGACAAATAAGCAAGTAAAATCACCAAAGTCTGAGAAGGGTGATATAGATAGTGCCCCTGACACACTGGATGAGCAAACATGCATACATGCACGCTCCCCTGCGCTCATGAGAAAAGGGGCTAGTATGCATTTAGAACTAACTGTATACCAGGTGTTCCATACTACATTGGGTCTCTTTAAACCCAACAACTTTTCTATGAGGTAAGTATTATAATCCCTATTTTACAGATGAGGAAACTGATGATCCAGAGAAGTTGTATCACAATTGATTGTGGACTCACTGTTTGAATAAAAGACTGTCTTTAACTCCAAAGACTTGCCCTTTCTACCACCCTACGTGACTGCAGCTCACCCAACATTTTTCTTCAGACTTTCTCCTTTTTAATCAACCCAATTACACGAATCTTCTCTAAGTTCTAGAGTTGCTCTCATTTTACTCTACCAGAATATGTAATCTTCAGATAAAAGGTCCTTTATCTCTTAATTTTTTAAAAAGTCCATTTCTTCTTAGGTTAGCAAAATTACAGGCCAAAATTTGTTCCAAAAGGCCTTTTAATAGGAAACTAAAGGAAAACCAATGAAAACAAAATATGGTAACACAGAGTTACACAAGGTGACCGAAGCTAGTTTTTCCAAATTTGAATTTTCTTAAATTACAATCAACTCTTTCTTTTGCCCCAAATTTGTATGAAATAGATGGTGATTTAAAAATTATTTGATATTAAAAGTTTCTAAGTCTTCTCGCCTAACGCCGCCAACATGGTGTTCAGGCGCTTCGTGGAGGTTGGCCGGGTGGCCTACGTCTCCTTTGGACCTCATGCCAGAAAATTGGTCGCGATTGTAGATGTTATTGATCAGAACAGGGCTTTGGTCGATGGACCTTACACTCAAGTGAGGAGACAGGCCATGCCTTTCAAGTGCATGCAGCTCACTGATTTCATCCTCAAGTTTCCACACAGTGCCCGCCAGAAGTATGTCCGACAAGCGTGGCAGAAGGCAGACATCAATACAAAATGGGCAGCCACACGATGGGCCAAAAAGATTGAAGCCAGAGAAAGGAAAGCCAAGATGACAGATTTTGATCGTTTTAAAGTTATGAAGGCAAAGAAAATGAGGAACAGAATAATCAAGAATGAAGTTAAGAAGCTTCAAAAGGCAGCTCTCCTGAAAGCTTCTCCCAAAAAAGCACCTGGTACTAAGGGTACTGCTGCTGCTGCTGCTGCTGCTACAGTTCCAGCAAAAAAGATGACCACCGCGAGTAAAAAGGCTCCAGCCCAGAAGGTTCCTGCCCAGAAAGCCACAGGCCAGAAGGCTGCGCCTGCTCCAAAAGCTCAGAAGGGTCAAAAAGCTCCAGCCCAGAAAGCACCTGCTCCAAAGGCATCTGGCAAGAGAGCATAAGTGGCAATCAAAAAAAGTAATAAAGGTTCTTTTTGACATGTTGGCAAATGTATTTAAGCCTTTGGATTTAAAGCCTGTTGAGACTGGAGTTAGGAGGCAGATTGATAGTAGGATTACAATAAACATTAAATAATCAGTTCCTTAAAAAAAAAAAAAAAAAGTTTCTAAGTCTAGTGACTCATCGTTCTTTTTCAGAAACTGTGTCTTGCTTGATATGACCTCTAGATTTCAATACTTCTACAGATTAGCTGTCTGGGCCAGGAATCTTCATTTTCACTTTTCAGTTCTCCTGGGTTTTGATCTGCCTCAATAAAGAAGACACACTTCTATACCTGGCTCAAAAATATTCCTGTCTTACTCTAGGTATCCTGCACTAAGCCTTAGCTGTCACATTTGCCACTCTCCTGACCTGTGATTTGCCTACAAAATATTCACTAGCTCCCTGTTAAAATATTTTCTCCCAACTAGCTTCTTCATTTGGGCTACATTTCCCTATCTATAAAACAAAGGCATCGAACTAGATGACAAGATTCTTTGCAGCTTTAAAATTTGACAATTAAATGTTTAAACTACTTAAGAGTCAGCATTAAACAAATTCTTTTGTATTTCAAATATGTCCTCAATCAGTCTTTATAATTTTAGTCCCCAGTTGTGGGCATACCCACACTTTACAATATATACTATTAATACATAACATAAAATAAAGGCTATCTTTGCCTACATTTGAACTATTAGTTTTTAAATAATACATCCTACAAATTTTTCCTTCAGAAGCCACTTGTCTCATTTATTCTAAATCATCTGTCTCTACCATATCTGAACAAAGAAAAGTTAGCACCAAGGTGGTGTGTGTGTATATATATATATATTTTTTTTTAGTATTTCCAATGTTCAAATTTAATCAAAGATAATTATTTTCTTTTAACAAAATGAAATTTCTTTAAGTTAAAGAAAAGTTGAGGGAAAGAGGGACAAATGGTTAAAAAGGCCCAAATTCATTAGATAAAATGAATTTTATTTGCTAGTTTAACTTTTAAAATTCATTTTAATGAATTTTTTAAGCTACATTATTCTCACTTTCAACTATCAAAAATATATATACTCTAAGAAAATCTAGCAAAACACATTTTTCCCCAGCATGCATATATATATATATATATATATATATTTTTTTTTTTTTTTTTTTTTTTTTTTAAAGAGAGGCAGGTATTGCTATGTTATCCAGACTGTCTTTGTACTCCTGGACTCAAGTGATCCTGCTGCCTCAGCCTCCCCAGCTAGACTATTGGCATGCCCACTACACCCAGCTTTTTCCTAGCAATTTAAATATTTATTTTATCTTTACTACTCTTCTGGATATCTTCTATGATGGAGTGAAAATAATATAATGGCTTTAGTAGAAGTGCTTAATTATCTAAAAATTCAAGGAAACTTATTTTACAAACAAAGCATATAGTTCAGAATGTTTTGGAAGGTTAAATTACTTTATGAATAAATTATAGTCATACAGTTCTATCTGGAAATCATAGCATTGGGACAACTTTTATGTTTTCCTTTCCAAAGTAAATTTAGAAATGCACAAAAAATTAATAACTTAGTTTTAAGCTTAGTGTTTGTGTTACAAATGTAGTAACTTTTTTTTCACCAAATTCTTTACATCTCCTATCCATCCTTCTCCCCAAAATATGTACATAAACCCTCTTACTATCTAAGATGAAAATACAAGACTAGTATTCTCACCTCAAAATGGGTTACTCAAATGTGTTACGATTATAAAGAAGTATCAGGTGTCTTTCTCATCATCATAAATTAACATGTTGACATAATAAAGATAAAATCTACATTATTTGGTTCATTGAATAAAGCTAGTCTAAGACATTTTAAAAATATTTTTTATGTTCAAGGCTAGAAATGGGATTTGACTGTGTGATAATGAAAGAACAGGAAAATGCTAACAGAGAAAAATGATTTTATGATAATTTACAACAAAACACTCTTTTAATCAATATTTTACACATACACACACACACATCTATGATGGCTATATTGTTTTAAAGAATAGGCAAAATTCCTCAGAAATGTTATAACAGATACTTCACAAAGGCTCTGAGTTTTACTTTCAACAATTAATTTTTCCTTAGATCTTTTTCTTCTAAAGTAACAACCTGGCCATATTTAAAGTACAGTACTCAAGCTCAAAAGAAAATTAAAATTCTTAATTTTCTAGAATATTCTGAAATTTTCAAAAGGAGAAAAACTGCTCAAGTAAATCATGGAGTCAGTAAATTAAATCCCATGCTGAGTAAGTACAAAATTCATTGTATATATATGCCAAATTAGATATTTTTTAACAAGTAAACACAAGATGATCAACATCTCATTTCCTGCTTACTTTTAATTTTTACAAAGCGATATTCTAATAACACTTTAAAACAGATTCTTTAAAGGGCACTGAGGTACGGACAGTTAAAATCTATAAAGGCTAAAGGTTTCTTAAGCTCCAATGGCTTGGCTGAAAGGTTTTCTTCCATACTTGGAAACTTGATTAGCATTATATAAAAAAGCCATATCTGACTTGCTGCGTAACCAAAGTTGTGGTTATTCTTTATACAGCATCTAAAATTTCACACTCCATCAACACATGTTCAGGCTATTTTATCTTGGCAATTAATTTATTATTTTTCAGAACACAGTGAAGCCTTGTTTTCAAGTCATTCATAACTTTATAAATCAGTCTTGCACATGAAACCATGCATCTGTGAACCGTAGAAAATCCTTGCACTCAGGAGATTAAGCTCCTGACACCTTTGCTGATTAATAATCATGGAAAGAATAAGATCAGAAGCAAAATAAATGATCATTTAATAGAGAAACTCACAAAACAGCCCTTTAACTTACATATTCCATCATGTTATTCGTTTCACATTTCCTTTTGCTCAGTCTCCAATGCAAGCACAGCTAGACAAGTAGGAGAGTAAAAGAAGAAAAATGAGCTCTATTTTATTGCAGCACACAGACTAACCCATTTGTCCACCTTTCATATTTTTAGTTCAACAAAAGCATCTGTTTCCATACTGTGCAATTCAGACCCCAACAGTACGAAGCTGCTCCCTGTGGTACTCACCTTGTGGTATAACCTATTGTTTTCCCATTCTAATAACTTCTCAATCGATCTTCGTGTCTGGAAGACAAATGAGAAAAAAGTTTACTCTTGACTGGTTTTAGAAAACTTTGTTTTGCAGCTGCTTTTTCTGTGAAAAGGGAAGAGGTGTAAGACAGTGACTGAGTATAGTGTGGTGTGCATCACTATCCATTTTCTAAGCACTAAATGGTAACCTGAACACAAAGAGTTCTCTTTCTTTAAAAAGATATGGCTTTATTTCTATCATATGAATCTTTTTTTACTAGCCTCTGATTTAAAACTATCAAGGTTTAAAAGCTAATGTCATCTGCCAAATAAAATTAAATCCCCACTTTTTTCAAAAATATGTTTCCAATACTTAAATAGTAACAGAAGCTCCTTAATACATACTTTACAACAAAAGTAAATATTAGTTAACAAAATGCAAATGGCCTTTCAGTAAGTTCCAAAACAAAAAATTGGAAGTTAATATTAAATCAATGAATTATAAAATCAAACTAATTTTCACACCATGCTTAAAATAATGCCCATATTTAAAAGACAGCTTACTGATTATTCTACCAATAGATTTTTTTGAAGAGTCAAAATTTTATTTAAACCAACATAAAAGTGCCATCTGATAGTAAAATCAAACTCTTAATTCAATATTACTGTTTCAGGAATCAACTGAGAATTTACTTCAGTTGACTGATGCAAGCAAGATACGCTATGCTGCAAGAAATGTTTCCTGCTTGGGAGTATGGATAAAAGAAGATAATTCATGGTGCCAGGTGTTAGGATGAGACTGACACAGCTGCAGGTGCAAAAATGACAGTGTTGCCACCAGGATCAACTGCAACTTGGTTCAGCTGCACTTTTCTTGCAAAGGAAAGAAAAAAACATCTTACCACTATTAATGTGGTATAAGGAAGTACTAGTAATCAAATATGAAAATGTGCATGTCAAGCAAGGATTAGCTAGGTGCAAAACTGTTAGGATCAAGCTGGGTTTGAACAGTTTAATGTTACATAATAAAATTTTAACATGTATTTAAAATATCTACTTTAAATAGTTACATTACCTTTTAGCATACTAAACATGCTAAAGACACACCAAAGTCACATAGGTGCCAATTATAATTCATAACTACCAATGAATTACGACTACTGCCTTACGTTTTCCAAGCTTATGTCACAAAACTCAGAAAATCAGCTACTTCTCTGGGTAATAATATGCCAATGACTAATTTATTATTACATTACTTTTTTTTGAAGAGTCTTTTTGGCAAGAATTTTAAAGAAAAAAAATGTGCCCTTGTTAACAATGATCAGCAGACCTCACTTGTTTCTTTGTAAAGATAGCCTTTTAGAGGCAGCTCTCCTTTTAAATGAAAATAGGGCAGCAGTTATGGTCACACTTTTTGTTAATTTAGTTGCCAGTCAGCCCCAAATCAAAAGAAAATAAGGCTGCAGAGTGTAATTAACATTCAGTTCGGTCGTTTTGTCCCTTGTCTAGCCCCCAAGCTTTGTTAAAATTGCCATCTGAATGCTGAAGGCTGTAGGGAAATCGATTTGATTCTAATCGCACCATGAAAAGAACATGATCTAACTGCTTTCAGCCCTCCGTAAATCTGTACTAGGTCTTTAGCACAATGCAACTTCCAATTTAAAAAGCACTGAATGTCTCGTCAATGACTTTGTGAAGAAAAAAGAACAAGGAGCAGACATAAAAATTCCAATAGTTGTTTAAGCATTAAAGTTCATTTGCATCACAGCGAACCTGAAAAGGGCTGACCTCTCAAACCGCCTCTCAGGTCTATGAAGTTGTAGCCTTGACAAGCTCACATTGACAGAGCTCATTGACTCTGAAAGGCTACTCTATCAATGGTGAAAAATGGCAATAGGTTCTACTCTGAGCAGGCATCTGCCTGCCCACCCGCTGCTAAACCAATGGCAAAACCGATTCAAAACCTGAATCTACCTTGTAATCTTTCTTTCTAGGGCCTTTTAATAATAGATTAAGATTACTATACAATTTGAGGTTTTACTTTTACTGATGATTTTGGGGGTTGGTGGATGATGAAAGAACTAGAGTGGAACAAGCTTTCCAAGTCCATTGTCTTATATTAATGTATAAAATAGTACCCAGAAGCTTAACACTACATTCTGCAAATACTTATTACTTAAAGAAAAAAATGTAGTTACCACCATCATTTCATCAGAAATTTAAACCCCTGCTATAATAAGGATAGATCTCATTATGATATATAGACACATTCATACACACAATTTTAAAACTTAAAAATATTTACTTTAACTTAAATCAACTACTAGTATTTGAATAAAAGATAATTATAAAGTATAAATCTTAAATTCCAAAATATTTATGTAGGAATTCTCAATTTCTTCTTTGCCTATAATTAGGAGTTTAATGATAGGGCTTGGTATAATAATTGTATCTTACAATATTTAAGAATTCTAAAACAAATAAGCCCTGATATGCCACATTCTGAATAAGCATATAAATATAAAATATTGCTACACACTTCACAGTCTGAAGTAAAAGCTGTGAATTAGCACCATCTAATCTTGCTATAAGACTTCTTTCCTGCTTGACAGGTGAAAAAAAAAAAGCACTTGCACGTGCAGCTTAATTAATCATTGAACTTGACATCTCAATGATTTACAGTGAGGAGCAGGTGAGAACATACAAAACCAGAAAGGAACCCTTGATTTGAGTGGAACACTTCTAGCACACTAAGGTGACAAGTATATAGATTCTAGCAGTCATTTAAAAAAAAGAAACTGTGCCAAAAATTATTTGTTAGTAACAACAAAAGCTCAAATTAAATAGAAAAAAAAAAAGGTTTAGCTACTGAGAATGTTTAATACTATGCAATTATTTTTAGTTAAGAAAACCAAAATATAGTTTCAAGATTAAATACAATACCAATTTGGCAGATACTTAAAAAAAATGACACTTCAGCATTTATAAAAGCTACTTAAAAGCTTTTAAACATGAAAAGAAATCACTTTATAAATGTAGTCATCCAGATAAAAGTTAAAGAGTTTATGTCCACAAGGATGTCAGGTAGCTATTTCTAATGAAATATAAGATTCAATAGTGTCAAACTCTACAATTGCTAACTGTGGGCAAGCAAACCTAATCATATAACAACCTGTCCTTGGTTTTTAAATATTTATTTCAACTCCAAATTCAAAACAAGCTGAAGCAAATTAACACGCATCAGAAAAAAATAATATGTATGGGATCTATCAACATGAAACAAACACCATCTTTCAGTATTCCGGGCCAGTTTCTAAAAAAATAAGTCATTTTTAATTTTCTTACGAGAATTTAGTGCTTGTGAAAAGCACCAGACTGATAGTCATGGGAACTAAAAATCTATTTAGCTGAAAGAACAGGGGAAAGGGCAGTGCAGGCTTTAGTGCAAGCTTCCCTACAGTGGGCCTTAATCCTTTTCACTGTTCACACCCTGGGGGTGAGGGGACAGGTTAGGTTCTTTACCAATGGAATTCTCAGTCTTTCTGCAAAAGATGATCAACAAGAAACGTAATTTTATGATGTATTCTTATGTCTAATTAAAAGGACCAAGACCACCAACTCACAACATGCAGGCAAAACAACTTTTTTGTGTGAATGGCATCATGTTACTAACCTGGTCTGGAAGTAGACAGCTCCAAGCATCTGGATCCCACCCATCTCCCTCAGCTCACTTTAAATGACCCTTTTCTTTCTTTTTTTTTTTTTTTTTTTTAAAAAAAAACCCCTTTCTTCATTTCCACACCTTAGTGGTTATATTTTTCTCATTGGTGAACTAGTTTTAATACAGCCATTCAGCTTTGTGAAAGTAAAAATTAACAAGAGATTTAAAAAATATCGTTTCAATTACTAAACAGGTATTAAACAGACTTAAGTTGAGCAACAAGTAGTAGAAACATAAGAATAGAAATTTTGGCTTCTACTTATATTGCCTTTGGTCCCTTTTAGATCTTTAGCAGAACTGTGAAAATAAGGAAAAACATGAAAACTGAAAGAGAACTAAAAGGGCCTCAGTAATTCATAAAATGGCTAATAAGGTAATGATTAATCAACAATATTAGATAAGACATACCCATATAAGACATATCTTCCAAAGAAGCATCTAAAGTAAGCTTATAACAGCAAAACACACATACACCTAGACAAACTCAATTACTGTAATAGAAAACTAAGATTTCCTGAAAATTCAAATTTGAGTTATTAGGTTCTTCTGTAATTTTTCCTAAATACTGTAACTTTCTTAGGAGTAAATTATTAATATTATTCCCTATAAACAAATTAAATGCCATTAGACATAAATGTCTTCCAGCACAGCAAAGAACCATTCAGAAAATCTTTAGGGTATTAATCTCCTACTTTGCCACCACTATTACTTAAGAGTTTCCTAATTCCCAATGACTCATTTATTCACAATCAATTGTTTAAACACATGGTTTTACAAAGAAGTGATTTTCTAGACATTACTAATAAAACCAATGGAAATCTCATGAATTTTAGAGTACTAAGAGCCAAAGAAAAAAAAGTTAAGTGTAGAAACTGTAACAAAGTTTCTCTTAATATTTCCCAATAAAATAGTATTATCAGTCATTAGAACAAAAAGATGCTATGATATGCTAACAAAATATATAGAATATCTCACTAACAACGATTTATAAAAGTTCATCTATTTTAAACCTATAATTAAAATGTATTTGAATTGGATTTATTCATACCATCACAAAATGGGAAAGAAAAATTTCAGATGTTCAATTCCCTACTTAAAACAAATTTTAAACTCCTGAATCTATAATGCATTAATTAACCTTTAAAATAATGCTTTCAATGTATTCATAATCTTGTTTTTAACTTACATTTTTCAAATAAGAATGCTATTCATCTTTAGACATCTGTGTAAACTGAATTTGTTAAGTAAAACAACGTTTTTAGCTGTAAGTTATTAGGAAGAAACCATATATAATTTAAAATGAATTAACATAGGAGAACTTAAGAAGAAATTATATTATTCGCTTCTGTTCATTCTGGATTAATTTGAGATTTTATATTCCAGTGATGTACAGAAAATTGGATAATCATATCACAATATTATACGTGAAAAACCTGGATTCATCAAAAACAAAAAAACTAGAATATGATTTCTCAAAAGGATTTTTAAACAAATTCCCTTCCTGTACATTAAAGGACCTTTTACAATTTTAATATGAACATTAACTTTTACATAATCTAGATATATTAAAACACCCACTGAAGTATCATATACTATTTACTAAAAGTAATATTTTTAGATGGAAATACACTAAAAAAAAAAATTGCTAACATTTTGTGAATCAAAAATAACCTCTTAGTACTGAGCAGTGACTTAATAGGTGCTAATCTTAAATAGAATTTCATCAAGTTTACAATCTAGGCTAGTGAGAGAATATTATCTTGTTTAGGTTATACTGGCTATGAATTATGAAAGATGGGGATTCTCTCTCTCCAGAAAAAAAGAAACATGTACACAAACATGCACAATTCAAAGGGTGTTTGTTATCTACTAACTCTGAGTAATATTTCAGAAAGTACTAACATTTTAAAAAACTAAAATTAAGTTTTGAGGTCCCCATCTGACCCACCTTCTGCCTGACCTATTTCCACTAGGCAATCTTCCCACTTGGTCTCAAAGGGTTTTTTTGCTTTCAATAATCTAGTCAAATAAAAACGCGCTTCGGTTGGGGCAGGGTGCAGGAATGGTCTCCTTGAATTTGGGCAGCAAATATGTTGCCACTATTGTTTAAAAAAAATTATCCAAAAAATTAAAAAATAAAAAAGTTTCAACTGATCACAGAATATTAGAAAAACCGTTCATAAGACAAAGGAATTTCACTAAGCAAATAAAATAAAAAGTATGGCTATCAGGAATTTTAAAAAATATATGTAATTACAAAAGGAAGAATCAGTGCTTAGTGTCAGGCCTCTAAGCCCAAGCTAAGCCATCATATCCCCTGTGACCTGCATGTATACATCCAGATGGCCAAAGGCAACTGAAGATCCACAAAAAAAGTGAAAACGGCCTTAACTATGACATTCCATCATTGTGATTTGTTTCTGCCCCACCTTAACTGATCCACCTTAACTGATCAATGTACTTTGTAATCTCCCCCACCCTTAAGAAGGTTCTTTGTAATTCTACCCACCCTTGAGAATGTACTTTGTAAGATCCACCCCCTGCCCCCAAAACATTGATCCTAACTCCACTGCCTATCCCAAAACCTGTAAGAACTAATGATAATCCGACCATCCTCTGCTGACTCTCTTTTCAGACTCAGCCCGCCTGCACCCAGGTGAAATAAACAGCCTTGTTGCTCACACAAAGCCTGTTTGGTGGTCTCTTCACAAGGACGCGTGTGACATTTGGTGCCGAAGACCCGGGTCAGAGGTACTCCTTTGGGACACCAGTCCCCTGTCCTCACCCTCACTCCATGAGGAGATTCACCTACGACCTCAGGTTCTCAGACCAACCAGCCCAAGGAACATCTCACCAATTTCAAATCGGGTAAGCGGTTTTTCACTCTCTTCTCCAGCCTCTCTCTGTACCCTTCAATCTCCCTGTCCAATTCCAGTTCTTTTTCCTCTCTAGTAGAGACAAAAGATACACATTTTATCTGTGAACCCAAAACTCTGGCGCCAGTCACGCACTTGGGAAGACAGCCTTCCCTTGGTGTTTAATCATTGCGGAGACTCTTGCCTGATTCTTCACCCACATTTCATTGGAGTCTGATCACCACGGGGACGCCTGCCTTGGTCATTCACCCACATTCCCTTGGTGGCAAGTCAACTGCGGGGACGCCAGCTTTGGCTGCTCACCCAAATTGCAGCCAAGGGCTGCTCCCTACCTCCCTTCTCCGTGTCTCTACCTTCTCTTACCTCCTTCACTATGGACAACCTTCCGCCCTCCATTCCCCCTTCTTCTCCCTTAGCCTGTGTTCTTAAGAACTTAAAACCTCTTCAACTCACACCTGACCTAGAACCTAAACGCCTTATTTTCTTCTGCAATACCACTTGACCCCAATACAAACTTGATAATGGTTCTAAATAGCCGGAAAATGGCACTTTTGATTTCTCCATTTTACAAGATCTAGATAATTTTTGTCGAAAAATGGGCAAATGGTCTGAAGTGCCTGACGTCCAGGCATTCTTTTACACATTGGTCCCTCCCTAGTCTCTGCTCCCAATGCGACTCATTCCAAATTTTTCTTCTTTCTCTCCTGTTTCTTCAGTCTCCACTCCAAGCTCTGCGTCCTTTGAATCCTCCTTTTCTACAGACCCATATGACCTCTCCTCCCCAGACTGCTCCTCACCAGGCTGAGCTAGGTCCCAATTCTTCCTCCGCTCCCCTACCCTATAATCCTTCTATCACCTCCCCTCACACCTGGTATGGCTTACAGTTTCGTTCCGCAACTCGCCCTCCCCCACGTGCCCAACAATTTCCTCTTAAGAAGATGGCTGGGGCTGAAGGCATAGTCAAGGTTAATGCTCCTTTTTCTTTATCTGACCTCTCCCAAATCAGTTAGCATTTAGGCTCTTTTACCTCAAATATAAAAACCCAGCCCAGTCCATGACCTGTTTCACAACAACCCTTAGACGTTTTACTGCCCTAGATCCATAGGGGCCAAAAGGCTGTCTTATTCTCAATATACATTTTATTACCCAACCCACTCCCAACACTAAAAAAAGCTCCAGATATTAGATTCTGGCCCTCAAACCCCACAACAGGACTTAATTAACTTCGCCTTCAAGGTGTAAAATAATAGAGTACAGGCAACCAAGTAGCAATGTATTTCTGAGTTGCAGTTCCTTGCCTCCACTGTGAGACAAACTCCAGCCACATCTCCAGCACATCAAACGCCCAAACCGCAGCTGCCAGGGGTTCCTCCAGAACCTCCTCCCCCAGGAGCTGGCTACAAGTGCCGGAAATCTGGCCACTGGGCCAAGGAATGCCCACAGCCTGGGATTCCTCCTAAGCCGTGTCCCAGCTGTATAGGACCCCACTGGATATCAGACTATCCAACTCACCGGCAGCCACTCCCAGAGCCCCTGGAACTCTGGCCCAAGGCTCTCTCTGACTGACTCCTTCCCAGATCTTCTCGGCTTAGCGGCTGAAGACTGACGCTGCCCAATTGTCTCAGAAGCTTCCTGGACCATCACAGATGCTTTGGGTAACCCTTACAGTGGAGGGTAAGTCCAACCCCTTCTAAATTAATACGGAGGCTACCCACTCCACATTACCTTCTTTTCAACGACCTGTTTCCCTTGCCCCCCATGTATTGACGGCCAGGCTTCTAAACCTCTTAAAACTCCCCAATTCTGATGCCAGCTTGGACAACATTCTTTTATGCACTCCTTTTTAGTTATCCCCACCTGCCCAGCTCCCTTATTAGGTCGAGACATTTTAACTAAATTATCTGCTTCCCTGACTATTCCTAACCTACAGCCACACCTCATTGCCACCCTTTTTCCCAACCCAATGCCTCCTTGGCATCTTCCTCTTGTATCCGCCACCTTAACCCACAGGTATGGGACACCTCTACTCCCTCCCTGGGAATGGATCACATGCCCCTTAACATCCTATTAAAACCTAATCACCCTTACCCTGCTCAACGCCAATATCCCATCCCACAGCACGCTTTAAAAGGATTAAAGCCTGTTATCACTTACTTGTTACAGCATGGCCTTTTAAAGCCTATAAACTCTCCTTACAATTCCCCCATTTTACCTGTCCAAAAACCACACAAGTCTTGTAAGGTTAGTTCAGGTTCTGCGCCTTATCAACCAAATTGTCTTGCCTACCCACGCCGTGGTGCCAAACCCATATTCTCTCCTATCCTCAATACCTCCCTCTACAACCCATTATTCTATTCTAGCAAACCTAGCTGACCCTAGATTCTAACTCCTTTTGCCACTCCTCTTTCCGTTCCTTAAAAACAGCCCTAGAAGCTGCCCCCACGCTAGCTCTCCCGAACTCATCCCAACCCTTTTCATTACACACAGCCGAAGTACAGAGCTGTTGGGTCAAAATTCTTACACAAGAGCCGGGACCGCGCCCTGTAGCCTTTCTGTCCAAACAACTTGACCTTACTGTTTTAGGCTGGCCATCATGTCTCCGTGCAGAGGCTGCCACCACCCTAATACTTTTAGAGGCCCTAAAAATCACAAACTATACTCAACTCACTCTCTACAGTTCTCATAACTTACAAAATCTATTTTCTTCCTAACACTTGACACACAGACTTTCTGCTCCAGCTTCTTCAGCTATATTCACTCTTTGCTGAGTCTCCCACAATTACCATTGTTCCTGATCCGGACTTCAATCCGGCCTCCCACATTATTCTGGATACCACACCTGACCCCCATGACTGTATCTCTCTGATCCACCTGACGTTCACTCCATTTTTTTTCCCTACATTTCCTTCTTTCCTGTTCCTCATCCTGATCACACTTGGTTTATCGATGGCAGTTCCACCAGGCCTAATCGCCACTCACCAGCAAACGCAGGCTATGCTATATCTTTCACATCTATCATTGAGGCTACCGCTCTGCCCTGCTCCACTACCTCTCAGCAAGCCAAACTCATTGCCTTAACTCAAGCCCTCACTCTTGCAAAAGGACTACAGGTCAATATTTACACTGACTCTAAATATGCCTTCCATATCCTGCACCACCATGCTGTTATATGGGCTGAAAGAGGTTTCCTCACTATGCAAGGGTCCTCCATCATTAATGCCTCTTTAACAAAAACTCTTCTCAAGGCCACTTCCAAAGGAAGCTGGAGTCATTCCTGCAAAGGCCATCAAAAGGTGTCAGATCCCATCGCTCAGGGCAACACTTACGCTGATAAGGTAGCTAAAAAAGTAGCTATTGTTCCAACTTCTGTCCCTCTTGGCCAGTTTTTCTCCTTCTCATCAATCACTCCCACCTACTCTGCCACCGAAACTTCCACCTATCAATCTCTTCCCACACAAGGCAAATTCTTGGATCAAGGAAAATATCTCCTTCCAGCCTCACAGGCCCATCCATTCTATTCTGTCGTCATTTCATAACCTCTTCCATATAGGTTACAAGCCGCTAGCCTGTCTCTTAAAACCTCTCATTGCCTTTCCATCGTGAAAATCTATCCCTAATTCGCCACTCTTGACTCCCTCTTGCAGTGGATACATTATCTTTGCTAACAGGACACACTCCAATACTTTTACCCTGATGAAGTCCTATTCTTTACTTTTATACTTACTCTTATTCTCGTTCCCTTCTTATGCCACCCACTACCTCTCCTCAGCTATCTCCACACACTATCAATCTCACTCACTCTCTCCTAGCCATTTCTAATCCTTCTTTAACAAACAATTGCTGGCTTTGCATTTCTCTTTCTTCCAAAATCACCGAGGGCCCAACTTACTCACTGCTTAAAAAAAAGGGGACTCTGTATATTTTTAAATGAAGAGTGTTGTTTTTATCTAAATCAATCTGGCCTGGTATATGACAACATAAAAAAACTCAAGGATAGAGCCCAAACACTCACCAACCAAGCAAGTAATTATGCTGAACCCTCTTAGGCACTCTCTAATTGGATGTCCTGGGTCCTCCCAATTCTTAGTCCTTTAATACCTGTTTTCTCCTTCTTTTATTCGAACCTTGTATCTTCTGTTTAGTTTCTCAATTCATACAAAACAGTATCCAGGCAATCACCAATCATTCTATATGACAATTGTTTCTTCTAACAACCCCACAATATCACCCCTTACCACAAAATCTTCCTTCAACTTAATCTCTCCCACTCTAGGTTCCCAGGCCGCCCCTAATCCCGCTCAAAGCAGCCCTGAGAAACACTGCCCATTATCTCTCCATACCATCTCCCCACCTGCTGCAAATTTTTGCTGCCCCAACACTTCAACACTATTATATGCTATTTTTCTTATCAATATAAGACGACAAGAATGTCAGGCCTCTGAGACCAAGCTAAGCCATCATATCCCCTGTGACCTGCATGTATACATCCAGATGGCCTGAAGCAACTGCAGATCCACAAAAGAAGTGAAAATAGCCTTAACTATGACATTCCTCCATTGTGATTTGTTTCTGCCCCACCTTAACTGAGATTACTTTGTAATCTCCCCCACCCTTAAGAAGGTTCTTTGTAATTCTACCCACCCTTGAGAATGTACTTTGTGAGATCCACCCCCTGCCCCCAAAACATTGCTCCTAACTCCACTGCCTATCCCAAAACCTGTAAGAACTAATGATAATCCCATCACCCAGCTGACTCACTTTTCGGACTCAGCCCGCCTGCACCCAGGTGAAATAAACAGCCTTGTTGCTCACACAAAGCCTGTTTGGTGGTCTCTTCACATGGACACATGAGACACTTAGGGCCAACAGGTAGAAAAGGGGTAAAGGCCAGGCGCAATAGCTCATGCCTGTAATCCCAGCACTTTGGGATGCTGAGAAGGGCAGATCACTTGAGCCTGGGAGTTCAAGACCAGCCTGAGCAACATGGTGAAAACCCATCTCTACAAAAATCAGCCAGGTGTGATGGTGCACACATGTGGTCCTAGCTACTTGGGAAGCTGAGGTGGGAGGATCACTTGAGCCTGGGAGGTTAAGGTAGCAGTGAGCGTGTGACTGCACTCCACCCTGGGCAACAGAGTAAGACCCTGTCTAAAAAAAAAAAAAAAAAAAAAAGGAATTATTTTAAAAGCAAGAAGAAAGGAGTAAAAGAAAATCACCTGCTGATGGATGATAACAGACAACTGGAGAAACAAGAAGAGATAAGGAACCAGCATTTGTGGATCCTCACTTTGGGTCTGACCCCATGTTAAGTGTCTTGCTTTTATTACCTTATTTAATCTGCACAACAAGCCTATATGGCAGATTGGACTACTTTCTTTTTACATATAAAAACTAAAGCTTACAGAGGTGAAGAAATGTAAATCTGTACTGGGAAATGGTAGAGCTCAGATTTGAAACCAGGATTAAATGTCCTTCAATTTCCTGTTCTTTTCATCATGCTACAGAACTATTATAATACTATCACAAAAAAACAATTTTTGTAGGCCAAGCACCTTGGCTCACACCTGTAATCACAACACTTTGGGAGGCGGAGGTGGATGGATGGATCCCTTGAGCTCAGGAGTTTGAGACCAGCCTGGCCAACATGGTGAAACCTCATCTCTACTAAAAATACAAAAATTAGCCAGGTGTGGTGGTGTGCACCTGTAGCCCAAGCTACTTGGGAGACTGAGGTAGGAAAATTGCTTGAACCCGGGAGGTGGAGGCTGCAGTGAGCTGAGAGTGTGTCACTGCACTCCAGCCTGGGTGACAGAATGAGACTCTGTCTCAAAAAAAAAAAAAATAGAATTTTTATCAAGAACTTTTCTTTTTTTACAGATATGTTATGGATATTTTACAGATATTATCCTGAGACGAATAAAGGAATGGCCCTAGTATACATCTACTAAACAAAGTTGGAAAATAGAGATAATAATTCTTTATATACCTCCTCCTCTGCCCTTCACCTTTTTTATTTCCTAGTACACCAAATTCTGAGTTTTTGTCTTTTAAGTATCATTTTAATCTGTTTACTTCTCTTTCTTGTCTACTGTTATGCCTTTCTCTTCTTGACTAATGCAGTCACTTCACTGAATCCACCCTTCTTCCCTTATTTTTAAAATCTTAATGGTTTCACTTCAATTATATTTTGTTCTTAATTTCAAGGCCATTCCTGACTTTGTAAAGAAAAATTTTTATAAGTCAGAACTTTTTTACAAGTATTATCCTCAGACAAATAACATATCTATGACATACAAGTTATCTAAGCCACTAACAAGGCTATTGGCCTTGAATAATCAAGTTACTCTAAAACTATGATTAATGTGTTCAAGAAAAGAAAGTAGAAAGCTGGATTAAAAAAATGAAGAATTTCAAAAGAGAACTGGAATCTATTTTAAAAAACAGCAAATGGACACCCTAGAATTGAAAAATACAGTATCTCATATTAAAAACTGAGGTCACAGAAGAAGATAGGTGCAAATCTTTGTATAAACCACGACACCAATACTATGTTCTAAATATTTACAGAGAAATGAATGTCAGCCAGCTGTTGACAAAACACATTTTCTAAGGATTCTAGCATATCATGGCCGGGCGCGGTGGCTCAAGCCTGTAATCCCAGCACTTTGGGAGGCCGAGACGGGCGGATCACAAGGTCAGGAGATCGAGACCATTCTGGCTAACACCGTGAAACCCCGTCTCTACTAAAAAAATACAAAAAACTAGCCGGCCGTGGTGGTGGGCGCCTGTAGTCCCAGCTACTTGGGAGGCTGAGGCAGGAGAATGGCGTGAACCCGGGGGGCGGAGCTTGCAGTGAGCCGAGATCGCCCCACTGCACCCCAGCCTGGGGCACAGAGCAAGACTCCGTCTCAAAAATAATAATAATAATAATAATAATAATAATAATAATGCTTGGATAGTGTTACCATTTATCAATCAATTGGACAAATTAGGTAAATTATAACCTGATTCAGCCCATAGGCCTGAATTTCCTAACTCATGAAATCTTTTAAATTCCTTCCAAAGCTCTAAAACCTATCTCTCTGCTGCTAGGTATAACGTCAAATTTTAATAAAAAATAGCTTGATTTTTGTAGTTCTTTAAAATAGTGGGAAAAGCATGAGATTTTGAGCCCAATGATTGGAATTCTAGTTTGGCTTAACTTTATAAACTGGGGATCTCAAATAGGTTACTTCTGAGCTTCAGTTTTCTCATCCTTAAAATAATCTGAATATCTGCTTTTATAATTTTGTAAGAATACAGTACACATAAACTGATAAACTCCATCCCTGGTAAATAGTAAATAAGGACTCAATAATTTACTGATATTACCATATTTTCCACACAGGGTGTTATGAAGATTAAATTAAAAGAGAATGTATATAATGTGCCTTGCTAATAGCCAGTATACAATAATTATCTTTCTCTTCATTTTTTCCTTGTGGTCTATTATTTCATTGCATATCAACATACATTTTCCATTTTATAGCAAAATCTTTCAAGTTAAACATCAGGAATTTAGCAATTTGGAATACCTGGTATTATAAACTAAGTGTTTCTATCTTAAATTACATTTAAGTAGGTGTAAAAGTCAAACATCGACTGGGCACAGTGGCTCACACCTGTAATCGCAGCACTTTGGGAGGCTGAGGCAGGCGGATCATGAGATCAGGAGATTAAGACCATCCTGGCCAACGTGGTGAAACCCAGTCTCTACCAAAACACAAAAAATTAGCCGGGCATGGTGGGTGCATACCTGTAGCCCCAGCTATTCCGGAGGCTGAGGCAGGGCAATCACTTAGAACCGGGGAGGTGGAGACTGCAGGAGCCAACATCGCGCCCCTGCACTCCAGCCTGGTGACAGAGCAAGACTCCGTCTCAAAGAAAAAAAAAAAGTCAAACATCAAATATGATGTGAAAGTTTTTATTAAATGTAAAAATAAGATGTTTCTGATTTAATACAAACCATAACTCAAGTTTGTTTCTCTAAATTTACTCGACAGAAATTTCTCTAAGTTGTATTTTATATTGCTAGGTCTATCTGTACATTAGAACAGTATAAATATCCCCTGCACAAGAAAGATCAGGTTCCTGAAAAACCTCTGTAATAAAATCATATGAAAGTCAAGAAATATAGGGTAATGAAGATTAAGACCATTATTGACCACATGAATATTTGTTATATTTACCAAAATAAGGCAAATTGGATAGCATTCTAAAAAAAGTCATTGATTTTCCACATCTTCAATCAATAATAATAGCAGTTATAAGACTGTATTTCATCCATCATTCCTTGTTCACTAGAAATTCTTCGGGATTCCCACTTCACTAGAATTTCAATATAGTTTCGAATTTGTTCTGCCTTGTTTCAATATCTGTAACATGATGTATGTTAGAGGTATTTTTCTTTATCTGATTCTTCATCCAAAAGTTCAATTCCTTTCTCATTTTATGACTCAGAGTTACTGACTATAAATGGTCAATCCCAAACACAGAGTAAATCAGTTCTGAAAGTTTTGGATAACTTTTAATACATCGGTATGACTGAGTAAGGATATTTTATATTCCTCCCATATACCAATATTCTTAGCTTTCTGCTTATGATTCCCCCAGGTTCACTTTCCTTTGAATTTCTTTAAGTCTTACAAAGTTGCATTCTAACTTAAAACAAAACTTTACTATTCACTTCTCCCATTTAGATTCTCAACACTACTATACCCCTAGCCAGAGTAAGTCACAATTATTGGATAACTAAACTTGAACTTGAGAGTAAAGATACTCAGAAGAAACGTAACTAGAATCTCAACTAAAAAAAACATAGTGAACTGTATTACCATTTATTTGTATGCATACAAAATACTTGACATGAGAGAAATATAGACATCTTAGCCAACATTTCAAAAACTAAATAGCAATTATCTTTTAAAAAATTCAGAAAAGTAAAAACCTAAGAAACCTATATTAAAATATTTATTACAATGATGGTCAGGTGCGGTGGCTCATGCCTATAATCCCAGCACTTTGGGAGGCCGAGGCTGGAGGACTGCTTGAACCCAGGAGTTAAACACCAGCTGGGGTAACACAGAGAGACCTCATTTCTACAAAAATGTTTTGTTTTAAATTGGCCAGGCATGGTAGTGTGTGCCTGTAGTCCCGGCTACTTGGAAGGGTGAGGTGGGAGGATCACTTGAGCCCAGGAGATCCAGGCTGCAGTGAGCCATGATCATGCCACTGCACTCCACTCTGGGCAAGAGAGCCCCTATCTCAAAAGAAAAAATATATATATATATATATAAAAAAAATACATAAAATAAATTTATAAATCTACATAAAATATATATACACATATATGTTTATATTTACTAAAATGCTAATTCTTTTTTTTTTTTTTTTTTTGAGACAAAGTTTTGCTCTTGTTGCCCAGGCTGGAGTACAATGGCACGATCTTAGCTCACTGTAATCTCTGCCTCCCAGGTTCAAGTGATTCTCCTACCTCAGCCTCCCAAGTAGCTGGGACTATGGCCATGTACCACTATGCCCGGCTAATTTTGTATTTTGAGTAGAGGTGGGGTTTCACCACATTGGCCAGGCTAGTCTCAAACTCCTGACCTCAGGTAATCAAAGTCTGCCTCAGTCTCCCAAAGTGCTGGGATTATAGGCGTGAGCCACCACACCTGGCCTAAAATGCTAATTCTTAAGGTTTAAAATAAAAATCAACATTGAGAATTTTTTTTTTTTTTTGAGATGAAGTCTCACTCTGTCGCCTAGGCTGGAGTGCAGTGGCACAACCTTGGCTCACTGCAACCTCTACCTCCGCCTCCCGGGTTAAAGCAATTCTCTTGCCTCAGCCTCTTGTGTAGCTGGGATTATAGATGCATGCACCACTCCTGGCTTCTTTTTAAAGCATGGTTATAGAAATAGTTTATAGACCTACAAAGCTCAATTTTCAAGAGGACTACAGATTTTTGGAACTGGAAAGTATCTGAGAAATTAGCTGGCCTGTCCTTTGCTCAGATTAAAAGGAAAGGGGAAAAAAAAACCTAATGCTGAGAGAGGCTTTAAGTGACTCTCTCAAGGTCACCCAACTTCAAACATTGGTTTACTATCCTTTATACTGTATCACACTGCTCCTACAGCAGTAGGAACTCCTATTACTTATTCTAAAAGGCAAGATGCTTCTATTTATCAGGGAATCTTCTTCTGATTAGTAAGTACCATATCTTATGAAACATATGATCTTGCTAATGCCAGGATTTTAAAGTCCAGATGAATATATTCATTCAACAAATATTTATTGATCACCAAGTAGATGCTAGGCACTGTGAGAGCACTGAGGATACAGTAGTTAAGAAGACAAACACTGGGAATAATAATACTAAAATGATAATAACAGCAACTACATTGAACTAAGCACCTGCTATAGGCAAAATACTATATTAAGTAGCCTACATGTACTTACCTTTGTGTGTGTGTGTGTGTGTGTGTGTGTGTGTGTGTGTGTATGTGTGTGTGAGACAGAGTCTCACTATGTTGCCTCAGGCTGGAGTACAGCGGTGCCATCTCGGCTCACTGCAACCTCCGCCTCCTGGGTTCAAGCGATTCTGCTGTCTCAGCCTCCTGAGTAGCTGGGATTACAAGCACGCACCACCATGCCCAGCTAATTTTTGTATTTTTAGTAGACACAGGGTTTCACCATGTTGGCCAGGCTGGTCTTGAACGCCTGGCCTCACGCAATCCACTTGCCTCAGCCTCCCAAAAGTGCTGGGATTACAGGAGTGAGCCACAGGGCTCGGCCCACTTGCTGTAATTCTTAAAACAACACTACAAAGAAGGGTTTAGAGTGAGTGGATTGATAAGTGTCACAGTCCAAAGCAGCTAGTTCTAGCACCAAAATGTAAGTTCTAGCCACCACATGTTACAGGCCATTTCCCTATTCCTAAATGAATGATTTCCTAATATAATTTTAAATATAAATAAAAGCACAAAGGAGATGAAAATATGCAATATTTTTAACAAATCCATATAGAGACCACTTTTAGAAAGTGGCATAATTCTGGTTAGCGTATCTAAAAGAGTAAAGCATTTTTATAAAGGAGATAAGACAACTAACAAGGTTAAGAAGTTGGTGTATAAACAGTCTAAAACTTAGGGTTCCTTATTCAGACAGGAGGAAGGCTGAAAGCATATATAAACAAAGTCTATAAAGTCATTAAAGTTGCGATAGAAAATATATGTGCAAAATCTTAGAAGACTGAAGACTGAAACTAACAGTTGCTTAGGATGGAAGACAAACCAAAACAAAAACATACTACGGCACAGTATATAGTAAAATTATGAAACATTTCTTCAAAAAGTGAGCAGACTGAAGGCACATACAATATGTGATATCCATTTACTTGAATATGAATTTTCTAAGCTATAATACTATAATTCTGGTACAGCCAAGAAGCAAAGTATAACAAAAATAAGCTTTGCAAAGAAAATGTCATAAAACCTATTTAATAAAGCTGAAGCATTTTATTCACTTGTAATACGTTTCTCAGGCTCTTACAAAGAAACCTACTAAAAGATCAAAGTTTCCTGTTTTACTGACTTCTAAGCATTGATTACTCTTTGAAACCTTGAATTTATTTTCCTGCTTTTGTCTATCGTTTAAATCCACAAGAGAAACCATTTAACCTAGGCATCTGAAACAGTACCAAGCCCACAGTGCTGCTTCAGGAATATTCACTGAATTAACAAACGAAATCCAGAGAATAGCACACTGGCAGCATAAAGAAATGGTAGCCAAATCTAGCAATTTCATAGGATGAATATGCTTATCTTCCTAGAGATTATCAGTTTACTCAATGTTAAGTCATTTTAAATAGCCTATTAAAACAAATATATACCAGGTAATAGAATGTAAAATTCAAATTAATGTTTAATATATGAGATTTCAAATATATTTTGTGACTGCTGGTGGCTATTTCATATTTCCAGACCCTAAGGATACATTTTTATTGTCTTCTGCTATCAGAGCTACTTCATGAAAAACAAGAAAAGTGCCTACAAGCTTACCCTGTAGCCAGCTCTCCAAATAGACTATATGCTCTTTGAGGAGAATTTTATTTATTTATTTATTTATTTATTTATTTATTTATTTATTGAGATGGAGTCTCACTCTGTCACCCATGCTGGAGTGCAGTGGCATGATCTCAGCTCACCACAATCTCTGTGTCCCGGGTTCAAGAGATTCTCCTGCCTCAGCCTCCTGAGTAGCTGGGATTATAAGCACGCATCACCACACCTGGCTAGTTTTTGTATTTTTAGTAGAGACGGGGTTTCACCATGTTTGCCAGGCTGGTCTCGAACTCCTGACCTCATGATCCACCCACCTCAGCCTCCCAAAGTGCTGACTGCCAGCATGAGCTACCGCGCCCAGCCTTAGTAGAGACTTATACTATCCCTGGCACCTAACAGGGTACTTATATGTCAAGAGCATCTCTATAAAAAGAGGATATTTAGACTTCCATTTTCAGCCAAGATGTAGCAATGGACACCAGATTTACCTTCTAATCTGAAACAATCAAAAAAAGACAAAACATCTGAAATAGTTTTCAGGACATGGAAAATGAAAGACAGTCATCCCTGAGAAAACAGAAACAATTTGGACAAGCCCTACAATTTCCCAAACTCACTGACTTAGAGCTTCTAGGCCACAATGAATGGATGGAGAAACCAGGCAAAGCCTAGGGACTCCCTAAGTTAAAAAGACAGAGTGAAAGAATAGGAAGACTGGGGCAGCTAGAAGTCACAAAGCACAGTACCAGAGGAGAGTGCTGAACAGAGAACGAACTACAGGATCTGCAGATAGTCCTTACTGAATATCAAGGTGAGTACTGAGCAAGTAAAGAAACTATTAGAGGCAGATGAGATCCTGTGTAAGGCAAGGCATGGTGGCTCATGCCTATAATCTCAGCATTTTGGGAGGCTGAGGTGGGAAGATTGCTTGAGCCTAGGAGTTCGAGACCAGCCTGGGCAACATGGTAAGACCCCATCTCTACAAAAAATAAAAAATAAAAAATAAAAATTCTAGCATAGTGCCTCTTTCCACCAGCAAGACTAGAAGATGCTATAATTCAGAGTACCCAGGAGGGTCTTACTTCACGAGGACACTATTCTGGATCCTCAAGAAGTGAAAACCAGAATTACCATATTTCTAGGTATATACACAAAAGAACTGAAAACAAGTACTCAAATACATGCACATCCATGTTAACAGCAACAACTGCTAATGGAAACAGCCTAAATGCCCATCAATGGATGAATAAATAAACAAATTGTGAGATATACATACAATGGAATATTAACCCATAAAAATGAAGTACTGATACATGCTACAATGTAGACAAACTTGCAAAAAATTATGCTAAGTGAAAGAAGCTAGACACAAAAGGTCATATATTGTATGATCCATTTATATGAAATATCCAGAATCAATAAATCCATAGAGATAGAACACAGATTGGTGGTTGCCTGGGGCTACAGGGAAGGAATAATGGGGAGAAACTGCTTGATGGGTAAGGGTGTGATTCCTTTGTGGAGTGATGAAAATGTTTTGAAACTAGATAGAGGTGGGAGTTGCACAATACTGTGAATATACTAAACATCACTGAATTGCTCACTTTTAAATGGCTATGTTACATGAATGTTACCTTACTAATTATTATTTTCAAAAATAAGAAGGCAGGCCTGGCACGGTGGCTCACACCTGTAATCCCAGCACTTTGGGAGGCTGAGGCGGGTGGATCACGAGGTCAGGAGTGAAATCCCATCTCTACTAAAAAAAAAAATACAAAAATTAGCCAGGTGTGGTGGCGCATGCCTATAATCCCAGCTACTCAGGGGGCTGAGGCAGGAGAATCACTTGAACCCGGGAGGCAGAGGTTGCAGTGAGTCAAAACTGAGTCACTTCACTCCAGCCTGGGTGACAGAGTGAGACTCTGTCTAAAATAAATAAATAAATAAATAAATAAATAAGAAGGCAAAAAATGAGGCCGGGTGTGGTGGCTCCCGACTGTAATCCCAGCACTTCGGGAGAACGGGGCAAATGCATCACTTGAAGCCAGGAGTTCGAGACCAGCCTGACCAACATGGCGTAACTCCGTCTCTGCTAAAAACACAAAAATTAGCCAGACATGGTAGCGCATACTTGTAGTTCCAGCTACGCAAGAGGCTGAGGCAAAAGAATCTCCCGAATCCAGGAGGTGGAAGTTACAGTGAGCTGAGACTGAGCCACTGCATTCCACCCTGGTAGACAGAGTAAGACTCTGTTTCAAAAAAGAAAGAAAAGAAAAAAGAAACGAAACGAAACGAAACAGAAAAGAAAAGGAAAAAAAAGAAAAGAAAAGGAAAAGAAAAAGAAAAAGGAAAAGGAAAAGAAAGGAAAGGAAAAGAAAAAAGAAAAGCGAAAATAAGGCAAAAAATGAGAAAAAAATGTAAATTAAAAATCTGATGGAAAAAACAGCAAAATGAAAGATGAACCTAGCCATAATGATGATCACAAGAAACGTAAATGGGTCAAAATCCCTGATTAAAAGGCAGAGATTGTCAGACTGAATAAAAAAGTAAGACCCAACACTGCCTATAAGAAACAAACTTTAAATAAAAGGTACAAATGAGCTAAAAAAGTGTAAGGATGGAAAAAGATATACCATGCTAACATCAATCAAAAGAAATGGAATGACTATGAATATTAGACAAAGCAAATTTCAGAGAAAAATACAGGTCAATTTTATAATGATAAAGAGGTCAATCACAAAAATCCTGAAAATTTATATACCTAATTATAGAATACCAAAATACATACAGCATAAGCTGCATGAATAAATACACAAACCCACAATTACAGTCAATCCATGGAAATGCATTTAAGGAACTGAGAAACTGCCAAAAGTGGAAGTACTATTATTTTATGATCTCACACTACTGTAGGATAGATTCTGTTCTGCTACATCCTTGTCAACACTGAGTATAGTCTTTTAAAGAGTTTAGGTATGTGTCCTCTCTAAATCTCATGTTGAAATGTAATCCCCAGTGTTGGAGGTGGGGCCTGGTGGAAGGTGATTGGATCATGGGGGCAGATACTTCATGGCTTTGTGCTGAGTTCTCTGAAGATGTTTTTTTAAAAGAGTGTGTCACCTCCCCCAACCCCCTTGCTCCTGCTCTGCCATATGAGATGCCTGCCCCCTTTCATCTTCCACTGTGATTATAAGCTCTCTGAGTCCTACCCAGAAGCTGAGCAGATGCCAGTGCCATGTTTCTTGTACAGCCTGCAGAACCGTAAACCAATTAAACCTCTTCATTATAAATTATACAGTCTCAGGTATTTCCTTATAGCAATGGAAGAACAGACTAACATAGTCTTTTTAATTTCAGTCCTTCTAATAAGTATGCAATGTTATCATTATGGTTTTAATCTGCATTTTTCCTAATGATTAGTGATGTTGAGCATCTGAAAAGATGCTAATTTTTCATTTATATATCTTTTTTGGTGAAGTGTCTGTTCTAAATTTTTGCTCAATGTTTCTTGAATTGTTTTCTTATTGTTGAGTTTTGAGAATTCTTTATATATTCTGGATAAAAATATCTGCTTTGCAAAGATTTCTCCCAGTCAGTAGTTAGTCTTTAAATCCTCCAATAGTTTTCAAAAATAGAAATTTTTAATTTTTATGGAGTCCAATTTGTCTGGTGTTCTTTTAGGGATCGTGCTGTTAATGTTATACCTAGTAATTCTTCCTAAGCCCAGGTCACAAGAATTTTTCTCCCATGTTTTCTTCTAGAGTTCTATAGGTTTAGGTTTTACATTTTGAGTTAAACTTTCTATTAAAATACGGTTTAATGTATAGATTAAAGGATTTTAAAAAATGTATAGGTATTTAATTTTACCAATTATCTCTCTTTAAAAGACTGTTCTTTCTTTACTGAATTGCCTTTCTACCTTTGGGGGAAATCAGTTCATAAAGGGGTCTATTTTTTGGCTCTGTCTCTTCTGTTTATCTGTTTGTCTATCTTGATGCGAGTACCACACTACTTTGAGTATTGTAGCTTTATAATTATGTCTTGAAATTGGGTAGTTTTGGTTCTCCAACTTTGTATTCCCTTTTCAGAGTTGTTTTGCTTTTGTAGGTTGTTTGTATTTCATATGAATTTTAGAATCAGCCTGTCAATTTCTACACAAAAAAAAGTCCTGTTGGGAATTTACTTTGGATTGCACTGAATCTATGGATCAGTTTGGAGAAATTGGCCACTTAAAAGTATTTCCTCACTAGACGCGGTGGCTCATGCCTGTAATCCAAACACTTTGGGAGGCTGAGGCGGACGGATCACCTCAGGTCGGGAGTTCGAGATCAACCTGACCAACACTGAGAAACACTGTCTCTACTAGAAACATAAAATTAGCCAGGTGTGGTGGCGCATGCCTGTAATCTCAGCTACTCGGGAGGCTAAGGCAGGAGAATCACTGGAACCTGGAAGGCAGAGGTTGTGGTGAGCCACGATCGTACCAATCCAGTCCAGCTTGGGCAACAAGAGTGAAACTCCGTCTCAAAACAAACAAAAAATTTCCTCTTCTGACACATGAACCAATATTTTCCCCCATTTACTTAAGTCTTTTAAGTTTTTTTCTAAGTGATATTTTGTAGATTTTAGTGTATGTGTCTTATATATTTTTTTCAGCTTTCTCTGTAAGTACTTAGTATTTTTATGCTATTTAAAAATTGTATTTTTTCATTTTAATTTTTGATTTTTTGTTGATAGGGTACAGCTTTGCTAAACTCACCTGTTAGTTCTAGGAGTTTCTTTAAAGATTCTATTGAATTTTCTTCATAGACAAACATGTCATCTGCCCATCAAGACAGTATTATTACTATACTTGTTGCTTTTTCTGGCCTTACTGCCCTGGCTAGAATCTCCAGAATAACACTGATTAGTAGTAGTGAGAACATCCTCTTGGTTCGTTCTTGATCTTAGAAGAAATGCATTCAGACTTTCATTATAATTGTATGGTTTCTGTAGATGTCCTTTATCAGGTTGAGGAAGTTTTATTCTATTAGGTTGTGAGACTGTTAATCAAGTATAGATGCTGGATTTTGTCAAATGCCTTTTCTGCCACTTTAGAGATTGTTGTGTGGTTTTTCTTTTTAGTTTAGAAATATGTTGAGTTACATTCATTGCATTTTTGGTTGTTACACCAACCTTACTTACCTTCCTGGGAAGGACAATGTACTTGGCCATGTGTGTTTTTCTTTTCATGTTTTTGTTGGACTTGATAGGCTAAAAGTCTGTTTAGAAATTTTATATCTATGTTATGAGGAACATTCTTCTGTCTTTTCTTTTATAATATCTCTGTCTGGTTTTGGCCTCAGAGTAATGATGGCCTCATAAAGTGAGCTGGGAAGAGTTCTTTTCTCTTGATTTTCTAGAAGAGTTTGTGTAGAATAGGCATTATTTCTTCCTTAAATTTTGTAAGAATATACCAATAAAGGCATCTGGGCCTGGAATTTTCTTTGTTGGAAGTTTTTCAATTACAAATTCAATTTACTTAATTGATATGGGACTTTTCAAGTCATCTATTTTATCTTGGTTAAGCTTTATAGTTTCTCTTTTTCAAGGAATTTGTCCACTTTAAGGTGCTGAATTATAGGCATACAGTTTATAGTATTCATTAATCATTCTTTTACTATCTTTAAAACCTCTTAGTCTCGTCACCTGTTTCATTCCTAAAATTGTTAATTTATCTCTTCTTTCTCTTTTCCCCACTCTGGCTAGAGATTTATTAATTTTTTTGTTCTTCTCAAAGATCAGTTTTTGGTTTCACTGTTTGTTTCTATTGATTTTATGTTTTATATTTCATAGGTTTCAGTCTGACCACTATTATTTTTTTCCCCCTCTCCTTACTTTGGATTTAATTTCCTCTTGTTTTTCTAATTTCTTAAGGTGAAAACAGAGGTCATGGATTTGAGGCTTTCTTTTCTAGTGTAGACTTTCAGTGATATAAATTTCCTTCCTTGAACACTGCTGTAGGAGTATCACACAAATGTTGACATTTTGTGTTTTAATCTTCATTTAATTCATTCTGCTTTTAAATTTCCCTTTTGATTTCTTTGACCAATGAGTTATTTAGAAGCATTTTATTTAGCTTTCAAATATTTGGGGATTTTCTAGTGATTTTTCATTTACTGATTTTTAATTTACTTTTATTGTGGTCAGATAACTTACTTTGTATGTTTTGAATCCCTTTAAATTTATTGACTTGTTTAATTACTTTGAATAAGAACTAACTCAATGACCTGTATGTACTTGAAAAGAATGTGTATTTACCTATTGTTGGTTAGAGTGTTTTATAAATGTCAATTCGGTTAAGTTGGCTGATATTTGCAGGGATTTTCTGTCTACTAGTTCTATCAGTTATCAACAGAGTGGTACTAAAATCTCTCGTTAGGCTGTTCTTGCATTGCTATAAAGAAATATCTGAGACTAGGCAATTTATAATGAAGAGGTTTAATTGGCTCACAGTTCTGCAGGCTATACAAGAAGCACGGCACTGGCATCTGCTCAGCTTCTGGGGAGGACTCAAGGAGCTTATAATCATGGTGGAAGATGAAAGGCAGCAGACATTTCATATGGCAGAGCAGGAGCAAGGGGGTTGGGGGAGGTGCCACACTCTTTTAAAAAACCAGATCTTCAGAGAACTCAGCACAAAGCCATGAAGTATTGCCCCCATGATCCAATCATCTTCCACAAGGCCCCACCTCCAACACTGGGGATTATATTTCAACATGAGATATAGAGGGGACACATACCTAAACTCTTTAAAATACTATACTAAATGTTGACAAGGATGTAGCAGAACAGAATCTATCCTACAATACCATGAGATCATAAAATAATAGTACCTCCACTTTTGGCAGTTTCTCAGTTCCTTAAATGCATTTCCACGATTGTCCCACCACCACCACCACAAAAAAAAAAAAAAAAAAAAGAAAGCTAAACATACACATGACATATGACCACGGCATTCCACTCAGTAATTTTTACTCAAGTGAAAAAAAAAAGTGTCTGTCCATAAAAAGACCTGAACAAGAATATTCACAGCAGCTTTATTTATATAGACCAAAATGTCTATCAACAGGTAAATAAACAAATATGGCATATCCATATAATAAACATTATTCAGCAATAAAAGGGAATGAACTACCGATGCAACAACATAGTTGAATCTCAAAATCACAGTAAGTAAAAGACAAAAAGGGGCCGGCCAAGCATGGAGGCTCATGCCTATAATCCCAGCACTTTGGGAGGCTGAGGTAGGTGGATTGCTTGAGCTCAGGAGTTTGAGAGACGAAACCCTGTCTCTACCAAAAATACAAAAATTAGCCAGGCGTGGTGATGTGCACCTGTGGCCCCAGCTACTTGGGAGGCCGGGGTGGGAGGATGAGTGAAGCCTGGGAAGTCTGGGAAGGCTGTAGTGAGCCATGATTACGCCACTGAACTCCAGCCTCAGTGACAGAATGAGACCCTATCTCAAAATTAAATAAATAAAAAATAAAACAAGACGACAAAAAAGAATACATATTGTATGATTTCATTTAGATAAAACTCTAGAAAATGCAAACTAATCTATAGTGCCAGAAAGCAGATCAGCACTTGCACAGGGAAGTTTTTGGAAATGATGAATATGTTCACTATCTTGATGCACACAAGTGTATACATGTGACAAAACTCATCAAATAATATACATTAAACGTGCAGTTTATTGTATGTCACTTGCACTTCAATAAAGCTAGTAAAATATAAATAGAAGTTCTGAACATGCCATTACCAAAATACACTGTATTCAAGGCCGTAAAATAAAACTTAACACATTTAAAAGAACTGAAATCACACAAAGTATATGCTTTAACAGTAATAAAATTAAATTGGAAATCAGTAACAGAAAAGTTTCTGGTAAATCTCCAAATATTTGGAGGTTAAACAAACTTCTTGATAATCCACGAGTCGGACAGAAAATCACAAAAACTTTGAACAAATCAAAACAAAAATACTATATAAAAATGTGTAGGATATAGTCAAAACAGTGCTTTAGAGGGAAAGAGCATTAAATGCTCATATAAGAAAAAAAGAAATGACAAATCAATGACTTCAACCTCAAGAAACTAAAAAACAAGAGTAAATTATATCCAAATCAAGAAGAAATAATAAAAACAAAAAACCAATGGAAGTGAAAACAGAAAAACAGAGAAAATCAAGAATAAAGCAAGGAGTTTGCTCTCATCACTCCTATTCAGCATTTTATTAGAAGTCCTACACCGTGAAAAAGGGAAGGAAAAGAAAAAGTACACAGATTGGGAATAAAACTGTCATTATTTTCTGACAACATAGTTATCTGTGTAGAAAATCTCAAGGAATCCACAAAAAAGTTCCTGGAATTTAATAAGCGAGTTTGGCAAGGTTGAAGGACATGATGTTAATATACAAAAATCAATTGTATTTTATGTACTAGCAGTGAACAATTGGCAATCAAAATTAAAAAAGCAATTACCATTTACAATAGCAACAAACCCAAAGAAATACTTATGTATAAAGCTAATAAAACATGAGCATAATCTATATGCTACGCAAAAAGCTACAAAGCTCTAACAAAAAAAAAAGTCAAAGACCTAAATACATGGAGACTACGTCATATTCTTGGTTTGGAAGACTTAATATTGTTAAGATGTCAATTCTCTCCAATTCATCTGTAAATTGAATGTAATTCCAATCAAATACCAGTGTTTCTTATAGATATTTGACAACCTAATTCTAAAATTTATACAAAAAGGTAAAGAAATCACAATAGCCAAAACAATCTTGAAAAATAAGAAAAAATTTGAAAGGCTCAAACTACCTGATTTCAAGACTTACTGTAAAGCTACAGTAGGATGGGCGCAGTGGCTCATATCTGTAATTCCAGCACTTCGGGAGGCCGAGATGAGAGAATTGCTTGAGCCCAGGAGTTCGAGACCAACCTGGGGAACATAGCAAGACCCTGTCTCCTTTTTAATTAAAACAGAAAAAAAAAAAAAAAAGCTACGGTAAACTAGACATTGTGATATTTAATCAAGATAGACATATAGATCAATAGGGCAGAATAGAGTATGGAAAGAGACCTACACAGGTATCGTTGACTGATTTTTAACAATGTACAATGGCAATTCAAGGGAGAAAGAATAGTCTTTTCGACAAATGGTACTGGAAAACCTAGAAAGTCATATGCAAAAAAAAAAAAAAAAAAAAAACTTTGACCCATACCTCACACCCATATTAAAACCTGAGTTAAAATGGGTCACACACCTAAAAGCAAAGTAAAGAGATCATAGGAGAAAATTTTCATAACCTTGGTTTAGGCAAATTCTTAGATACAGAACTAAAAGTACAATCTGTTTTTTTTTTTTAAAAGTGATGAATTTGTCAAAAGGAACAACTTTTGTTCTGCCAAAGATATTGTTGGAGAATGAAAAGACAGCTACAGATTGTAAATATATATTTGCACATATCTGCTAAGGGATTTATTTTCAGAATTATATGAAGAACTCTCAAAACTCAACAAGAAATAACTATTTTAAATGGGCAAAATATTTCAATGAGCACTTTAACGAAGGTGTACAAATGGCAAATAAGCACATGAAAAGGTGCTCAACATCATTACTCATGATGGTAATGCAAATTAAAACCACAATGAGATGCTACTATATATCTATTAGAATGACTATAATTTCTAAAACTAACCATGTCAAGTCCTGCAAGGATGCTAAGCAATTGGATCTCTCATGCATTGCTGGCTGGAATGCAAAATGGTTCACCCACTTTGGAAAACAGTTTGGAATTTTTTTAATAAAATTAAACATTCACTTAGCATATAACCCAGCAATCCCCTTCCTAAAAATGAAAACTTGTGTTCACACAAAAACATGCATGTGAATGTTTATGGCAAGTTTTATTCAAAAACTGGAAACAACTCAATGTCTTCAAGTGATGAATGGATAAACAAACTGTGATACATCCATACAATGGAATACTACTCAACAATAAAAAAAAATAAACTATTAATACATAAGAGAAAATAGATAAATCTCAAATGCACTAAGCTACATGAAAGAAGCCAGACTCAAAAAGTTATATATACTATTTTATTCCACTTATATGATATTCTAGAAAAGACAAAATTGTAGGGATAGACAACAGATCACTGGTTGCCGGGTTTAAGAGTTGACAAGGGTTCAACTACAGAGGGACAGCACAAGTAAGTTTTTTACGGAAAACTGTTATGTATCATCATTCTGGTGGTGGTTACAAAACTCTATGCATTTATCAAAAATCACAGAACTGTATACAAAAATTTTACTGTATATTAAAAAACAATTTTCAAAAATAGGCAAAGGTAGTTAAGAAAAAAGGCAATTTGGCAGGTCTAAAAAACAATCAAAATAATAGAACAGGCTGGGCGCAGTGGCTCACGCCTGTAATCCCAGCACTTTGGGAGGCCAGGGCAGGCAGATCACCAGAGGTCAGGAGCTCGAGATCGGCCTGGCCAAAATGGTGAAACCCCGTCTCTACTAAAAATACAAAAATTAGCGGGGCGTGGTGTCGGGAGCCTGTAATTCCAGCTACTCCAGAGGTTGAGGCAGGAGAATCACTTGAACTGGGCAGGTGTAGGTTATGGTGAGCTGAGACCACGCCATTGCACTCCAGCCTGGGCAACAAAAGTGAAATTCCGTCTCAAAAAAAAAAATTAGCTGGGTGTGGCTGCAGGCACCTGTAATCCCAGCTACTCAGGAGGCTGAGGCAGAAGAATTGCTTGAACCTGGGAGGAGGAGGTTGCCATGAGTGGAGATCATGCCACTTGCACTCCAGCCTGGACAACAAGAGTAAAACTCCCGTCTCAAAAAAAAAAAAAATAGTAACAATAATAATAATAGAACAGAATAAAAACAAGGTCTTGGGAATAATAACAGATCATAAAAAGAGGGCACTAAGTTGGGGATAGATTTTTTTTTTTTTTTTTTTTTGAGACAGAACCTCCAACTCCGTGGTTCAAATGATTCTCCTGCCTCAGCCTCCCAAGTAGCTGGGATTACAGGCACGTGCCACCATGCCCAGCTATTTTTATATTTTTAGTAGAGATGGGGTTTCACCATGTTGGCCAGTATGGTCTCAATCTCCTGACCTTGTGAGGGGATGGATTTTAAAGGCAAGACAGAACTGCAGTTTTCCAAATCAGTGAATAATATCAAGAAAGTAAAAAAAAAAAAAAAAAAGAAAAGAAAGTAAAAACACTGAGCTGCGTATCAAGTATGCCTTTGGTCCTGATATGTCTTAGAGTCGGAGACCATTCTAAGCATATAAAAGGATTTCACATCACAAGTAAGAAAACAGAAATTCACAGGCTGGCAATTTTTTATCTCATGCCTCTCAATCGAGGGTTCTTAACATGCAGTACTTAGACAGAATTCTGGCAGTCTGTGAAAGTGAGTGAAATGAAAACACATCTTTTTAACCACTAACTGAAATGCATTACATTTCCTTAGGTCATGCATGTATGTAACTAACTGCAATAGACTAAACAGGATGTGTACCTTCATCACTTAAAGAAATCACAGATTCTTCCTATCATATTATTACCATGGATCTGTTGCTATCTTATTTTGTATGCATTAATAAACATATTTATAAATCACATTGAAGTTTTCTAGTATTTTGATAACTATATTTTATATAATCGGTTTCCTTTGTAATCCCATGTATTTTACCTTATACATTTAGAATACATTAAATGTTTTTAAATATATATATGAAGCATCTAAGATAGTATTCATAGGCTTCCCTAAACCATCAAAAGGATTTATGGCAAATAAAACATTAAAAATCCCTGCTCTAGAGGGGAACATCACACACCAGGGCCTGTCAGGGTTGTGGGGTAGGGAAGGGATAGCATTAGGAGAAATACCTAATGTAGATGATGGGCTGATGCGTGCAGAAAACCACCATGGCAGATGTATACCTACATAACAAACCTGCACGTTCTGCACATGTACCCCAGAACTTAAAGTATAATTTAAAAAAAAAAAGGAAAAAAATCCAAATTATTTTGCCCCCATCTTACAAAGCACCTCTTTCTCCAGGGCCTGTAATATCCTTCACACACGCATGAAGTGTCACTCTTACCATGGTTATATAACAGTTTACACCCAAGACACAGATATGTATGCCTTTTTTAAAAAGCAAGTCATGTTTGTTTATGCTCCCTGGATAGTAGTCCGTATAAAATTAAATGTATCAAATAAATATTCCATCTAGTCATATAAAATACAAAGAGAGACCTTAGACTGAACACTACAATGCTAAATGAAATGTACTTTCAGAAACTACAGATGAAATTAGCTTAAAAAAGTCAATCTTACATCTCACATAAGGAATTTAATGAAGGCATTTCAAAAAGGATCTCAAGTTGATAAGAATGCAAAGTTTAACTCATTTACCTTTATTTTCTAAATACACTGTACAAACACTGCAGTATCTTATGCTACTCATTTAAAGGTTTAAAAAAAGGGTATCAAAACAAAACCAAGCACAAACAAAAAAGTCAGATCTCAAAGGTATCTACAGTATTAAAACTCTTACGATTTTTTGGGTTACCTGATAGCAATTACCAATCAAGTGAGACATAGCAGGCACTGAAACAATGGAAATGCCCACATAGCAGAAGGGAGTGAGGGGATCCAAACTACAAGAGCAACAAAATCAACTGTGGATCCAGAGACGAAAAAATGTTCTGTGGTGTAAAGGTAATCTGGTGAGAACGATGGAAAAAAATAACCATTTTTAGAAAAAAGGAATATTAGAAATATTGAAGTAAATATCACAAAAGTCATTCTATTACAAAGGCATTAACTCCTTCCTATCAATAGAATGTACCAATTTAAAAACTTTTAGTAGGAATATATCTTCTATTTTGTAACAGAAATCAAGGGACAAAGAGAATTAGCTTATCCATACTTCCTACTCTTACTGGTTATCAAAACGTAGCCACAAAAAAAAAGTTCATTCATTTTCATCTTAACAAAATAACATTTTTGGCTGGGTGCAGTGGCTCACGCCTATAATTCCAGCACTTAAGAGACGCCAAGGAGGGCAGACTGCTCGAGCCCAGAAGTTCGAGACCAGCCTGGGCAACATAGTGAAACCCTGTCTCTATTTTTTTTAAATACATGTTTTTTAAAAAATAAAAAAATATCATTTTTATACATATAAATACCATTTTTAAAAAATTTAACAAAAATATAATGCATTCAATCTGTAATAATTTGTCATATCTCTACCAACATCTTAAAATTATATTTGTTTGTTTTTTGAGACAGAGTTTCACTATTGTTGCCCAGGCTGGAGTGCAACGGCGCGATCTCAGCTCACTGCAACCTCTGCCTCCCACGTTCAAGCGATTCTCCTGCCTCAGTCTCCTGACTAACTGGGATTACAGGCACCTGCCACCACACCTAATTTTTTGTACTTTTAGTAGAGACAGGGTTTTATCATGTTGGCCAGACTGGCCTTGAACTTCTGACCTCAAGCGATCCTCCTGCCTTGGCCTCTCAAAGTGTTGAAATTGCAGGCATGAGCCACTGTGCCTGGCCAGAATTTTTTATTATAAGTAGTCAAAATAATGAGTCTTTAAAATTATTATTTTTTTATTACAGAATCACTTTGTGCTCACTACAGAAAACTTGTAAAATATAAAAAGAAGAAAACAATGTCCCATAATCTTACCAACTAGAAACAACCATCATAACCATTTTATTTCTTGTAATGGTACTATCTTACTATTAGTAAGAATACTATTAATTAATACTTATTAACCACTTCCTTTGAGCTATTCAGCTAAGAGCTTTCCAAACATTTCCATTATACCTTTACAATAATCCTATTCAAGTAGTAGATGAACATGTGAATATTTTACAGTTTTGTCAAGTAGGGTTGAAAGAGGTTAGGAAATATGCCTAAGGTCATAGAGATAAATGGTAGAGCTGAAGCCAGCATCCTTGATCACTATACCACACCACCATCAATGTACAAATAGAGACAATGCTATACACTACTCTGCTCCTAAAATTACAAATATAATTTTTAGATGGCTATTTAATAACAGCACTTGGATATATAGTAACTTTACTGACTCACTCCTCTCCTGGATTCATGTTATATTCAGGATAGGTGATTCATTCAATATAAAAATAAAAACTAGATAAATGCAAGACTTGCTTGTCCACTTCTAAATTTAAATTATAATATATAATTCAACTTACCCTTTTACTGAGGCAAATAACTGGCCACATACTGCAACCTAACGTGCAGCAGCAACAAAGGCAGCCACAAAGTAGCCAACGTACATTAACGGGAAGGTTCTTCTTAAGACAACTGTTAACTCTGTTGATGCTGGCTTTAAATTCTTCAGGAGCTACCTAAAGAAAAATTTTAAGAAATAATAACAATGCAATATTAATGTCAAAAAACATGACTGATAAGCATACTTTTTTCTAATTTTCTCAGAAAACTGTCATTTTGAGGCATACAAATAGTACAAAAATGAGACACTCACTTTTCCAGTTAATGAAGAAGGGAATTCTGATTCAAATTTGTTGCTCAGTCCAAATCTATTTTTAAAAAATAAGAAGAATATGTTATTACATGTCACTGCTGCCAAAAATATAGACCATTTAATTTAAAGGTCAAGTCAATAGAAAGCATTTTCACATAAGGAGGAAGTTTGAGACATAAAATGGAAGTTTGAGATAAAATAACTGTAATAAGCAATTTATGAAATGTAACAAGCAATTATTTTAGCAGTTAAACGGAAACTTTTGCATAATGATAAGGGGCTGAATGTTAATTAACCAGCAGTATGTAAACAAAAATATAAATGGTTCATTTAATTTGAGCTACCACCTTTATATCTTAAAAAGTTAACTACAAAGCATATTATTTTAATGGGTGGGATAGCAATTTTTTCCAGCTTTTAATGTTATTGGTGGAAACAAACAATAGCTGTGAATTTTAGCAGGTGTCCTACACAAGCAATAAGATGAGAAGCAAAATGCAGGAAAAAGAGTGGGGAAGGGGAAGAATAAGGAAAAAGGGAGAGAAAAAATAAAAAAGTAGGAACGGACAAAGTGCTACCAAGAACTCTCTTAGGTTCCATTCAATACCTATTTGTCAGTGCATTAGATGGTATGAAAGAAAATGTAGACATGTACTATACCTATATCTATTCCTATTACCTAAAAGATCTTTTCTTGAATCATGGTTAAAATATTCCATGGCTTTAGAATTGATAAAAGATTTAAACTATTTTCAAAGAATGGTAAATATAACAAGAAGATAAAAGACAAAACAAAAACAACCTATTTTGCTTTTATCTATCAGAAGTCTACCAGTACTTGGAGAAAAGAGAATTCATTCAAATCACAACTATTGAGCACATTCCATGCAAAATTTCAATACAGGCTTTTATGGCTTTTACAGCTTCCTTTGTTTCCTTGAGAAATCACATATGAGACCAATTTTACTTTTATGTAATTTGAGATAATTTTGAAAGTTCATGTAATACACACTGTAAAGTTTCGAAGGGGGAACTCCAACTTTACACCTAAATCTAAACGGAATCTTGAAACAGGCTTGTTTTACTCATATCCTACATACACCCATTTCACTATTTCTACATTCCTCCAGTCTATAGTCATAACTCAGTGCAAACCACTCCAATCTGTTATCCAGCTTTCTCATCATCATCAAATTCAGGTTTATCTTTCCTGACGGACCTTTTCCATTCCAAACTCCTTTAACACTTTCCTCTGAAACCCTCAATCTGTTGATCTGCAGCTATCAGGATACCTCCTTACATCTTATCTTAAAAAACAAAACAAACCTTAAACCTAGTCATGTGCCATATAACAATGTTTCAGTCAGGACATACTTGAAGGTGGTCCCACAAGATTTTAATACTGTGTTTTTACTGTATCTTCTCTATGTTTAGATACACGAAACTTACCACTGTGTTATAACTGCCTACAATACACAGTACAGTAACACACTGTACAGGTTTGTAGCGTAAGGGCTATGGGCTATATATCATATAGCCTAGATGTGTAGTAGGCTACAACATTTAAGTTTGTATACACACCCTCTGTGATGTCTGCACAATGATGAAATTGCCTACCGACCCATTTATCAGAATAGTCCCCATAGTTAAGCACCACATACCTGTACGTATCTTCACTTTAACCACAAACCCTGTTGAAATGCCACTCTTTCCTTAGAAATCCTCAACTACAGTTCACTCCTGACCTTATCTATTCTAAATAACTTTACCTCCTGCACCTCCATCTAATTCAGCAACCTACTCACTGTGATATATTCTGCATATTGTCATCACTTGGGACTGTATCACCTCTGAAATTCTGAACTGTAAAATTCTCCTCTTACCACTGCCATCAATCATTTCATTTCTCCCATCCTTACTAAATTTGTTTTTTGGCCTCTGGTTGTAATTTACTACTTCCTACCCCTCCATAGCTCCCTATGACTCCATTTCCTTCCTTATTTGCCAGAACTACAGTCAATCATTTTGAACGTACTCCAACAAACACCCTTAATCATCTCTACAGTGTCCCTTGCCAACCCAGGTTCAATTAAATTATTTACTTTCTTCACACTGCCTGGAGCTACTGGAGAAAAATCACATTTATAAATGCATCACTATTAATAAATATATATATAAAATACATATCTTATTCCTAACCTCAGTGAGTATTATTTTAACAATATTTATTCATCCCCAATAAGTTCCCTTTTCCATACTCCGTAGTTGTGGCACCTGTCTTTAGGTACTCCACTTTATCCTCACAACATTTTTTTGCAAATAACCACAGTTGTCAACTCTGAGAGAAAAAAAAGTCATTGAATATAAACTGCTTTACCTTCCCTCCCTTTTATTTTTGGACTTACTTTTATATCTTCAGTAATTTTACCATCTCTCAATGGAGGAAAACTTCCAAAAACTAACCATTTACTTCTGGTTGCATCTCCTCTAGTCTTCACTGCATCCACTGTATTTCTACCTTGCTTCAGGCTACTTAAACACAGCCTACAAACCTGAATTAGTCTATCCACCTGAGACTGTGAATCCCTATTTCTTCTTCTCTCTCAATGTCTGATGGCATCTATTTCTTTCCCTCCTCAACTAATGTTTTGAAAGACTCCTTTACATTAACCATCTTTACGTTACCTCTCATTCATTATTCAAACTACCACAATCCAGGCTTTCCTACACACTTCTTTACTAATAAGACTGTTCTCATCAGAGTAGTAGAAAATCACTCTTTTCAGCAAGTCTTCTTTCATATAGCATGCTTTCTCCAGGCAAAGAGCTTGAACGTCAGAATTTCTTATTTGGCATAGGCCACAGCAAATATCTCCTTTGCTATGTTTTTCATCCCTGCCAAAACCTTCTCTCTTTTTTTTTCCAAATCTAGACCAACCAAAACAATAGTATCAGGTAGAATTTTAGCAAGACCATCCTATTTTATTAAATGGATAAGAAAAGTCACACTTCTTGTTTGATAATATAACTGTAAAATATCACCTCTAATGATTTATTTTTGACACAAACCACTTAATTTTGACAATACCTTAGTTCTGGTTTCTTAAGTTCAGCAGAAGGCAGAGACTGTTAGAATGAAAATGGCATATATGTTTTGCTTTCAATTGACAGCATTATAAATGTACCCACAAGTTTACATAAAAGTTTTTAAATATGGTAAAAATCATTTCCTTTATTCTAAGACAAAGTATAATTGGCTCAGCACAGTATCAGAAAGGCCAAGTTTCATCCAATAAAATAATAATTTGATGTACTTGAAAGAAGAGCAACGATTCCTGCACTGAGTAGGAAGCCAAACCCCCTTCAGACTCTAATAACCAAACACTCTACTAATCCAAAAAGCTAGAAGTAGCACTTGGATAATTTTTTAAAATATGATTTAAAGTAGGTGGCATCTTAATCCAGTTATCTACAAGACTAATAAAATTACATTTAAAAAATATTTTATGTTGGCAAGAAGGTCAAGATGGAAAAATATCACACACTATCAATGGAACTATAAATTGTTACAACCATTTCAGATTAATTTGGCACTGAAAATATTTATATCTTTGTCTCTTTAGAAATGTAATATTACCTAAAAAATAACTTGAAATGTGGATTAAATTTATGCATAAACAAGTTCATTGAATCTTTATTCACAAATATAAAAATGTATCTATAACATTTTAGGAATGGTTAATTATCTCAATATAACAGAATATTAAACAACCATTAAATATGAAATTTGTAAACCAAAAACATGGAAATATCATTGAACATAAACTTCTTCACCTTCCCTCCCTTTCATTTTAGATTTATTTATATATCTTCAGTATTTTTACCATCTTTCTCAATGGAGGAAAACGTTGAAGAAGAAAATTCAGTATATCATGATCTTAACTAAAAAGAACAAAAATCTCACAAGTTGATAGAATTTTCAGGAGTGCAATCTGGTAGTACGTAAAAGGGGTCTTAAAAAATATTCCTACCCTGGCTGGGTGTGGTGGCTCATGCCTGTAATCCCAGCACTTTGGGAGGCCGAGGCAGGTGGATCACCTGAGGTCAGGAATTCGAGACCAGCCTGGCCAACATGGTGAAACCCCGTCACTCTAAAAATGCAAAAATTAGCCGGATGTGGTAGTGGGCGCCTGTAATCTCCGCTATTCGGGAGGCTGAGGTAGGAGAATTGCTGGAACCCAGAGGCGGAGGTTGCAGTGAGCCGAGATTGCATCATTGCACTCCAGCCTGGGCCAACAACAGTAAGACTGAGTCTCAAAAAAAAAAAAAAAAAAAAAAAAAAAATCCTACCCTTTGATCCAGTAATTCTACTTCCAGAAATGTATCAAGAGAAAATAGCTGCAGTGGCACAGATATGTTAATGAATAATCAAGTATTCTGTAGTGTTATTTTACGGAGGGGGTATTAAAGACATTTTGTGTCATTTGTTGTTTTTTTAAATAACAGCTATTTTTCAGCAATGCATAGTTGCTGTTAACTAAATAATTGACGAGTATTTTATTTTATTTTATTTTTTTGAGACAGGCTCGTTTTGTTGCTCAGGCTGGAGTGCAGTGGCATGATCTCATCTCACTATAACCTCTGCCTCCCAGGTTCAAGCGATTCTCATGGCTCAGCTTCCCAAGTACCTAGGATTACAGGTGCTTGCCACCATGCCAGGCTAATTTTTGTATTTTTAGTAGAGACAGTGTTTCACCATGTTGGCCAGGCTGGTCGCGAACACCTGACCTCAAGTGATCCGCCCACCTTGGCCTCCCAAAGTATTGGGATTACAGGCGTAAGCCACCACACCCAGCAGACAAATATTTTATAACGTACAATACCATCCTAATTTTGTTTTCTTATTTGAATATTTTATTTGGCATTAACTAGGTATTTTAAGATAAGTAAACAGGGAAATTTGGGTTCACTAATCAACAGTTTTCTTGAATGCATTTCAATTTTTTCCATAGTTCAAGTCCATATAATCCTCTGTCCCTCTTACTTCAGTTTTTACGTCTTCTGTGTTCCTTATATCTTCTTATATTAACAATGTCTCCTGGCATTCACTACTGAACTATCATTTTAAATTAAGACATGTTTTGAACTCATAATGAATTTTGCCTTTTAAATGCAGAAATGCAAGAATCTGCTGCTTCAACTTGTTTTGCCCTTAATCAAAAATATATGTTCAATGTTTCTTTTCTTCTGAGTTACAGTGATATTTTTAACAGTGAAATATTTAAAACAGAAATATCTTATAATTAATTATAATACAACAATCTGAAAAGATGCTACACAGCTCAAAACCATGTATACTAGAGAGTGTAGTCTGTTACTCTGCATGCCTAACTAGGAACTCCCTATACTTTGGCTAACTAGATCACAAGTGGACATCTGCTTTAAGAACAGCTAATCCCTGGGCTGGCTAGCAGCACGTGGAATGGCAAGGCCAAACAGTCCTACCTAACTTAGATAACATTAACTAACTCAATTAGCTCTCTCTTGAGGTATCTGAACATAAGACAAATAGATGGTAACATGCAGAGCTGACAGAGAGAGGGCTTACAGAGAGGGCTTAAAATGAAGTCAAGATGTAGTAAAGCCATCGATAACTATAAGTCAAAATAAACTGAAGCCAATAGTAAGAAGAAACTGATATCAGCAGACAAGTAATGATGGGCCAGATGAGGGAGGGTCTTGCAGAACATTAAAAGGACTCTGAAGAAGATGGGGAACCTTTGAGGGGCCTGATACAGAGAAAAGACTTGAACTGACTTATGTTTTAAAGGATCACTATAGCAGATGTACCAAAATGACTGTATAAGAGGAGAGGCAAAAGTGGAAAGGTGGAGACAGGCGGAAGAAAATATATATATATATTTTTTTGTAATTTAGATGGATTCTTGCTATGTTGCCCAGGGTAGTTTCAAACTCATGGGCTCAAGTGATCTTTCTGTCTCAGCCTCCCATGTAGGTGGGATTACAGGTACATGCCAGCATGCCTGACTTAAGAAATATATTAAGTGTAAGGCAGAAGGGATACTGGCAACTCACTCCAGCCGTGTAGGTGGCAAAATAGGGCCAGATTTTGAAGACAGAGCCAAAATGTCAAGACAAAATGGATGCAGTGAAAGAGAAAGAGGAAAATCAAGAACATATCAAAAAGTTTTTGAGCTAAACAAATAGTGTCCTCAATCTGCCATCAACCGACAATGGAAGGCTGCCGTTGAAGTTGATTTGGGGTGTAGATCATGAATTCCATTTTGGATATTCTGGATTATGAGACATTCAACCTGTACAAATCCACAGATACAGAGAATTTTTATCTTCCTATAGATATGACAAGACCTATGAGCATATGAACTAGAAATTTCAAACTGAACACATGGGTTATACAGATGGCACATGCAGAGAGAGCTTATTTCCTAATGCTGAACTTTGAGTTCAATGAACTCAAATTTTTAGCTACTTTTGGAGATAAAGTCATAATTACGGAAAAAAACTAACAGGCTTTGATGTATATAAATCATGCTTTATGTTTATCTGGTTGATTCAACATATGTCTGAATATCAATGTAGCTCAAAGAGGATGGGATCTAATTGAAAGTATACTCCATTTATCCAAAAGATACAGAAACCCTGGAGTTAGAGACACATTTTTGGGTTTCAGAATAAATTCTAAAAATTTTAACTCTGTAACCACATTCTGAACAATATTTGAGTTCATCCGGTTTCATGAAAGTTTAATCTCATTCAGGAAACCAGTGAAATCAAAGACTTAATTCTCTAAAGCATGTGTTAAATTTACTCTATCATAAACCTCACCATTATACATAGTCTTATAATAATCTAGCATTAGCATTTTATTCATTTTTAATTATTAAGGTTATAATATCCATTATTAACAGATTACATATGTTGTTAAGCAGTGAAAGTTATACAAGTGTATACCCACGAAAATGCACAGTATAACTAACTTCTGATTATATAGGGATGCAGCTGATCTAAACAACTTTTAAATTTTCTGTACTGAAGAAAAAAATTTTTGTATATCTGATTTATACATATTTTAGAATATTCTTCATACTTCTATAACTCAAGAGCAAAAGAATGACGCTAAATTATGTTCACTTAAGCAAAATATATGGTTGAACTGATTTACAATACAGACTAACAAAAATATTCATTTCAAGTAACATTTATAATTGAGTAGTTTAGAAAAGACCAAGAAAGGAGACTGGGTACATAGGAACTCCACCACTGAACTAACCAAAGCCCACATTATGACTACAATGCAAGATCAAAGAGAATAAAACAAGAAGCTCTTGCAGGAAGCTCACTATATATAGTACATTCACTTTTTATCAATCAAAATAACAAAGTTAGGTAACCTTCAAATCCAACCAACTCTATCCAAGTAGATAGTGGGACAGAAAAAAAGCTTAAGGAGAAAAAAATTATTCTTCAGGGACATTGTGAGAACATTTCAGCTCCTGTGGATGCAACTGAGTTTTAAATGTAAGATATAAAAAACACAATTTTTTCCTCAAATCTAACGGATCATGTACTGAGGGCTGTCACATACCACACACCTTATAGCTAAAGGATATCACGTTTACGAGGGTTCCCACTTCAAAAATCTATGACCTTGTGGGACTCCCTCTAATTCCAGCACATGCTATTCTCTTGGCATACTAGCTGCCCCAGCAGCAGAACAAAAAGTGCAGGTATGCCATCAAAATAATTCCCAGTGAACAGTAAAAGTAGCCAGTTATTTAACGTCAGCCTACACAAAGCTAAAATTAAAAAATAAACAGACCAAAACACACACAACAACTGAGGAATCAGACAGCAAAAGTGGCCATTGCTATGTATTTCCATACATCATAGGAAAAGCTGTGAAATTTGATGGTTTATACCCAGAATTGTAATAACTCATTTAATCTAGAGATCAATACCCTAGCTAGGGCCACTATCACATCTTATGGAGGCTACTTCAATAACCTTCTAAATTTCATCTTAATCCCTTTGCAATCCTTTCTGGCCCCTACTGAACTCTCTAACCTCATTTCAAGACATTATCCCCTTTGTTCACTATATTCTAGCCATAATATAGAGGTATCCTTTCAGTTCCTCAGGCAAGTCAAGCTTGTTTTGGCTTGGAGTCTTGGTACCTGCTGTTCTCCAGATCCAGGGGCTCTTGACAGGACTCTCGTCCTTCCTAAATGTTAGCTTCCTCAGAGAGGTTCTCCCTAATCACATTATTTTCAATCACAGGATCTCATCCATTTCCTTCACTGCAATTTTATCAGACAAAATTTGTCTATTAGCTGTAAACTCCATGAAGGCAGAAACTATGTGTGTTTCATTTTGGGTTTCATTGTATACCTAGAGCCTTGTGCAATACCTGGCAGAAAAATGGTCATTTAACAAATACTCATTAAATTACTTATCAGGAAACCTCAATAAGACAGCTGATAATCAAAGATTAAGCAAAATATACTCTGATAAAACAAAATAAATATTGTAAAATCCAAGTACTAAAACCCAAGCATCGAAACCCAAGCATCTACATTCAACAATCAGAATGAACTTGTCTTACTTTATATGCATTTCTAATAAGGCTGGCTGTTTTACTTCCAAGTACAGCTGATCAATTACAAAGAGAGAGGAAAGTAAACCAAAAAGAACAGCCCACATATGAAATTTAAATGAAAGTCCCATTTAGAGAAGGTTCTCAAACTCCAACATACCTCAGGGCCACTAATGCATCACTGTGTACCAATCTCATAGCCATTTTTGATTAAATTATTCCTCTAGTCAATTAGATAATTCTGATCTATGCTCAGAATCTTGTTTTAAAGCAGAAAAGCATACATCACATTTTAGACTGACATCCCACAAAATGGTAAAGAGTAACCAAAAAATGTGCATGCAGGGTTAAACATCAAAGTATGTCATAAGTAATAATTTGTTGAATGCCTATTAATTAGATAAATTCTGACTCACACATAACCTCTAAGGTGGATATATTATCCTCTTTCCCAGAAGAAAAAACTGAAGTTGGGAAAGGTTAATTTGCTTATGGTTACTGTTAGGAAGTGACTGAGAATTGAAACCAATTTGCCTGATATCAAAGACCATACTTTTTCCACAGTACCATCTATTACTTCCCAAATATGTCTGACAGAATCACATAGCACTCTTACCAAAACTAAAAATCCCTAAACTCTTCCCTTCCAGACCCAAGATTCTGATTGGGTCAAAAGTCACACACACATACACAGCACACACACACACACAATCTTACATGGAAGACACTAAAAGGATACTTAAGAGCATCTGTTGCTACATGTTATATTTAAAGCTTAATTTTATTAAGAATAAAATCTAAATAGCTTTATAGCAGATTAGAAACCTAAGCCAGACATAGCTATCAGATATTTGAAAGATTTCTTTCTGAGTATACAGCTAGCCTAATATCCTGGGCCTTTAACCTGTTAACAGTATAAACTCCAGCTGGAAATCAAGAGTAGATCTCAACTTAATAGTATTATTCTTTAGAGTAATATTATTTATTTAAATTATTTAGAATAGTATTTGATTATTTACTATCATAATAATTACATATAATTTACTTTTCACCATTTAATCCCTCTTTTCTACTTAGCTAGTCATATAAAATTTTAAGTACTAATCAATTTCATATCCCTTGGTAGGTAAAAATCCAACACTGAACTCTTTGGACCAAAATGTCATATAAATTCTCAAATTTAGATACAGTAAAAACTTTGAAACCTCAGTTAATTATCATAGTTCTCATTTCTTCAAGAAAATCTATGTATTAAGAAGTTTTAGTAGTTGGTCCAAATAAAACGCACAGAATTTTTTCTTCATATTACCAAAGATATGTCCAAATTATAATCAAATTAATTTCCTCTCAAACTATATGGAATAAGAAAAATCTCTGGGAGGCCACACATGATGGCTTATACATACAATCCCAGCATTTGGTGGGGCTGAGACAGGAGGAACACTTGAAGCCAGGAGTTCAAAACCAGCCTGGGCAACACAGTGAAGCCCCATCTCTACAAAAACCAAAAAAATATTTTTTAAAAAAAATTAGCCAGGAATAGCAGCGTGTACCTGTAGTTCTAGCTACTTGGGAGACTGAGAAAGGAGGATCACTAGAGCCAGGAGGTCAAGGCTACAGTGGGCTGTGATCGGGCCACTGCCCACAAGCTTGGATGACAGGGCAAGACTCTGTCTCAAAAAAAAAAAAAAAACAACTCTTAAGAAAAAAAAACAAAAAGAGTTATCAAAAAAAACTACCTTAATTTGATAATTTCCTCACAATTACCAGATTCCATTTTTTAAAACAGAGGAGGCATTTATCTTTTCAATGTGATAAGTAGTTACAGAATATCGTTTGCCTTTGTTAGGAGATGCAGAAAGAGAAGAAAACAGTGATTCATTTGGCAATTCTGACAAAATCCAAAGATGTATACAATTACTTCGTTCATTTAGAAAATACTATAGGAACTATAGTATTCTAGACACTATATTAAAGAATAAAGAAAGATCAATAAACACAACCCCTGCCCGCAAGAACTTTATATCCTGTGGAGATACATTAATGAGGCCTTCAAAAATTTGAAAACAGAAAGCTTAAGCTTTAGAAATAAATAGAATATGTCTTAAATATTATGCTGGGTGGGAGAAAGAGGTAGGAATTATAAAGTTTAATGAAATTGTTTTATTGAAATGATTCTGTAATTTGGCAACTCACATTCAGGTCTCTTACTGCTAACCACAGCATCTAGTAGCAGTCCCGAAATACTGACACATTTCAAGACAATTTTTTACTAACTCTACCATTTGAAAAATCGATAAACACTAAGGTGTTCTTGTGATGTCTCTTATTCAAAAATCATCCCAATGTACTTTCCAAACATTTTCAAGTCACATTTCTAAATATTTAATCTTCCATAACATATCTGGAAGGAAAACAAGCAAAAAGTGGTTTCTGACAGCCATTGATAAAAACTGGTGTTGAAGGATAAGGAATTATTTGTGGAGATGGTAAGATTACACCTCAGAAGAGAGTACATGAAGACACAGTAAAATTACAAGGGAATAACATTAGAAACAAATCTCAGCAAAATAACTTGGCTCTATGACAGGGCTTGAGTTAGAAGTCAAAGAGTATACATACTCTAGGAAAGTCCCAAGTTTGATTCTGATATAACAAGGGTATAAAGTGGGGATGGGAGCAAATAATGTCTGTTATAATGATAGATTACCTAGGAAATATTGGCCTAAAACTACTTTTAAATTCTAACTTTTAGACTGACACATCTTTTAGAGTTATTACTGTGAAAAATGAAACTCTTCAATAAATGATCAACATATTTTGCAAATATATTTTGAAACATAAGGAACTCCGTAATTTTAAAATATTAACCAATCTGATCAAGACTACCTAATAGTCTTTTTACAGTATTACTGTTGCTTTTAGAAACTATTTTTCCTCATTGTCAGTTATATGAGAAGTCACCACGAAAGCAAAAAGAAAATCTACTTTTAATTGAATCGTAAGTGTAAGTATTTTAGGTTACATGTACCAAAATATTATGCAATAATAGGAATTTATCATTTATCTTCCTTCCTTCCAATACCACTTTCCTCAAAATATGCTTCTGCACAAGATTTCTCCATATTGCTACATAGAAATCTAACAATGAAGGGAAATATTATACTTAACAGAAGAATGTCAGAAAAGAATACTGATCATGAGAGAAGTATAAAAAATAAGTCTGATTTGGGGTCAGGATGAAAACATTTGTATTTTAAAAAAGGAAAATATTTGTATTAAAAGCCACTTTAAAGCAGACTTTAGGCAAATTAGACATGTTGCATCCTATGTCACAAAAATCTGATTATGCCTAGAGACCAACCTAGAGAATGGAAGGTAACTTTCTTTCTCACATCACCACAATGACATGCCAATCATGTCACGTGAGAATACAATAGTTTCTAAAAATAAACAGTAGTATTGTAATATATTAAAGTAGAAAAAAAGAGCAGAAATAGTCAACTGTAAAGGCCTACTCAAAGTTACATCTGTGAAAAACATATGGATTGATCTATATCCTTCCAGACTGATCTAGACTACAGATGATTCAGTTTACATGGTCAATTACTTTCAAATTGGTAAGGGAAGACTGCTCTGATCAGCACCTCAGTTAAAAAAAAAAAAGGTGGGGGAGGGGGTGTGAGGGGCAGTGACAAATTTAGCCAGTCTTACTACAACTGTTCTAATAGCTCCTCCCATTTATATTTAAAGCAAGAAAAACTGAATGTCCTCAACAGTCATAGTAACACATATGCACCAATTCTAAAAACCTTTATAGGTGCTAACTGGGCTATCTATTGGCATAGTGTGCTAGTGTGCCTGGGAATTATGCATGACAGAGCCATGTTAAAAAAAAAAAAAAAAAGTTTTGTATTATTACCTATGTGCCACAAAATAGGCTTAAGTTTTCAATGCAGAAAGATCCTTATTGTCATCAAAATACTTCAAACAGTAATTTAAGCACATACACATTGCTTAGAAATGGAAAAATAACACTAAAGTGAATCACTGTTATGTTTGACAACGGCAATTCTAATTTTTTAGTACTTTGTTTTACACCTGTTTCTCAAAGTGTAAAACTGTATCTGAGGAGAATAATAAAAACTAGTATCTACTGAACATAGTACCACACACGGCAATAAATTCTTTTCATGTACCATCTCATTTAATCCTTAATAATCTTAAAAGGTATCGACTGTAACTACCCCCATCTCAACTAAAGGTCATGAATAAACAATTTATCCAGGAAGTAGCTGAGATAGATTTTAACCCAGAGCCCAGAACCAAGATAAATGGGAGAAGAAGAAAGTTGCTGAGGAAGATCAGAGATTTAACTCCCAATGTAAAAAGGCATACTGTTTATTGAAGATAGATAGTCTCTCCCTATAACCTGGAATACTTTTCAATCTTGGCTACACATGAGAATCACCTGTGAGATTGTATTATTTATTTATTTATAATTTTAACTATCCATGCCTAGGACCCTCACTTAGTACCTGGCCTTCAACTGGCCTGGGGTAGAGCAAAGACAAGGGTCTTTTTTTAAAGTCACCCAGGATTCTAATGGACAGCTAAGTTTGAAAACCACTAATAATTCTTTGCTACCCTATTAATCTCTCCAGGTAGCCAACCACAATCAAGTTTACTGATTACTTAGGTTCTGAGCACTTTGTCCACTATTACATTTTCCACTTTCAACAAAGTGCTTAGTTTTTCTTCTCCTTAACAGAGGTAACATTACAACTACAGCGGCGTCTTTTTAAATGACAAGATTTAGCTTTTCTTTGATATGAGGAATGTAGAAGGAGGGATAGACGGCATGACAAAGTGTGGAAATCACTTCTTTAAGCATCCACATACTCCTGAGGCTTAAAACAATGCAAAAAGGTCATAAAAGTCAAAATAAAATCAAACGGCAGGTTATGAATTCTGTGATATATGTTAAAAGTTTAACATCCATGATATTTGGTTGTATTTCTTAAGCTGGTGACAACACTTAGAAAGTATTACTGTGGTGATAAATTCCACTGTCTTGTCATGGTGCTGTGATGGCAATTATGCAGTGTTTTTACCCTGTTAAGTCACCTGAATATAAACTAACAGGTGCTAAAGAAATCAAAGCATTACATAAGCATACTCAAACAACAATACGGCTGGTCATATGAGAAATGCAATTATTTTGCTGACAAACTTGTATGAGAAGTCTTACTGTTTCCCTAAGTTATTCACAGCACATCCCACTCACTCTTCACCAAAATATAATGAAGACTATTCCAGATATTTTCAGGCTTGCTGGCTCTTTTACTGAAAAAGTGAAGAAGTACAGAGATACCTGGCAAGTATGGAAGTTTGATCTATGATTTGAACAAGAGATCTAAAACGGGAGAGTATCAATACATCAAGTGGTACAAAACTGTGGACTTCATAGAGAAACATTACAAAACTTCCTGCTTCCGGACAGCTCATTATTTGGTTCAAGTCTTCACATTCCTTTATTTGTCATGGTCTTTCTGAAAGCTTTCATTCCTTATTGTTTAATACCAAACTTTTAATGTTACTAGTGGGACTTTCCAAATTAAGAAGCCCCAAGTTCGTGCCCCAAGGAGGAACTTCAGGACTACAGTTTTCCCTCAGCAACCTGAGCAGAGTGTATGTCCCTCACGTAGTTTTTTGTTGTTGTTGTAAACATATTTCTTTCTGCACATCTTAAATTTGTGTTCAACTATGTATTTTTATCACGTACAACTACAAGAACTTGCATCAGTTGTGCGGAAATGTGTGGAAGAACTGGGAGAACTGTGGGTATGTGTGAAACAGACACGACAGGGAGCTTCGCTGCCAATTGTCACTGGGGTCTCACACGACCCAGATCTGGCCTCTGAGCCATGTCACTGGGTGCAAAGGCACAGAGAACCACAGGATAACTGGGCGAGAAAACAAGGAGGCTCCCCGTCAATACACCCTGAAGGGGAAGGGTGGCCCGCAGGACAGACCCTAATGAAAACCCGTGCCTACTGGGATCGTCACATCGCCCGGGCCTGTAGGGCCTGCTAAAGGGGTGTGTGGAGGAGGAAGGACAGCGTCCGTCCCCACTTCGGAGACCCAAACAAATGAAAATAAGCCAAGTTCTCACTTCCTGGTCGCCGACTCTTTCCGAAGGCCACCGACATCCGACGGACACAGGGGAAACCGCGCTCCCGTGGAGTAACGGGGCCCACCCCAGCCCGCACCTCCCGCCCTCGCCCTTCTCCGGGCCTTACACGGTGACGTGACCGGAGCCGCGGACGACCACCGGGTCCGGCGAGTACTTGAGCAGCTGCTCCTCCAGGGCCCGCTCCTCGTCCTCCTCTTCCTCATAGATTTCGTCGAAATCCGCCATCCTGAGCCTCCGAGAGCCCCTGCCCAAAGGGGCCTGACTCCCGGGATTGGCGCCGGGGTACCCGCGGGCGAGGCGGCGGAGGCTGAGGGGGGGTCGCCGCTGCCGCCGGCTCCGAGGCCGCGGAGTTCGCTGTCGGCTCTCTCGGCTCCCGCTACAGAGGAGATGGGGTCGGGACCGTCGCCGCCACCGCCGCCGCCATTACCATCAGCAATAACAACAACACAATGTCAACATCCGCCCAGAGGCCAACACCTCCACAAGCACAGACGCCGCTGCCGCCGCCGCAGCAGCAACTCAGGCAACCACAGCAACAGCCTGAGCCACCCGCAGCGGGAGCAGCCGGCTACGGCATCGCGAGACTTCCCGGGCCTACGGGTGGGCGGGAGCGTGCGTGGGCGCGTGGGCGCGCGGACTGGCTGGCTGGCGGGCGGGCGGGCGCGCGCACGGGCGGCCTCGCGCGCTCCCAGGCCGCCGTCTTTCCTCTGCTTCCACCCGCGGACGGCGCCCGAGGCGCGCGCTCCCGCCGGCGCGGCCCCGCCCGCAGCTCCTGGGTCGCGGACCCGGGGGGCGGCGGCTCTGCTGACTGGAAGCGGTGACCTACGACTCCGACAACGCAGCTCGGAATGTCCAGTGGGACATTCAGTTCCCCAAAGTCATCTCTAACCAAAACAAACAACTGAAAAGAAAAAGCCCTGGCTGGAATAGACACATTTTTGTGCGTGCCATGCCGGTTTCTCTAATAATCGCATCTCGCTTTTTCTCAGGTTTTGAGTCTATGATGAGTACCAGAGTCTCTTTTTTCCCAATTTCAGGAGTCCAGCAGAGACATTGCAAACATGTGTGTCCACCACAGGATTTTCCAAGACATCTCCAAATTCAAACATCTTGTCCCTTGATCCCCTTAAATATAATCCAATATATGAGGCCAACGATGCTGGTATTTTTTTTTTTTTTTTCTTACAAGAAATCTCACAGTAGTCATGCTATGAAAAAAAAAAACAAAAAAAAAAACAAAAAAAAAAACTGATAAATTACCTGGATTCCATATTAGAAGACGCAGTTTCTTGCCCTAGCTCCCTCACCAAACATAACCTGGTTTGTGTTGTTGTTTCCTTAAAACCTTAGGGAATCCCTTTCCTTTTCTTACCAGTTCCTACCACAAAAAAAGACCTGAAAGAAAGGGAGGAGGGGAGGAAGAAAAGGAGGCAGGAAGGAAGAAAGGATGGAAGGACGAGAAAGAATGAAAGAAGAATGGGAGAGAGAAAAAAAAGGAAGGAGGGGAAGAAGGAAGGAAAAGGTTTAATGGAGTCTACTTATCTGCCTCGTAACAGTTGAAGGGTCACTTCGGGTACTTGGTATCATTAAGCATATAAACAGTACAGGGGAAGGGCTTCTGAGAAGAGAGTCCTGGACAGTGAGGACACATCATGGGAGAAGAAAGGATAGTTCTACTGAGCCCAGCGCTGGTCAGGCTATTCTCCAAGTGCAGTGTTCATGTCACAGTAGTCAGCTTTAGATGGGTCACTGTTGACGTGGAGAAAGTGCAAAGGAGGTCAATGAGGACAGTGAGAAATGCCAACCTCCTATTGGAAACAACTGAAGGAAATTGGTGTGGTTAGCCAAGAAAAGATGAAGGAAAACACAGTAGTTGTATCAGACTTATTGTATGCCTCCCTGGAGGATATTTGTTCATTCAACAATTATCTCCTGAACTCTAGCTATGTGGCAGGCACTGTGGGGGTGTGTGAATGAGGCACAGGCCCTGCCTTCCGGTAGCTTATCTATTGTTAAGGCAAGCAATTGTCATCTCTGCCAGGGGCTCCTGGAGGAAGACACAGGGAGTATCAGCGGGGCACACAGGAGGCAGCTTGGTCTGGTATTTAACAATGTGGGTTCTGGAACCTGACTACCTGGCCTTGAATCTCAGCTCTGCTACTTACTGTGCGACCCTGGACAAGTCACTCAACCTCCCTGTTCAGTACCTGCCCCTTTGGGATGCTCAGCAGATTCAAGGGCTTAAGATCTGCGAAGTGCTCAGAAGAGGGCCCAGCACACAATAAATACAGGGTGATAATAGGTGATGCTTAAGGCTCTGCAGCTTATCAACCCTATGAGGGTCACCACAGCATTATGTAATATTTAACTGCTTATAAAGCATGTGCATAATACATCATTTAATATTCCCCTAAGAACCTGTGAGGTGAGCAAAAAGGGTGTATTTATTTTCAGATATGCTATGTTTCAGAGATGCTATGATATGCTATACTTCAGAGATGCTATGTGGCTTTCTCAAGGCCATGTGACAATTTAAGATTTAATGGTCTAATTGAGTGGGCCAAGCTTTCCTGAATGTCTTTTTGTTTTTTTTTTAAAGACAGAGTCTCACTCTCTCACCCAGGTTGGAGTGCAGTGGCACCATCGTAGCTCACTGCAGCCTTGAACTCCTCAGCTCAAGCCATCCTCCCTCCTCAGCCTCTGAATTTCTTTCTTGGCAGGAGCCAGGAGACTAGTGGCTGCACTCAGTTAATGGAAGAGCTGCAAATGGGAAGATAAGAAAGAGAATAAGAAGGGTCAGTATATCCTGGCACAGCCCACACCTGTGGTCAAGATAAGGGGCTGGTGCCCCAAAGTATCTAAATCATCACATACCTGACAACTTCCCAAAGATGGAGGAAGCGACACAGAGCTCCTTAAAACTCTAGCACCTTCCACAGTTCCTGCTTCAGAAAAGGAGCTTAATAAATGTTATCTGAATTGAGATATAGTGTTACTAGCGCTCTTTCCAGAACACTGTGATTTAATTAGGCTTCAGAGGACTGTGAGAACCTCACCCTTATCTTCACACTGGCTCGATGTGGGAGAAATGTTCTTATTCTAAGATCTATTCAGCAGAGAGATCTTTGTAACTCCCACTGCCTGGGTATATGGTGCAGGGAGGGAAATGCCTTTTCTTTTTCTTTTTTCCTTTCTCTCTGTGTGTGTGTGTGTGTGTGTGTGTGTGTGTGTTTTCTTCTTTTTTCTGCTCTGAAAAACCTGTCAGAGCCAGCAAAAGGGTGTGGGACCTAGGAACAAGGCCAAAGGGGTGAGTGGACATGAGTCAAACATTTTCCTGATGAGAATTGACATCATAATTCCAACCCCCCACCTCCCCTCCGCCCCACCAACCTTCCAGGATCCAGTTTCCTGTGAAACTCCTTCCCCCAATTGCTTCCTGGAGACAAGCCGCTTTTCCAGGATCCTCTCACTCTGTGTCCAGGTACTCCCCTGCACCTTGCTAAATGCCCATCCCTCCATAGCCTCCTCTTCATTGGAGTTTCTCTTTACATTCTCGCCTCACATATTTTTATATTTACCTTCAGACCAAATGGCTCAAAACCAAACTAGATAACGTCTCCGGGCCTCGGGAGTCAGCAAGACTTGTTTTTAAGGCAAATATTCCTTAGTTAATTCCCTAGATTTGAAAACTTCCCAGTTCCATTTCTACCTCGCAGAATGGCCATTGGCAGCCTCACCTTTCTAAACTTCCTTTTCTTCATCTTCAAATGGAAACTATGTCATGGGTTTCTGGAGGATCAAATGAGATCATGCATGTACTATGGACTGAATTGTGTCCCCCATCCCCAAATTCATATGTTGAAGTCCTATCCCTCAATGTTATGGTATTTGGAAATGGAGCCTTTGGAGGTGATTAGGTTGAGATGAGGTCAAGAGGCTGGCGCCCTCATGATGGAATTTGTGCCCTTATAAGAAGAAATACTAGATAGTTTGCGATCTCTCTGTGCCATGGGGACATGGAAAGAAGAGAGTCATCTGCAAGCCAGGAAGAGGACTGTCACCAGGACCCAAATTATCAGGAACTGTAAGCTAAATTTCTGTTGTTTCAGCCACCCAGGCTACAATGTACTGAATGTTTATATCCCCCCAAATTTGTATGTTGATATCCTGGCCCTCAAGGTGATGGTATTAGGAAATATTAGGGCGTTTCAGAGGTGATTAGGTTATGAAGGCTGAGTCCTCATGAATGGGATTAGTGCCCTTATAAAAGAGGCCCCAGAGAGCTGGTTTGCCCTTTCCACTGTCTTCGAACACAGCAAGAAGACAACCATCTATACAAGGACGAACACCTTCACCAGACACCAAATCTGCCAGCCATTTGATCTTGGACTTCCCAGTTTCCAAAACTGTGAGAAATAAATGTTTGTTTATAAGTCACATAGTTTATGATATTTGATTGGAGCAACCCAAAGGGACTAAGACACAGTGTATGGTATTTTGTACAGCGGCCTGTTTGTGTGGAACAAAATACACTCAATGTGCTTTTTCCTGTTCTCCCACTTAACAACCACAACCAACACAGAAGACCTCTGTGACCAGATGTGTGGGGGGTTTTCCCCACCAACAAGCAAGCAATCTCAACTCTGCAGTGGGGCACCAGCTGTATGTCCTAATTCAATTCCAACACTCTCTACCTGGAGATAGCATCAAATCCTACAGGGTGAGGGCTCAGTGGGCAAGACTCCACCCTCCACTTCAAACACCAGTCAAAAGGCCAGGTCTCCAGAACTTCTGACTGACCGGCTATAAATTGGGGTTCCCACAACACCCTCCTCAGGTTCAACTAATTTGTTAGAGTAGCTCACAGAACTCAGGGAAACAGGTTTGCTGGTTTCTTAAGAAGGATATTCCATTTCATTTCATTTATTGAGACAGAGGTACAATCACCACTCACTGCAGCCTCAACCTCCCTGGGCCCAAGCAATGCTCCCACTTCAGCTTCCCAAGTAACTGGGAATGCAGGCATGCACCACCACACCCAGCTAATTTTTACATTTTTTGTAGAGATGGGGTTTCACCATGTTGCCCAGGCTGGTCTCCAACTCCTGGGCTCAAGTAATCTGCCCACCTTGGCCTCCCAAAAGTGCTCAGATTACAGGCATGAGCCACCACACCCAGCCAAGAAGGATATTTTAAGGGTTACAAATAAACAGCCAGATGAAGAGACACAGAGGGTGAGGTCTGGAAGGGTCCTGGGTGCAGGAGCTTCTGTCCCCACAGAGTCAGGGTGCTCTGCTTTGCCAGCACATGGATGAGTTCTTGTTCACCTCCCTGTAATCCTCCATGTGTTTAGCTGTCTGGCAGCTCTCAGAATCCTGTTCCTTCTGGGTTTTATGGAGGCTTCATTATGTAGGCATGATTGATTAAACCACTGACCATTGACTTAATCTTCAGCCCCTTCTGGTGACCAGCTCTCATCCTGAAGCTACCTAGGAGCTGCCAGCCTACAGTCAACTCACTAGCATACAGAAAGACATTGCTTTGGAGTTTCTAAGCATTTTAGGTGTTGTATGCCAGGAAACAGAGTCAAAAACCAGATACGTATTTCACAATATCACACAGCCCAAGCTGACTTGAGAAAGCATATAAACCCTCATTTGTTCACTCATTCATTCATTCCACAAACCTGCATTGAATGCTTCTCATGTGTCACACACTGTGCCAGGAACTAGGGATTTAGCAGTAAACCAAACACAGCCCCTGCCTTCGTGAGCATAAAGTCCATTGGGGAGGACTGACAGATAATTATAAAAATAAATAACTATTAGAATTGTGATCAGTTCTCTGCAGAAGCACAAGGGTCCACGGGAGTAGTAAACCCACCTAACTCACTCCAAAAACTCAGGATTTATTCTCTGGGAAAATGACATGTAAGCTGATGAACTAAGCAAAGGTATGGAGGTAAAGAAGTAGAGAGAAGAGAGGAGAAAGCTCCAGACAGTGGGAATAGCATGTTTAAAGACCTTGAAGTAGAAAAGAGCACAGCTCAAATGAGGTACAAAACAAACCCAGTGTGGATGGATCATAGTGAGGAAGGCAGAGCCAGACTAGAGTTGTGGTCAAAGAGGCTGGTGGAAACTTGGTGGCCTCTGTAAGAAATCTGAAATGCATGCCAAAAGCAAAGGAGCCGAGGATGTGAAGCCAGGCAGTGACACTATCAGGTGTGCATTTTTATTTTTTATGTATGTATGTATGTATTTATTTTTTATTTTATTTTATTTTTTTCGAGATGGAGTGTACTCTTGTCGCCCAGGCTGGAGTGCAATGGCACAATCTCAGCTCATTACAACCTCTGCCTCCCAGGTTCAAGCGATTCTCCTTCCTCAGCATCCTGAGTAGCTGGGATTACAGGCACGCGCCAGCATGCCCGGCTGATTTTTGTATTTTTAGTAGAGGCGGGGTTTCACCATGTTGGCCAGGCTGGTCTTGAACTCCTGTCCTCAGGTGATCTGCCCAACTCGGTCTCCCAAAGTGCTGAGATTATAGGCGCAAGCCACCATGCCTGGCCAGATGTGTATTTTTAAATCCCCAAATGGGAGACCAGTAGTCCAGCCTAGCCTGCATGCACCACTTGCTAGCCTGTTGTGTAAACGGCACACATTCTGTAACGACACCCTCAGGATTTTCAGTAAATCATATCCGCTCCATCCTCAGTACATGTGATTAGGTTAAGCTGATCATATCCCCAGTTCCAAGAGTGGGCGTGTGACCCAAAATTTGCAGGTTGTGCCCCAACCTTAGAGTCTTTGGTGCCCATGGTATAAGTGATAGAAAGTAGCACTACTGCTCCAATGCTTTAGGATTAATGTATGTGCAATACAACTATGCAAAAGGCCTTTAGGGAGCAACAGAGATCCTCTTCAGCTTCCATACAACTGTGGCCACTAAGGGAGAGGGAAGGAAGATGATTCAAACTAGGCTGGGAGCTTCCTGAGGGCAGAACCAATTATGCTTGTAGAAGAAGCTGAATGTGTACATAGACTGAGCATCCCTAATCTGAAAATCCAAAACTTAAAATGCTCCAATGAGCTTTTCCTTTGAGTGTCATGACAGCACTCAAAAAGTTTCAGATTTTGAAGCATTTTGGATTTTGGATTTTTAGATTAGGGATACACAACCTGTATAGCACACATAGTATTCCAAGCACTATTCTAAGCACTTTGTACAAACCAACCCACTTAGCCTTATAAGCCTTATAAGGATCCCTATAACAGAGGTACCGTTTTCATCCCTGTTTTAGACATTATAAAACTGAAGTACAAGGGAGTTAGGTAACTTGGCTAAGGCCACACAACTAGTAAGTGGTAGAGCCAGAACTTGAACTAAAATAGGATCTTTCCTCATCCCATAATCTTATCACTATGCTACATCAGTCTTAAACACTATCAGAGAAATATCTGGGTTCCTTACATCAGTCTTCCTAACACCTACAACAGTGCCTGCCATATAATTAGTGCTTAATAAATATTAAATGGGGTCAGGCGCGGTGACTCACGCCTGTAATCCCAATACTTTGGGAGGCCGAGGCAGGCAGATCACGAGGTCAGGAGTTCAAGACCAGCCATGGCCAGCATGGTGAAACCCCAACTCTGCTAAAAATAAATACTAAATGGATGGCTACATGCATAAAATCGTATTTTCCAGATCATTTCACACTGTGTGTACACATTTGGTTCAAAGTTGGTCTCTAAAATATTTTTATAATAAATCTATGAAATCCATGTGGTTTCTCTTAGATTTCCCTAGAATAATATCTAAATCTAAATAATAATGATACCTATAAAGTATCTAATTTAGGCTGGGTGCAGTGGCTCACATCTGTAATCCCAGCACTTTGGGAGGCCAAGACGGGTGAATCACGAGGTCAGGAGATCTAGACCATCCTGGCCAACATGGTGAAACTCCATCTCTACTAAAAATACAAAAATTATCTGGGCATGGTGGCACGTGCCTGTAGTCCCAGCTACTTGGGAAGCTGAGGCAGGAGAATTGCGTAAACCCGGGAGGCGGAGGTTGCAGTGAGCCGAGATTGCGCCACTGCACTCCAGCCTGGTGACAGAGCGAGATTCCATCTAAAAAAAAAAAGTATCTTTTAAACCAACACCATAAATATAAAATACAAGTTGTACTTAGCTCTCTTCACTACGATCTTTTAAGTTCACGACCATCTGGAGATTACTACTAGAACCATAGGTTCATAAAACCAGAATGAACCCAAAAGTCATCTGGCCCACACTCGCCTTTAAAACCATGTACCAGTCTACATCATGCGGTACTTCCTTCTTTAGCTGAACAACTACAATAATTGTATTAAATATCTATAGCATATTGAACATATACAAAAGTATTATGTTCTTCCACATAAAAGACTAGATTCCTTAAGGTCTAGAACTATGACTTAGTTATTCTTGTAATCTAAGCCCTTGATTATTGCCTGGAATCCAAGAGTCATTCACCACATCGTCATCTGTTAGTTCTGGTTCCTGTCTCTGAGGACACACAAAACAAGTCTACTTCTTCTATATGATGGTCCTTCAAATATGTTAAGATGTGTGTGGCTGGGCACAGTGGCTCACGCCTGTAATGCCAACACTTTGGGAGGCCGAGGCGGATGGATCACAAAGTCAGGAGATCAAGACCAACCTGGCTGAAACGGTGAAACCCCATCTCTACTAAAAATACAAAAAATCAGCCGGGCACCGTGGCAGGCTCCTGTAGTCCTACTTGGGAGGCTGAGGAAGGAGAATGGCATGAACCCGGGAGGCGGAGTTTGCAATGAGCCGAGATCGTGTCACTGCACTCCAGCCTGTGCGACAGAGTGAGACTCCATCTCAAAATAAATAAATAAATAAATAAATAAATAAATAAATAAATAAAATAAAGATGTTCACATCCCAAATCTTTTTTTGTTTTGAGCTAAACATGCCCATTTACTTCAACCATATTTCCTCCTGGAAGGGAGTTTCAAGTCTCTGCCTCTTTGCAGAGGCGGTCTCTCACTCCCATCAGCCTTGGTTTGGTCAACAGCCGTCTTAACATTTGGAGCTCTGACTAGATGGTGTGACTCACCTAGTGTGATAGCCAGCCGCCAGGATGGTCCCTGAGAGACTTATCAACTTGTGTGCAAGCCATTCTGTAGTTCCCTCCCACACTGAATAGAGGTGACCTGTGTGACCAACAGGATTTGTGAAAGTGACAGTGTGTGACTTCCAAAGCTAAGTTATAAAAGACATGACAGATTTTATCTTATTCCCTTAAATTACTCATTCTGGAGGAAGCCACTCACCATGTCATGAGGACACTCAAACAGGCCTATGGAGAGACTCACATGAACAGGAACTGAGGCTTTCTGCCACTCATGGGAGTAAGCCACCCTAAAATTGGATCCTCCAGCCCCAGCTAAGCAGCCCCAAATAACATCTTGACTGCAACCCCACAAGAGACCTTGTGCCAGACCACGCAGCCATTCACCAATTCCTAACCTCCAGAGACTATCAGAAATGACAAATGTTTATTGCTGTTTTAAGCTACCAAGTTTTGGGGCAATTGGTTATGTAGCAATAGATGACTAATACAGCAAGAATAGAAGAAAGAGGGACTTAGCCCTTTCTTCCTGACCCTGGATATCATAAGAAACAGTAGAAAGACAAAGAAAAATAGATCAAACTATTAATTTTTAAGGTCATAGGTTTTAGGCTGGGCACAGTGGCTCATGTCTGTAATCCCAGCACTTTGGGAGGCTGAGGCAGGCAGATTACAAGGTTAAGAGATCGAGACCATCCTGGCCAACATTGTGAAACCCTATCTCTACTTAAAAAAATTCAAAAATTAGCCGAGCATGGTGGTGCACGCCTGTAGTGCCAGCTACTCAGGAGGCTAAGGCAGGAGATCGCTTGAACCCAGGAGGCAGAGGTTGCAGGGAGCCGAGATAGCACCATTGCACTCCAGCCTGGGCGACAAGAGGGAAACTCTGTCTCAAAAAAAAAAAAAAAAAAAAAAGTCATAGGTTTTTTTCTCTTCTGTGTGTCTGTGTGTAAAATTTCTTAAGGGATATTTTTAATTAAGTTGTTTTATGTCTCTGTAAGTGCCATACTTAATTTACGTAGACACTTAAAACATGGCTTTTAAGACACTAGTTTTCACTTTTAAGATCTGAGAGGCACAAGCAATTTTTTTTGGCCCCTGAATGCATGCTGGGAAAATCTACTCTTTATTCTTTGGAACTGTCACTTGGAGCCAATGGCCTTTTTACACACCAGTGTTAAGATTTTCTGTAGTTCTTTGCACATGGTACAGGGAAAAGTTGGATTTAATAGCTATAATCATGTTCGCCTCACTTAATTGAGATTAGGAAGTGCCCAGCTTCATCTGGGAACTCAAAAGAGAAGTTGTTTCTATGTTTTGCCACTGCCACCTCCACCTACAATACACACACACACACACACACACGTGCACACACACACACGTGCACACACACAGGCCTTGCTATGGCGTTTTTTTCCCTATTTTTAATTTTTTCTTATATTTATATGATTTTTTTCTGATTATGTCTACTTTTTGAATTCATACTTTTCAAATGTCTTTCTTTTCTACTTTATTGGCTAGTATGTCTCAACCTCTTCTTAACCTGAGTTACTCTTATGTAGAACTAAAACGTTTTTAAAAATTCTCAGCTGGGCACAGTGGTGCACGCCTATAATCCCAACACCTTGTGAGGCCAAGGCAAGATAATTGTTTGAGCCCAGGAGTTTGAGACCAGTCTGGGCAACATGGTGAGACCCTGTCTCTGCAAAAAAAAAAAAAAAAAATTTAAATTAGCCAGGCGTGGTGGCATGCAACTGTAGTCCCAGCTACTCAGGAGGCTGAGGTGGGAGGATCATTTGAGCCAGGGAGGTCAAAGCTGCAGTGAGCTGTGATTGTGTCACTGTACTCACCTGGGCAACAGAGCAAGACCTAGGCTCCAAAAATATATAAAAATAAAATAAATTCTCTCAAGTCAGTTAACTTTAAGGTGTCAATATCCAGGGTATTACCTTACTCTCAGTAACTTTAAGCACATAAAGAGATACCTGAATTCAAGCTTTGAGGATCATCTGGTGACTCAGCACTTGATATATTTAAAGATATCAATGTGTCCTTTGAAGCTGTAATGGACTGTGAGGTAATCTGAAGGTCCAGAAAACTAAATACATGTTAGTTACTGGAAGAATAACTTAGTCTTGGAGAAACAAAAGAGTTTTAAGTGAACATCTTCAGAAATCTTGCTATTAACTTTTTCTGCTGTAGTTAATCACACCATTTGGAGGACATTTGGATATGAACATGTAAAGGAATACAATATCTTTATTCAGAAAAATAAGGGGAAAAATCAGGCAAAGAAAAAAGTAGAAATAATATTTATTTATTTTTATTGTTATTTTGAGACTGAGTCTCACTCTATCACCCATGCTGGAATGCAGTGGCTCCATCTCAGCTGACCGCAACCTCTGCCCACTGGGTTCAAGCAATTCTTGTGCCTCAGCCTTCTGAGTAGCTGGGATTACAGGCACCTGCCACCATGTCCAGCTAATTTTTGTATTTTTAGTAGAGACAGGGTTTCACCATTTTGGCCAGGCTGGCCTCGAACTCCTGACTTCAAGTGATCCACCCGCCTCGGCCTCCTAAAGTGCTGGGATTACAGGTGTGAGCCACTGTGCCGGCCATATTTATATCAGTGTTTACGTAGTGCTTAATATTTTACAAAACATGTTCATTTGCAATGTCACCTCTGACCCTCACCATACCCCAGTGTTGTAAACAGAGAAATATTCATCCCATTCTATAAACTTCAGAGAAAACTGAAGTTAAATGACTTACTCAGGCTGGGCATGGTGGCTCACACCTGTAATCCCAGCACTGTGGGCAGCTGACGCAGGAGGTTTGCTTGAGCTCGGGAGTTCAAGAACAGCCTGGGCAACATAGTAAGACCTCGTCTCTACTAAAAATTGAAATAAATTAGGTAGGCATGGTAGAGCACAGCTGTAGTCTCAGTTATTTGGGGGGCTCAAGCAGGAGAATTGCTTGAGCCAGGGAAGCCAAGACTGCAGTGAGCAATGATCATGCCACTGTACTCCAGCCTGGGCAATAGAGTGAAAACCTGTCTCAAAAAAAATAAAATTAATTAATTAATTACATTAAATTAATTTTAAAAAATGAGTTACTCAAGCTCAAATGACTCCTAAAAGCTGAAATACAGCTAAGGTTAAGGCTTCTGCTGTAGGTAAAAGTTTCCACTGCAAGGGACAAAAGATAAATAAGAAGGAAAAAAATATGAGCAACGAGAAAATAAAGCTAACTGGTTTTATTCAGTATAATGAGCAATTGTTGAGTGGTTATTTTTAAAGTCTATATGTTTTCCCAAAGATTTTACAATCCCATGATGATATTTAAGAAACTGGACATTTCTCCATCAGCCAGGAAGGACATTGATGCTGAGAACAATAACTACCATGGCTTCCACTGTCTTGAAGAAATTTCAGATGCACAGACTTCTGGCCAGGTGTCTGTGATTTCATATTGTCAGAGCATTTCTTGTAATGCTGGGGGTTGCAGCTCTTTTAAAGTTTACATGGCTGAACCAAGAAAGAAGACATATGCAGATTTCTACAGAAACTATGATTCCATGAAAGATTTTGAGGAGATGAAGAGGGCTGGTATCTTTCAGAGTGCAAAGTGACTTTGGAATGTTAAGAATGTTTTGGGATTGAGTTCCTCAGAAGTTTGTCACTGACCTATGTTCCTGAACTATGAAACATGAATATGTGGGCTAAGGAATCATTTGTACTGATAAATAAACAATTACAAATTTTAAAAAAGAAACTGAGGAAACTGGGTTAACTCAACACTTGTTGTCCTTTTTATCATCCGTGTAATGCAGCTAATTATAGTACTCATTCATAAAGTTGTTGGGAGGATTAAAATGAGATAATATATGACAAGTACTCAATGTTAGTTGTTATTGAGGATGTTGTTATTTTAATCAGGATGGACAAAATTCTAGATAAAGAGAAGATATGCATTTTCATGCTATTATAATCAGCCAACTATAAATTCTCTTTCTTCAGTTGTTTTTTCTAGAAAATGAAGGCAATATTCCTTTCTAGTTGCCTCCTTCACAGAAAAAATTCACCAGAATGAATCATGTTCTCAGCACCGTCAAAGCCTTGTAGAAATACAAGAAGATCCTGCAACCATTTTTCTCTTCCAGTCTTTTTCCTTGCCATTCTGAGCAAAGCCATACTGCAGGGTGGTAGTAAGGGTATATGAATGGTCATTCATTCAGACTTACATGGCTGTCTGCAATTTAAGAGTTCAATGGCTGAACTGGAAAGAACAGCCAGCATGATTTTATTGTTTTCTGAGATTTGTATGAACAGCTCACACTATCTATGAGAGGTTCATTGAGATGGCAATGCACCTGTCATCTAAGGAACAGACAGATTATTTTGCTGAGGATGAGCATAGTCACTAGCCTGTAAGAGGTTTCTGCACAAGAATATGCTTCTTCAAAATGTACTTGCAAGGCTGTTGAGACTACTGCTTACCTTAGACATGATCCCACTTTGGCCCGAAGATCCCACTCTGCCAGTGGGTGACCTGTTGTTCAAGGGCATATCACATGAGCAGGTGAGCATTCTTATTAGTGTCTCAGAGCAGCTGTCAATTCACAATTACAGCAGGAATGCTGACTAAACCAGAGACCATTCAAACCCACCTACACCCTGTGACATCAGCATGTGATTCTATTCTGCCCTTCCTGATTTGAGATGCTTTAGGAATGATGTAACTTGGCAAAGAAATTCTAAGTCAAAAATTTTTTTATCATAATCTCAGATCCCCTAAGAGTGATGCCAATCAACACATGAATGTAATGTTTCTCACATGTGGATTCTATAATTAGTGCTTACTAATAGATAGAGGTTTCTTCAAGTTACTGAAATGAGTTTACAAACTTTAGGTAGCTCAGGACCCTACCCTCATGTATATGTGAGATTTCATTTTTATAAATGCCACTGTCAAAGGGTCAGATGTTGCTTTTTATTCTCATTGCTAGGATGGTCAAAACCAACATTTTGAGCATCACAGAGCAGAGCAGTCCAGTCAGATTTAATCCAGTCAGATTAGGATCATACCATTAGAGAACAGTTCCGCAATCTTTTCTAATTCCTCTTTTGTTTCTGGATCATAATTAAAATAATATAGGAACAACCTTATTAATAAAGCTTGAATTATATTTGTCTGTATTGAGCTGGCCTTTCATCTTTCTGTCACGCAACCTTAAAAGATCTCTTATGATTTATTTATTTATTGTTTTGAGATGGAGTCTCTCTCTGTCCCCAGGGCTGGAGTGCGGTGACACGATCTTGCCTCACTGCAACCTCGACCTCCCGGGTTCAAGCAATTATCTGGCCTCAGCCTCCCAGGTAGCTGGGATTACGGGCATGCACCACCACACCATGTTAATTTTGTACTTTTAGTAGAGATGGGGTTTCGCTGCGTTGGCCAGACTGGTCTCAAACTCCTGACCTCAAGTGATCTGCCCACCTTGGCCTCCCAAAGTGCTGGGATTACATACGTGAGCCACCATGCTCGGCCTCTCTTATGATTTATAAACTATTACCTTTACGTTTTCCTGCATGACATTAAATTATAAAATCTTTGAAATTTTACTGTGTACTTTCTTTTCCAAGTTAGTGTTAAAACTTCGCCTTACAGAGCCGGGTGCGGTGGCCCATGCCTGTAATCCTAGCAATTTGGGAGGCTGAGGTGGGCAGATCACTTGAGATCAGGAGTTCCAGACCAGCCTAGCCAACATGGTGAAACCCCGCCTCTACTAAAAATATAAAAATTAGCTGGGCATGGTGGTGGGTGCCTGTAATCCCAGTTACTCAGGAGGCTGAGGCAGGAGAATTGCTTGAACCTGGAAGGCAGAGGTTGCAGTGAGCTGAGATTGAGCCACCACACACTCCAGCCTGGATGACAGTGCAAGACTCTATTTAAAACAAATAAACAAACAAACAACAAAACTTCCCCTTCTAGAAAACTGACTTTTATCCTTTGCTTTTTGTCCCATTTTTTCCTATATTCTCTTTCTCCTGAAATACATTATTTCTTTCCTTTCACCATAATCGTAGTGATCTTTTTTCTTTTTCTTATTTCTTTTACTAATATCTCAAAGGTGTTTTAATTGCTCACTGAAAACTTTGTTAAATTTAAACCAAGAGACATTTTGAAGATTAATGTTTAAGAAAATGTCTTCACATTTAAACTGCATAGCAACAGATATAAAAATATTTCTTAAAAACAGGAAAAATAAGCCCAATGCGGTGGCTCACGCCTGTAATCCCAGCACTTTGGGAGGCCGAGGCGGGTAGATCACGAGGTCAGGAGTTCGAGACCACCCTGGCCAACAGAGTGAAACCCCGTCTCTACTAAAAAATACAAAAATTAGCTGGGTGTTGTGGCACATGCCTGTAGTCCCAGCTACTCGGGATGCTGAGGCTGGAGAATCACTTCAACCTGGGAGGCGGAGGTTGCAGTGAGCCGAGACTGTGCCATTGCACTCCAGCCTGGGTGACAGAGTGAGACTCTGTCTCAAAAAAAAAAAAAAGAAAAATATTGGTCAAAGTGACGCGTATTCTATCCTCTCTGGGACATTGGTTAACAATTATCAACTGTCGAAATCAGCACATTCCAATGTGAATTTATTCTGAGAAAAATCTAACACGCTTCTAGAAAAAGCAAGGGGGCAGAGTAATAAGGTTTTTGTTTGTGTCAATTACTGCGCTTTAAGTTGCAATTAATGAAACTCAATTCAACTGTCTCAATAAACAAAAAGCTTCACTGATGGTTGAACTCCAGAGGTGGGACAGGGAAGGTGCGATATTATCAGGCCTCCAGCTCCATTTCTTTGCAATTCTCTAGGCTCTATATCTGTGTGTCAGATTCTTCTCTCTTCTCTGCAAAATGACTGCAGAAGATCCAGTCCTGTCATTTACACATTACACTCTTCAGAGCATAAGAGAGGATTAGTGTTCTTGAAATATCCCCCAAAAAGTTCTAAAATTTGCTTTATTGTACCTTTTCAGGTCATATGCCCTTTACCAAACCAATCAATCATTGTGGAAGGTATAATGTGTAATGATTGGCTAAGCCTAGATCACATGTTCTCCTTTGGAGCCAGAAGTAATGTCAATTTCCCCAAAATTACAAGACTGAAATAAAACATGAACACAATAGAAACAACTAACTGATGTTAATTATAAATATATTGGAGAAATATTGGCCTATACAACCTCTTAATTCAAACACAGTCTTGAAAATGGAGAAGACTTCAAACCTGGAGAATACGCATTGAGAAGACACCAGCCTAGTGACATTTACTATCACTAAAACTTAATGTAAGGAACCATTAAAGCATAAGTCCATTAGGAGAAATCTTATTCTGTTTTGTTCACCACTTTTCCCTAGTGCCTTGAAGTGTTAGACACATAGTAAGCACTCAATAAATATTGGTTGAGCTAAAGAACTATTTTCTAATGAAGAGTCTTTTATCTGAACATTAGCAAGCTTTGTTCTCAAAGGGAGGGAGGATCCATAAAACACTAAGGAAGCCCCTTCTGAAAATTAAAAAAAAAAAATGGGCAAAAGGGGGAGCAGCATTCAGCGCATAGCCCTGTACAAGGAGGAATGGAAAGACATCAGGAAAATACTAGAAACCGTTTCTGTCCTTTAAACAATGAATACTAAAACATAGTATACTGTCAAGATTATGAGCCACAGTCTCAAAGACATGGGCTTGATACACATATACAGTCAACTAATCTTTGACAAGGGTATACAAAGGAGAAATAATAATGTCATCAGTAAATGGCATTGGAAAACCTGGATATCCTCATACAAAATAATAAAATTGGATGCTTATCTTATAATATACACAAAAATTAACTAGAAATGGCTTAAAGTCTTAAGCTAGGCCAGGCACAATGGCTCATGCCTCTAATCCCAGCACTTTGAGAGGCCGAGATGGGAGGATCACTTGAGGTCAGGGGTTCGAGACCAGTCTGGCCAACATGGTGAAATCACATCTCTACTAAAAATACAAAAAACTAGTTGAGTGTGGTGGCACACACCTGTAATCCTAGCTACTCCAGAGGCTGAGGGAGAAAAATCACTTGAACCCAGGAGGCGGAGGTTATAGTGAGCCGAGATGGTGCAACTGTACTCCAGTGTGGGTGACAGAGGGAGACTGTCTCCACAAAACAAACAAACAAACACGGCAAAAAGACTTAAGCTAAAGTCTGAAACCTCAAAATTCCTAGAACAAAACATAGGGGAAAATTTCCTTGACATTGCTGTTGGCAATGAATTTTTTGGATGTGATACCTAAAGCACAGGCAATAGAAATAAAAAGAATGAAGTAGTACACTGCATCAAATCAAAAAGCTTCTGCACAGCAAAGAAGACAAGCAACAAATGAAAAGAAAACCCACAGAATAGAAGACAATATTTAGAAATCACATATCAGATAAGGGGTTAGTCTGTAATATAGAAAAATAACTCATACAACTCAATAGCGAAAGACAAAAAACTTGATATAAAGATAGGCAAAGGACCAGAATAGACATTTTTTCAAAGAAGATATACCAATGTCCAGCAGGTATATAAAATGTCCTCAGCATTACTAATCATCAGGTAAGTGCAAGTGAAAACCACAATGAGATATCACTTCACACCTGTTAGAATGATATTTTCATCCCTGAGAGGTCTCAGAAACCAAAAAACAATTTAAAAAATAAAATTTAAAAAAAAAGAATGCCTATTATCCAAGAGACAAAAGATGAGAGTCGGCAAGGGTATGGAGTAAAGGGAACCCTTATACACTGTTGGTGGAAATGTGAATTGGTATAGCCATTATGAAAAACAGTATGGCAGTTCCTCAAAAAATCAAAAATAGAACTCCTGTACGATCCAGCGATCCCACTTCTGTGTGTATAGCCAAACAAAATGAAATCAGTATCTCAAAGAGATATCTGCATTCTCATGTTTACTACAGCACTATTCACATTAGCCAAGTTATGATATCAACTTAAGTATTGTATTCATCCACAGTTAATGGATAAAGAAAATTTGGTGTATGTGTATATATATATATACACACACACACACACACCAAATGTATGTATGTATATATACCATATATATGTATGTATGTGTGTGTGTGCGTGTATATATATATATATTCAGCCATAAAAAGAAGAAAATTCTACCATTTGTGACAATGAGGACATTATGCTAAGTGAAATTAGCCAGACAAAGAAAGACAAATGCTATACAATCTCACTTATACGTGGAATCTAAAAAAACTGAACTCACAGAGGCAGAAAGTAGAATAGCGGTTTTCAGGAGCTGAGGCAGGGGTTTGGGGTGCAGAGTAAGGGGAAGAGATGGGAAGACGTTGGTCAAGGGTACAAACTTTCTGTTATTAGATTAAAGAGTACTGGGGTTTCGGCTGGGAGCAGTGGCTCATGCCTGTAATCCCAGCACTTTGGAGCCTGAGGCAGGTGGATCACCTGAGATCAAGAGTTCAAGACCAACCTGAGCAACATGGTGAAACCCCATCTCTACTAAAATACAAAAAATTAGCTGGGTGTGGTGGTGCACACCTGTAGTCCCAGCTACTTGGGAAGCTGAGGTATGAGAATCATTTAAACCCAGGAGGTGGAGGTTGCAGTGAGCTGAGATCGTACCACTGGACTCCAGCTTGGACTACAGAGTGAGACTCCATCTCAAAAAAACAAAACAAAACAAAACAAAAAAAAGAGTACTGGGGTCTCTATAGCATGGTAACAATGGTTAATACTGCATTGTATACTTGAAATTTGCTATCAGAGTAGATCTTAAGTATTCTTACCACACATGGTAACTACGTCAGATAATGGATGTGTTAATTAGCTTGATTGTGGTAATCATTTCGCAATGTGTATATATATATTAAATCATCACATATATACCTTAAATATATACAATTTTTATTTGTCAATCAATTTAAATATTTATAAATTTTATTTGATAAATACCTCAAAAAGCTGGGGAAAAAAAGGCTTAGGTTTGAATCCAGGTTCCACTGCCTATAAATTAAGACCTTGGGCAAATTACTCCTTTATTTGTTTCTTTTCTTTTTTCAGAGTCAGGGTCTCACTATGTTATCCAGGCTGGCCTTGAACTCCTGAGCTCAAGGGATGCTCCTGCCTTAGCCTCCCAACTAGCTAGGAATACAGGCACACACCACTGTGCCTGGCTTCAAATTACTTGTTTGAATCTTTGTTTTCTAATCTATAAGATGGGCATGATACTCTTCTCACTCTTTATTGTCATAGTTCAATGTAATAACATTAAAAAATGCTTAGTAGAGTGTCTGGCATGACAGACACTTGATGAATGATACTTTTTATCACCATTATTCTCATCATCTAAGAAACTTCAATTTGATATAGTCAAATATTCTATTCTACTCATCTACCTCTCTAAGTGAGGGCTACTCTGTAACATACTGCTATGGAAATATTAGGAATCTGCCCTAGGCCCAGATAAGTACTTTATACCCAAATGAGTATAAATTAAACCTTTGGTATAATATCTATGGGGAGATAAAACTTTAATTGCCATTAGGAAATCATTGGGGAATTTGGGATGATTTCATGTGTTTGTTTTGGGTTTGCTGTTGCTGTTGTTGTTGCTGTTTTTAGAGATGAGGTCTCACTCTTGTGCCCAAGATGGTCTCGAACTCCTGGTCTTAAGTGAGCCTCCTGCCTAGCCCTCCCAAAGTGCTAGGATTATAGGTGTGAGCCATAGCACCCAGCCTAAGTTTTTACCATTAGGAAGCAAATGTTTTGTGGAGAAGCTATAGTTTTGAATAGCAATTTAAAGAAGAAAAATAGATGATTGAGAAAAGGTAGAAGTGGAGAAAGGTGTCAATGGGAAGCCCCACATATGGTAAGATAACTATGTGTGCCATGGATCACAAACAAGCTAGCCTGGTTGAAGCAAAAAGGTTGATGCAGAACGTAATGGGATGAGGGCATTAGATAGGTAAGGAAGTGACAGATGGAAAATCAAGAGTGGTAGCTAATGATGATTGGTGATACTGTATATGATTTTGTGCACTGATATACCATTTTTCCTTTCTTTTTCCATCTACGTGGATCTCAAAGATGAGCAATCTTCTCTCTGGAGGTGGATAAGACAGAACATTTTGCAAGCCCTTTAAGTCCTTCAGAAAACACAAACATCCTGTGATCTGTCACTCAGGATTCTGACTCAGACTGGGAATCTGAGCAATGCTCTTGGTAATAGGCCAGGACCAGGCCCTAAACATCTGGCTGCTCCACTCCATGGATCTTTGGCATGTTAAATGTCAACAGACCTTGGGGATATAAAGTTGACTCAGTCAGAAAACATCTACGGTCTACATGGAAAAGCAAGTCTTTTGGAAAGAAAAGAAGGCAGGGTTTCTGAACCCTCCATCAGGATTTCCCTACTCCACTCTGTTTCTATTAGATGGGAGGGATGAGGAAAGAGTACTCCGGCACCTTTTCAAGTCATCTGGTGGTCAGGGCTATTTGTAACTCTAATCTCATATTCATACCAATCCATTCTAAATCCAATCCTATATTTAAAACATGCTGTATTACAACCTTAATTTGGTTTCCCATGTGTATTCCAGTTCTACTGTCAAGTGGTAAGTACTGGATTATCCCTAGATAGATTCACCAAAGATTATACAAGTCCTGAGAGGAGGGAAGTGAGACTGTAGAAGAGACTCAGCATCCAACAAATATATCACATAGTATGTTCAAACGACTCTAAGTACTACACCAAAACAATGACTTTCCTGACCACCATCCTAACCATAACCCCAACCCTGGGCAATTTCATCTTATCATATTGCTTCAAATATTATACATGCTTTAAATAATATAGGCTGATGCCATTTTTACCTCCACTCTCAATGTTTTTTTCTTTTTTCTTCTTTTTTGGTTTTTTTTTTTTTTTTTTTTTTTTTTTTTTTTTTTTTTTTGAGACTGAGTCTTGCGCTATCGCCCAGGCTGGAGTGATCTTGGCTCACTGCAACCTCTGCCTCCTGGGTTTAAGCAATTCTCCTGCCTCAGCCAACCAAGTAGCTGGGATTACAGGGATGTGCCACCATACCCAGCTAATTTTGTATTTTTAGTAGAGACGGGTTTCACTATGTTAGTCAGGCTGGTCTCGAACCCCTGACCTCAGGTGATCCACCCACCTCGGCCTCCCAAAGTGCTGGGATTACAGGCATGAGCCACCATGCCCAGTTCCAATCTCAATTTCTGTTAAATTCAGATCCATATTTCCAACTGCTACTCTACATCAAAAATTTCCTCTTGGCTATTTTTATAGCACTTAAAACTCAAAATGTTTATAACCAAATACTTTATCTTCTCCTGTTCCACTCACTCTATCTACAGTCTCATCTGAAACAACAAAAAACTGCTTATCTTTCATCGGTAACCACTGTATTTCTTAACACAATCATCTTCAATACAGACACCTGACCTAGAAACCCAAGTCCCCACTGACCCATTTGTCTTTCTGTACCCCTGTCCTATCTAATTAGTAACCAAGGCTCATTCGTGCTATCTTCCGAATTACTCTTGAATTTATTCTCTCCTCTCCATTCCCACCACCACTGATTAATGTGACATTTATCATTTCAAGTCTGGACTTTGGTACTGGACACTAACTGTCTCTGGTTTCTCTCTCTTCCAATCCCATCCTTTACAATGATTACAATATAATCATTTCAATTTTCTGCTTAGCGTCCTTCAAAGACCCTTTATCTTACTACAGAGGTCTTCATACTTCTTCACCTGCCACTCACACCCTTTGCTTTCTGCTACTAAGCAGCCCTTCCTGCTTCTGTCTCCTACATGCAGCTATTCCACCTAAACCTACTTAATGCATATCCATCCTCTGGGACTGTGCTCACTCATGAAACTTTGGCCTAGAAGTCTCTTCTCCTGCTGTTGTTGTTTTTACTCTGAGCATCTCCTAGAAATAGTTCAAGATTCAATCTCAGAGTCCATGATGCCAGCAGGAAGAAAGAACAGATGTCTCCTCCATGGTTCCACAGATTGTTGCATGCCACTATCACTTATTTGAATTCACTGATGGCTGTGCTTAGGTGTGCCACTGGGCCCGGCCCAGGGTCTAGTCATCTTTGTAGCCCTAGCACCTAACATATGTAGGCACTCAGTAAATAATGGTGAATTAAAATAAACTGAATTTTAATAGCAACTGTCTCCTATTTCCAGAAGTTCCTCTAACAATATGATGTAGGCCTTATATTTAAAAGTAGCCATTATTCTCATAAGTTTTATATTTTGTTGACAGCTAAATACACTAAGAGTCCTGTCTGGGTAAGGGTCATTCTGTGGCCAATTTAAATGGTATTGTGATTATATTAGGTCCATATTGTTTGGAATCTAACTAACTTGTCTGATCTCAGAAAAAGGGGAAAAAAAAAAAGAAGAAGGAGAAAGCACAGGTAAAAACCCCTCTCACGAACAGCAATGAAGTAGTTAACTTTGGCTACCAGTGCACCTTCTACATTCATAATTATTGTCACTGATGCTTTAGAGCACCCAGAATAGGGAAATAGTGTGCAACTGAGAACTATTAAATTCTAACAGGCTAAGCACAGTGGCTCACACCTGTAATGCCAGTACTGTGGGAGGCCAAGGCAGGCAGATCACTTGAGGCAAGGAGTTTGAAACCAACCTGGCCAATATGGTGAAACCCCATCTCTACTGAAAGTATAAAAAATTAGCCAGGCGTGGTGTTATATACCTGCAATCTCAGCTACTCGGGAGGCTGACGCATGAGAATCACTTGAATCCAGGAGGCGAAAGTTGCAGTGAGCCAAGGTTGTGCCACTAAACTCCAGCCTGGGAGACAGAGTCTTGCTCTGTCTCAAAAAAAAAAAAAAAAAAAAAAAAAAAAAAAAAAAATCAAACGGTAGCATAGAGACAAAATCTGTGAAAAACTAAACACTGAATTGTTATTTTATAAAGTGTTCCACTCCTTATCTCAAAATGTTTAAGTGCTATATTTTCCCCACTCACATAAAAAAGTAACCATTTATGTCATTAAAATGATAATAAGGAAATAACTCTTTTATTTTATTAAATATGAATGTCCTTAAGGAACAAGTATTATCTTTAAAAACCTGTTCAGAATTGGTAATTTTATATTTCCATCCATCTTCTGAATTATATTACCTTTTTATCACTTTTGTAGATTATTATGATAAATTCTTGCCTTACCAACAGCTATTGATTTTAATTATTGAGATACCAATGATCTTGTAGGGGGATGCCAATTATGATGAAATATCTGTGGAAGACAATGGTGCTGTGTATGCGTAGAGAATTAGGGACACTGTCTTGCTCAATCAATTTTCAGTCAATGAGCTCATCAGCTAAATCTGATGGACTGACAGAGAATCCAAACAGAGTAATACAATACTAAGACAGTAGTTGGTTTGCCCAGAGAAGTCAGATGAGGAAGGGCATTGAGCCAAATCCAGAGATTCAGGGCAGACTCCAAATGAGCTCTAGCTATCAACAAGACAATATCTCTTGTTTTCAACCCCGTGTAAATTATAAAAACAAGAGGATGTGGCCATTATGGTGTGTTTCCCAAAAACCACTCATGTAGCTGTGATGTGAGCAGCTACAGAATTCCACAGGTCAACAGTGGAGGGAGAACCTTAGCCCTAATCGCAGAGCTACTGGATTTAGAAGCATCCACAGCAAATACAGTAACTTATTAGTTTTCCTCATTTAGCCAGGAGGTCTGGAAAGGGAACTTGTCTCCCACCAAAAAAAAAAAAAAAAAAAAAAAAAGATACTTTGATTGCAAGTCTAAATCCAGGATCTGATTTTGGCAAGTCCTTTAATCTCTCAATATCTTATTGTGGAAATAATGGTTAAAAGAAAACCACAAAAAGTCCTATCTAGCTTAAGTAATTGTGCTGACCCAATGACATAACTGGTTTGAGTCTTTATAAACTGTAGTCCTATGTACAGGTAAAATAGAATGGTGGGGAAGCATCCACCTAGAACACAGATATTCTTCTTTCAATCCTTCATCAATTATTGAGCATCTCCTATGCCAGGTTCTGCTTTAGATGCTTAGGAAACCATGAAAACAAGATAGCTTAGATCTCATTCATTTTGGAGCTTCCACTAGGCATTTGATTCATGTGCAACCAGCTTGTAAAATGTTGGTCATACACAAGTTTTGGGCTCTGCCCTCAAGCAGAGGGGCATGGAGAAGATTATGAGACAGATGATGATAGTAATAAGATGATGCATTGAAATCAGTGCAAATCCATTTCATCTCCATCCCAACCTCACCTTTCCACTGCATCATTGAGTTTGGTGTTCGGTTTAGGAGGTCCTGGATGTGAATTCACCCTCTCTGAAATAATAATGGCCCTCTTCTCATAGGGTGGTTGTTCTCAATGACCCCAGCAGACATAAATATCCTGCAGGAGCTTCCATTCTAACAGGGAGATTGAGACAATAAACATAAACACAGGATATAATGTAGCATATAATTGGAAAGTGATGACTGTTATGGGAGAAAAAAATAGAGCATGGAAAAGGGATTGGGAGTGCAGAGGGCACAGTAGTGGATTTGATATTTTAAAAAGAGTGAGAAAGCGACTACTAGAAAGATCTAGATTCTCATTTCAGGTCACCATTCAGAAAAGCTAAGTTTGCTGTATAGTAAGGCTCAGGAGATCTAATCCTGACTGTAGAAACCTCTGATTACAGAATCTTGGATTGTATCTCCCACTTCATCCTTCTAGATCATCCTTTAAGATCTATAAGATTCCATCTGGGAAATCCCTAGGAGTTCTTGGGAAGAAGAAAGATTGTTGGTTGGAATAAAAACAGGGTTGAATGAGTTCCAGAAAGCCGGGTTCTCAAAGTTGTGGACAACAATCTGCAGAAGAAGACAACTTCAAAAAACCAACTAGAAGCAACATGCAGAGATGAGAGGGGCTTCCTCAGGAAAGAAGGCAGCTGGTCCACAGCAGAAAAATCTTGAACCACCTCTCCCAGGAATATGGAGGGTCACTCTGCAGAGAACTTCCTCACTTCAGGATCCATGAGGAAGACCAGAAAGAACAAACAGAGGACTCCTGGAAACAGATATGGGGGCAGTACCAGCAAAGCACCTTAGAACCCAAGGAAGGAAAGAGCCTGGGCAGACCTCACTGTTGAAAGCGAGGACACATTTAAGAACAGAATGGACTAGTTTACAATCCCACCAACAGTGTAAAAGTGTTCCTATCTCTCCACATCCTCTCCAGCACCTGTTGTTTCCTGACTTTTTAATGATCGCCATTCTAACTGGTGTGAGATGGTATCTCATTGTGGTTTTGATTTGCATTTCTCTGATGGCCAGTGATGATGAGCATTTTTTCATGTGTCTGTTGGCTGTATGAATGTCTTCTTTTGAGAAATGTCTGTTCATATCCTTTGCCCACTTTTTGATGGGGTTGTTTGTTTTTTTCTTGTAAATTTGTTTGAGTTCTTTGTAGGTTCTGGATATTAGCCCTTTGTCAGATGAGTAGATTGCAAAAATTTTCTCCCATTCTGTAGGTTGCCTGTTCACTCTGATGGTATTTTCTTTTGCTGTGCAGAAGCTCTTTAGTTTAATGAGATCCCATTTGTCAATTTTGGCTTTTGCTGCCGTTGCTTTTGGTGTTTTAGACATGAAGTCTTTGCCCATGCCTATGTCCTGAATGGTACTACCTAGGTTTTCCTCTAGGGTTTTTATGAGATAGGAACACTTTTACACTGTTGGTGGGATTGTAAACTAGTTCAACCATTATGGAAAACAGTATGGCGATTCCTCAAGGATCTAGAACTAGATGTACCATATGACCCAGCCATCCCATTACTGGGTATATACCTAAAGGATTATAAATCATGCTGCTATAAGGACACATGCACACGTATGTTTATTGCGGGCACTATTCACAATAGCAAAGACTTGGAATCAACCCAAATGTCCATCAGTGACAGACTGGATTAAGAAAATGTGGCACATATACACCATGGAATACTATGCAGCCATAAAAAAGGATGAGTTTGTGTCCTTTGTAGGGACATGGATGCAGCTGGAAACCATCATTCTTAGCAAACTATCACAAGAACAGAAAACCAAACATCGCATGTTCTCACTCATAGGTGGGAACTGAACAATGAGATCACTTGGATTCGGGAAGGGGAACATCACACACCGGGGCCTATCATGGGGAGGGGGGAGGGGGGAGGCATGGCATTGGGAGTTATACCTGATGTAAATGATGAGTTGATGGGTGCTGACGAGTTGATGGGTGCAGCACAGCAACATGGCACAAGTATACATATGTAACAAACCTGCACGTTATGCACATGTACCCTAGAACTTAAAGTATAATAATAATAATAAATAAATAAATAAAATAAAATTTAAAAAAAAGAAACTAAAAAAAAAAAGAACAGAATGGAAGTTAAAGTGAAGATGCCTGAAGAATCGAAACCATGGCTTGTTAGGGACTGGGACTTAGTTACCAAGCAGAAGCAGCTGTTTTAACTTCCCGCTAAGCAAAATGTAGATGCAATTCTAAAGGAGTATGCAAATTGCAAAAAATCACAGGGAAACATCGATAATAAGGCATAGGCAGTTAATGAAGTTGTGGCAAGAATAAAATAATATTTCGACGTGATGTTACACAACTAGGTGCTCTACAAATTTGAGATGCCCCAGTATGCAGAAATCCTCTTGGCTCACCCCGATGCTCCTGTGTCTCAGGTTTAAGGAGCACATACCTACTGAGGTTATTTGTAACAATTGGAGAAATGTTGGCCTATACATCCCTTGACGAGAAGAGCCTTGCGTTATTTTTGGGCTATTTGCATGATTTCCTAAAATATCTGGCAAAGAATTCTGCATCCATGTTTACTGGTGGTGATGACAAAGTAGCTTCTGCTAAGTACTACCACAAAGCCCTGTGCTAGTCTATAGACCACTCCCTGTTATTTGCCTGAGATCTGGAAACACTTTTTGATCTTAGTCTTTTTCTTGTAAAATTGATGTTCTTTAACATTGTTAATGTATAACAGGGCTTAAGTTTCAGTTTGTTTTCTGTTCTGTTTTAAACAGAAAATAAAAGGAGTGTAAGTTCCTTTTCTCATTTCAAAGTTGCTACCAGGTATGCAGTAATTAGAACAAAGAAGAAACATTCAGCAGAACACTTTATTGCCTAGTTGACAACACTGCTTGAATGCTGGTGGTTCTACCCCTTTGACACTACACAATTTTCTAATATGTGTTAATGCTACATGACAAAATGCCCTGACTCCTAGTGCCAAAGGTTCAATTTAATGTATATACCCAAAAACCCATGCATTTGTTCTTTTTTTTTTTTTTTTTTTTTTTTTTTTAATGGTGCTTGAAGTAAAACAGCCCATCCTCTGCAAATCCATCTATGTTGTTCCTTAGGATCAACAATATGTGATTGGCTTGAGCCTAGGAGTTCAAGGCTGCAATGAGCTATGATCCCACCACTGCACTCCATATATATTCTATCTTTGCTCAAATTGTTGAAGGATGGTGGTTTGTTTCATGGTTTTTGTATTTGAGTCTAATGCACATTGTAACACAATAGAGGCAATGCATTATTGTGTAAGCCACAGTTTTCTGGAAAAGTTGATATTACATTTCCTATTACAAATTCCTTTCATCTGAGATTTTGGTGCACCCATCACCCGAGCAGTGTGCACTGTACCCAATGTGTGGTCTTTGATCCCTGTCAGCGTAGCTGTGTGAGTGAAGCGTGTAGGTGTTTGGGAGCATGGGTGTGTATGAATGAGTGTGTGAATACAAATTACAAATATAATAGGAATTACATTTCAGATCTTAAAATTTATTTCTAAATTTCAAAGCAAAAAAAGAAAGAAAAAAGAAAAAAGAAACAAAAAGAAAGTGCCTTTGGAGGAAAGACCTAAAGGTGAGGAAGTAAGACATGTGTGGGCTTGTAGGGGAAAAGTTCTCAACAGAGGGGAAGGCCAGAAAGGGCCAGACCAGCAAGGAAAACAGAGGGACCAAGTAGGTCAGTGGTTGGAGTAGTCAGAGATAGCCATGGTGGGATCATGGAGAGCCTTTTGTTCTTGATTTGACCTGATCAGATTTCTATTTCACAAGGATCCTTCTGGCTGCTCTGTTGAGAACAGATTGTAAAGGCAAGTACAGGAAGAATGAACCCAGTCATCACTACGCAGTGGTGATGGCTTGGACCCCTGTGATAGTGGTTGGAATGTGGAGAAGTGGTCAGTTTCCAGTTGCATCTGAAGATAAAGCCATCAGGACTGTGTGATGGGTTAAATGTACAGGATTAGAGAAAGAGCAAGAGAGGAGTCACAGAAGATTAAAAGGATTTGGGCAGGAGTCATCAGAAGATGGAGGTGCCAGCAACAGAGACCTGCGGATAATGCAGAAACCTGGAACTCCTGTACCTTCTCTTCTAGTTTCCAGGGCATCTTCCTGCACGTGTGTAAAACTGGAGGTAGAGGAACAAAGCTGATATGGTCCTATTTGGTGACTGTAGGAGAGACTGACCACTAAGACAATTTCATCCCTCGAGACCTCAGTTTCCCTAGTTATAACATGAGATAGGTCAGTTACATAAGGACAGAATTCCTTTCTCGCTGTTAAATTCAAGAACCTAGATCGGCAATCAATTCTCCAATCTTTCAAGCCTTCTTTTTGATACTTTTTTTTCCTTGGGAAAACATCTCAATAATGAAATCCAATCTTTAAAAATGTTCCTTTTGGTTTTAAACAAAATTATATTGTGATCGGCTTGAGCCTAGGAGTTCAAGGCTGCAGTGACCTATGATCCCATCACTGCGCTCCATATATATATACACACATATATATGCACTATATACATATACTATACATAGTGATCAAAATATTTGATCAAAATATCAAAAAATGTTTTTAATAAGTCAGCTTCTCTAAAATAAAAATAAGCATGTGTTGCAATTGTTTACACAATACTTCGTTCCAGGTAGGTACATGACTAATCGGGAAACATATCTCCTATGTCATATTTAATCAGAAATTTTGCTCACAAGGTTAAATTACAGCATTCATTTTGTGCCACTGTGAAAATACTCCCTTCCATTTTAACAGGACTAAAAATGCTTCCAAAGCTGCCTAAAAGAAAATTCAGCTCCTATAGGTTCTTGCTGCATTTTTATTTCCCTTGGTAACAGCACTTTTGATAACACTGGTAGAAGAAAAGAAGTCACAGTAAAGGAGAAAGATGAAGTATCTGATACTATAATACTAGCCAGATGCTAGAGGAGAATGTAATACAGGCTGAGTATTCAAAATTTGCAACTTTTTGAGCACCAACATGATATCACAAGTGGAAAATTCCACATACAAGTACTTAAAACATACTGCTTCATGCAAAAAATTATTTAAAATATTGTATAAAAAACCTTTAGGCTATGTACACTAAATAAGCTGTGTATGAAATATAAATGAATGTTGTGTTTAGACTTGGGTCCCCTTCCAAGATATCTCATTATATACATGCAAATATTCCAAAACCATAAAAAATCCAAAATCTTCAGACACATCTGGTCCCCAGCATTTCTGATAAAGGATACTCAACCTGTATAAATTATACACAATTTAATTAATTTATTATATACATATGTATTTTTTTTTAGATGAAGTTTCGCTCTGTGGCCCAGGCTGAAGTGCAGTGGTGCAATCTCGGCTCACTGCAACCTCCACCTCTCAGGTTCAAGAAGTCTCCTGTCTCAGCCTCCCAAGTAGCTGGGGCTACAGGTGTGTACCACCATGCTGGCTAATTTTTGTATTTTTAGCCTAATTTAATTTTGGCCTAATTTAATTTTTAGCCTAATTTAATTTTGGCCTAATTTAATTTAAATCCAGAAATAATCCCTTAAACTTTGTAGCTCACAAACACATCCTCCTCCTTTCCTCACAACATTCCATCAGACTCAGGGAACGTCATCACACATCAACATCATCATAGTTTGTATACTGAGCGCTAAGTATGTGCAAGGCATTGTTCCAAGAGATGTCATGACTTAACTCATTTAATGCTCACAACCATCCTGTGAGAAGCGGGTCATTATTATTTCCATGGTCAGAGAGAAGGTGGATTCACATCCAGGACCTCCTAAACCCAATCCCAAGCTCAGTGGTGCAGTTAAAGAGTGAGGTTGGGTTGGAGATGAAATGGATTGCACTGATTTCAATGCATCGTCTTATTACCGTCATTGTCTCATAATCTCCATGCCCCTCTGCTTGAGGAGAGAGGCGCCAAAACTTGTGTATGACTGGCATTTTGCAAGCTGGTTACACATTAATAAAAGGCCCTGTGGAAGTTCCAAAACGAATGAGATCTAAGATATCTTGTTCTCATGGTTTCCCAAGCCCAAGTAGAGCCTGGCATACCATAGGCACACTATGGATGCTCCCTGAGTTCATGAACATAAAGATGATCCACAGGTGGGTAAGCAATACTAGGGGCAGGTGAAAGGGAGGACATCGAGGCAATACTCCCAGAGCCCCTCCTACTTAGCGTGTCCAGGCTTCTATATGGGGAGACAGCGCACTCCCCAGACACTCCCGCCCACTCCTTTCTGGCTCGCTGAGTGACGCCAGTTTCAAGCCCCAGCCCACGCCAGGCTCCAATACCAGCAGAGCGGGTCTGCGCCCACTGCGCACCTCACCGAGAGGAAGGCGTTCCTAGCCGGGAGGCGGGGCTCGAGAGGCCGGGCACACGCAGACACACTCATGCTCTCACTACGCACGTTCTCACACTCTCATTCACACCCCACTCACCCTGTGCACACCCCCAGTTTCTCGTATTCCTCACAGTCACACATTCACACACTCATATATTCACATACACCCATGCTCCCAAACACACGCTTCACTCACACAGCTACGCGCACAGGGATCAAAGACCACACATTGGGTACAGTGCACACTAGTCGGGTGATGGGTGCACCAAAATCTCAGAAATCACTACTAAAAAACCTATCCATGTAACCTAACACCACCTGTTCCCTCAAAAAACTATTGAAATAATTTAAAAATAAAAAAAGAAAATCTCATTCCCTGCCCTCATTCTAATTCATTTTTCACCTCTTCACACGCCATCACGCCCACGTACCTTAATCTCATTCTTGACAGCACACTCATGCTCGCGCTCATGCACACTCGCCCCCACCTCTCCTTCGCTCTTTACACGCGCTTGCGCTCAGACACACTCAAGGACACCCTACCCAGTTACACTCAGGCATGCGCACAGACTCACACGCGAACTCGGCCGCCTCACTCGCGCATGCGCATCCGTTGCGGAGAGTACGCTGTGCCGGGTGTGGGCGCGGGTGTTTGGTGTTTGGTGGCCTTTGCAGATGGGCTTGTTTTGAGGCTGTGGGGTCAGTGCGATAGCTTAGATTTCCTTGGTTACCCAGTGAGAAATAAGTTAGCCAGGAAGAGAGAGTGGCGGAGACCCAGGGAGACCGAGACTGGAGGAAAGGAGTAGGTTGCGGTTCTAGAGCCGTGGGAGCAAGAGCGCCGGGTAGAGCTGTAGCTCAGAGAGCGCCTTGCGCAGCCCCAGAACCTGTTTACCCTCTTCCTCGGAGCGCCTTCTCCAGCCTCTCATTTCTTCTGCCTCCCTTGGCCTCGCCCGGGTGTGGGACCGGGGCAAGTGAGGACGGACTTAGGACCGTCCCTGGCCGCGCAGCACCGGGTTCCCACGCCCTGTCCCTATGCCCCGGGGACACAGCTCAGGAGGCTGAAAAAGGGACTCAGCGTTAGAAACTATGGTTGGAATTCTCCCTCTGCCACTTGCTATGTGACCTTGGCCAGGTTACCGTGTTTCAGAGCCTCCGTTTCCTATCTGAAATAAGGAATCATTCATTCAACAAATATTAATTGCCATCCTAATATATGTTACCTCTGGGCTGGACGTTTGGCATACACTGGTGAATATATAAAACAGACCCAGTTTCTGCCCAGGAGCAGTTTGCAGTCAACAAGCACATGGATTGATTATGATGAGGGCTTTTGAATTAAATAATAAAATACTGATTTCATCCACTCCGAATATTTTTCAGCGGTTACTGTGTTCTGGGCACAGTTGAATAAAAACAATCATGTTCCCTGTCCTCATTCTAATTTCAGTCCGTGCCCTTTCTGTCATATGGGCCACATTGGACTGGCCATCAGAAACTTTTAATATATAGGAAAACCACACTAACAAATGGACAGCCAACAAATAAGGAAGTAATAAAAGCACCTACCTCACAGGGTTGCTGTGAGAAAGAAAGGAAGCATTAAAGTCTTAACCCACTGCCAGGCATAGAGTAGGTGTTCAAAAAATGCTAGGTGTTATTAGGTGGTTAGTATTGCTTAGTGCCTAAGACTCTCTGCCATCACTAGCTGTGTGACCTTGGTTTAGTCTTTGAACTTCAATAGGTCAAATAGGGTTCTCCGCAAACATAATTCGGATAAAATAATGGCATTTTATCTGGGAGGGCTGTTGTGCGGATTAAATGAGGTCAAGCAGGCAAGGCTCTTGGTTCAGGAACTGCCACATAGTGAGAGCTCGGAAAAAATGTAGCTACGAGTATTGTCATATACTCGAATGGCGACTGTTTTCCTCCTATGCAAAGCAGGTCGGTGTGCAGCAAAGCTGGGAGGTTTCTACCATCATAGGAACGTTTTGAAATGTAGAGCGCAGTCCCAAGTGGGGCGGCCAGGAAGCCAGAGCCTTTGATGCGGGCAAGGAGTAGCGAGGTTCCCCTAGCAGGCGAGGTTAATGTAGCTGCTGAACGCAGGTATGTCCAGAAACCAAAGGCTAGAAAAACCCCACACTGGGTGCCTTCAGGGTGTGAGCGCCAGGCTGTGGAGGAGCCTTAGAGAGCAACACTCGGCCCGGAAAAGGCGCGGGGGACGGACAGATGATTGTGCAGCGGTTTCTTGGCTCCTGGTTGCCAAGCCCAGGGACTCTGATACCTAATTTACAAGCTTCAAGAGCCCATGGAGCTGCATGTCCCTGATAATAATAAAACCAACAAGAGAAGCCACGAGCCTTACCAGGCACCAGGCCCGGTGTTAGGCAGTCCTTAATTCCTCACAAAAAACTCGAAGACGGCGGCATTTTCTCTATTTTACAGATGCAGAAACTGAAATTCTTTCTCCACTTTCCTTGGTCTCCTTTCAGTTTTTGCAATTAACCAAGAAAAACTCTCCGAGGCTCCCTTGAGCACCCTTCGGTGGCCCGGAACGCATTCCCCATCCCTCTTTCCCAGGCCAACACCCGTACATCTTGTAGGTCTCCGTTTAAATGTCACTTCAAGCTTCGGTTTTATCATCACCCAGAGCCCCCTGAGCTTTTCTTTCATATTCACACGACCTTTTTAACTCACCAGCTCCGAGTTAATTTGTTGACTTGCTTAACCTGGAAACTCCCCGGGTGCGGGTCTTGTGCTACTGAATTCCCTGGCGCACAGCCTGGGGTATATAGTAGGCGCTCAATATACACTTTCCAACTATCAGATGACCAGATAAGGCTCAAAGAAGTTACATTGCTCTCTTCAGATTCCATGATAGGAGGGCGTAGTGGGCAGGATTTATCGTTTATTTCTCAACTACATCAGAACCGCATGCAGATTTCTGGTTGTCTCCTGTCTCTCCCTTCACCTCCACCCGGCCGTGTTCCAGCCTCACATCATTAAATCGAAATCTCTTAGGTAATCAGTATTTTTATAAAGCCCTCCAAGTGATTTTTGTAGATAACCAAGATCAAAAACCAGAAGGGCTGAACTCCTAAAAATTATAAAGGATGGCTCTTATTTTAGTGACTTTCTTTGTTGTTAAGTCTTTGTTCCCATAACTAAGCAGCTATTTGGGCTCCAAGCTTTTAGAAAACTTAGACCAAGGGAAATGGGGAATTGGTATGCATGTGAATAATTCAACCCTTCTCTTACACACTCCCTGCCTCCCCCGCCAGCCCTCCAATACAAAAACCACATCTCTGAATAGGGTAGTAAAAAATAGTAAGTGCCCGGAGAACTGGAGAGGGAGGGAGGGAGGTGAAGCATTTGCTTCAATTATCCGGATAATTGTTCCCCACCTCAGGTCATTGTTACTAAAATGAAACAATATTCTATTGGATACTGTCTTGGCCTTTTCAGGCCTGCTCCCTGCAGTGCCTAGCACACGCTGGGCACAGAGTAGGCACTCAATAAATTTTATTCTGATGACAGAGGAGAGCTCTGAGGGTGGGAGAGGGATGCCTTGTTCAGCTTGAGGATTTGGGGGTGGGCGAATATTAATTAAAGTGAAGTGGGGAGCAGAGGGGCTGTGTGGCAGGCATTAAGCGCCATCAACACTTTTTCCGACTGGGTTGTTCCTGAAATTCTAAGCCAAACCCCTCACTTATTTCTCAGAAGACCTCCCCTACCACTCCCCACCCCCCCGCCCCGCCCCTTCTTCTCAGGGCCGAATTGAACTCTTGCAACTGTGGTGAGCACAAAGGCGAATTCAGGTTTCTCAAAAGCCCATCCGTTCTGAATAAACACCAGGGAGAAGCAAGATTATTTTTGGTGGTGCATGAGCACAGGGCCCACAGCCTGCCCTCCCTCTAGAAAGGCCTTCCCTGGCCTTGCATTAAAACTAACAACATTGGGGCAGCTGAAGGAATAGCCTGGCTCCTGAGCCCCCCATCACTCAAGCAGTGCAAGAATGTGGGGACTAGCTCTCAACTGCCCTCTTTCATCTTGACCCACAGCTTTTCAAGAGGAGCTTGAGTTCTCTATGAGTGTGTATTTGCTAATTGCAGCCGGAGCTTTAATGAGATTCTTTTAACTCCCCCAAGCTCGTCTGCAGGTTATAGCCTTATCTGGGGACCCACGTTTTCCACCCTGGCTACACATCCTGTGAACAATTGCCTCTCCAGAGCCTGAAAGGAGAGCGAGCGCCCCATTTCTGCTGAATACACGTCTCAGTTCATCCAAGGCTGGCGGGCTTTTGATGGCCACAATGCAAGTTACGCCCAAAGAGTGTCTCTTTGGTCAGATCCACAACGCTTGGCTTCACGTTTGCAAGTTAAACGGGCAGAAACCGGGCTGAAACTCCCACGCCAGTCGCCGGGGACATTTCCCTCCGCCCTGCTCAGAGCAAAACTGGGGAATGGGTCTGGGTGGGGGGAGGAAAGAAAGGAGGGGTAGTTGTGAGGGGAGGGTGGGGGAGAAAAGAGTCCTTATTCTCAACAGCTATCTAGAAGAAGAAAGGGGGGGCATTTTCTCTGGCATTCCTTATTTTTATTTTTTCCATTTTGCTCTGTTGGCAGCTTTACCCAAACAAAAAATAAAATAAAATGAGAGCATTTTCTCCTTGTCTTCACCTAGGTAGCTGCTTTCCTCCAGCCCCTGAAAATGTGACTCCTTCATAAAATCAAAATTTATGATTATTCAAATGTTGGGGACTGTGAAAAGAGAGGAAGAAAGAGAGAAAATTAATATTGCAGCTGTTCTTCTGATTAATGAGAGATAATTGCTCATGAAAAGTCACCCCTGTGGCATTTTGTTGTCTCCTGGATCTTTGTTCTTTTCCACTATTATTGAGGACTTTCTTGAAGACTAAGCGGTTCTTTTCAATTTTTGGGTATTCAGAAAGGGTTGCCTGGTTACAGAGAATGGGGAAATCTCGGGCTATATCGGGTAAGATGTGCCACAGACAGCAATATCACAATGCCACTCGGAGAAAAGGATGGATACAAGTTAACGATGCACTTTCAATAAAACATTCATAGACTTGTTCACGCTTTGATAATGACCTCATTAAAGGGAGCTGGGGGCAAGTAAGTCCTGTCTCCTGTTTGTGTTCGGCTAACAAAACCCAGCTTTGAGATCATTCATCGCTTTGGAAACTAATATGAAATCAATGTAAGAGGAGCAAATAAATCCGAGGCGGCCCCGCCAACTCCCGGGCTGTCCTGCCCAGCCTGCAGCCTCCATTTGGAGCTGGAGAACCATGTGGGCAAATGCTGAAACTAAGAGAAAAAAAGACTGGGGATGAAAGGGAGGGAGGATTTTGGAGGACACAGAGGGAGGGGCAAAGTGGGAGTTACAGCCTGAAAAAAACAGCTAAGCACTGGAACGGGTCAGAACTCTGGGGCCTGTTGAATAAGCAACGCTAAGTCCCCGCCCTTTACTTTCCCTGACTTTGCCCCTGAAAGGAAACAGGAAGAAAGAGAAGTGAGACAGGAGTGTGGGGTTCAGGTCAGGTGCCATTGCAGAGCTGGGAAGAAGTACTGGAGACCTTTTGAAAGCTAGAACTAAGAATTCAAATCTCAAGGTTGGGCTGAAAGGAAACTGCTCACCCAGGCTCAGGGTGGACAATCCAGAGACAAGAAGACCATGCCTCTGCCGTTCTTTCTAGAACAGCTTTGATTTTTTTTCTAAGTTGAGGGTAAGGGTGGAGAGCCCTGTCCAGAAGGAAGTACAAAGAACAATTTTGTTACCATTACATATGTGACACTGTCTTGCACTCAAGGAAGACAAAACCATCCACTATCGTCCCGAGCAAGAGGGAGATAATAAAAAGATTTCCCCCTTCCTTTAAAAGAACTAATTTTCTCCTTGAATTATGAAAGTAATGGCTTAGGTAACAGCCTGTACTCTGTACCCAACTGCTTAATACCAAATAAATCCTTCCACGTGGCTCCCGGAGTCGTGGCAATTAGAGCTCATTATAGGCTCATAAGAGCTCTCATTTTGGGGATTACTTAATGGACGATGAAATTTTATCAGACAGAATCACTGAGAAATAAAATTGTGTGGCGGCTCAGGCACCATGGGCACACGCCAACGGTCTGTCTGCTCCCTCTCAGGAAAAGAAAGCTGAACTTGGGGTCTCCTGCTGGTTCAGGGCACTGCACTCTGGGGAACGGTAGGGCTGGGCAGGGCCAGTGGATGGGTGGTTGGGGGGCTGTGCTGCCCTGGGGGCATGGAGGGTAGGCTTCCTTTGAGGAGGGGATAGGCAAGTAGGGCCAGATGGGGGCTGGACTCAGAAAAGGAGGAGGGAGAGAGACTGGCAGACACTGAGATCCAAAGAGAACTAGAGAAATGAGTCAGAGTGGACAGAGACTATGCAAGAAATAGGATTCCAGTATACTTGCTCTTGGTGGGCTGAAGCAATTAACCAAGTACCCTAAGGGGCAAGTGTTTCAGACATGGTCTTGCTTTCAGCCTTAGCCTGGTCTGAAACCACTGCTCCCCTTGAAGCCCTTAGGAAACCCCATGAGCCCCTCACATTTTTCAAAATTCCTTGGCACTGAAAAATGAAAGTTTCCATAGTAAGACACAAATTGAATAAGATGCACAAGCCTCTTGCATAGTTAAGATTCTCTAAAGTAAAATGGTCTGCACAAGGGTGCGATTTCCAGGACTTTAGCAAAGGAGCTCTTCCTCTGAGCACACCCCAAACCACTGGGAACTTTGTGACTCAAATCATCAGCCCAAAACAGACCATGGAAAACCTGGTACCTAACCCAGAGGAGGAAGAGAAAAAGCTATTATTCTTAAAGAGTATCTACATCTATATCTATATATGCATGTATAGTTGCAAAGTGAATAGGGGAAATCGAGTCATCTATTCGGACAGTTTAGGTCTGTAAAAAATATCCTGCTATTCAGCAGGGTACTTTTTTTTTTATTGCCAGTCTCCATCAGTGGGCTCCAAGCCTTCTTCCTGGGGCTGAAATGATTTCAGGGATTGCCTAGATCCTCCAGTCATGAACAATGGTGGGCTGGGGTGAGCCTGAGTGTCTGCAAACCTTGTGGTACAAAAGTAGTTACAGCTGAGCTGCCCCCTGTTAAGCCCTGAGACTCCTTAATTGTTGTCACAAGATGTTGGATTAGCACATTTCTGGAATAGCTGTCTGTTTACACTCCAGAGACCCACCGTCCACTAACCGCTTTCTAATTGAATTCTAATCACATTCAAATAGCTCAATAACCAGCCTCAGCTGCAATTCATAAAACTTTAATTGCCATCCATAAATCCTGGGCTCCCCAGAGCGGGGCATCCCTACAACCCAATTACAGTTCTCTAGCAGGCAAGAGAGACCATCACAGAGATGGAGAGGGGAAGACAGAGGATGGAAAGACAGAGCCGTGCCTCTAGCTAGCACTCTCCTGGATTTGGGCACCTTGTTCTCTCAGGTGGAGGGAGTCCTGTCTCTAAGTTTCTTAGCACCATCATGAACTCAGGATTGAAGTTAGCTGTTCTGGAAAAAGGATCAGACTTGTAGCTATTGCCCAACCTCATGGCCCCAACCAGATTTTCTGCAGGGGGAAATGAAGAGAGAAAATGGCCACCTCTGCTGCCTTGCCTTCTCCAAAGATTAATAGTCCCAATAGCTTGGCAGCCACCCCTTCTCGGGTAGTGAGGGGTTCGCAAAACTTCCATGGACCAAAGAGATTTCCCTTACAAAGCCTCTTCTGCCAATCAGAGGCAAGATTCCCTGGGTGGCTGAATTCTCTTCATCCTTTTTAGGTTCTTAGGATGCAGAGGAAAGAGTGCTTCCTGGTTAGCCTTGCTAAGTTGCCCAAGATTGGTAAAAATGAGGGGACAGGAAATCCTCAGACCCAGAGCGAAGGGCTATCTAATCCCTGCTCCGTCTTTAGGAGGGCTTGGTGTTTGAGGTCCTCCCTCCAAAATCTTCAGGATGGAGTTTGTAGGGCTGCCCGGGAATGCCATGGTGTTGACTATTTGGAAAAAGAAAAGGATTACTCTTCAACATCTCTCTCTCTCTCTCTCTCTCTCTCTCTCTCTGCGGAAGTGGGAGGCGCCGATCAGAAAGGGAAACAAGGAAGGGTCGTTGGTCTGAGTGGCCCCAGGAGGGCCCCAAGTACAAAGCCACTTTAGACCTTGTCCAATATCAGCGTGAAAAGCTTGACGGCTTCTTAGCTGGGAGGCCTCACTGTTCTGCGCCGGACTGTCCTGAACTAACCACCTGAATGACCTCTGCCAAGTCCAAAAGCTGTGGACAGGGATAGGTGTAACCGTGGCCAGAGCTGCGCTCAGGGACTGGAAGACTGCCAGTCCGCCGCCCGCACAATCCTGCTCCAAACCGCAGGCCTCACACTTCACCGCGCCGCAGCCACCCCTACCACAGAGGAGCTGGGAACACCGAGCATTCCTATTAAAAAGGCCTCCAAGTCCCCACCTGGTACGCTCTGCGGCGGGGCGTGGGTAAGAGTTGGGCTGGGGCCAGAGTAGCGAGAGGGGGTGGGATGGAGGATGCAGCGCTGTGATTTCTCGGTAAAGCGTGGAGAAAGAGGGGGAGGAGGCCGGCCTCCCCGGGAAATTAACAAAACCTACACTTTGCAAAGTCTCCCCCATCCCCCTCCCCCGAGTTCTTCCCCGCCGCGCGCCCGCCCCTCCTCGCGGCTTCTGTTGTGACTCGGGCAGCCTATCCCGAGGGTGGGGAGCTGCCGAGGAGCCTGAGCCGAGCGGTACTCCGCAGCATCACGTGCCGGGGTGGGGGGCTATAAAATACCCGAGCCGGGGCGCCGGGCGGGGGACGTGAGGACCAACCCTCTCCGGGGACCCCTTTGTTCCCAGCCCAGACGCCAACACCTCTGCGTCCCCAAGGGCTTCACTGCCCGTGTGTGCCCGGCTTCCAGGGCAGAGCTTAGAACACTAGAGGAGAGGGGTCGCCGCGACCCGCCGGGGCTTCCAGCCACCAACCCCTCTCGACATGTCGCGCTCCTTCTATGTCGACTCGCTCATCATCAAGGACTCCTCACGGCCTGCGCCCTCGCTGCCTGAACCGCACCCCGGGCCGGATTTCTTCATCCCGCTTGGCATGCCGTCCCCGTTGGTGATGTCCGTGTCCGGCCCCGGCTGCCCGTCCCGCAAGAGCGGCGCGTTCTGCGTGTGCCCTCTCTGCGTCACTTCGCACCTGCACTCCTCTCGGGGGTCTGTGGGCGCCGGCAGCGGGAGCGCAGGGGCCGGGGTTACCGCGGCCGGAGGCAGTGGGGTGGCGGGGGCCACAGGGGCACTGCCTCTGCTTAAGAGCCAGTTCTCTTCGGCTCCTGGGGACGCGCAGTTTTGCCCGCGGGTGAACCATGCGCACCATCACCACCACCCGCAGCAGCACCACCATCACCACCATCAGCCCCAGCAGCCTGGCTCGGCCGCGGCGGCGGCAGCAGCAGCAGCGGCGGCAGCCGCCGCGGCGGCCTTGGGGCACCCGCAACATCATGCACCTGTCTGCGCCGCCACCACCTACAACGTGGCGGACCCGCGGAGATTCCACTGCCTCACCATGGGTAGGGCGGGGTCTTGGGGCACCTGTGCTCCACGGCTTTCGCGCTCCTGGGGCAAACTTTCCACCTCCAGTGGAGGAAGTGGGAGCCCGGGGACAGGGTGAAGAGGGAGGAGGGGCTTTTAGTGTAACTGTAGAGTCGGCCACAGAGGTTCCACGAAGGTGGAAGTTAGTTTGCCAGCTTCTCCACTCAGCCTGGTGCGTTTTACTCCTAGTACTAGGTGCTCGAGTATTGCCTTATTAGTATTGGGGCCTTAGGGACTTCGAATGTCACCCCGGAGAAACTGGAGGTTAACTGCTTGGGGTTTGGGGTGGGTGTATTTGAAACCGTGTGGCATCCCCGCGTCGGGGCTGGCTAAAGCGTTTTTACGTTTTTGGCCAAGCCTGCGCGCTTCTCCGCTAGGCTCAGAGAGACGATCAGATAGTGCAAGCCCCTATCCCTCTTTAATCCTGTGACTTCGCGTCCTGTACATCGAAGACCTTTATTTGCTTTGCACGTCTCTCTTCTTCCCCGCTAAGCAACCACGTGCCTTGAAATGGGAAAGAGATACAGATGTTCGGCTGGGCTTCCCTGAATGGGTCCCTGAAATGCGTCCTGGTTAGTACGTGGGGTGGGAGCGCCTTGCCCGAGCCTTACCTCTCGACCCTCTCTTCGCTGGTGCGCAGGAGGCTCTGACGCCAGCCAGGTACCCAACGGCAAGAGGATGAGGACGGCGTTCACTAGCACGCAGCTCCTGGAGCTGGAGAGAGAATTCTCTTCCAACATGTACCTGTCTCGACTCCGGAGGATCGAAATCGCCACTTACCTGAACCTGTCGGAGAAGCAGGTGAAAATCTGGTTTCAGAACCGCCGAGTGAAGCACAAGAAGGAGGGGAAAGGCACGCAGAGGAACAGTCACGCAGGCTGCAAGTGCGTCGGGAGCCAGGTGCACTACGCGCGCTCTGAGGATGAGGACTCCCTGTCGCCGGCCTCTGCCAACGATGACAAGGAGATTTCCCCCTTATGAGGAAGAGCCTCCTCCCTCACATCCCCGGCTCCTGGCAGACCAGGCAACGCCAACCTTGGGGTACCCAGGGGCCCAAATCCTTGCTCATTGCAGTGGTCCCATCTGGAGAATAAACGAACCTAGATGTTCTGGAATGGACAAGCTGGGCCTGAACCTTCGTGTCTCCTTCTTGACCTGTTTATCTGGGGCTCCAATTAGAAGTTATAGATTGTTTTATAAAAATGTAAATAACTTATAATTCAACTCATTCTCATCATATAACAGAGGAAAAACAGGGTTTGTTTAAGTTTAACACTGTATGGGGTTTTTGAAAGCTTATGTCATTTCCCCATCCCTACTCTCTTTCAGAACCCGATAAGAATACAGGGTTTATTGATTATTTTCTGTTGTCGTTTTCAAACAAAAATACCCAAGTGGAAAATAATTTAGAAAATTAGACCCTGTAGGTCTTGCTTTCTGAAATTTCACCTGAGGAGAATTTAAAATCTAAGTCACTGGAAGTCCCTTTGTATGTGAATAGTTTTATATAAAATTTATATTTATATTTATTTAAATAAATGAAACAAAAACCAGAATCTTAAATTTGTGGTGTTTGGTCTCCCTATCTTCTCCTGCCCCCTCCTCCAATGTCTAGAGAAAGGCATGTACAGGAAAAAGCTGTGAGGACTTCAATGAAAATGTTGAGTAAGAACTTGGTAATGTGGGTCTCTTGACTGTGGGAGTTTGTGGCTCAATAGGTTTTCTATGTAACACAAACTCTTTCCAAAGAGACACCTTTAGTCATGATGGCATCTACCAGGTAGTGCCTCTCCATCCTGAAAATAGGCAACCTCCTCACAGTTGATGGGACAAATCATTCCATTTAGAATGGCACTGACAGTTAATGACAGGTAAACCTTTAATTAGCAAGGAAGGGTGAAAATCCCCCATCTAGTATTTGTTTTCTTCTTTCTACTTCCTCATTTCTCTCAGTACGAAAACTTGAATTATGTGAAGGAATTTGTAGAGTCAGAATAGTTTTAGGAAGAAAACAATCCATCAAACAGGTCAGAAGCAAACAGTGGAAACTTAAAAACAATGCTGCAAGCAAAATTAGAGGGTTTCCCTCAATGTCGAGAAAACAAAAAGTCAGGGACAGGAAGTATTCTGTTCAAAGATTTATAATCTCACTTTTTCAAAGCAGCCCAGAGATGCCTTTAGATCTGTGAGTTTTGGGTTTTCTTTTCCTGGTCTCCCTAACGTTCAGTCATTTGGCTCCCTTCTAGTCCCCGCCCTCCCCCCAACCCCTTCCCAAAGCCTAGCAGAATCACTTTCTTTAAGCCTGGTCCCAGATAATTAATTCTAGCTCTTCCCTCTGCAGGGCAACCTGGCTCTCTCCTCAGTGCAGCCTGGGATTGTTTTCTTAGGGAGAGAAGTGAAGAAGCTGGAAACAGGAAAATGAAGAGGTCGCATTCCCTGCAAGCTGAGCCCCACTAATCCTCGACTAGTGTAATTTCTGATTAGGTTCTATAAAGATGCCACCCAATAGGTTCAAGCCACAGGAGTTAATGACAACACACATACACAAGGGATTTAGGTCTGATTTACTTGAGGCCGGTGGGACTGAATCTCACCAGGTGCGGTTGGGGTTCTAAAATTGGCCACCGTTTTCCCTGAGTGTTGTCTTTAGCACGCACACACACACGGAGTAGGCTCAGAAGGAAGATTCCTCTTCGTTCCGGCAAGGGACATAGGGAGGAGGGCCCGCACTGCGTCAGGCTGAAAAGGGAGCTGCAGGGGCTTTGTACAATGTGCTGAGCTCTGTCCTGCATAGAGGTCCCAGACAGCCGGCTCACTACTGCCGGGCCTGGGAGGCTCAAACCTCTGAATCTCTTTCCTCCCGTCTCTCATACACAGAGCTCCGGGCTCTTCACCCTGCCCGCCACGAAAGGGAGGAGGCGTAGGCCGGCTGCCTTTCGAAAAGATCCTGTCTTCCTTCTTCCGAAGAAGCAGGTCTCTCCGCGCGCGAGAACAGAGGTGGGAGGAAGGGAGTTTGCAGGCGCAAAGAACAGGAGTTTAAGCAGAGTATTTCCACCCGGGAAGGTAAGAAGCACAAAGAACTCCTGCTGCAGCTCTTTGCGCTCTTGCCCAAAGCTAAGCTTCCTCTGGGCTGTGGGGAGACCCCTCTGGTCCCTGTCCCATCTACCCAGCCCGGCCCCTCTGGGGCTCCGCGCTCGGGCTTAGCCCTCCCCTATGTCCATGACTAGCCCCGATCACAGTTCTTAAGCCTCGCCCAGCTCTGGGCTCCCGGCTGGCAGGCCCTGCGGAGCCACGCACTTGGAACACCTGGTACCGTGTGCGGTGGGCCCAGCTCTGCCATGCCGCAGATAGCCGCAGCGCCAACCCTGGTTAGATAGTTTGGATCTGCCTTGGATGGCCCCAGCACCTCTGGCTTCGATCTTTGGGGAAGTTCCCTAGGGAAAGGAGAATAAACAAAGTATTTCTGTCCAGAGCCAAAAAAAAAAAAAAAAAAAAAGTGGGGGTGGAGAGCGATACCTATTTCGATGTTGGAACACTCTCCATAGAAGAAAAGGTTCCCAGGGAGGTCTTCCTTCTAGGACATCCGATGCAGAGTGGACTTTTTTGGTCACTTTCAGAAGGGAGTATGAGGTCTCCCACTGTGCTAGAACAAGTTTTACATGTTCCCCTATCCCCACTCCTCAAAACATATCGGTGATGTTTTTGAAGTTTTAAAATCAGAATAATGCTCTGGTATTTTGGAGTCGGTCTGATTCTAAAGACCAACAGTTTCACTTTAGTTTAAGAACATTTAAGCCAACCCTCAGAAACTCACATTCTCAGCTAATTATCTTGATATCAAACACCCATTTAAGAGGAAAGTTTAAGATGTATGGGGTCACCCTTGACAATTTCTCCACCTGAGGAAGTACTAGATACTAGTTTCCAATATGCCCCACTTGAAAAACAGAAACAGAACTCTGTTCCCCCCGGAGCATGACCTCTTAGAGAGGTCATGGAAAGAAAGGAAGAATGGAAAGAAAGAGAGTGAAAATGAGAATTAGAAAGCAGGAACTTGCTCCACCAAGAGAAAATCAGTGGGTAGCACCAGCTGTGAGTGTGATTGAGTCCATCTTTTTGAGAACAAGTCTCACATTAGCTTTAAACAGGAAAAGAGCTGGGGGTGGAAGGCAGAGTGGAGAGCAGGAAGGGTGACCTCTCACCCATATGCCCTGGCCCAGCCCAGACATTCAGAGCATAGAGGAGGAACAGAGACTTTTCCCCTTCACTCTCCCACTCAGCCACCAACTAATGCCTAAGGCCAAGGGCCTGATACTGATAGCAAACTAGGTCAAAAGCAAAAGTGACCCAGTAGGCCATCCTTAGGGTGTCAGTGGGCACGTATGATGGAGACACTGGTGCCCATAGACCTCTTTTCCTCTGGGGTCCTTATTCTGAAGTGGTCATCATAGCTAAGTCCCTTCCCCACTCCCCTAAAGCATATCTAATAATTTTAGGAGAGACAAAAAACTTGGGGATGTGAAGTGTTTGATATCTGACCTCCCCCTCCGTCTCCTCATTGCTAACCTCCCCAGCTCCACAACGCGCCACCAATTCTGTCCAGTTATATCTGGTAAAGATTAGAAATGCAGTTTGCTTGGCCCACTCTAACTGTGGTCAGACAATTGCCAGAAAGGCGGTGGTTCTAACTAAAAGCGGTCACAGAGGCACCAGGGTATTTGTATGTGCATGTGTGTAGTGCGTGCATGCATGAGGCACGTGTGTGTGTGAGAGAGACAGAAAGGGTCCATTGATGTTGGTGATGTAGATGGAAAAGAGTAATTTTTAACCAGGGTTTTTTGTTTTTTGTTTTTTTTTTCCCCCGAGATGGAATCTCACTCTTCTCCCAGGCTGGAGAGCAGTGGCACGATCTCAGCTCACTGCAAGCTCTGCCTCCCGGGTTCACGCCATTCTCCTGCCTCAGCCTCCTGAGTAGCTGGGAATACAGGCGCTTGCCACCACGCCTGGCTAATTTTTTGTATTTTTAGTGGAGATGGGGTTTCACTGTGTTAGCCAGGATGGTCTCGATCTCCTGACCTCGTGATCCTCCCGCCTCAGCCTCCCAAAGTGCTGGGATTACAGGCGTGAGCCACCGCCCCTGGCCTTTCTTTTTCTTTTTGCTTCCCACTTATACCTTTCCTGCAGGTTCCACTCGCTTTTAATGGCACTCCTTGAGAGATTTCTTTGAGGGAGATGGGGAGGTACTCAGTGTTGGGTTGTGGGGAGGAAAAACAATCTGAACATGGAGGGGAGACATGGAGAAGAGCTCTGGGGCAGGATCTCAAGCCCAGCCTTACGGGTGTGAGAGAGGGGAGAATGACACTCCAATAGAACCTATTTGCTAGAGGAAATAGGGTTTAAAGGAGCAATCACTCCTTTCAAAAGAGCTCCTCCCATCTTCTCCAAACACAGCCCAAAGCTGTCCTAGAAGATGAATGCAGCTCAGTGCATCAAAGCAATTGTTCCTATTTTCATTATTCACAGGGAATCTTTGAATGTACCTGTTAAGGTGACAGACCTTTTAAAAGGGAACACTTTTTTCCATGCAATTAAGTGGTGCATTTATTAGGTGTCTATTAACATAATTCAATATAAATCTATTTTATAAATCTTTAGGCTCACATTACTGAAAATCGAGCTTTTAAAAAATGCCCACATCTCTTCCCTAAACTACATAGAATAGAACCCAAAAACTTGCTATTCTGAGGCAGCTAGAAATATCAAAAGTAATAGAATCCTTTGTATTGTCTTTTGTTAATGGTGGGGGTATGAAGAAAAGGGGCAACTTGTCTCATAGAAATTCTACAAGGACCCAAGGCTTCTATATCCAACATCTGGCACTTGAGTGGGCAACACAGGCTGGAATTAAGGGAAAGGCCGAAGAAGCACAGGACCTAAAGACGTCTCTTAGAATCAGACTTGAATCAGAACTCAGATAAAAAAAAAGATTAGCAAAACTCCAACTTGCAAAGAAATTTGGATTCCAGTTTCTTCTGTTTGGGGGAAAAAAAAATCTGAAGCCCGTGAGACCTGTAGTGCTGCTCCATGTGGCAGTAGATATCCTTGTCTGTTGCCATAGCCAGACTACTTATTCTCAAGTGTACCCTCCAAAATCCTGGGCATCCCATTGTCTCTGAAAATAGTGTTTTGTGCTCTCTTGCACTGATGTCAATGCCACCCTTCGGTACTGGGCACTGCTTTTCTTCAAGCTGAACCCTATATTTTCCTGAACCCTTGCTGTATCTTGGTTGAGCCTTCTAAATCCCAAACCCAGGAAGGCCCCAGGGGCTCCCCTAAGTGAATCCTAACAGATCGGAAGTCTATGCTATGTGCTTAGGAAAGTAACTAGTTTCAGATTAATGAAGCAGTGACAATTTCAATCTGCTTAAAGGCGGAGGTTGGCACTGCCCAGGACTGAGCGTGGGGAGCTCGCCAGGCTGGGCTTTATATTGTCCCCTTTTCTGAAGAGCAGACAAAGATGGATAGAGAGACATTGAAAAGCAAGGGGAGTATTTCAAACAGTCTCATAAAGCAGGCTGTCACTTTAAGACAAGAACCATAGTGCTTTGATGACTTTGTATTAGCTGCACCATTTCAAATGGGGACTCAAGTTTCTAGCGAGAGGGAGGCAAGGGGAGAGAGGAGAGAGAAGATGTGTGTGTGTGTGTGTGTGTGTGTGAGAGAGAGAGAGAGAGAGAGAGAGAGAGAGAGAGAGAGAGGGAAAGAGAGAGAGAGAATGTAGTAATATTTAGCCTGTGAGCACCGTAGCGAAACTAATTCTAGGCAACTAGTTGGATTCTGAAGTTCAAGGAGAAACCACCCACAGCAGGTGCAGAGCAAAAAAGGCAGGTGGGAGTTGCTCCCGATAGGAAAGAGCTCCCTGCCTGAGTGGCAGCCAGCTCCAAGAAGCTGAAGCCAGCATGGTCTCAGTTTGCTGGGAAGGGATGGAGCAGGGTGAGAAGCTCTGCCTGCCCCAGACCTTGAAGGATTATAATGGAAATTTTTGAGACTGTGAAAAAGAAAGAACAGGAAGGAGAGGGAGTGCATGCTTTTGGAGACTTCCTTCACAAACCCTAATTTAGATTGTTTGGGGTCAAGCAGCAGCCAGCCACCTTCCTCCTTTCCTCCTTAATTAATTAATAAGAATGATTAATTATTAAGATTTTGAATGTCAGGGCTTCAAAATGCGTTTGGCTAGAGGCTGATAAGTTGCTTAAGTCATACATGTAGTTTTAACTCGGGATAAGGGAGTTGAGACTTAGAGGTGTGTTTGCTGTTACTCTGGTGTTTTTTTTTTTTTTTTTTTTTTTTTTTTTTTTTTTTTTGGCCTTTGCATTTGCTTCCCTAGTGATTTGTCTCTGCCTGCATTTCTCTGTCTTGTCTCCATCTCCTTCTGCCTTGATATCTGCCCTCTACCCCTACCCTTTGTTCTCCTGGCCATTTTCCCCAACCAGTCTCCCCTGGCCATGGCTCAAACCGCCTAGCCCCAGGACCCTAGCTCTCCGGGGAAAGAGGAGGATGCTAAAGCTGCCATTCCTACTTGGGTTTCTACTTCGGGCACAGGCATCTTGGAATCCCACTGCATCATCAGTGGCAGGAAGTGGGTGGGCAGTAATGTAGTTTCACCCGCTGGATAGAGAGTTATTGACAGCTTAGATTTTTTTTTTTTTTTTTCCTGCCTGTCAAAAATTTCTTTCTCTTCCTTTTCGTCTCTTTTTTTCTTTTTCTTTCTTGGATACGGGAACCAGGACCACGAAACCGGGCAAGCTCTGAAGGCCGGCGAAAGGGCTCCCCCGTCGGTGGCGCTGGAGGGAGAAGCGTTTAGTCACTGTTTCATTAGGCACTATTTGAACCTTGCAACATGTGGTAATTTCTGGGGCAAGCTGAAAAGGGGGGATTATGTAGGAGGGACACAAGGAAATTAGCCAACGGTTAATTTAACTCGTTTTCTGCTAGACTTTTCGATACATTCCTAATTGACTGAGGGGCAGGTGAAGCTCCCGCCCCATGCAGGCTCATTCACGGTGGGAATAAATGGCTCTTTCTCAACTCACACTGCTCACAATATATCATCAGGGAAAAGACATGCAATGAATATGTTGATTTTTTTTATTAATGGAATTACACCCTGCCATGCAGGTGTGAGGGTAAAAACCTATACTGCAATGAAATAAGATTAACAATGAAATTAGAATTTTATTAGCTTTATATGTCACACAGACCTGGATCGGAACTGTCAAAACAAGCAACAAGAAAAGGTATTCTGAACGCAGCACTGTCAATCAACCAGGAGAAACGAGCAGCCCTGGTACCGAAATCATAATCAACTTCCAGTTCTTCAGCGCCTCACTTGGGCCTTACGTGGGAAGCAAGTGGGTGGAAGACCCAGCGTGGGCAAAGGCCTGGTCTCTGAACCTGCGGGCAGAAGATGAAAAGCACCACCTGGGTTCGGTAGACCTGGCCTAGAAGAGGCTCCGGTCCAGGCTAGAAGGGCCTGGATGGCCCGAGGCCTCCAAGATATCAGACGGACGGGCTGGACACCCGCGGACTGAAGGCCATATTTCGCGTCCTCCAAATCAGCTGCCTAGGGCTGGCCGTGACCCGAGGGAATTGGAGAGAAAAGTCCAAACGCTGAACGAGAGGCGGGGTAGGGCGCCCTTTGGAAACCGCCCTGGGTTTTGTTACTCCAGGGCCCCCGGAGCTTCGGAGCAGCTACCTGGGTCTGGCAGGCGCAGAGGTACCCTATGCAAATGGTTCACTATTAGGCGAGAAAGAAATACTTCAAATGGCCCTTTGTAACCTTCTATAGAAAATCGAGGTATTCTGCATGACAAAGCACAATTAAGCTTTCTATTCAGGAGTTCTGCAGCTGGTAGCCCATTGGGAAAGTGGGAGGAAACGCGAATATATTAATAGTGTGGCGAAAGTTTTTTGTGTGCGTGTCCTTTTCTAGGTCGGGGGTGGGGAGGGGCGGTGGGTGGACGCAGAGGGGAGGAAGGCTCAGCCTTGGATCCTTGCCACCTGAACAACGTCGCCTCTGCCCACGTGGAAAGCTTCGCTTGTCTGGCAGCCGGGGTTCTGAATGGTCGCCGCGATCTAGCAGGGCGAGGAGGACCCCGCGGGCACCAGCGTCCGGGCCGGACGGGACTGTGCCCAGGCCTCGCTTCCTGGCCCTCAGTGAGCTGGGACGCCCTTGAACACCGGCTCAGGAAGGAGGCTTCGCAGCCGGTGCGCTTCTCTCGGGCGCCAGGGCAGGGATGGCTGGTGGTGTGCACCAGAGAGCACGAGGGTGAGGCTGCATGGGAAAAAGATGTGGGAAGGACAGAGCCAGATTATCCACTCAGGTCCAATTTTCTCTAGGCTCCACTCACCCCACAGTTGAGGTTCGCTTCCCAATTGTTCATTTGTAGAGTCTACAGGAAAATTTTTTTTTGCCTCTGAATAAATAAAGGGCCCTTAAAACTAACTACTGATTATCCTGTTTTCCCTCTGGATCCATTTCACCCTCTTCTGCCCTGCTGGGTGCTCTCTAGCACTGACCTTTGTGGACAGTATTAGTTCCTTTATCAACTGTGTCACTGGCAGGCGCTTGCCTCTGGCTTCCATTTGCATTTGGTGAATAAGTGGCACTGCAAATAACCGAACAACCCGAGGATAGAGAAGTGCAGGTGTATTGTTTCTGGGAATGCTGTATTGTTCCAGTTCTGGCAGTTGCTGCTTCTCTCTAGAATTTCTTTTTCTCTCTGAGAGCCTATTTTCCTAGGCTCTGGCTTTTAATCAGACTCCTCCTGTGCTTTCAGGTATGAAGTGGAAATGCCTTCTAGTTTCTGCTAGTCCCCTGGGTGCATCAAAATTCTTGTTAGTTCCATTAGCCCTACACACATCTCTGCAAATGTCTTTAATAAACCTTTGTTGAAAAGTGTCTTTAATAAACCTTAGCTCACATTGGTTACCTGGCTCCTGATCAGCCATGTTATGTTTAAGTCTATCCCTTCTATAACAGCCAGGTCAACTGTCACCCTACTTTTGCTGGGACAACTCCTGTGAGAGGAACTCTACCCTCTAGCCCATTTCATTTTCAGACAACTTTGACCATTAGAAACTTTCTTGTGTTGGACTAGAATCTTCATTCAGTATTTTTTATCCATTGGGTCCTATCTAGTTCTTTCTCCATCGAACTTCTAAGTGTCTGTCTTCTCCCTATTCCCAACTGTGAGGTCATTCATGACAGTAACTGCATCTTTCATCTCTATGTCCTTAACATTCATCACAACGCCTAGCACCTACTAGTAGATGCCCAGTAAATGCTAGCTGGGTAAGTGCATCATCTTTCTTCCAAGTCTCTACCAGTTGCATCAATCATGGAGCACTTAGAAACAGGTATGATGAAATATAGCTTGAAGATGGGATATTTCTATAGGTGTGTGTATACATGTGATAAACATATGTAAATAGTTATATAGGCTAAATATCATGTACATAAGATGAATATATTGAGAAATTTCTGGAGACAATCTACATGCTTTACCATTTACTAGCAGTGTGACCTCGGGCAATTCACTTCATCTCATCTATCCTAAAATAAGGATAATTAATAGTTGAGAATTAAATAAGGATGTTGATAGTTAAATAAGGAAATAGATGTGAAGATATATAGCTATTTAGATAAAGTAGCCAGGGAAGGTCTAACTGAAAAAGTAACTTTTGAATAGAGACCTAAAGAGAATGTGGGGAACTGATCACATGGCTTGCTGGAGCAAGATAATTCCAGACAGAGGTAGCAACAAGTGCAAAGGCATAGGTGGGAACATGTCTGAAATAGTTGGGGAACAACAGGGAGGGTAAGTGACTAGCACAGAGTGAGTGCGTAGGGGTAGGGAGGGGGAGGTCAGAGTGGGCATGGACTGGGTTCTGTAAGTCATCAAAAGGACTTTGGCTTTTGAGTTAACTGGGAAGCCTTTTGAGCAGAAGATGTGCTCTAACTTATGACTAATCATTCATCAGGATGAATTCGGCTACTGTGTTGAAAGTAGACTTTCAGTAGGCCAGGTAAGAGAAGCAGAGAAGTTAAGATGCTGCTAAATTTATCCAGGCAAGAGATGATGGTGGCTTGGATCATGGTGGTGGTAATCGGAGTGATGAGAAAGACTGAATTCTTGGAACTGTTTTAGTAGAAGAGTGACCAGGATTTGCTGATAAACTGAATCCAAGGAGTAAGAGAAAGAAAAGGGTCAAGGATCATACCCAGGTCTTTATCCCTAGTATTCATGAAAAAAAAAAAGTTATCATTAAGAAGAATGTAGGAGGAACAATTTTAAGATATGTTGTTTGAGATCACAATTAGACATCAAAGTGAGGATATCACAAAGGCAAATGAAAAAACAAATCTCCAGTGAGATTTAGACTAGATAAATAAGTTAAGGAGTCATGAATATGATGATGATATTAAAGTCCTGTGACCAGGTGAGCTGACTAGGGAGAGTAAAAAGCAGAAGAAGCTTAAGGACTGAGCAATAAATAACTCTAACATTTTACAAGTCATGAAAATAAGTCATGGAGATGAGAGATGAGAAAGAACTAACAGAGGAGAGGAGAAATAATGAGGTGAGGCCCATGATTACCTTAGCTTACTGCCTGGAGAGAATTTCCAGAACACAGCACAGGGAGAGTAACTCAAACAAAGGTCAGCAATCTCCTTGAGTTGAGGAGACAGAATTAAGAATTAGAGAACAAGGTGTCTAGAATTCACAGAACACAGTATTTATGCAGGAGAAAACTGCCTGGGAAGAAAACTCTAGCTTTTTGCCCCTTTCAGACATTGAAGATGTTGAAGCAAGGATGTGGTGGGTCCACTGGTATGAAATTCCAGATTCCCTTGGGTCTTGTAGTGGGAACTATGATCATGTATATCATCTCCGTGACAGACAGGGATCAAGGGACAGCTGAACAGACTTCCCACTGCTGGTGTGGATGCTATAGTAATGGCCACAGTAAAAAAAGGCAAACCAGAGCTAAGAAAGAAGATACATCCAGCAGCAGTCATTCAACAAAGAAAGTCATACCAGAGAAAAGATGGCATGTTTCCTTATTTTGAAGATAATGCCGGGGTCATAGTAAACAATAAAGGTGAGATAAAAGTTTCTGCCATTGCAGGACTCGTTGCAAGGGAATGTGCAGATTTGTGATCCAATGCTGGTAGCATTGCATGATTCTCCAGTATATTTGTAAAAAACTTTAAAAACCTGTTAAAAAGTAGCACCCAAAGAAAGAAAGAAAGCTCTAGAAATCTGCAGGGAGTTCCCTTCAAGTTTTCAGCTGAGTATTGATTAGTACTTGCATATGAAGAACCTGCCTGGAGGCCAGAGAAAGAACACTGAAAAGGAACAGGCTGAACAATCCGTGGAGCTCATGTAGGCCTGAGAATAGTTTGTGTTCCCACTGAGTAGAAAGGAAAGGCCTCCTGACATACAAGGGTCATTTAATTCGAATATAATACTCAGAAGAGTACTATCTTAGTAACAGAGAAAAATTAGCCCCAAATTAAAGACGACTCAGGTCTCACCTAACAAAGCTTAAAGGCAAGCCTCAAAAAACAAAACAAAACAAAACAAAACAAAACAAACAAACAAACCATTTTCAAGTAACCTAAGTTCAAAAATATTTAAAAGAATAAAAAATAAGACCCTAGAATTCAAGAAAGTATAATTCACAGTAAATATGTACCAGCTATTCAATTTGAAAATATTAGGCATGAAAAGAAACAGCAAAACACAACACAATGAGAAGAAAAATCAATTAATAGAAGTAGACCCCTAAATGACATGTTTGGTAGAATTGCAGACAAGGACATTAAAACAACTACTATATTTGAAATTTGTCCCCATATATTCAGGAAGGTAGAGGAAAACATGAATATGGTAAGAGGAGATCCGGAAGTTATAAGAAAAATACTCAAATAAAAATTATGGAGCTGGGTGCCATGACTCATGCCTGTAATCCCAGCACTTTGGGAGGCTGAGGCAGGTGAATCACCTGAGGTTAGGAGTTTGAGACCAGCCTGGCCAACATGGCAAAAACCTGTCTCTACTAAAAATACAAAAATTAGCCAGGTGTGGTGGTACATGCCTTTAATCCCAGCTACTCAAGAGGCTGAGGCAGGAGAATTGCCTGAACCAGGGAGGTGGAGGTTGCAGTGAGCCAACATTGTGCCATTGCACTCCAGCTTGGATGACAAACAAACAAACAAATTATGGAATTGATAAATACAATGTCTGAGGTGAAAAGCATATCAGATATAATTACAACAGTTATACATTGCAAATAATGATTAATGACATAAAAAGTATAGGCATAGAAACTATTCAAAACACAATATAGTGAGATAAAAGAAAAGAGGTGAAAAGAGGCTGGCATGGTGGTTCATGCTTGCAATCCTGGTACTTTGAGAGGCTGAGGCTGGCAGAGTGCTTGAGCCCAGTTGTTCAAGACCAGCCTGGGCTGAAGATAATGAGATCCTGTATCTAAAAAAAAAATTAGCCAGGTGTGGTGGGATGCACCTGTAGTTCCAGCTACAGGAGGCTGAAGTGGAAGGGTTACCTGAGCCCAGTGAGGTTGAGGCTGCAGTGAGCTGTAATTAGGTCACTGCACTCCAGCCTGGGTGACAGAGCAAGCCCCTTGTAAAAAAAAAAAAAAAAAAAAATGGAAAAGAAAAGAACTGAGCATCAGTGAGCTGTGCTAACATCAAGTGGGCTATACATGTTACTGGAGCTCCAGAAGGAGAAGAAAGAGAAATAGATAGCAAAAAAAATTTTTTTTAGAGAAATCACAGCCAGGCTGGGTGCAGTGGCTCATGCCTGCAATCCCAGCACTTTGGGAGGCCAAGGTGGATGGAACACCTGAGGTCAGGAATTCAAGACCAGCCTGGCCAACATGGTGAAACCCCATCCTTACTAAAAATTCTAAAATTAGCTGGGCATGGTGGCACATACCTGTAATGCCAGCACTCAGGAGGCTGAGAGGCAAGTGAATGGCTTGAACTCAGTAGGCAGAGGTTGCAGTGAGCTGAGATTGCGCGACTGCACTCCAACCTGCACAACAGAGCAAGACTCTGTCTCAAAACAAAAACAAAAACAAAAACAAAAAAAAGAGGAGAAATCATGACCAAAATTTTCCCAAATTTGATCAGCCCATGAATGCAAGAAGCTCAACAGACCCTAAACAGAAGAAACATGAAGAATACTGCACCAAGGAACATCATAATTAAATTACTTACAACTATAGATATGGAGAAAACCTTTAAAACAGCTAGAGAAAAAAGAACATACAGGGGAACAAAAGTAAGCAGCATGCAAATAATAAATAAATAATAAATAAAGCATGCAAGTCATAAGACAGTGGCTTCTATCCTTCCTCAAAGAATAAAGCAGTCAACCTAGAATTCCAACTCAGCAAAAATATTTTTCAAAACGAATATGAGGATGTGGGAGGAAGAGGATAAGAGGTGGCAGGGGGAGAAATGGGGAATGACTACTAATGATTGTGAAGTTTCCTTTTTTTTTTTTTTTTTTTTTTTTGAGACGGAGTCTTGCTCTGTTGCCAGGCTAGAGGGCAGTGGCGCAATCTCGGCTCACTGCAGCCTCTGCTTCCCAGGTTTAAACAATTCTCCTGTCTCAGCCACCCGAGTAGCCGGGACTACAGGCATATGCCACCACACCCAGCTAGTTTTTGTATTTTTACTAAAGACAGGGTTTCACCATCTTAGCCAGGATGGTCTCGATCTCTTGACCTTGTGATCAGCCGCCTCTGCCTCCCAAAGTGGTGGAATTACAGGCATGAGCCACTGCGCCCAGCCAAAGTTTCCTTTTCATGTGAGGAGAATGTTCTAAAATGTATGGTGGTCATGGTTACACACTCTGTGAACCACAAAGAAACATTGGATTATACAATTTAAGTGGGTGAATTGTATGACAAATGAATTATATCTCAATAAAGCTATGTTTTAAAAACAAATATGAAATAAAGACTTCTTCAGACATACAAATGCTGAAAGAATTCATGATCAACACACCATCACTACAAGAAGTGTTAAAGGAAGCCCTTTAGGTAGAAGGAAAATGATATCAGATGGAAATCTGTATCTATCCAAAGAAAGAAAGAGCACTGCAAATAATAATTATGTGGGTAAATGTAAAAGATGTTTTTAAAAGATCTCTTTTAAGGATAATTGAATAGTTTAAAGCAAAAATAGTAATGTATTGTGGAGTTTATAACATACAGCTGATTTTTTTTTTTTTTTTAACTTTTTAAAAAAAATTAGAGACGGGGTTTCACTATGTTGCCCAGGATGATTTTGAACTCCTGGACTCAGGCAATCCTCCCGCCTCATCCTCCCAAAGTGCTGGGATTACAGGTGTGAGCCACCGCGTCTGTCCCAGCTGATTCTTTTTAGTCATGATAGTTATGTTCTGTAAAGTTGTTGAAAACGATGAATTAGTGAACACTGAACATTGTTCACAGGGGAAATACAGAGTTAGATTCTGTAAACCTCTGGTCACAACACTTTTGTCAAGCAATCAACGCATAACCTTGTTTTATGTGTGTCTCTATTTACAGACAGCTTATGTAATATATATCATTGATTTATTAACATGGAGCTCACAGCCAACAGCACTATGACTCATGCCTGAACAAGGCTCATCTAACACACACATAAGGCACATCCATGTCTTCTTGTACTAGGAACACCAGATACAACTTTACAATTGCCCCTAGGAGCCATTTTTTTTATTGTGAAAAATATATACGGCATAAAATTTACTATTTTAATTATTTTTCAGTTTACAATTCAGTGCCATTAAGCATTTTTATGTTATTCTGCAACCACCACCACCACCACCATTATCCATCTCCAGAACTTTTTCATCTTCTCAAACCAAACCTTCATACCCATTAAACAATAGTTCCCCTGTCCTCTGTCCCTTCTGCCCTGACAACCACCATTCTACTTTTTGTCTCTATGAATTTGAGTACTCTAGGTACCTCATTGTTCTGTGAAAGGGCTGTATATGCAAAGAGGTCCCCAAATACCAAAGAAGCTGAGAAATCAAGAAGGAGGCAGACAAATACAGTTTGTTGGTATGAGATGATTTATCAGGGGAACTTATGGACAGAAGCATGGTCTTGGGGGCTGCAAGACAGGTAGATCTTAGCACTGCAACCTCTCAGATCCTTGTGGAGGCTGATGTCTTGGGGGAAAAGTATCAATATATGTGCTCTGGAAGGAATGCATAGGTGCTACAGGAATCCCAGCCTATGATGTTTCTAACAGCATTAAGTGTTGTTTTGGAGGAAACTTACAATGACTAGCTGTTCCTACACAAAAAGTAATGACAGCTAGACATTATGGAGGCATTTTTGGACTCAGGGTTAGTCAGAAGTCACTCTTGTTCCCACACTCATATATGTGGAATCATACAATATTTGTCCTTTTGTGACAAGGTTGAATAATATTCCCTTGTATGTATATACCACATTTTGTTTATTCATTCATTCATTCATTCATTCACTGATGAACGCTGGGGTTGTTTCTATCTTTTGGTTATTATGAATAATGCTCTAATCACAGTGTGATATGAACACTGGTGTACAAATGTCCCTTTCAGACCTTGATTTTAGTTCTTTTGGTATATACCCAGAAGTGGAATTGCTGGATCTTATGGTAATTCTATGTCTAATGTTTTGAGAAATTGCCATACTGTTTTTCATAGCAGCTGCTCCATTTTACATTTTTCCTCAGCAATGCACAGAGTTCCTGTTTCTCCACATTTTCACCAAAACATTTGTTGTTGTCATTTTTAAAAATAATAAGTAATAGGCCGGGCGCGGTGGCTCAAGCCTGTAATCCCAGCACTTTGGGAGGCTGAGACGGGCGGATCACGAGGTCAGGAGATCGAGACCGTCCTGGGTAACACAGTGAAACCCCGTCTCTACTAAAAATACAAAAACTTAGCCGGCCGAGGTGGCAGGCGCCTGTAGTCCCAGCTACTCGGGAGGCTGAGGCAGGAGAATGGCGTGAACCCGGGAGGCAGAGCTTGCAGTGAGCTGAGATCCGGCCACTGCACTCCAGCCTGGGTGACAGAGCGAGACTCCGTCTGAAAAAAAAAAAAAAAAAAAAAGTAATAACCATTCTAATGGGTATATGTGAAGTGGTATTTTATTGTGTTTTGTTATTCATTTACCTAATGCTTAACGATTTTTTTTTTTGAGACAGGGTCTTGCTCTGTCGCCCAGGTTGGAGTGCACTGGCATGATCTTGGCTCACTGCAGCATCCACCTCCTGGGCTCAAGCCATCCTCCACCTCCTAGGCTCAGCGTTCTGAGTAGCTGGGACCACAGGCATGTGCTGCTATGCCCAGATAATTTTGTGTTTTTTTTTGTATTTCTAGTAGACACGGGATTTTACTGTGTTGGCCAGGCTGGTCTTGAACTTAGGCCTCAACTGATCTTCCCACCTCAGCCTCCTAAAGTGCTGAGATTACAGGCAAGCCACTGCACCTGGCCTCATGTTGACCATTTTTTAATATACTTATTGGCCATTTGTATTTTTTTGAAAACCATTTATTTGAATCTTTTGCTCATTTTAAAATCAGGTTTTTTTTCTTGGTCACTGTATTTTAAGAATTCTCTATATATCTTATATATCAATCTCTTATCAGATATATGACTTACAGGTACTTTCTCCCATTTCACGGATTCCCTTTCACCCTGTTGATAGTGCCCTTTGATGCACAGAAGTTTTCAGTTTTGAAGAAGTCCATCTTGTCAATTTTTCCTTTTGTTGCCTATGCTTTTGATGTCATATCCAATAAATCTTTGTCAAACCCAATGTCATAAAGCTTCTTCCCTATTTTTTTTGAGACAAGGTTTTACTCTGTCACTCAGGCTGGAGTGCAGTGATGTCACCACAGCTCACTGCAGCCTCTACCTCCCAGGCTCAAGCGATCCTCCCACCTTAGCCTCCTGAGCAGCAGGGACTACAGGCGTCCTCCACTATGCCTGGCTAATTTTTGTATTTATATAGACACGGGGGTCTCCTCATGTTGCCTGCGCTGGTTTCAAACTCCTGGGCTCCAGCAATCCACTCTTCTTGGCCTCCCAAAGTGCTGGGATTACAGGCATGAACCACCACGCCCAGTTTAATGTTTTCTTTTAAGAGAGTTTATAGTTTATATTTGGGTCTTTGATCCATTTTGAGTTTATTTATTTTAAAAATATTTTTTAACTTTTTTATTGTGGTAAAAAACACAACATAAAATATATCTTAAGGTACTTGGGGTTATGACTTCAATGTGTGAATCTGAGGGGACACACATAATTCAACCTGTAATGGCAAAATTTGAGGAAAAACTAGGTTTCTATCCTTAGGCTGTGTTGATTTCAGCAAACCAAAGTGATATTTAAGCAAACATTCTTAAATTATCTGATTGATAAACATAAAGCTCTTGAGCAAATATGAGCCCAAAATACAAAATAAACAAACAACTCTGCCCCTTTTGTCTCACAGCATACTTTATGATCTGTGTAACTGTGTTAGCCCCTTCCAACTGCTACTTGATTTCTCCCACAAAGGCACAGTATCCAGAAGGGTCACTGAGCCAGGAATTTCTGTTTATCTTACTTATACATGTGCACTAAAATAGGATTTTTAAAATTGTGGTTAAAAAAAATCACAAATGTTATCATATTAACCACTTTTTTTTTGAGATAGAGTCCAGTTCTGTCACCCAGGTTGGAGTACAGTGGCGCGATCCTGGCTCACTGCAACCTCCACCTCCCAGGTTCAAGCAATTCTCCTGCCTCAGCCTCCTGAGTAGCTGGGATTACAGGTGCACACCACCTTGCCCAGCTAATTTTTGTATTTTTAGTAGAGCTGTGGTTTCACCATGTTGGCCAGGCTGGTCTCAAACTCCTGACCTCAGGTGATCCACCCGCCTCGGCCTCCCGAAGTGCTAGGATTACAGGCATGAACCACCACGCCTGGCACATATTAACCATTTTTAAGTATACAGTTCAATAGTGTTAAGCATATTTACGTTGTTATGAAATAGATCACCAGTACTTTTTCATCTTGCAGAACTGAAATTCCATATCCATTAAACAACATCTTCCCATTTTCCGTTTCCCTCATCCCTTGGTAACCTCCATTCTACTTTCTATACCAATGAATTTGACTATTTTGGATACCTTATATAGGAATAATCACACAGTGTTGTTTCTTTCATAACTGGCTTGTTTCACTTAGCATAATGTTCTCAAGGGTAATCTACGTTGTTGCATGTGACAGGATTTCTTTCCTTCTTAAGGCTGCATAGTATTCCATTGTGCATATATATCACATTTTGTCTATTGATTCATCCATTGATGGACATTTAGGTTGCTCCCAACTCTTTGCTATCGTTAATAGCGCTTCTAGATACAGGGGTTTGCAAATCTCTCTTCAAAACACTGATTTCAGTTCTTTTGGAGATATACTCAGAAGTGGGATCACTAGACCATATGGTAGTTCTGTTTTAACTTTTTAAAGAACCGCCATACTGTTTTCCACCATGGTTGTACCATTTTACAGTCATACTAACAGTGTTCAAGGGTCCAAGCTTCTCCATATTCCTGCCAATACTTGTTATTTTCTGGGGTTTTCTTGTTTATTCTTTCTTATATTCGAAGAGGTATAAAGTGATATCTCATTGTGGTTTGGATTTGCTTTCCTCTGATGATTAGTCATGTTGAGCATCTTTTCATATGCTTGATGGTCATTTATGTATTATCATTGGAGAAATGTCTACTCAAGCAGATCCTTTATCCATTTTTTTTCACTTTTATTTTAGGGTCAGCAGTACATGTGGAGGTTTGTGATATAGGTAAGCTGTGTGTCACAGGAGTTTGGTGTACAGATTATTTTGTCACCCATATAATCCGCATAGTACCAGATAGTTTGGCCATCCTCACCCTCCTCCTACCCTCCACCCTCAAGTAGGCCCTGGTGTCTGTTGTTGCCTTATTTGTGTCCATGTGCACTCAATGTTTAGCTCCCACTTATAAGTGAGAACATGCAGTGTTTGGCTTTCTGTTTTTGTATTTGCTTAGGATAATGGTCTCTAGCTCCATCCATGTTGCTGCAAAGGACATGATTGATTGATTGATTGATTGATTTTATTTTTTGAGACGGAGTCTCACTGTGTCGCCCAGGCTGGAGTGCAGTGGCATGATCTCGGCTCACTGCAACCTCCACCTCCTGGCTTTAAGTGATTCTCCTTCCTCAGCCTCCTGAGTAGCTGGGATTACAGGTGCCCACCACCACACCTAGCTAAGTTTTGTATTTTTATTTATTTATTTTTTTTGAGACCGAATCTGACTCTGTGGCCCAGGCTGGAGTGCAGTGGCGCGATCTCAGCTCACTGCAAGCTCCAGCTCCCGGGTTCACGCCATTCTCCTGCCTCAGCCTCCCGAGTAGCTGGGACTACAGGCGCCTGCCACCACGCCCGGCTAATTTTTTGTATTTTTAGTAGAGATGGGGTTTCACTTTGTTAGCCAGGATGGTCTCGATCTCCTGACCTCATGATCCGCCCGTCTCGGCCTCCCAAAGTGCTGGGATTACAGGCTTGAGCCACCGCGCCTGGCATTGTTTTGTATTTTTAGTAGAGATGGGGTTTTACCAGGTTGGCCAGACTGGTCTTGAACTCCTGACCTTGTGATCTGCCCGCCTCAGCTTCCCAAAGCGCTGGGATTACGGGCATGAGCCACTGCACCTGGCCATCTCATTCATTTTCATAGCCACACAGTATTCCATGCCTTTACCCACTTTTAATATGGGTTATTTGATTTTTGTTGTTGTTGAGTTGTAGTTGTTGATATATTCTGGATCCCTTATCAGATATAGGATTTGGAAATATTTTCTCCCATTCCATAGGTTACCTTTTCACTCTGTGGATTGTGTCCTTTAATGAACAAAAGTTTTTCTGTTTGATGTAGTTCCATTTGTCTTTTTTTTTCTTTTGTTGCTTGTGCTTTTGGTGTCATATACAAAGGAAGAAATCATTATCTAATCTTTATCATTATCCAGTGATCTCCACTAAATCATTGCCAAATCCTACATCATGAAATTTTCCCCTATGTTTTCTTCTAGGAATTTTATAGGTCTAGGCCTCATGCTTAGATCTTTAATCCATTTTGAGTCCATTTTTGTATATGGTACAAGATAAAGGTCTTATCTTTATCTTTGTTCTTTCGCATGTGGACATTCAGTTTTCTTTTTCTTTCTTTCTTTCTTTTTTTTTTTTTTCAGACAGAGTCTCACTCTGTTGCCCAGGGTGCAGTGCAGTGGCATGATCTTGGCTCACTGCAAGCCCCACCTCCTGGATTCAAATGATTCTTGTGCCTCAGCCTCCTGAGTAGCTAGGATTACAGATGTGCGCCACCATGCTCAGCTAGTTTTTGTATTTTTTAGTAGAGATGGGGTTTTGCCATGTTGGCCAGACTGATCTCAAACTCCTGGCCTCAAGTGACCCTCCCATCTCTGCCTCGCAAGTGCTGGGATTACAGGCATAAGCCACCATGTCTGGCTAGAGTTCTTAATTTTAATGTAGCTGAATTTATCTGTGCCTTTCAATCTTGTTTAAGAAATAATTCCTTACCTTAAGGTTATAAAAATCTTATCTATTGGGAGAATCCGACCCAATATTTCAATGTAGGTTCTTTCTATTTTCCCTAAGTGTCGGCCAGCTAAGAAATAAAGAGAAAGAGTATAAAGAGACGAATTTTACCGCTCGGCCTCCAGGGGTGACATCACATATCGGTAGGACCGTGATGCCCACCTGAGCTGCAAAACCAACAAGTTTATATTAAGCATTTCAAAAGGGGAGGGGGTGTATGAACAGGGAGCAAGTCACAAAGATCACATGCTTCAAAAGGCAAAATAGGAGAACAAGATCACAAGGCAAAGGGCAAAATTAGAATTACTGATGAGGGTCAATGTTCAGCTGTGCATGTATTGTCTTGATAAACATCTTAAACAACAGAAAGCAGTGTTTGGGAGCAGAGAACTGGTCTGACCTCAAATTTACCAGGGCAGCATTTTTTCCCCACCCTAATAAGCCTGAGGGTACTGCAGGAGATCAGGGTGTATTTCAGTCCTTATCTCAACTGCATAAGACAGACACTCACAGAGCAGTTGTTTATAGACCTACCCCGAGGAATGCATTCCTTTCTCAGGGTCTTAATTATTAATATTCCTTGCTAGGAAAATAATTCAGCGATATCTTTCCTACTTGCACAACTGTTTATAGGCTCTCTGCAAGAAGAAAACTATGGCTCTATTCTGCCCCGCCCTGAAGGCAGTCAGACCTTATGGTTGTCTTCCCTTGTTCCCTAAAATCGATGTTATTCTGTTCTTTTTCAAGGTGTACTGATTTCATATTGTTCAAACACACGTTTTACAATCAATTTGTACAGTTAACGCAATCATCACAATGGCCCTGAGGTGATGTACATCCTCAGCTTATGAACATAACAGGATTAAGAGATTAAAGTAAGACAGCTGTAAGAAATTATAAAACTATTAATTTTGGGAACTGATATATGTCCTTATTAAAATGAAATCTTCACAATTTATGTTCCTCTGCCGTGGCACCAGCCGTTCCCTCCATTCGGAGTCCCTGACTTCCCGCAACAATTACCCTATAACGTTCTCTAAGAGAATTCAAGTTTTGTATATAATACAGTACAGATGGCTTCTTTTGTGTATGGTATATGATAAATATATGATTTTCTTTTTTTTTTTCATAGCCTATTGTCCCAACACCATTTACTGAATATTTCACCATTTTTGTCATAAATCAAGTGTCCACATAAGTGTGGGCCTTTTTTTTCAGGCTCTCGATTTTGTTCAGATGATTGCTTTGTCTATGTGAACTGATACTAAGCTGTCTTAAGTACGATATCATCCATAGATGACATATCATATTATGATGACTTATCATAATAAGTCTTGCTATCTGACAGGGCATGTCCTCACTCATGGTTTTTTTTTTTTTTTTTTAATTCAGGGCTATTTTAATTATTTTGGGGTCTTTTATCTGTTATATAAATTTTAGAATCAGCTTAAGTTACTCAAATATTCCTTTTGGGATTTTTATAGGAAAAGCATTGAGTTTATAGGTAAATGTGGATGTTGTGATGTGTACAGTGTGTAACTGTATAATTATATACATTGTATAATGCTAAGTGTTCTCTTAACAATGCAGTGTGTTTCTCCTTTGTAGTCTTCTTAACATCTTTTATTTCTAGGTACTTATATTTCTTATTGCTATTGGGAGTTTTATCTTTTGAAAATTTGAAATCATTTTATACTTCTAAAGGTGTAAAAATAGCATAAAGATTCCAAAATATCCCCTTCACTAAGATTCTCCAAATGTTAACGTTTTATCTTATTTGCTTCTCTCTCTCTTTAAATATGTGTGTATACACATATATTTATGTATTTTTGTCTTAAATGTTTGAAGTTAAGTTACAGATTTATTGTACTCTTAAGCACTTTACCTCTAAATAGTTCACAATGTATTTCCTAAAATTGGATAGTTTTTCTGGGTATGCAATTTAAGATTGACAGAATTTTTTCTCAACACTTTGAAGATATTATTCCACTGTCTTCTGCCTTCCCACATTGTGAAAAAGTCTGTTGTCACTCTAATTGTCAGTACGTTATAAGTAGTCTATTTTATCTCAGTAGTTGCATTCTGTGTGTGTGAGGGGAGTGGTAGGGTGAGGTATTGGTGTTTTGTATTTCACAGAAATACATTTAAGTGTAGATTTCTTTCTATTTGTTCTCCTTGGTATTCATTTTGCATCTGTATCTGTGGATCAATATCATACATTGCTTCTGGAAAATTCTCAGCCATAATAACTTCAAATATTGCCACTTCTCAGTCTTATCTGTTTTCTCCTTCTGGATTTGAATTAGATATATGCTACAACCTTCCAATCTTTCAATTCTATCTCTTAATCTCTATTTCATACTATCTATTTGGGAGTGAGAGGGCTGTATTCTGGATAATGTATTCTACCCAACTTCCAGTTTACTAACTCTGTTTTAAGCTGTAACTACTTTTTATCCATATATTCAAATTTTTACTTCAACAATTTTTAATGGCTAAAAATCCACTTTGACTTCTTCTAACGCCTAGTCATTTGGGATAATCTTTTATTCCTCATATTTGTGTTTCTGTAATTTATTGCTTTATGATTCCTATTTATTTATTTTTGTTTGTTTGTTTTCTTTTTCTTCCACATCAGATGGGTAATGTATTGACATTGTAACAAGGTTTAAGGGAGGCACATCTCACACATAAACATGAAAACCCAATCGTCGCATTTACGAACTACAAAAAAGATCTCCTATTTATTTAAAACATCTTATACATAATTAAAACAATTAAGAGTGTCCAAATCTGTTGTTTGTGATTTCAGCTGGCTCTCACTTAGAAGAAATTCATTAACATGTATGTTTGACAGTCAGATTTGGTTAGCTGTAACTTGCAGAAAATTCATCAAATGAAACTGTGAATGGAATAGCTTCTGCTAGGAGTCACTTTTGTTCCCTTTCTTTAATCAGGAAAGCTCAGCTTCAGTTTTTATTATTTTTTTTCTATTGACCCCAAATTTGAACTCTACATTGCAGGGCTAATATCACATATGCCTGCAGGACAAGCTGACTTTTTAAGGGTCTTAGGACTTCTGTTCTGCTGTCAGTTCAAGGTTTGGACCTACTGTCAGAGGTTTACCTTATTTCCTGGAAGCCCAGCAATAAACATTTTGTTTTGTGTAAGATCTCATTCTTTTATAGTAGGGAATCCCTTTAGACTATTTTGTCTGCCATGTCAGTTTTTTTTTTTTTTTCCTTTCTTCAACTCAGGAAGATTTTTTTCCCCACTTTTTCTTTGGTTATTACTTTTTTTTTTTGAGACAGAGTTTCGCTGTTGTTGCCCAGGCTGGAGTGTAATGGTGTGATCTCAGCTCACTGCAAGCTCCGACTCCTGGGTTCAAGCAATTCTCCTGCCTCAGCCTCCCAAGTAGCTGGGACTACAGGCATGCACCACCACGCCCAGGTAATTTTGTGTTTTTAGTAGAGACGGGGGTTTCTCCATGTTGGTCAGGCTGATCTTGAACTCCTAACCTCAGGTGATCCACCCACCTCAGACTCCAAAAGTGCTGGGATTATAGGCGTGAGCCACTGAGCCCAGCCTGGTTATTACTTCTTATGTTAAATGGTCAAACTTATCTTAAAGGTATTATGATCAGAATGGCATGTATTGGTTCAACAGCTGTCAAGTAGATCTGTAAATAGATTAGAGATTGTAGAAACATATTTAGGTATTTGTTAGGACTTAATATACGGCAAAGATGGCACCATAATCATTGATAAAGTATGGTTTATGTAATAAATAGTGTAACATAATTGGTCTTGTATATGAAAGTAAGAGGTTTCCTTCCTCATACCATATAGATATGTAAATTTCGTCTTTAAAATTCACTGAAATCTAAAAACAAACTTACACAAATATATGAAAAAATGTAGAAAAGTCTTTTTATAGCATCATGGTGGAGTTGACCTTAAGCAATGTGAGAAATTCAGAAACAACAACTGAGTTTTGGCAGAATTGACTACTATCTCATGTTTAAGAATTTATCCTATAGGAAAGAGTCAGTTAACACTGACCAAAGAGTCCAATAAGGATGGATGAGAATAGACTGGGTGCAGTGGCTCATGCCTGTAATCCCTGCACTTTGGGAGGCTGAGGCGGGTGGATCATGAGGTCAGGAGATCAAGGCTATCCTGGCTAACACAGTGAAACCCCATATCTACTAAAAATAGAAAAAAATAGCCAGGTGTGGTGGCGGGCACCTGTAGTCCCAGCTACTTGGGAGGTTGAGGCAGGAGAATGGCATGAACCTGGGAGGCGGAGCTTGCAGTAAGCTGAGATCGTGCCACTGCACTCCAGCCTGGGTGACAGAGTGAGACTCCATCTCAAAAACAAACAAACAAACAAACAAAAAAAGATGGATGAGAACGATGATCTGGATTCTGTTTAAGTCTGCTTAAACTAATAGTTACCTTGAAGGTCTATACAAGATTAAAACGCAGGTTGGTAGATGTGGTTTCCCATTGCCTCCTTTGTCTTTTTATGGAAAAGTCTCCAAAGGTCAGAGATGCTAACAATGAGTTGTTAGCACAGATCTAGTATGAGATGTCTGCCTGATGAGAGAATCACAACAATGTATAAAATTGAGGTCTTTTATATCCCCAAGAAGGTCAGCTCCCAGAATTATACTTACTATTGTAAAAGTAACCATCCTTTGAAAGGTACTTCATCCCTGAACCAAATGGCTACATTATAGAACATGTAATTCTTGCTGTATTGTCATTAAAACAATCTTTCCTCATCTGTTCTTGTGCTGAAGAATTTTTTGTTTTTAATTTTCCTTACTTTGGGCTTTTCCATGGGCTACCCTCCCTTGGCCTAGCCAGCCACTACATAGGGTAATACACAAAAAATCCCGGCATAGTGACTCGTACACAACAAAATAAACTTTTAGCATTATAATTAGACTTGTTACAGACAACATGCACTACTTTTGTAATTAGAAAAAAAAAACCCTAAATAGAAAAGTAGAGGAAAGAAAAAATGTTTGATATGTTTGCACATTGAGACTGTAATTCCAGTTCTAAAAATTTTTCTTCAGAAAGAATCACAAAAGTACACAAAGATGTGCATAAAAGGTTGATCGTATCAGCATTGTTTGGTATAGGAAAAATTATAAACAGCCTAAAAGTTCAGGCATTGGTTAAATAATGTATAAAATATTAATTATATAGAATACAATATAATTTTATATATACACACTAAATGTGATACCAAAGTAAAAACCATACATGCAGAACATTACTTTAATCATTTAATCAATGAATATTTATTGAATGATTACTATGCATTAGACACTGCCAAAAATTAGGGATATAGTATTAGAGAAAACAGACAAACCCTTATGAAGCTTATGTATATATATCAACAGCAGTGGTGGCTTTTGCTTTGTAGAATTGGTGCTGGAAGGAAAGTGGATGTTTTAAAATTTTACTGGTTTTTTTTTTTTTTTTTTTTTTTTTTTGAGATGGAGTCTCACTCTGTCACCCAGGCTGGAGTGCAGTGGTGTGATCTCAGCTCACTGCAACCTCTGCCTCCCAGGTTCAAGCAATTCTTCTGCCTCAGTCTCCCAAGTAGCTGGAACTACAGGTATGTGCTACAACACCCAGCTAATTTTTGTATTTTTAGTAGAGACAGAGTTTCACCATATTGGGCAGGCTGGTCTCGAACTCCTAAGCTTGTGATCCATCCATGTTGGCCTGCCAAAGTGCTGGGATTACAAGTGTGAACTACTGCACCTGGCCGTTTTTAATCTTTTTACTTTTTATTCTTAGCTTATACAACATTGTATTGTAAGACATTTTCTAGAATGATTGTACAATTTAAAACCCAATAGATTTTTTTTTGAAACAGAGTTTTGCTCTGTGGCTCAGGCAGTGGCCTGACCTTGGCTCATTGCAACCTCCTCCTCCTGGGTTCAAGTGATTCTCCTGCCTTAGCTTCCTGAGTAGCTGTGATTACAGGAACAAGCCACCACAGCTCTATTTTTATTAGAGAGGGGGTTTCACCATGTTGGCCAGGCTTGTCCCAAACTCTTGACCTCAAGTGATCCACCTGCCTTGGCCTCCCAAAGTGCTGGGATTATACGCATGAGCCACAGAGCCTGGCTCCAGCAGACAAATTTTTTAAAATTTTAGTCATTTCTGTCTAAGTCTATCTGTGCTGCTATAACAGAATACTATAAATGGGTAATTGATAAACAGTGTAAATTTATTTCTTACAGTTCCGAAGGTGGGAAAGTTCAAGATCAAGGCACCAGCATTGGTGTCTGGTGAGGGCTACTGTCTGCTCCCAAGTTGGTACCATGTTGCTGTGCCCTCACATGGTAGAAGGCTGAAGGGCAAGAGAGCAAAAAGGACCTAAGCTAGTTCCCTCCATTCATGAGGGCAGATCCCCCAGGACTTAATCACTTCCCAAGAGGTCCCAGCTCTTAATAGCACTATCGGGGGAACTAGCCCCCAATATTTCAACATAGGTTCTTTCTATTTTCCCTAAGTGTCGGCCAGTCTGAGAAATAAAGGGAAAGAGTACAAAGAGAGAAATTTTACAGCTGGGCCTCAGTGGGTGTCATCACATATTGGTAGGACCATGATGGAGACTCCAAGGCACAAAACCAACAAGTTGTTATTAGGGATTTTAAAAGGGTGAGGGTGTACGAACAGGGAGTAGGTCACAAGGATCACATGCTTCAGAGGGCAATAAAGATCACAAGGCAAGGCAAAATTAGAATTACTGATGAGGGTCTATGTCTCGCTGTGCTGATGAGGGTCTATGTTCTGCTGTGCACGCATTGTCTTGATAAATATCTTAACAGGAAACAGGGTTCAAGAGCTGACAACTTGTCTGACTAGAATTTACCAGGCTGGAATTTCCCAATCTTAGTAAGCCTGAGGGTACTGCATGAGACCAGGGTGCATTTCAGTCCTTATCTCAACTGCATAAGACAGACACTCCCAGAGCAGCTGTCTATAGACCTACTCCCAGGAATGCATTCCTTCCCCAGGGTTATTCCTTGCTGGGAAAAGAATTCAGTGATATTTCTCCTACTTGCACACCCATCTATAGGCTTTCTGCAAGAAGAAAAATATGGCTGTATTCTGCCAGACCCTGCAGGCAGTCAGACCTTATGGTTATCTTCCCTTGCTCTCTGAAAATCGCTGTTATTCTGTTCTTTTTCAGGGTGCCCTGATTTCATATTGTTCAAACATACATGCTTTACAATCCATTTGTACAATAGTGGTCCTGAGATGACATACATTCTCAGCTTATGAAGAAAACAGGATTTTTTTTTTTTTTTGAGATGGAGTCTCGCTCTGTCGCCCAGGCTGGAGTGCAGTGGCCGGATCTCAGCTCACTGCAAGCTCCGCCTCCCGGGTTTACGCCATTCTCCTGCCTCAGCCTCCCGAGTAGCTGGGACTACAGGCGCCCGCCACCTCGCCCGGCTAGTTTTTTTGTATTTTTAGTAGAGACGGGGTTTCACCATGTTAGCCAGGATGGTCTCGATCTCCTGACCTTGTGATCCGCCCGTCTCGGCCTCCCAAAGTGCTGGGATTACAGGCTTGAGCCACCGTGCCCGGCCTGAAAACAGGATTAAGAGATTAAAGTAAAGACAGGCATAAGAAATTACAAGAGTATTGATTGGAGAAGTGATGAATGTCCGTGAAATCTTCACAATTTATGTTCAGAGATTGCATTAAAGACAGGCATAAGAAATTATAAATGTATTAATTTTGGGAACTGATAAATGTCCATGAAATCTTCACAATTTATGTTCTTCTACCTTGGCTCCAGCTGGTCCCTCCATTCGGGGTCTCTGACTTCCCACAACATAGCACCACAATGGGGATTATGTATGAACATGCATTTTGGAGAGGACCCACATTCGAACCACAGCAATTCCTATCTAAAGGATTAAGATATCTATCTCACAGTTTGATAATACTCATTAAAGAGCTATTTATTGTAAATGGTGCTGTACCACACTTGAGTTCAGAGCTTCTTAAAACAACCCTGTGAATCCTGTGGTGGGTCATGTGAGAGCAGAGATACACAATTGCTGCAAAAGAGACTCATATGGTTTGGATCTGTGTCTCCACCAAATCTTGTTTCGAATTGTAGTCCCCAGTGTTGGAGGTGGTTGGATCATGGGGGTGGAGTTCTCATGAATGGATTAGCACCATCCCCTGGTGCTGTTCTTGTGACAGTAAGTGAGTTATTGTGAGATCTGGTTGTTTAAAAATGTAGAGCACCTCCTTCCTCTCCCTGTTCCTCCTGCTCAGCCATATGGGGTGCTTGCTCCCTGTTTGCCTTCTGCCATGATTGTAAGTTTCCTGAGGCCTCATCAAAAGCTGAGCAGAAGCCATCATGTTTCCTGCACAGCCTGCCGAGCCCTGAGCCAATTAAGACTCTTTTCTTTATAAATTACCCAGTCTCAGGTATTTCTTTATAACAGTTTGAGAACAGACAAATACAGTGACCAATAAGCCAAATGACTCATTTTTCATAGGGATTAAAAATGAAAGCTCAGGATTTTTATAGAGAAAAAAGAAAAAGAAATAAAATAAAACAAGGCTGGAGACAGAACGTGCAAAAACTAAAAGAAATCATGAGCAAATTCATGCTATGTTTCTCAAAGTGTCATCTTTGAACCACTAGTTTTTCATGCAGGAAATGTTAAAATGCAGATTCCCAGCCTCATCTCAGATCTTCAATGTCCTCCACTACACATCATACCTCCCCTGGGGCTGTGGGGAGCTGTATTGCAAACAAACACTTCCTGTGACCCTGTTAAACAGTTCTGGGAGCTTGCACACATGGAAGAATGGCTCTACCCTTTCTCAGTCAAACTTACCATTTATTTATTTATTTATTTATTTATTTATTTTTGTATCCTCAGAGCAATCAGGTATTTGGTGCCAATTAGTCTTATACCCCTTATTCCAAAAGGTGTCTTGGCTGTCTTGTTACCTCCAACCACTTGATTGTTGGGACTAAATTTCGTGAAGAAGCTACTGCAATTTCTTCAATAGTTGCTATTGCAACTACTACTACTATTACTTCTTCTTCTCCTCCTCTTCTTCTGAGACAGGGTCTTGCTCTGTCACTCAGGGTGGAGTGCAGTGTGCCATGGCGACCATAAACTCACTGTAACCTTGAATTCCTGGGCTCAAGCAATCTTCCCACCTCAGCTTCCTAGTGGTTGAGACTACAGGCATTACTACCATGCCTGGCTGATACTTTTATGTTTTGTAGAAGCAAGGTTTTGCTATGTTGCCCAAGCTGGTCTCAAACTCCAGACTTTAGGCCATCCTCCCACCTTGGCCTCCCAAAGCACTGGGATTACAGATATGAACTACCATGCCTGGTCACTGATAGTTAATTTCTTTTTTTAAAAAAAATTATTAGGTTAAAATTTTTGTGGGTACATAGTAGCTGTATATATTTATGGGGTACATGACATAGGCATGCAATAAGCAATAATCATATCATGGAAAATGAGGTATCCATCCCCTCAAGTATTTATCCTTTGTATTATAGACAATCCAATTACACTCTTTTGGATATTTATAAATGTACAATTAAATATTATTGACTATAATCACCCTTTTGTGCTATCAGATACTAGGTCTTACTCATTCTTTCTTACTATATACACTTTTTGTACCCGCTAACCATCCGCAGGCTGGGTGCAGTGGCTCACGCCTGTAATCCCAGCACTTTGGGAGGCCCAGGCAGGCAGATCACTTGAGGCCAAGAATTCAAGACCAGCCTGGCCAATATGGCAAAATCCTGACTCTGCTAAAAATACAAAAATTAGCAGGGTGTAGTGGCAGGTGACTGTAACCCCAGCTACTTGGGATGCTGAGGCATGAGAATTGCTTGAACCTGGGAGGTAGAGGCTGCAGTGAGCCAAGATCATGACACTGCACTCCAGCCTGTGACAGTGTGTGACTCTGTCTCAAAACAAAAACAAAAACAAAAACCATCTCCACTTACCCCCAATCCCTCACTATCCTTCCCAGCCTCTGGTAACTATCCTTCTACTCTCTATCTCCATAAGTTCAATTGTACTGATGTTTAGCACCCACAAATAAGTAAGAACATATGAAGTTTGTCTTTCTGTGTCTGACGTATTTCACTTGAGATAATGACCCCCAGTTCCATACATGTTGTTACAAACGACAGAATCTCATTCTTTTCATGGCTGCATAGTACTCCATTGTATATATGTATCATATTTTCTTTATCCAATGATATGTTGGTGAACACTTAGGTTCCTTCCAAATCTTGGCTATTGTGAACAATGCTGCAACAAACATGGAGGTGATAGCTGATATACTGATATCCTTTATTTTGGGTATATACCAGTAGTGGGATTGCTGGATCCCACTAGTAATGGGATAGCTCTATTTTTAGTTTTTTTTGAGGAACCTCCAAACTGTAGTCTATAATGGCTATACTAATTTATATTCCCACCAACAGTGTATGAGGGTTCCCTTTCCTCCACATCCTCACCACCATTTGTTATTGCCTATCTTTTGGAGATACACCATTTTAACTGGAGTGAAATGATATCTCATTGTAATTTTGATTTGCATTTATCTGATGATCAATGATGTGGAGCACATTTTTATATGCCTGTTTGCCATTTGCATGGCTTCTCTGGAGAAATGACTATTCAAATCTTTTGCCCATTTTTAAATCAGATTATTAAATTTTTCCTACAGTGTGGTTTGAGCTCCTTATATATTCTGGTTATTAATCTCTTGTCAGATGGGTACTTTGCAAATATTTTTTTTCCCATTCTGTGGGTTGTCTCTTGACTTTGTTGTTTCCTTGGCTGTGCACAAGCTTTTTAACTTGATATGATCCCATTTGTACATTTTTGCTTTAGTTGCCTATGCTTGTGGGATATTACTCAAGAATGTTTTGCCCAGACCAATGTCCTGGAGAGTTTCCTCAGTGTTTTCCTGTAGTAGTTTCATAGTTTGAGGTCTTAAGATTAAGTCTTTAATCCATTTTAATTTGTCAAAAATGAGTTAACTGTAGGTGTATAGATTTTTTTCTGGCTTCTTTATTCTGTTCCATTGGTCTATGTGTCTGTTTTTATGCCAGTACCATGCTGTTTTGATTACTACAGCTTTGTAGTATAATTTGAAGTCAGGTAATCTGATTTCTCCAGTTTTGTTCTTTTTGCTCAGGATAGCTTTGGCAAGTCTGGATCTTTGTGGTTCCATATAAATTTTAGGGTTGTTTTTTCTATTCCTGTGAAGAATGTCACTGGTATTTTGATAGGGATTGCATTTAATCTGTACACTGCCTTGGATAGAATGGACATTAACAATAATGATTCTTCCAATATATGAATATGGAATATGTTTCTACTTTTAAGTGTCCTCTTCCATTCCTTTCATCAGGGTTTTATAGTTTTATAGGATTCCTTTTTTTTTTTTTTTTTTCTGAGACGGAGTCTCACTCTTCTGGCCAGGCTGGAGTGCAGTGGTGCTATCTTGGCTCACTGCAAACTCTGCCTCCTGGGTTCACGCCATTCTCCTACCTCAGCCTCCCGAGTAGCTGGGACTACAGGCGCCTGCCACCATGCCTGGCTAATTTTTTGTACTTTTAGTAGAGACGGGGTTTCGCCATGTTAGTCAGGATGGTCTTGATCTCCTGACCTCACGATCCACCCACCTCGGCCTCCCAAAATGCTGGGATTACAGGCATGAGCCACCACGCCCGGCCTAATGGGATTCCATTTTTTATTCTTTTTCAGATTGTTCACTGTTGGCATATAGAAATGCTACAAACTTTTGTATGTTGATTTTGTATCCTGTAACTTTACTGAATTTGTTTGTTAGTTCTAATAGTTTTTTGGGGAAGTCTTTAGGTTTTTTTTTAAATATAAGATCATATCATCTACATACAAGGATAATTTGACTTCTTTTTTTCCAATTTGAATGCCCTTTATCTTTCCCTTGTTTAATTTTTCCATTTAGGACTTCCAGTACTATGTTGAATAACAGTGGTGGAAGTGGACATATTTGTTGTGTTCCAGATCTTAGAGAAAAGGCTTTCAGTTTTTCCCCATTCAGTATGATACTAGTTGTGAGTCTGTCATATATGGCTTTTATTAAGGAATGTTAATAAAATTATGGAATGTTAAGGAATGTTCCCTCTATTGCTTGTTTTTGGAGGGTTTTTATCATGAAGGGATGTTGAATTCTATCTAATGCTTTTTCAGCATCAGTTGAAATGATCACATGGTTTTTGTCTTTCATTCTGTTGATATGATGTATTATATCACATTGATTGGTTTGCATATGTTTGACTATTCTTGCATCCCTGGGATAAATCTTACTTCATCAGGATGAATGAATGATCTTTTTAGTGCATTGCTGAATTAGCTTGCTCATATTTTGTTGAGGATTTTTGCAACAATATTCATTAGAGATATTGGTCTGTAGTTTTCTTTTTTCAATGTGTCTTTGTCTGGTTTTGGTATCAGGATGATACTGGCCTTGTAGAATGAATTTGGAAGTATTTCCCTCTCCTTTATTTTTTTCAGATCAGTTTGAGCAGGATTGGTATTATTTCTTCTTTAAATGTTTGGTAGAATTCAGCAAAGAAGCTATTAGGTCCCCGGCTTTTCTTTGCTGGGAGACTTTTTAATTACAGCTTTGATCTCATTACTTGTCATTGGTCTGTTCAGGTTTTGAATTTCCTCATGGTTCAATCTTGGTAGGTAGGTTGTATGTGTCTAGGAATTTATCCATTTCCTCTAGATTTTCCAATGTGTTGGCATGCAGTTGCTCATAGTAGCCACTAATGATCCGTTGAATTTCTGTGATATCAGTTGTAATGCCTCCTTTTTCATCTCTGATTTTATTTATTTCGGTCTTCTCTCTTTATATCTTTTAGTCTGGATAATTTGTCAATTTTTTATTTTCAAAAAACCAACTTTTTGTTTTATCAATCTTTTGCATTTTTCATTCATTTTAAATTCATTCATTTCTGCTCTGATTTTTTTTTTTTTTTTTTTTTTTTTTTTTTTTTTTTCTGAGATAGAGCCTGGCTCTGTCACTCAGGAGGCACAGAGGTGCAACTTTGGCTCACTGAAACCTCCACCTCCTGGGTTCAAGCAATTCTCCTGCCTCAGCCTCTCGTGTAGCTGGGATTACAAGTGGACATCACCACACCCAGCTAATTTTTGTATTTTTAGTAGAGATGGGGTTTCACCATGTTGGCCATGCTGGTCTTGAACTCCTGACCTCAGGTTATTTGCCTGCCTTGGCCTCCCAAAGTGCTGGGATTACAGACGTCAGCCACCACGCCCCACCTGCTCTGATCTTTAATATTTCTTTTCTTCTGCTAATTTTGAGTTTGGTCTCTTGCTTTTGTAGTTCTTTAACATGTACCATTAGGCTATTTATGGTTATTAGATTAGTTTTTCCTCTTTTTAAATGTAGATACTTATAATTACAAAATTCCCTCTTAGTACTGCTTTTGCTGTATTCCATAGGTTTTGGTTTGTTCTGTTTCTATTATCATTTGTTTCAACAAATTTTTCAATTTCCTTCTTAATTTCTTCATTGACCCACGGGTCATTCAGGAGCATATTGATTAATTGCTGTGTATTTGTATAGCTTCCAAAATTCCTCTTGTTATTGATTTCTAGTTTTGTTACATTGTGGTCAGAGAAGATGCCTGATATTATTTCAATTTTTTTTGAAGTTTTTAAAACCTTGTTTTGTGACTTAACATATGGTTTATCCTTGAGAACTATCCATGTGCTGAGGAAAAGAATGTGTATTCTGCAGCCTTTGGATGAATGCTCTGTAAATATCTATTAGGTCCATTTGTTCTATAGTGCAGTTTAAGCCTGATGTTTCCTTGTTGATCTTCTGTCTAGAAGATCTGTCCATTTGTGAAAGTGGGATGTTAAAGTCTCCAGCTATTACTGTACTGAGGGCTGTCTTTTTACCTCAAATAATGTTTGCTTCTTCGTATATCTGGATGCTCCAGTTTTGGGTGTGTATGTAATTGCTATATCCTCTTGCTAAACTGACTCCTTGGTTATTATATAATGACCTTCTTTGTTTCTGCCTTCTTTAGAGACAAAGAAGTTTATTATATAATGATGAAAGAGTCAATTTTTGTTGTTGTTGTTGTTGTTGTTGTTGTTTTTTGAGATGAAGTCTCACTCTTTCACCCAGGCTGGAGTGCAGTAGCGCAATCTTGGCTCACTGCAATCTCTGCCTCCTAGGGTCAAGTGATTCCCCTGCCTCAGCCTCCTGAGTAGCTGGAACAACAGGTGCCCACTACCACACTTGGCTAATTTTTGTATTTTTAGTAGAGACAGGGTTTTCACCATGTTGGCCAGGCTGGTCTCCAACTCCTTATATCAAGTGATCCATCCATCTCAACCTCCCAAAGTGCTGGGATTACAAGCGTGAGCCACTGTGCCTGGCCCATTGTATGTTTTTCAATTTGGGATTACCATGAGGCTTGCAGCTACTGTTTCATAACCCATTATTTCAAACTGATGACAACTTAAACACTGATTGCATAAACAAACAAATAAGCAAAAAGAAAACTAACAAAAACTCTACACTTTAACTTCATCCTCCTGCTTTTTAACTTTTTGTTGTTTCTCTTCATGTCTTATTGTACTGTCTGTCATGACAAATTGCTGTAGTTATTATTTTTTATTGGTTCATTGCTTAGTCTTTCTGCTTAAGAGTATTTTGAACACGATAATTACAGTGTTATAATATTCTATGTCTTTCTGTGTGCTATTACCAGTGACTTTTGTCCCTTCATGTGATTTCTTATTGCTCATCAATGTCCTTTTCTTTCAGATGTAAGAATTTCCTTTAACATTTCTTCCTTCCTTCCTTCCTTCCTTCCTTCCTTCCTTCCTTCCTTCCTTCCTTCCCTTCCTTCCTTCCTTCCTTCCTTCCTTCCTTCCTTCCTTCCTTCCTTCCTTCCTTCCTTCTTTCTTTCTTTCTTTCTTTCTTTCTTTCTTTCTTTCTTTCTTTCTTTCTTTCTTTCTTTCTTTCTTTCTTTCTTCTTTCTTTCTTTCTTTCTTTCTTTCTTTCTTTCTTTCTTTCTTTCTTTCTTTCTTTCTTTCTTTCTTTCTTTCTTTCTTTCTTTCTTTCTTTCTTTCTTTCTTTCTTTCTTTCTTTCTTTCTTTCTTTCTTTCTTTCTTTCTTTCTTTCTTTTGAGATGGAGTCTCACTCTTTTGCCCAGGCTTGAGTGCAGTGGCATGATTTCAACTCACTGCAAACTCCGCGTCCCAGGTTCAAGCAATTCTTGTGCCTCAGCCTCCCAAGTAGTTGGGACTACAGGCATGCACCACTACACCCGGCTACTTTTTGTATTTTTAGTAGAGACAGGGTTTCACCATGTTGATCAGGCTGGTCTCGAACTCCTGGCCTCAAGCAATCCACCTGCCTCAGTCTCCCAAAGTGCTGGGATTACACACATGAGCCACCACGCCTGGCCTCCTTTAGCATTTCTTATAGAACAGGTCTGGTGTTGATGGAAATCCCTTAGTTTTTGTTTGTCTGAGAAGGTCTTTATTTCCCCTTCATGCTTAAAAGATATTTTTTGCTGAATATACTATTCTAGGGTTAAAGTTTTTTTCCCCTTCAGCATTTAAAATATGTCATGCTAGTTTCTCGTGGCCTATAAGGTTTCCATTGAAAAGTCTGGGGCCAGATGTATTGGAGCTCTATTATATTTTATTTGTGTCTTTTCTCTTGCTGCTTTTAAGATTCTTTCTTTATCTTTGACCTTTGGGAGTCTGATTATTAAATGCCTTGAGGTTGTCTTTTTTGGGTTAAATCTACCTGATGTTCTATAACTTTCTTGTACTTGAATATTGATATCTTTCTCTGGGTTTGGAGAGTTCTTTGTTATTATCCTTTTCAATAAACTTTCTATCCCCATCTCTTCCTCAACCTCCTCTTTTAGGCCAATAGTGCTTAGATTTGCCCTTTTAAGGCTATTTTATATATCTTGTAGGCACGCTTCATTGTTTTTTACTCTTTGTTTTTGTCTCCTATGACTATGGAATTTCAAATAGCCTGTCTTCAAGCTCATTAATTCTTTCTTCTGCTTGATTACTTAACATTATTAAGCGACCCAGATGCATTCTTCAGTATGGCAGTTGCACTTTTCAACACTAGAATTTCATTTCTTTTTAATAATTTCAATCTCTTTTTAAAATTTATCTGATAGAGTTCTGAATTCCTGGCCAGGCGCAGTGGCTCACACCTGTAATCTCAGCACTTTGGGAGGCTGATTACTTGAGGTCAGGAGTTCAAGACCAACCTGGCCAATATGGCAAAACCCCATGTCTACTAAAAACACAAAAATTAGTTGGGTGTGGTGGCATGCACCTGTAATTCCACCTACTTAGGAGGCTGAGGTGGGAGGATCGCTTGAACCCAGGAGGCAGAGGTTGCAGTGAGCCAAGATCATACCACTGCATTCCAGCCTGGGCGTTCATCTCAAGAACAAACAAAAAAAGAATTCTGAATTTCTGTTCTGTGTTATCTTGGATTTCTTTGAGTTTCCTCAACACAGATATTTTGAATTATCTGTCCGAAAGGTCACATATCTGCTTCTCCAGGATTGGTCCCTGGTTCCTTATTTATTTTGTTTGGTAAGGTCATTTTCTCCTGGATGGCTTTGATGCTTGTAGATGTTCATTAATGTCTGGGCATTGAAGAGTTAGGCATTTATTGTAGTCTTCAAGGTCTGGGCTTATTTGTGCCCATCCTTCTTGGAAAGGCTTTCCAGGTATTTTGAAGGAACTTGGGCCCCAAGTCCAATAATAATATGGTTCTTGCAGACTCATAGAGGTATCGCTTTGGTAGTCATGGATAAGATCTGGAAGAATTCTCTAGATTACTGGGCAGACACTCTTTATTTTTTTCTCTTACTTTTTCACAAACAGAGTCTCTCCCTGACTCTGTGCTGAGTCTCCTGGAAAACTGGAGGTGGAGGGACAAAAGTACCCTCTAGCCACCACCACCAGGACTGTGCTGACTCAGACCTGAAACCAGCACAGCAGTGGGCCCCACCCAAGGCCTGCTGTAACTACTATCTGGCTACCACCCAACTTCATTCTAGGCCCTAGGGCTTTATGATCAGCACATGGTAAAGCCAGTCTGATTTATGTTCCTCCGTTCAGGGCAGTGAGTTCCTCCAGACCTGCACTGGTCCAGAGATGCTGTCTGAGAGCGAAGGATTGAAGTCAAAAACCTTAGAAATTTACCAGGTATTCTACTCTACTGCAGCAAAGCTGGCACTCAAACCATGAGACAAAGTCCTTCCCACTTTTCTCTCCCTGTGGCCACCACCACCAGCACCCTATGAGGGGTTCTGCCAGGCTACCGCTGATGCTTATTTAAAGCCCAAGGGCCCTTTTGTCAGCTTGTGATGAATGCTGCCAGACCTAAGACTCACTCTTCAGAGTAGTGGGTTCCCTTCTGGTCCATGGCAGGTCCAGAAATGCTAACCAAGAGCCTAGGCTTGGACTCGGGGACCTGAAGAGCCTGCTTATTGCTCCACCCCACTGCAGCTGATCTGGTACCTAAAGTGCAAGACAGAGTCCCTTTTACTTTCCCCCGTTTTTCTCAAACAGCAAGAGTCTTTCTCTGTAGCCACCACAGCTGGGAATGTGCTGGGTCACACTGAGCCAGCGTGTCTCAGAGCCCAAGGCCCATACTGTATTATCTGGGTATTGCTGGTGGTTATTCAGGGCCCAGGGGCTCTTTTGTCAGCAGGAGATGAATCCTGCCAGGTCTCCACTGTGAGAGGGCAGCACTAATTCAATGTAAAGTCCCCTGGTTGCTGTGCTCTCCCTCTCTCAAGCACAAAGATTTCTCTGCACCACATGGCCACTGCTGGGGGGTGAGGAAAGGGCAACAAAAGCACCCTCCCAAGCCACCCCAGCTGGTGTCTCAGTAGGTCCCATGCCTGCCCAGTTCACTGGCTCTGAGCCCAGCTCAGCACTAGGACTTGCCTAGGAATTGCACTCCTTGTGACTTAGGTTGACCCTTAAGTTCACTTAGTGCCCCAGAGCACTCCAGCCCATGGTAATGAGGCTTGCTGGAACTCAAGCTCCCACCCTGGGATGGACAATTTCTCTCTGGCTAGAGTTGGGCCAAATGAATGTCAGCTGAGTAGAACCTGGTTCTGCTTTCCAGTGTAACGGGAGCACTGGGTTCAATGCAAAGCCTCACAATTGCTGCACTCTCCCTCTCCCAAGCACCCAGATTCTCTGTGCCACATGGCTGCTGCTGGGGGATGAAGGAGGGGTGGCGTCAGTGCTTCAACCCTGTCTTTCCTGCCCTCTTCAATGTCTCTTTCCGTGATATAAAGTTAAAATCTGGTACTGTGATTGCTCACCTGATTTTTGGTTCTTAGGATGGTGCTTTTTGCGTGTAGTTAGTTGTTAAAATTTGGTGTTGCTATGTGGAGGATGAACAGTATAAGTCTCTATCAGCAATCTTGCTCTACCCCATTCTCAGTTAATTTCTCAGACACCAATTAGTGTGTGTAACTGTAGTATGTCCATTACCCAATGTGCACAGCAAATCAGTGTACTGAGACATTGGGTTGCAGCAGAGAAAGAGGTTTAATTGAAGGGCTGCTGAATGAGGAAATGGGAATAAACCTAAAATCCATTTCCCTGAGGAATTTGGGGCTAGGGTTGTTAAGGGTTTTGGAGTTGGCTGAAGTGTGGAGATATTGATTGGTCGAAGAGTGCAGGGTGAAATCATAGGCCAGGGCGATGAAAAAATGTGTTCTCATGCTGATTCAGTTCTGCTGTGGGAGTCTTCAAACTGGTTGGCACTGGAATTCAGAGTCTGCTTAAGTAATTCTTTTTCTTTTTTTTGAGATGGAGTCTTTTTGAGACAGAGTCTCTGTTGCCCAAGCTGGAGTGCAGTGGCCAGATCTCGGCTCACTGCAAGCTCCACCTCCTGGGTTCACGCCATTCTGCTGCCTCAGCCTCCCGAACAGCCAGGACTACAGGTTCCTGCCACCACGCCTGGCTAATTTTTTGTATTTTTTAATAGAGATGGGGTTTCACCGTGGTAGCCAGGATGGTCTCCATCTCCTGACCTCGTGATCCACCCACCTCGGCCTCCCAAAGTGCTGTGATTACAGGAGTGAGCCACTGCGCCTGGCCTGCTTAAGTAATTCTTAAACAAGTCTTATGAATCTAATGTCAGAAATCCTATCTCTAGGAAAAACAGGGCTGTAAATGATCAGTATCTAGTGCTATGTGACTTTGGTCACAGAGAAGTGGGTCAAAATATAGCCTGATTAATGCTTAATTATAGCTATATTTCTGTCCAAAATTCTTATTAACCCTGTGAGAATGGCTTTATTAGTAACTGGTCAGTCAATTCTGTGCTTTCTAGCAATAGCATTGGCTATTTCTACCCACGTATAGCCAATGCCTTTTCCTTGCTTCTCTGCTCTTCTATGTGTTGAATTAATTTTAGCTGGGCTGGGAACAGCGACCTTCAGCACAGCTCCAATCACTTCATACTTACCAGGGAAGCTTTTTAAACATTTTATTCCTGGGCTTCACTTTATATGTACATAAGTCAAAGTTTCTGGAGGTGGTGGTCTAAAATCTATATCTTTATCTTCTGAATAATTTTAGGACCATAGTTAGCATTGAAAACCTCTGGCACAGGCTATACAAACAGAAACTCTCTTATCCACCCTCTACTTAACTGGCTTTTCAAATTTGTAAAATGTAAGAAATGAGGCTCACAGCATGTTGCTACCCTTCCTGTATTCTCTAGTGGTAATTATTGCTTAGCGTGTATTCTTTCAGGCCATTTCTAATGTACTTAAATGGATAAATATGTGCTTATTAAAGATATATAGTAGAAAATATGCTATTTAAAAAATGGCATGCCTGATGAATCATTCTGCAACTTACTTTTTACACCTACCAATGGAATTTGGAGATCTTCTCAGATTAGAATACATGCATGGCTCCATCTCATCCTTATTAATAGCTGCCTAGTTTTTCAAAGATGGACATGGCTTATTGAGGTGGTCATTTATTGATGGACATTTTAAGCTTAACATCTCTTCCTATTTCAAACAATGGTTCAATGAATGTGCTTATACGTTTTTCCTTGTGTGCATGGAGGTTAAAATGCAGAGTCACTGAGTGTGCATTTTAAAAATTTCAGTAGAATCTGTCAAATTGCCCTTACAGGTTACTGCACCAATATATATTCCCACGAGCAGAGCATGAAATACCTATTTTATCCATGGTCTTGCCAATATTTGATAATATCAAATTTGATTATTTATTTATTTGACACAGGGTCTTGCTCTGTCGCCCAGGCTGGAGTACAGTGGTGTGATCACTGCTCACTGCAGCCTCAACCTTCCAGGTTCAAGTGATCCTCCCACCTCAGCTTTCCAAGGAGCTGGGACTACAGGTAGGCACCACTATGTCCAGCTAATTTTCATATTTTTTTGTAGAGATGGGGTTTTGCCATGTTGCCCAGGCTGGTCTCAAACTCCTCAGCTCAAGCGATCTGCCCACCTCAGCCTCCTAAAGCGTTGGGATTACAGGCATAAGCCACCGCATTTGGCCCAAACTTGACTTTCTTTTTCTTGACAATATATCTAAAATGTGTTACTTCACTTTAATAAAAATTTGCACTTTGTCATTTTTAATGAGGCTGTGTTTTTGCATATGTTTATTGGCCATTTCTATTTCCACTTTTTTGAACTGCCTGTTGATGCATTCTTATACATAATTGTGTCAGTAATATCTTTGTTTTTGAAAATTAAACTTTTCTCTTATTTTTTATTTTTAAAAACGTACATTTGGGGCATATTGATAATTTAATACATTTATATTATTTGTAAAGATCAAATCAGTGTAATTGAGATATCCATTACCTTAAATATTTATCTTTTATTTATGCTAGAAATACTTGTTCTCTTCTAGCTATTTTGAAATATGCAATAAACTATTGTAAGCTATAGTTGGCAAATATAGTCACTGTATTGATCTAGCAAATACTAGGTCCTATTTCTTCTATCAGACTGTATATTTGTACCCATTAACCCACCTTTCTTCATTCCCCTCACCCTTCCTGGCCTCTGATAATGACAAATTTATTTTCATCTTCATGAGATCCACTTTTTAAGCTCCCACATATGAATGAGAACATATGATATTTGCCTTTCTGTGCTTGGCTTTTTTTGCTTAACATAGTAACCTCTAGTTTCATCCAGGTTCTTATAAATGACAGGATGGATAGAGTAACAATATTCCATTGGGTATATATACCACATTTTCTTTATCCATTTGCCCAGTGATGGTACCTGTACTTAAGTTGATTCCATAGTTTGGCTATTGTGAATGGTGCTCCAGTAAACATGAAAGTGCAGACATCTCTTTGACATATTGATTTTTCTTCTTTTGTATATATACCCAGTAGTGAAAATGCTGGATCATATAGCAGTTTTTAGTTATTTGAGGAACCTCTATATAGTTTTCCATAATACCTGTACTAATTTACATTCTTACCACCAGTGTATGAGTGTCCCTCTTTCTCCACATTCTCAACAGAGTCTGTTATTCCTTGTCTTTTTGATAAAAGCCATTTTAACTGGCTTGTGATATCTCATTGTGATTTGATTTGCATTTCTGTGATAATGAGTGATATTGAACAGTTTTTACATACCCGTTGGCTGTATGTATGTATGTTTTTGAGAAATGTCTATTCAGATTGTTTGCCCATTAAAACAATTGAATCATTTCTGTGGGTTTTTTTGTTTGTTTGTTTGTTTTTGTTTTTGTTTTTGCCATTGAGTTGTTTGAGCTCCTGATATATTCTGGTTATTAATTTCTTGTTAGATGGATAGTCATAAATATTTTCTCCCATTCTGTGGGTTGTCTCTTTGCTCTGTTGCTTGTTTCTTTTGCTGTGCAGAAGATTTTTAGCTTGATATAATCTCATTTGTCTATTGTTGCTTTGGTTACCTGTGTTCTTGAGGTCTTACACAAAAATCTTTGCCCAGACCAGTATCTTGGAGAGTTTCCCCAATGTTTTCTTCCAGTAGTTTCACGTCTTAGATTTAAGTCTTTAATCTATTTTGATTAGTTCTGTTGTATACAGTAAGAAATAGGGGTCTAGTTTCATTCTTCTGCCTATGGTTGTCCAGTTTTCCCAACACCATTTATTGAAGAGACTGTCTTTAACCCATTGTATGTTCTTGGTGCCTTGGTCAAAAATGAGTGGGCTGTAAATGCGTGGATTTATATCTAGGTTCCCTATTCTATTCCATTGGTGTTTGTGTCTGTTTTTATCCCAGTACTATGCTGATTTGGTTACTATAGCTTTGTAGTACATTTTGAAGTCAGGTACTGTGATGTCTCCAGCTTTGTTCTCTTTAATTAAAAAAAATTTTAGAGGCAGGATCTTGCTCTGTCACTCTGGCTGGAGTGCAGTGGTGCGATCATGGCTCACGGCAGCCTCGACCTTCTGGGCTGAAATATTCCTCCTGCCTTGGCCTGCCAAAGTGCTGAGATTACAGGTTCAAGCCATCACGCCTGGCCCAGCTTTGGTTTATTTTGCTCATGATTGCTTTGCCTATGTAAGGTTTTTTCTGGTTTCATATAAATTTTAGGATTTTGTTTCTATTTCTGTGAAGAATGTCATTGGTATTTTGATTGAGATTGCATTAGATCTATAAATTGTTTGAGTAGGATTATCATTTTCATAATATTAATGATTTCGATTCATGAGCCTGGAACATCTTTCCATTTCTTGTGTCCTCTTCAATTTCTTTCATCAGTACTTTATAGTTTTCCTTATATATGTCCTTAATTTCTATGGATATATTGGTTCCTAGATATTTTATATTCTTTGTAGCCATTGTAAATGAGATTGCTTTTTTGATTTGTTTTTCAGATTGTTATTGCCCACTTACAGTAGCTTATGTAAGTGCTACTAATTTTTGTATGTTGATTTTGTATCCTGAAATTTTACTGACTTTGTTATTTCTAACAACGTTTAAGTGAAGTCTTTAAGTTTTTCTAAGTATAAGATTATATTGGCTAGGCGTAGTGGCTCATGCCTATAATCCTAGCACTTTGGGAGGCCAAAGTGGGTGGATCACTTGAACCCAGGAGTTTGAGACCAGCCTGGGCAACATGGCAAAACCCCATCTCCACAAAAAATACAAAAATTAGCCAGACATAGTGGTGTGTGCCTGTAGTCCCAGCTACTCAGGAGGCTGAGGCAGGAGGATTGCTTGAGCCTGGGAGGTTGAGGCTGGAGTGCAGTTACACCACTGCACTCCAGCCTGGATGACACAGAGAGGGAGACCCTGTTTCAAAAAAAAAAAAAAAAAATTATGTCATCTGTGAACCAGACTGATTCGACTTCTTCCTTTCCCATTTGGAAGCCCTTTATTTCTGTCTCTTGCCTAATTGCTCTGGCCAGAATAAAACTCTTTTTAACCGTAGAGAAAACTGAGCAGCCATAGTCTACCAATGAGTTAGGCTTTGGAGATGGTGTGTCCTATGTTCTGAATATTTGCATCCCTCACCAAATCCAAATGTTGAAATCCTCATCCCTAAGGCAATGGTACTAGGCAGTCGAAGCCTTTAGGAGGTGATTATATTACAAAGGTTGAACCCTCATGAGTGAGATTTGTGTCCTTATAAAATAGGCCTGAGACCCCTTACTTCCACCTTGTGAGGACACAGTGAGAAGATTCCCTCCATTAGGAAGGTGGCCCTCAACCAGACACCAAATCTGCTGTTGCCTTGATCTTGGACTTCCCAGCTTCAGAACTGTGAGAAATAAAATTTCTGTTATCTATAAGCGACCTAGTTTATGATATTTTGTGATGGTAGCCTGAGTGAACTAAAACGGTGGGGTATGACATATTTGAGCTTATCAGGATATGCTGCAATACAGTTAAAACTGATTGAATTTGCAACAGTAGGACTGATCCATTGATTACGTGGCCTACTGCAGTATGCAGAAAGACAAAGGGGTAGAATCCCTCACCTTACACCAATTAGTACTGGTCAGGGTTTAGAGCAGGAAAGAAGCTATTTTAATCAGGAAGGAACTTAGCTGAGAAAGTTAGACGCTTATAAAACTATTGAAAGATGGTTTTGAAAAGAGCAAAAATTGGTGACTGTGACTAGGCTTTTGGCTTCAAGGTGATACACTGCCACTTCTGGGGTCCAGAGGTCAGGAAGCCACTGTGGCAGTAGAATAGGCAATGTATTGCCCAGCACTGCCCACACTCACATCTACTGGAGCCCACGTGTGCTCTTGCACCTCCACAATATGTATGGGCCGGGCTTGGTGGCTCACACCTGTAATCCCAGCACTTTGGGAGGCTGAGGCGGGCTCATCACTTGAGTTCAGGAGTTCGAAACCAGCCTGGCCAACACGGTGAAACCCCATCTCTACTAAAATACAAAAATTAGCTGGGCATGGTGGTGCATGCCTGTAGTCCCAACTACTCAGGAGGCAGAGTTGAGAGAATCACTTGAAACCGGGAGGTTGCAGTGGCTAGATCACGCCATTGCACTCCAACGTGGGTGACAGAGCGAGACTCGGTCTCAAAAATAAATAAATAAATAAAAAATAAAGATATGAAGGCCTAAGTGGATTTTGAGTTTATCTAATTTATTGTTCTCTAATAGGCCTAGAGTCTAAAATAAAGAAATAGCATAATACTTTTTTTTGTATTACTTCTGAAGTGATACAAATGAAATTATGTCTTTCTCAGAGCTTCTACAAGCTATAAAAATTCATAGACTATTTGAAAATAAGCCTTGCCACTAGTCTTATCAAAAACTTCAAAATGTTTCTACTTCTTTGAAGTGCAATTGGCACATGAAAAGAACCCAGAACTAGAAGATAAAGGGCACAACTGGGTTTTAGGCCTGGCTTTTTTTTTTTTTTTTTCTTTCTTTCTTTTTTGAGACGGAGTTTCACTCTTGTTGCCCAGGCTAGAGTGCAATGACATGATCTCAGCTCAAGGCAACCTCCACCTCCTGAGTTCAAGTGATTCTCATGCCTCTGCCTCCTGAGTAGCTGGGATTACAGGCTCCTGCCACCACACCCAGCTAATTTTTGTGTTTTTGGTAGAGACGGGGTTTCACCATGTTGGCCAGGCTGGTCTTGAACTCTTGACCTCTCAGGTCATCCACCCACCTTGGCCTCCCAAAGTGTTGGGAATACAGGCGTGAGCCACTGCACTGGGCCTAGCCTAGCCCTGGCTTCTTTTCTTACAAGCTATGTGTCCTTGGGCATTTATTTAACCTTTCTGATCTGCAGTTTTCTTTATCTGTAAAGTTGACAGTTGTAAAGATTAAATGAGATAACTTCTGAACGGTGCTTTTCAAACTAGAAAACACTGCAAATATTTGATTATGAGGTAGGTTTGTCCAAGTCCCAACAGCTGTGGGAGGACTGAAAATAAAAGATAAAAATTTTAAACCTTCAATTGTATGTGCTAAAGGAAGATGGCCAGGATGGTGAAGGGTGCAGCGACCTTGTGGATAGAAATGTGGTTGAAGGAACTAAGACTGTTACTCTGAAGCCTGAACACTGGGGTTGCAGAGGAGAATCAATATTTACAACCTGGCCTGGTGGGAGTCCTACTGTATGACCTGGCCTTCAGCAGTGTCAGATATTTAAAAATATTCCTGTTTTATTTAGAAATAAGTTATCACCTCTCCTTGCTCATTTTCCTCTCATCTTAACATTCCCTTAATCTAAAAACCAGGTAGGATGCAGGCTTAGGTCTTCAGATGTCTCAGGCTGATCTCTCTGTGCTTATAGAATCTTTTTAAGGCCAGAGGAGAGGTAGGTGACATCTGGATGTAGTCTCACAACAAAGGTCAACATGCATATCTTGGAAATCCGAAGGAAATGGAACAGGAGGAAAATGAAGACACAACTTTGAGGCACATATGGTTTGGAAGGTGTCTAATGGAAGGTCTGGATGCCTCTCAGAATTCTCAGAGGATATACTTTTTAAGGTATAAGTGACTCATGACAGGAGGAGTGGAGAGCTGATTACCAATTTGAAAATTGCTCAGGAATGTGGATTGATGTTTGGAACATCAATTTCCATACTTTATATAGTTTTTACTATTCAATCAAATTAAGATTGATGTTCAGAACATCAATTTCCATACTTTATATACTTTTTACTATTCAGTCAAATTAAGATTGATGTTTGGAACTCCAGTTTCCACGGCTTCTATTGTTTCTCTTTTCTCATAATAGTCTGTCTTTCTACCTCTTTTTATGCAACCGAGTAAGACATGGTGAGTTTAATGAATTTTGGGTTTTCTTTTTTTCCCAGTTGGGAAGATCTGTCAATATTTCATAGGCAAGCAAAAATAGGCACTAAAATATTAAAATATTTTAGTCACTTCTGAAGATCCAAAGACAGGTTCCTTTTTTGCAAAGTTTTATTCTCTTTTAATGAAGTCCTCCTTTTGCTGATTTGTCTTTTCTTTCTTTTTTTTTGAGACAGAGTTTCACTCTATCTCCCAGGCTGGAGTGCAGTCACATGATCTCGGCTCACTGCAAGCTCCACTTCCCGAGTTCAAGCGGTTCTCCTGCCTCTGCTTCCTGGGTAGCTGGGACTACAGGCACACACCACCATGCCCAGCTAACTTTTGTTTTTTTTGTAGAAACGGGATTTCACCATGTTGGCCAGGCTGGTCTCGAATGCCTGACCTCAAGTGCCTGCCTCGGCCTCCCAAAGCACTGGGATTACAGGCGTGAGTCACCATACCCAGCCTGATTTGTTTTTTGTGATTACTCAAAGATCAAACAGCTCATACAATGTACATGAGTCAGTTTTACAGACCTGGCAAGGTAGCCCTTTGGCTTGCCTTCATAGCTGTGAACCTGTAATTAAGTTGTCAAAAATTTTCAGCCTGCTACCTGTTTACAATGTAAACAAGTGATTGCTAGTATGTGAATACAGAATTTTTTTTTTCTTTTTTTCAGAGGGAGTCTTGCTCTGTCGCTCAGGCTGGAGTGCAGTGGTACAATCTCGGCTCACTGCAACCTCCGCCTCTCGGGTTCCAGTGATTCTCCTGCCTCAGTTTCCTGAGTAGCTGGGACTACAGGCATGCACCACCACATCCAGCTAATTTTTTGTATTTTTAGTAGAGACGGGGTTTCACCATGTTAGCCATGTTAGCCAGGCTGGTCTTGAACTCCTGACCTCAAGAAATCCACCTACCTCGGCCTCTTAAAGTGCTGGGATTACAGGCGTGAGCCACCGTGCCTGGCCCGAATACAGAATTTTTGAAACATTTATTTGGCTAAAACAGCATTTTTAAACAAGGAAATGTACAAAAAGAGTTGAGGTTTCATTAGAGACATGAAGATTTAATCTGAGTTGTAATTTTTGACATAATAAAGAGTGAAGCAAAGTTTTTCAGAGATTTGAGCTATTTCATTGTGCTAATTAACAGGTAGGTGTAATGATTATAGCATCATAATCTACACGGATGTGGTTTCACTAAACAGAAAATATAACATTCACTTTGTATAATTAGAAGTTTACTGTTTTGAGTCCACCTTCTTCCATCTATTTATACTCACAAGTATACCAGGGAAACGCTTTCCCTCCAAATGCAGTGGGGTAGATATGAGTTGCTCTACATACTTGAGTGTATGAATTGTCACCTTATCTATATGTTCTAAATCAAATTATCTCTGATTCTTAATCTTGACTAGCCAAAGCAGTGAGAAAGTCCATTTCAGATATGTTTTGGGAAATTTCCCCCTTTTGTTAGGGTCATGTAAAAATCCAGGTTGAAGACTCTACTTTCAGGTATAATTTCTATGGTTTGTTACTGGAAAAGTTTCTCAAAATATGTAGATCACTGGAAATAAGCAGAGGCACAGGGCTCTCTCGAATGAAGCTGGCTTTTGGAATTACTTGGCTGCAACTGTCATTTGCTACTTTAAAATTTTATTAATTATTATTATTATTTTTTTGAGACAGAGTCTCACTCTGTTGCCCAACCTGGAGTGCAGTGGCGTGATCTTGGCTCACTGCAACCTCTGCCTCCCGGGTTCAAGTGATTCTCTTTCCTTAGCCTCCTGAGTAGCTGGGACTACAGGCACGCGCCACCATGCTTGGCTAATTTTTGTGTTTTAGTAGAAACAAGGTTTCAGTTGCTCTGTCTATGGAGTAGCCATCGTTTTATTCTTTACTTTCTTAATAAACTTTCTTTTTCTTTCTTTCTTTCTTTTTTTAAAATGAAAACCGCTGTGTTAGCCAGGGTAGTCTTGAACTTCTAACCTCAAGTGATCCACCTGCCTCAGTCTCCCAAAGTGCTGGAATTACAGGCGTGAGCCACTGTGCTCGGCCTGCCATTTTCTATTGATAATTGTTATTCTCTTCCTTGGGGAGAGTAAGAGGGAGAGAAGATAGTTTGAGTGGTTCCTGTTCAAAATAAATAAATAAGCTGGGTGCGGTGGCTCACACCTGTAGTCCCAGCAATTTGGGAGGCCAAGAAGGGCAGAACACCTGAGGTCAGGAGTTTGAGACCAGTCTGGCTAACATGGTGAAACCTCATTTCTACTAAAAATTAGCTGGGCCTGGTGGCACTTGCCTGTAATCCCATCTACTCGGGAGGCTGAGGCAGGAGAATCGCTTGAACCCAGGAGGTGGAGGTTGCAGTGAGCTGAGATCGTGCCATTGCATTCTAGCTTGGGCAACAAGAGCAAAACTCAGTCTCAAAATAAAGAAATAAATACAGAAAAAATAATCCAAGTTGGGAAGGGTTATTGTCCTATCCAGCCAATGGGGCGGGGCCCAATCTTAACTGGAAGCATTGGGTTTCACTGCCGCAGTCTGTTCTGCTACAGGACTTTGCTACTCAGACCGGCCCTCCCTGTCCAACGGACAGGGATTCTCTGGGCAGGCTCAGGGACACTGTTCCCATGGGCCTCTCCACTGACCACTGGCTCAGCCCACGGACACCCTCGCTGTGGTTCCCAAGGTATCTGTGTCCTCGGCCTGGCTCTCTGGCTTCCTGCAGCCATCTGTTACTGGTGTTCCATGCGTGCAAACCGTGGGCTTCTATCATGCTCAGAGGCTCCTTCACAACTTTTTCTCTTTCTCTAGTCTTGGAGAAATCTCTCTTTTCTTAAGTTTCAGCATCAGCTTCTTCTCTTTCCCCTTTATAGACTTCTATCTCACCCACCTGCAAAAGAATAAACAGCGTGAGGGCCCCTGTTTTATCAGGCTTGGCAACAACAGCTGTGAGCACATATCTACCCATCCTGGTCCCCCACGTTCACTTAAGTCACCCAGAGTGGAGCAGGAAATCTGGTCTGCCTCGTAGGTATCAGGGAGCAGAAATGTCAGTCCTTACACCACGCCTCCTAAACAGAGATGACAAAACATAAATGAGTAATTGCCCCTCACATCAGTATTATTTTGCATTGCGTCTTTTTTATCAGAATCTGTGCGGGGGGCGGGGGGGGGGTTGTTCCTTTGTTTGAGATAAGTTCTCTCTCTGTCACCCAGGGTGGAGTACAGTGGCACAATCATGGCTCACTGCAGGTTCCACCTCCTGGTCTCAAGCAACCCTTCTGCCTCAGCCTCCCAAGTAGCTGGGACTATAGGTATACACCACCACACTTGGCTAATTTTTAGGTTTTTTGTTTTTTGTTTTTTTTGGTAGAGACAGCTTCTCACTGTGTTGCCAAGACTGGTCTTGAACTCCTGAGCTCAAGTGATCCTCCTGCCTCAGCCTCCCAAGGTGCTTTTCCTATTAGATACCCTACATACCTTCCTGCTAGATCAAAAACAGACAAGAATCTACTTTTGATCTAGCAGGAAGGTATGTACAGTATCTAGTAGGAAAAAGGCTGGTTTCAAAGCTGTGAGTCCTACCAGGGGCGGGGAAAAGGTGGAAAGGGGAGAAACTGCTTGACAGGTAAGGGATTTCACTTTGGCGAGAGGAAGATGTTCTTGAACTCCATAGAGGTGATGGTTGTACAACATTGCAAATGTACTCAATGCTACAAAATTGTTTACTTTAAAGTATTAATTTATGTTATCTGAATTTTACCTCAATAACTTATTTAAAAAGAAAAAGGCAATGAGTCCTCATGCTGGTGTCATGGGGTTTATTGGTACGAGAGCACACTGGGCTAAAAAGAGCACCCACCTGTCTCCCCCAGTTAGAAGCTAACTGACCTTGGTCAATTTCCCTAGCCCCAGTTTTCTCATGTGTTAACTGGGGATAATAATTCTCAGTCGGCAAGGATGCTGTTAGGGCAAAATTAGGTCATTTGTGAGAAGCACCAGGCACAGTGACTGGCCCACTGAGGGGGTCACTTCTCCATAGCGCCCTATCCCTGCTTCTTAAGCAGGTGATCTAGATTCTGCCAATGCCTCATGTCTGGCCTGTTGGCTTTGGGGAATGAGTGGAAATGTCGTCAGCTGAGGTTGAAGGAGAAATTATTTTGATAAAGCAGGTGAGAACACTGCTGAATTTGAGATGATTGTGAGCCATAATAGGTCAGAAGCTGGAGTCTGAGACTGGCAGAGATCGCAGTCAGGCTGGACATTGAGATTTCAGTCATCCAATATGTCACTAGGACCCTGAAAAACGACTTGGCCCAGGGGAGATTGGAGTGAACAGGTAGAGCGCTTGAGGTGAAAGACTGGGGAATATCATTTAAGGGTTAGGTGAATCCTGTGCTCATTAGGGTTATTCAACCCTATCTGTCCCCAGGCTTACCTTGTACACCTCTCTGTCTCTGCTCACTCCATTCTAACTCACTCTGTTCATTCATCTTTCCAGACTTCTATCTACAGAGCTTTTCCAGTCTTGATGTCTGCTTGGTTTGTTTCTCTGCCTCTTGACTCAGTGCTTCATTCTCTGGCTGGTGCACAGATCTACCCATCCTGGTCCCCCATGTTCCTTTCATCCAGCGTGGCATCAAGGAAGTCTGCTCATGATAATGAGATCCAGTGTGCGCTCATAATTGATCTCCAAAGAGCAGTGCTTTCTAGATTAATTCTCAGCTGGGTCTTGTCTCTTCATACTTCCCTTTTTTTTTTTTTTTTTTTTTTTTGAGACAGAGTCTTGTTATGTTGCCCATGCTGGAGTGCAGTGGCACAATCTTGGCTCATGGCAATCTCAGCCTACCAAGTTCAAGCGATTCTCCTGCCTCAGCTTCCCAATTAGCTGGGATTACAGGCACGTGCCACCATGCCTTGCTAATTTTTGTATTTTTAGTAGAAATGGGGTTTCACCATGTTGACCAGGTTGGCCATGAACTCCTGGCCTCAGGTGATCTGCCTGCCTCAGCCTCCCAAAGTGTTGGGATTACAGGTGTAAGCCACGACACCCAGACTCTTTAAACTTCATTTCTAACATGCCAGGTCCTACCCTCTTCCTTGCTTACCCTGGCACCTGGATTTCCCTGATTTTGAACTGATTATTTGGCTCCTGATTCCTGGCCTTACTTTGTCTTTGTGGGTATTTGCTTGTTCTGTCTGTTTTAATTCAGCAAATATTTATTGAGGGCCTACTATGTGCCAGGCCCTATTTTAGGATCTAGGAATACAGCAGAAACAAAACAGACCAAAATCCCTATGTTTGTGGAAAGTAAGTGGGAAGAAAAAAAAGCAGGGAAGTGGGATAATGAGTATTGAGGATTGAGTTACAAGTTTAACTAGGGTGGTCAGGGCATCCTCCCACTGAGAAGTTATCATTCAGGGCAGAGGAAAGAGCCAGTCAAAGGCCTTGAGGCAGGAGCATACCTGGAGTGTTTGGGAGCATCAAGGAGGCCAGGATGGCTACAGCAGAGAAAGTGCTAAGGAAGGCTGTCAAGGAGAGATCAGAAGAGTACAGGTGGTGATGAGGACATTGTTTAGGGTCCTGGAAGCCACTGTAAGAAAATTAGCATTTCCTATGAGTGATGGGGAGCCTCTGGAGCATTTTGGGGATCAGTCTGGCTTTGTGGAGATTCAGTCATCCAGCTTCCTACAGTCCAGTTTCAGGCTTGCCTTCACACTTTTTTTTGTTTGTTGTTTGGTTTTTATTCATGTCATTGTACCCAGAGAAAATGTTTCGGCTGGACCCTGCTTCAGTTCTACTTCTAATAACTATGCCTCAATTTAATTTATGTGTCACTTGGAAAGTAAATGAAGATGCTATTACTGATTCAATCATTGGTCAAATAAACATATAATTATAAACTTAGAAAAGTGCTATCAAGAAAAATTGCATGAGGGCATACCAAGGAATGCCAAGAATTGTTGGCAACCACCAGAAGCTGGGAGAGTTCAGGAATGATTCTTCCCTAGAGCCTTTGGAGAGAGTGTGGCCCTGCTAACACCTTGACTTCTAGCTCCAGAACTATGAGACAACAAATTTCTGTGGTTTTAAGTCCTTCCACATTCACACCCAGAAGTACATGATGTTTGGCAATGCATCATGGGGAAAGAGACTGGGTTAACAAGGCAGAGTCTGCTTGAGAAAGTACCTCGAAAAAAGGATTTTAATATTTTTTTAAGAGACAGGGTCTCATACCATCACCCAGGCTGGAGTGCAGTGGCATGATCATAGCTCACTGTAGCCTCAACCCCCTGGGTTCAAGCGATCCTCCCACCTCAGCTTCCCAAGTAGCTGGTAACCCAGGTGTGTGTCACCACCCCCAGCTAATTTATTAAAAACGAGGTTTGAAGGATGAGTAGGAGTTAGGTGTGAATGGGGTCAGAGGAATATGTTTTTGCATGTAGACCAGTATCTACAAAGGCCCCAGAGCTGAGAAAAGTGAGGTCAATTCCATTAAATGAAGAAAGGCCAGTGTGAGGTTGAAGCACCAGCGTGGGAAGAGAGGCAAGGATTGAGCATGGAGAGGTGACACCATGTAAACAATTGTGTTTTTAGCATTTGGCAGTGAATCTTTTAGCATTAAATCTGTGAATATGTTTCCTGACTGTGATCGTAAATTTTTTGTGTCAACTTGACTGGGCCATGGGGTGCTCAGCTATTTGGTCCAACTTGATTCTGGGTATGTCAGTGAGGGTGTTTCTGGATGTGATTAACATTTGAATTGTTAGAGTTAGTAAAGCAATGACCCTCCTCCAATATGAGTGGGCCTCCTCCAATCCAGTGAAGGCCTGATAGAATAAAAGGCTGAGTAAGAAAGGATGCTCTCTCTCTCTGTGTCTGTCTTTGGGCCAAGACATTGGTTGTTTTCTGCCCTTGACCTCAGGCTCAGGCTGGATGTATACCGTCAGCTCTCCTGGATTTGAACTTCTCAGCCTCCATAACTGTGTGAGTCAATTCATTATAATAAACAAATCTCTCTCTCTATCTCTATTTCTCTACATCTCTGTGTCCATACATCCTACTGGGTCTGTCTCTCTGGAGAACCCTGAGTCATCCTGACCAATTGACATAAGCAAACAGAGAGATTTTCAATCAAACCATATCAGTATCCTCTCACCCTACATTCAGGCTCTTCCCTTATCCAGACAGCACCTAGATTTTCCTTTGGGGAACCTACTTCTCCCTGCCTAGGGAATTTGTAGTAGTCAAGTACTTTGAATAGTATTGTGTTAGTCAATTTTGCTTTGCTGAAAAAGAATACCTGAGATTGGGTAATTTATAAAGAAAAGAGGTGTATTTGGCTCCTGGTTCTGCAGATTGTACAGGCATAACACCAGCAGCTGCTCAGCTTCTGGTGAGGCCTTAGGATGTTTTACTTGTGGCAGAAGGCTGATGGGGAGCAGGTGTGTCACATAGCAAGAAATGGAACGAGAGAGAGGAGGAGGTACCAGTTTCCTTAAATAACCGGCTCTCATGTGAACTAATAGAGTGAAAACTCATTCATTACCTCAGGGCGGGCACCAAGTCATTCATGAGAGATCCACCCCTATAACCCAAACACCTCCCACCAGACTCCACCCCCGACACTAGGGATCACATTTCAATATGAGACTTGGAGAGAACAAATATCCAAACCATATCAAGTGTGGACTATGCCTCCAGCCGTAAGCATATGCTTTGATTGTCGAAGTCAATCAATATTTTTTGGAGGCTTCATAGTGGTCCCTAGTAATATCATCTCTTTTCTAACTAGATTCTGAACAATCAGTTGAAAGATAAACCAGGGTAATATGAAGGTCCCAAACAGCACTTTTATTGCCATAGAGGCCAGTTAGAGCACATGGTTCAAATCTGTTAAACAAGTAGACTCAACTCCAAATAATGCAGACCTAGGCACACAGTCATAGGCCATGATGGACTTTGATAGGTCCTGCTACATGAATTAACAGAAGAGAACTCCTCTTCTCTGGGAGAAGTTCCCCAAATGGAACGGCAGTTCTGCCTTTCCAAAAGAAAAAACAGAACTGTGTAGAGCATTCTCAGTTAATTTTCACAAAATTATCAATCAGATGGGTTGATACATCTTGCCAGAGCCGAGAGAGGCTAGAGTTACACTAATTGAGACAACTTTAGGCATGAGAAAGAAGCATTCTTCATAAAATATGCTATTTCATATTTTATGCTATTTCACTGAAAATGTGCTATTTCACAGTGATTGGTTCAGAGATAAGTAGTAACTCAGGTCTAAGCCCATAGAAATTCCCTATCCTGGCTGGGTACAGTGACTCATACCTGCAATCCTAGCACTTTGGGAGGCCAAGGTAGGAGAAACACTTGAGCCCAGGAGTTCAAGACCAGACTGGGCAACATAGTGAGACAATCTCTACCAAAATTTTAAAAATTATCTGGATGTGGTGGCACCTGCCTGTAGTCCCAGCTACTCAGGAGGCTGAGGAGGGAGGATCATTTAAGCCAGGCAGGCCAAGGCTACAGCGCGCTGTGATTGTACCACTGTACTCTAGCCTGGGTGATAGAGTGAGACCCTGTTAAGAGAAGAAAAAAAGAAGAAAGGAAGGAAGGAAGGAAGGAAGGAAGGAAGGAAGGAAGGAAGGAAGGAAGGAAGGAAAGAAGGAAGGAAGGAAGGAAGGAAGGAAGGAAGGAAGGAAGGAAGGAAGAAAGAAAGAAAGAAAGAAAGAAAGAAAGAAAGAAAGAAAGAAAGAAAGAAAGAAAGAAAGAAAGAAAGAAAAAGAGAGAGAGAGAGAGGGAGGGAGGGAGGGAGAGAGGGAAGGAGGGAGGGAGGGAGGGAGGGAGGAAGGAAGGAAGGAAGGAAGGAAGGAAGGAAGGAAGGAAGGAAGGAAGGAAGGAAGGAAGGAAGGAAGGAGCCGGGCATGGTGGCTCATACCTGTAATCCCAGCACTTCGGGAGGCCAATGTGGGCGGATCATCTGAGGTGGGGGTTTGAGATCAGCCTGACCAACATGGAGAAACCCCGTCTCTGGGCGTGGTGGTGCATGCCTGTAATCCCAGCTTTTTGGGAGGCCGAGGCAGAAGAATCGCCTGAACCTGGGAGGCGGAGGTTGTGGTGAGCCGAGATCACACCATTGCATTCCAGCCTGGGTAACAAGAGTGAAACTCTGTCAAGAAAAGAAAGAAAGAAAGAAAGAAAGAAAGAAAGAAAGAAAGAAAGAAAGAAAGAAAGAAAGAAAGAAAGAAAGAAAGAAAGAAAGAAAGAAAGAAAGAAAGAAAGAAAGAAAGAAAGAAAGAAAGAAAGAAAGAAAGAAAGAAAGAAAGAAAGAAGAAGGAAGGAAGGAAGGAAGGAAGGAAGGAAGGAAGGAAGGAAGGAAGGAAGGAAGGAAGGAAGGAAGGAAGGAAGGAAGGAAGGAAGGAAGGAAGGAGAAAAGGAAAGGAAAGGAAAGGAAAGGAGAAAGAAAGAAAGAAAGAAAGAAAAAGAAAGAAAGAAGGAAGGAAAGAAAGAAAGAAAAAGAAAGAAAGAAAGAAAGAAAGAAAGAAAGAAAGAAAGAAAAGAAAGAAAGAAAAGAAAGAAAGGAAGGAAGGAAGGAAGAGAGAGAGAGAAGGAAGGAAGGAAGGAAGGAGTAAGGAAGAAAGAAAAAAAGAAAGAAAGATAGAGAGAGAGAAAGGAGGGAGGGAGGGAGGGCACGGAGGGAAGTAGGGAAGGAGGGAAGGAAGGAATTCCCTAGCCTCAGAATTGGTCCAGATTGCCCCAATCAGAATGAAGTGCAAGTGTTTGATAATAGAAAGGGGCCTTTGGAGAGAAGACTTCCTGTTGTAAACACTTTGTTTCCATGAGGTAAGTTAGCCTGAGGAGGAAGCTGACTTGTGGAGGAGAGCAGAGCTGTGAAAAAAAAGGGAAATACAGAGTTGGAGTCCTGATCAAAACATGCCTGACATGTTCCTTGGGTTTTTTTTAGTTACATGAACCAATAAATGTTCTTTACCATTTAACCCAGTTTAAATTAGGTTTTCTTTGACTATAACCAAATTTATTCCAATAGATACACTTATACTTCATCTGTTTTAAAACTAGACTCAAATCTCATCACCTCTAAGAATGTTTCTATAATTGATCCTATGTACCTTTAGATTGCACTTGCCTGGGGCTGAGAGTTCTAGGTTACCTAGTGTATACTGTAATTTTTTTGGTAATATTATTGCTTATTATTAGTGTTTTCATGGTATATATTTTCCCTTTTTTTCTTTCAGTCTGTGCCCTTAGAATTTCTTGTGAACAGCATATAGTTGAGTCTTGCTTTTGTTAAAATCTAGTTTGATAATTTCCACTGTCATGTTATTCCATTTACATTACATTAGTTATAGATATGATTGGTTTAATGATCCCTATCTGTTCTTTGTTATTCCTTTCTTGCTTGTTTATAAATTAAGTTAAGAAGAAGGAGGAGAAGAAGAGGAGGAGGAGGAAGAGGAGGAAGAGGAGAAAGAATAGGAAGAGGAAGAAGAAGAGGAAGAAGAAGAAGAAGACAGTGGCAGTGGCAGCTGGGTATGGCTGCTTATGTCTGTAATCCCAGCACTTTGGGAGGCTGAGGTTGAAGGATTGTTTGAGACAAGAGTTTGAGACCAGCCTGGTCAATACAGCAAGATCCTGTCTCTATTAAAAAAAAAAAAGTTGGCCAGGTGCGGTGGCTCACACCTGTAATCCCAGCACTTTGGGAGGCCAAGGCAGGCAGATCATGAGGTCAGGAGATGGAGACCATCCTGGCTAACACAGTGAAACCCTGTCTGTACTAAAAATTACAAAAAAAATATATTAGCCGGGTTTGGTGGCAGGTGCTTGTAGTCCCAGCTATTTGGGAGGCTGAGGCAGAAGAATGGTGTGAACCCAGGAGGTGGAGCTTGCAGTGAGCCGAGATCTCTCCACTGCACTCCAGCCTGGGCAACAATGTGAGACTCCATCTCAAAAAAAAAAAAAAAAAAAGTTAAAAAGAAGTAAAAATTAAGGATTATTCACTATTCTGAATATATCAGTATTATATGTTATATTATACATTATATAAGGGTTATTCAGTATTCATACATATATAAAAGAGATGGGGTTTCACTTTGTTGCCCAGGCTAGTCTCAAACCCCTTGTTTCAAGTGATCTGCCTACCTCAGCCTCCCAAAGTGCTGGAATTATAGACATGAGCCACTGTGCCCAGCCAGTATTCTATTTTATCTTACCTATTGTTTTTCTAGTAATATCTCTCAGTATTTTTTTAGTGGTTACTAAAGATTACAATATGTATCCTTAACTTTTCCTTATTTTATCATTTCATAAACAATATAATAAACTTACTACAGTATAATTTTATTACCCTTCTGCTATTGTGCAAATGTCATGTATTTTTTCATTATCAATTATTTTGCTATTCTATTTGCTTTAAATGGTCAATAGTCTTCTAAAGAAAGTTTCTAAAGAGTACCTTATGTTTTTTCACATCTTTGCCCATTCTGGTGGCCTTCACAGATTCCTGGAAAAAAACTTCCTTGAGTGTTACTCATAATGCTGGGCTTCAAGTGACAATTTTTTTCTGTTTCTGTTTTTATTTAGCTTTCATTTTTAAAGGGTGCATTTAAAGGTATAGATTTCTAGGTTGACAGGTTTTTTTGTTTGTTTGTTTGTTTTTTCCAGATGTCATTCCATCGTTTCCTGGCTTCAATTTTTTTCTCTTAAGAAGTTAACCAACATTCTTATTTTTCTATTCATAAGCAAATAGATCCTTTCCCCTACCCTGGCTTCTTTTAAAATATCTCTAGGTATAGCTTTTTTTTTTTTTTTAATCTAGCTTAGTGTTCACTGTGATTATTGGATACATGGGTTCATATCTTTCATCAATTTTAGAAAATTCTTGGCCACTATCTTTTTAAATATTTCTTTTGCCCCAGTTTCTCCTCTGTTCCTGGATTCCAATTACCTATATGCTAGATCTATGGCTTCAATGTGTCCTCCAGAGTTAATGTGTTGAAAACTTAATCCTTGACTGGGCACAGTGGCTCATGCCTGTAATCCCAGCACTTTAGGAGGCCAAGGTGGATGGATCACAAGGTCAGGAGTTTGAGACTAGACTGGCCAACATAGTGAAACCCTGTCTCTACTAAAAATACAAAAATTAGCTAGGTGTGGTGGCACATGCGTAGCCCCAACTACTTAGGAGGCTGAGGCAGGAGAATCACTTGAACTGGGAGGCGGAGGTTGCAGTGAGCCAAGACTGTGCCATTGCGCTCCAGCCTGAGTGACAGAGTGAGACTGTCTCAAAAAGAAAAAAGAAAACTTAATCCTCAATGCAATAATGTTGAGAGGCGGAGTATTTAAGAAGTGATTAAGTCACAAGGGCAGAGCCCTTACGAATGTACTAATATCATGATCATGGGAGTGGGTTTATTATAGTGAGAGTTAGTTTGTGAGGAAATCAATTTTAGCCCTCTCGCTCTCTGTCATTCTCATGTATACACTACTCTCTTGCCCCTCCACCTTCTGTCATGAAATAATGCAGCAAGAAGGCCCTCAACTGATGCAAGCCTTTCAACCTTGGACTTCCCAGACTTCAAAAATGTAAGAAATAAATCTCTGTTCTTTATACATTATGTAGTCATGGGTACTCTGTTATAGCAGCATAAAACAGACTAAAAGACAACTCAGTTGCCTAATATTGACTTTTACATCTCTGATTCTTTGTTCCCTGTTTTTGTTTTCCTCATTATTTCATTCTCTCTTCAAATTTGAACAATTTTTACTGACCTATCTCGCAGTTCACTTATTCTTTTTTCTGCTGTATTGATTTTTTATTAAACTTATCCAATCAATACTACATTTTAGATATTGTTATTTTTTCGTTCATTTTCTTATTTTAGCTGAGATTCTCTATCTCTTTACTTGTTTTACTTGTCTTTTTATCTAAGTTCTTTAACATATTTGTAATAGTTATTTGAAAATTTTTGTCTGCTAATTCTAACACTAGGGTTACCTATGAGTCTGCTTTTTATTGAGTATTTTTTCTTTTCATTAGGGGTCATATTTCCCCCCCTTTTTACATATTTTGCATTTCTTGTTTTAGACTTCTGTGCGTATATGAGTATTTATAAATAATATTCACCACCAGCACCCTAGGCCGCCCCTGCCCCAAGATGATTCCCTTTCCTCCATCAGGAAGCTGGGTTTGGTTGGGGGTAATTTCTTCAGTCTAATCAGAACTTGGGGTTGCCACTTTAGTTGATTTCAGTTCGATCCACTTCTGGTATTGGATGTCTTAAGCATGATCAGTTTCTTTTCTCTGATAGGGCTTTGAAATTTTAACATCATGAGGTCCCTATGCTTTCCAGCCCAGTCATCAGTTTCTTGTTTCATGAGAGTCAAGCACGTAATTTTAACAAGTAAAGTCAGCCGGGTAGGGACTATTGTGATCTGGAGGGCAGGGGGAACCGTAAATCAACTCTATTCTATTGACACTATTCAAGAATTTGAGTCCTGGTTGTCAGATTTGTCTTTTCTTTTCTAAAAGAATCCTGAAATTCAGATCCTTATGTGAATTTCCCATTATTTCATGTTGGCTAATCATTTAAAAATCTTTCAAAGCACAGCTCAGGCCTGACAAAATATATCTTTTTCCTTAATTCAGTCCATGGACCACTAGTTCTCAGTCTCCAATGTCATTCAACTTCTTCATATTAGGTAATAAGACCCAAAAAGTGCTTAACCTAACTTAGCTCAGAAAAGACAGCTTACAAAAAATTAGCCAGGCATGGTGGTGCACACCTGTAATCCCAGCTACTTGGGAGGCTGAGGCATGAGAATCGCTTGAACCTGGGAGGCAGAGGTTGTGGTGAGCCGAGATCATGCCACTGCACTCCAGGAGCCTGTGCAACAGAGCAAGACTCTGTATCAAAATAAATGAATAAATTAATTAATTAATTAAAAAATAAATAAATAAAAAGAAAAGAGGACTTCCTGAAGCTAAGAAAAATCAGTTCTTAAAAGTTAATACAATTTTAAATTTGATTGCCAGTTTGTTATAAGACGTTTTAATCAGAGATTTTGCAAAAGTTAGAAAGGACTAGGATCATGCCTGTAATCAGAGCACTTTGGCAGCCTGAGGCGGGTGGATCACTTGAGGTCAGGAGTTTGAAACAAGCCTGGCTAACATGGTAAAACCCCGTCTCTACTAAAAATACAAAAAAATTATCCAGGCGTGGTATCCATTACAGGTGGCACCTGTAATCACAGCTCATTGGAAAGCTGAGGCAGGAGAATTGCTTGAATCTGGGAGGCAGAGGTTGCAGTGAGCCGAGATTGTGCCACTGCACTCCAGCCTGGTTGACAGAGAGTGAGATGCCATCTCAAAAAAAAAAAAAAAAAGAAAGAAAAAATAAAGAAAGAAAAGAAAGTATAAAAACCATTCATCCAGTGGAATGAGACATGGTGGATTAACTCTAGAGGACAGTTATGTCTAAGTTAGATTTTCCACTGCAAAGACAGATGTATTAGTATTATCTCCAGATAACTGAGGAAATAGACAAATAAAACAACTCAAACATACAAGTTCTAATGTTTTTATCACACAAACATATACCAATTTTGCCCTGTATTCTTGGAGAAACACAAGTATTTTCTCCCTACAACTTGCTTCTGTAGCAATAGGATCTGCCAGAGAATACAGCTATGAGTATGTTTTCCAGGAAAAATTTGTTGTATTTTAAATTGATGATTTTTTCATCTTTTCATGTGAAAGTCTTATTTGCTATTTATAGAGGCCTATTTGTTTTAGCTGCCTACCTGGTTGGAGTGACAAAGAACCAGGTTTTCTTGCTGAAAACTGAACCAAACCATTTTAATACTCCTGCTTCCCTAGACAATCTTTTTCTAAATAAACTTAATCATTGGTGCTGGGTGTTTTATTTTGTAATTAAAGCCTAAAATCATACCTTGTCTTATATTCCTCTTCACATCTATACATATACTCATCCTTTCCTACCTCCCACATGCTCAGAACCACAAATTTACAACTGACTGAAATGAATATCTTTTATGATGTGTTTATTTTTCTCTCCAAGGTCTGCAAGAAAAACTGGCTAGAAGCCAGTGACCATTAATAACTCCTTTCTTGCCAAGTAGCTACTGGTATTTGCTCAAAACATATTCATAGCTTGCCACTCTAACAACTTGGAAAGTAGTTTAAAATCACTACCATCCTTTTCCATCCCACAGCAATTTTGCATTTCAATGCTTCACTGAACATTTCAGGAATAATCAACAGGACTCATATTTTCCTCTTAATTTGTAGGGTAGAACTTTGATTGGTAGGGATGTCAAGTCTTGGAAGCTTTGACTAAACCTCACTTCTTTCTCCTTCTCCTCAATGTGGGCATCCCTAAGATTCTGTCCTTTTCTTGCTCTTAATTTTCTTCCTCAGAGCTCTCACCTCTCCCATGGGATCAATGATTCCTTTCATAAAGATGGTTGGTAGAACTAACATCTTATTATGTTTGTGTTCTTATATGTAACACTGTGTATTTTTTATATAGCATAAAATGTACTATTTTAGCCATTTTAAGCATACATTTCAGTGACTTTTTTTTGCAAACATCACCACCATCACCCATCTCCAGAACTTTATTATCTTCTCAAACTGAAACTCCATCCCATTAAACAGTAACTCCCCATTCCTTCCTTCTCCAAGCCCCTGGTATCCACCATTCTACTTTTTGTCTCTATAAATGTATTTTATTTTATTTTATTTATTTACTTTTTTTTGAGATAAGATCTCACTCTGTCGCCCAGGCTGGAGGGCAGTGGTGTGATCTCAGCTCCCTGCAACTTCTGCCTCCTGGATTCAAGCGATTCTCCTGCCTCAGCCTCCCAAGTAGTTGGGATTACAGATGGGTGCCATCACAGCTGGCTAACTTTTGTATTTTTATTTTTTTTATTTATTTATTTTTGAGACGGTGTCTCACTCTGTCGCCCAAGCTGGAGTGGAGTGGCATGATCTCAGCTCACTGCAACCTCCGCCTTCCAAGTTAAGCGATTCTCCTGCCTCAGCCTCCAGAGTAGTTGGGATTACAGGCACCTGCCAACACGCCCTGCTAATTTTTGTATTTTTAGTAGAGATGGGGTTTCACCATGTTGGTCAGGCGGATCTTGAACTCCTGACCTCAAGTGATCTGCACGCCTCAGCCTCCTGAAGTGCTGGGATTACAGGTGTGAGCCACTGTGCCTGGCCAAAGTATATTTTCTAACATCTCATATAAAGACTTCTGTTCTAAGCTCCATCTCCACATTTCCAGCTGTAGTGGATACTTTTCTTAGTTGTGCGATGGCTGATCAATCCTTCTGTATGAAACCCCTACTCCTCAGTAATTCAGGCTTAAGAAATACAAAGTAGCTTTCACTTTTCATCTCTTTCATTGTCATTATTCCAACTTAGACTCTCAATATTTTTACCTCTACCTCCAGTTCATACTGTTCTGTCTTGCTAAACTAAACTTCTTAAAATATCTTCTGGCACTTCCCTTTCAAATACCCTCTAGTTTATTAAATAATTTCTAAAATTCTTAGCTAAATGTCAGAGGCCCTCTTGATTTATTCCTTACTCTCTTAGTTTGTTTGGAATACTATAACAAAATAGACTGGGTAAATTATAAATAAGAGACATGTATTTCTCCACCATTCCAAAGGCTGGGAAGTCCCAGATCAAGGCACTAGAGGATTTGAGTCTGGTGGTTCGTAGATGACATCTCTTGCTGTGTCCTCACACAGTGGAAGGGGCAAACTCTGTGTCCTCACATGGCAAAAGGGCAGAAGTGGGGACAAATGCTGTGCCATCACATGGCAGAAGAGATGGAAAGGCCAGGAAGCTCTCTAATGGACTCTTTTTAAAGGCCATTATTAATTCCATTCTTTGAGAGTTAATCACTTTCCCAAATGCCCCACCTCTTAATACCACCACAATGAGGATTAATTTTTTTTTTTTTTAAGCTGGAGTTTCACTCTTGTTGCCCAGGCTGGAGTACAATGGCACGATCTCAGCTCATTGCAACCTCTGCCTCCCGTTTCAAGCGATTCTCCTACCTCAGCCTCCTGAGTAGCTGGGATTACAGGCATGTGCCACCACGCCTGGATAATTTTTGTATTTTTAGTAGAGACAGGGGTCTCACCATGTTGGCCAAGCTGGTCATGAAGTCCTGACCTCAAATGATCCGCCTGCCTCAGGCTGCAAAAGTGTTGGGATTACAGGTGTGAGCCACTGCACCCAGCCAAAGATTACATTTTGACATTAATTTTGGAGGGATACAAATATTCAAATGACAGCACTAGCCAACATTTTTAGTTTCCATATCAGTTGATTAATCTCAACAGAGTCAACCATCCACTCCCCTCTATCTGTATCTATTAAAATCATTAGATGCCTTGTGTTTTCCTGCCTGAATATCTTGGCAATGCCATTTTCTTTTTTTTTTTTTTTGAGACGGAGTCTTGCTCTGTCACCCGGGTTGGAGTGCAGTGGCCAGATTTCAGCTCACTGCAAGCTCCGCCTCCCGGGTTTACGCCATTCTCCTGCCTCAGCCTCCCCAGTAGCTGGGACTACAGGCGCCCGCCACCTCGCCCGGCTAGTTTTTTTTGTATTTTTTAGTAGAGACGGGGTTTCACCGTGTTATGCAGGATGGTCTCGATCTCCTGAACTCGTGATCCACCTGTCTCGGCCTCCCAAAGTGCTGGGATTACAGGCTTGAGCCACCGCACCCGGCAACAATGCCATTTTCTATATCTGGACAGCCTTTCTTTCTCTCTTCACTATCTCCTTCTACACATCTTCCTGTGGATTGCAGCACATACTGATGTTTCTCTTTTCTCTCTTTAGTAATTATTGTAAATCTCTCTTTTACTTCTTAGCAAATAACTGTCTTGGAATTATTTTTCCACTTTTCTATGTCTTAGTTTCCAGCTAGATTGTATATTCCTGGAGTCAGGGACTGTGTCATTTACTTATTCATGCCAGTGACTGAGTACCTCTGTAATGTTTTGGGCCCTGTGCTGGGGTTACACATTGGTTCGTAGTGTGCTGACTGCTTTTCAGTTGCTCACATTTTAGTGGGGATGTAGACACAAAGGCAAATCATTGCATTTCAATATGATAATGGCTTTAGAGGAGCCACAGATGGAAAAAGAATAGCTAACCTTACCTAGGGGAACTGAAAAGGGCTTATACTTGACATTTCCACATTGACCAATGACCCACTAAAGAATCACATAAATTCCTTGTAGGTGATAACTCATGATTTTCACAATTGAGTTTTCTGTCACTCTAGAGAAGCCATTAGTCTTTTCATGCATTTGTCTGAAGTATTCACATGTGTGGATGTTTTTTAACTACTGATTGTTAGGAAAACTTGTCAGGCCCTAATGAATTAGAATGTTTTCTCACAATTCAAATTTACAATGGGTACATATAGACCCCTACCTTGAAGACGGTGTCCCAGAAGTCAGGAAATTGCTTCAGTACATGGTCTACTTCCCAAGGCCTGGATGATTGGTGAAGGCTGGATGTCTGGAGAGTAAAGTGATAATATTTAAGGCCAGGCACAGTGGTTCATGCCTATAATCCTAGCACTTTGGGTGATTCTCTTGAGCCCAGGAGTTCAAGACCAGCCAGGGCAACATGGTGAAACCTCATCTCTACAAAAAATACGCACACACACAAAATAGCCAGGCATGGTGGCATGTGACTGTGATCCTAGCTACTTGGGAGGTTAAGGTGGGAGGATTGCTTGAAGCCAGGAGTTGGAGGCTGCAGTGAGCTATGATTGTTCCACTGCACTCCAGCCTGAGTGACAGAAAGAGATCCTGTCTCAAAAAATAAAAATAAATAAATCTAATAAAATAAAAAGAGGTTACTATTCAGGTAACACCCAGTGCTCAAAAGAAAAGATAGTAAAACTTTTAAAGATTATGTTATTTTTGATGGGGGGACATATCTTAGTGCATTCCTGCTGCTATAATAAAATGCCACAGACTGAGTAATTATAAATATTAGAAATTTATTTCTTCTAGTTGTGGAGATTGGGGAGTCCAAGTTCAAGGCTCAGACACATTTGGTGTCTGGTGGAGACCCACTGTCTGTTTCCAAGACCACACCTTGTCGCTATATCCTCCAGAGGGGATGAATGCTGTGCTCTTACCTGGTGGAAAGGATTGTAGGACAAAAGAGACTAAGATGCTGTCTTCAACCTTTTTTATAAGAACACTAATCTCATTCCTAATGATGGAGCGCTTATGACTTCATTGCTTCCCCAAAGGCCCCCACCTCTTACTATTCTCACATTGCGTATTAGGTTCCATCATGAATTTTGGAGAAAACACACATTCAAATCATAGCCAAGTGGGAATCTTATAAACAGTTATTTTCATTTATCTTCCCTTCTCATAAGGTCCATACCTCAAAGCCTGCTGGATATCACTGATTTCATGTGTTAAAGAAGGTAAACCCTGTCCTGCCTCTGAGAACTTTTGCCTGGAGTTCAGTTAATTAGGAAAGGGGAAAAACTAGTGTTGAGACTCTGCCCCTAATGGGATGACATCCTAGCTCTTTAATGCTGCATCTATGATGTTCGTCACCTGTACATCCAGTTAAATGAGATCATTTATTGCTTTATTCAACAGTTACTTGTTGAAGGTCTATTGCCTGCCAGAGGCTCAGAGTAAATCACTATTAGTCCGTTTGTGCTGCTATAACAAAACATCCAAAACTGGGTAATTTATAAACAACAGAAATTTATTTCTTACAGTTCTAGAGGCTGAGAAGTCCAAGATTAAGGTGCTGGCAGGGTCAGTGCCTGGCAAGGGCTGCTCTCTGCTGTAGCATGGTGCCTTGTTGCCGTATCTTCCAGAGGGGGTGAATACCATGTCTGCACATGGTGGAAGGACAAAAAAGGGGCTCTGGAACTCACTTGAGCTTTTTTGTTTTTATTTATTTACTTATTTATCTTTTATTTTATTTATTTATTTATTTATTTATTTATTTATTTATTTTTGAGATGGAGTCTCGCTGTGTCATCGCCCAGGCTTGAGGGCAGTGGCGCGATCTCGGCTCACTGCAAGCTCCGCCTCTCGGGTTCACGCCATTCTCCTGCCTCAGCCTCCCGAGTAACTGGAACTACAGGTGCCCGCACCACGCCTGGCTAATTTTTTTTTTGTATTTTTTTGGTAGAGATGGGGTTTCACCGTGTTAGCCAGGATGGTTTCGATCTCCTGACCTCGTGATCCGCCTGCCTCGGCCTCCCAAAGTGCTGGGATTACAGGGGTGAGCCACCGCGCCCAGCTTCACTTGAGCTTTTTTTATAAGGAGATTTATCCTATTCAAAGAGTCCTCGTGACCTAATCACCTCCCCAAAGCCCCACCTCTTTTTTCTTTCTTTCTTTTTTTTTTTTTTTTTTTTTTGAGACAGGGTCTCACTCTGTCAACCAGGCTGGAATGCAGTGGCATGATCATGGCTCACCGCAATCTCAAACACAAACAATCCTCTTACCTCAGTTTCCTAAGTAGCTGAGACTACAGATGTGCACCATTATACCTGGCTAATTTAAAAAAATTTTTTTTTGTAGAGATGGGGAGTCTCACCATGTTGCCCAGGCTGGTCTTGAACTCCTGGGCTCAAGCAATCCTTCCACCTTGGCCTCCCAAAAAATGCTGGAATTACCGGCATGTGCCACCAAGCCTGGCCCAAGCTTGTTGTTATCATCACCTTAGGGGTTAAGTTCCAACATGAATTTTGGAGGGACACATACATTCAAACCATAGCAATCACAGAAATGGTGTTTACCTTTTTGGAGCTGATAATCTAGTGGAGGACACAGATAAAATAGTCACAAACAAGAATTAATTAGGAACAGTGGTAGGCTTTATCAAGGAAGCGCAAATGTCAGCAACAGAGAAAAATTAGGTAGGACTCTCTGTGTTTGCTCAGAGAAGTGTATCCCAAGGAGGCGACATTTAAGTTGGCAGAAAGATGAGGAAAAGCCAGGTGGCCTTAGAGTAGAGGGAGTGTCCCAGGAAAGAGAGAAGTGTGTGTATGAGAGGGTCCCAGGATGGGGGGACAGGGAGAGAGGAGGGCTGGAGAGCACTAATCCCATCTAACTGGCAGGAATATGACATGGGAGTTAAAGAGTACAGATAAGGAACCAGACTTCCCGGGTTCAAGTCTCCATTCTCCCTCTGCTAACACTGTGATTTCATGTAAGTTTCGGGTTCCATTCCTCAGTTTCCTCACCTATAAAATGGAGGTTAAACATAATACTTGTCTCATAGGGTTTCAGGAGAAGCCATAAACCCACATTTTTACATGAACTCTCAATTTTTAAATTTTTAAATTTTGGTCACTTATTTTGGAAAGATTTTGTTTTTTTAAATGAGTAAATTGGCCAGGCCCAGTGGCTCATGCCTATAATCTCAGCACTTTGGGAGGCAGAGGCTGGTGGATCCCTTGAGTTCAAGAGTTCAAGATTAGCCTGAGTGGCCAGGCACAGTGGCTCAGGCCTGTAAGCCTTTGGGAAGCTAAGGTGGGCAGATCATGAGGTCAGGACCCGCCTGGCCAGCATGGTGAAACCCCATCTCTACTAAAGATACAAAAAATTAGCCGGGCATGGTGGCATGCACCTGTAATCCCAGCTACTCGGGAGGCTTGAACCCGGGGCAACACGGCAAGACTCCGTCTCAAAAAAAAAAAAAAGAAAATTAGCCTGGGTGACATGGCGAAATCCCGTCTCTACAAAAAATACAGAAATTAGCCAGGTGTGGTGGCATGTGCCTGTGGCCGCAGCTACTTGGGAGGATGAGGTGGGAGGATTGCTTGAGCTGGAAAGGTTGAGGCTGCAGTAAGCTATGATGGTGCCACTGCACTCAACCTGGGTAACAGAGTGAGACCCTGCCTTGAAAAAAACAAAAACAAAAACAAAAAAACCTAAACTGGGTATTTAACTCCATTTGTGAACTCCTTATGACATGGGGGTCACTAGTTTACAGTCTTTTATTTGGGGCCTCATATGGCACATAGTTTGGACTTTTCCCCTCAAGTTTTATGAGAATTCATTGAGGTGACATAGTCTGACCTATGCTTTAAAGATGATGTGACTGCAGACCAGAAAGTGGATTAGAGAGGGCAACGGGGAAGCAGTAAGACTGTTAAGACTTGGATGCAATTTCTAGAATGACCCTAGAATGCTTTAATGACCCAGTTCAGCTGTTTAGTTACTTCCTTTTCTTTGCTGCCACCCCCAAATTCCCATTAGTCCAGAGTCATTCTGAGACTTTCTTAAGGCTTCATCCATTTACATTTGGAAGCCCCTGCCCATATTATCTATGTATTTGTTCACTCATCCATTCATTCAACAGACACTTATTATTTTTCTCTGTGCCAGGTACTGTTCTAAGCACTTCACATTTACTTCTCACAGTCTTCTAGAGGTAGGTACTACTATTATCCCTTTTTTTTTTTTTTCTTTCTGAGACAGAGTCTTACTCTGTCACCCAGGCTGGAGTGCAGTGGCACAATATCAGCTCATTACAACCACTACCTCCCAGGTTCAAGTGATTCTCCTGCCTTAGCCTCCCGAGCAGTGGGGACTGCAGGCATGTGCCATCATTCCAGGCTAATTTTTGTATTTTTAGTAAAGATGAGGTTTCACTATGTTGTCCAGGCTGGTCTTGAACTCCTGACCTCGTGATTCGCCCGCCTCGGCCTCCCAAAGTGCTGGGGTTACAGGCGTGAACCACCACGCCAGGCCTATTATCCCATTTTACAGGTGTCTTGTCCCAGTCAACACTACTAGAATGAGGAAGAGCTTTTAACTGGGCAGTGTGACTCCAGAGTCTGATTAGAGTTTGCCTTTCATTGTGATCTTTTGCTGCCACGGCATCCTGCATTAAATAAAAGTACACATAAGTCTGTTAGGGAAAAATGGTGGGGATTGCTATGACTTTGCCTTTGAAAATATTTATTCCTGAATCTTACTAAATTTATGGCAGACCTTGAGCTTCTCAACAATCACCATGCATAATACGATTTCTCAACAATTCACCATGCATAATACAAAAATCTTGCAATTCAAAAAATCTAACCTACAACTGATTTTCAAATGTAGTGAAATGTTTATGAACACTAATTAACAGTATGCTGCGTGAAGTGGCTCACGCCTGTAATCCCAACACTTTGAGAGGCCGAGGCAAGAGAATTGCTTGAGCTCAGGAGTTCAAGACCTGCCTGCACAACATAGCAAGACTTTGTTCTCTACAAAAAAATTAAAAAATTAGCCAGATGTGGTGGCATGCACCTGTAGTTCTAGCTACCAGGGAAGCTGAGGTGGAAAGATTGCTTGAACTCGGGAGGTGGAGGCTGCCGTGAGCTGTGATTGTACCACTGCACTGCATCCTGAGTGACAGAGTAAGACCTTGTCTCTTAAAAAAATAAAAATAGGTCAGGCTCGGTGGCTTATGCCTGTAATCCTAGCACTTTGGGAGGCTGAGACAAGTGGATAACAAGATCAGGAGTTCGAGACCAGCCTGGTCAATATGGTGAAACCCCATCTCTACTAAAAATACAAAACTTAGCCAGGCATGGTGGTGGGCGTCTGTAGTCCCAACTACTTGGGAGGCTGAGGCAGGAGAATCGCTTGAACCCAGGAGGCAGAGGTTGGGGTGAGCCAAGATTGCGCCACTGCACTCCAGCCTGGGCAACAGAGTGAGACTCTGTCTCTAAATAAATAAATAAATAAAAATTAATAGTGGCCGGGTGTGGTGGCTCACACCTGTAATCCCAGCACTTTGGGGGGTCAAGGAGGGTGGATCATCTGAGGTCAGGAGTTGGAGACCAGCTTGGCCAACATGGAGAAACCCTTTCTCTACTAAAAATACAAAAATTAGCCGGACGAGGTGGTGGGTGCTTGTAATCTCAGCTACTCGGGAGGCTGAGGCAGGAGAATTGCTTGAACTGGGGAGACAGAGGTTGCAGTGAGCTGAGATTGTGCCACTGCACTCAGTCTGGGTGACAGAGCGAGACTTTGTCTCAAAAAATAAAAAATAAAATAAAATAAATTAATAAGTGCGTGACAGGGACATAATGCAATGTGTTGTAGACATTTAATTAACCATTTATTAATTTTGATTTTGCCAGTTAAAATTTGTTTCCATGTCTTAAATTACTTCCATGAACCCTGGAACCCTTAAATATCTAAAGTCCTGACCTCAGTGGCCTGAGGGATGGGCTGGCCTCGTAGCACTCCCAGTCTCTATCCTCCACCTCTGATCCTTTCCTGTCTGTATCTGGGATCCTGGCCCCTACTGGTTCAGGCCCTACTGGCTGAAACCCTTCTGTAAATCCCTGCACAGAACTGAGCTCCTGCTACTTTGCTTTCCTCTTGCCAGTCCTGCCGTAGGGCACTGGAGTTTTGCCCTGCAGATCCAGGGACTGAGTTCCACATCCCCTGGCCTGCTCACCTGCCCTCTGTGTAGTTTCTGCAGCTGAATTCCCTCTCATTTAGCCTAAGTGGATTGGAAGTCACAGGAGCTGACCATTTCCGAACCAAGCCCTGAGAGCCAAATCTGTTGTGCTTCTTGGACATTGTGCCAGCCCAGTCAGCACCTCATTAGGCAGCTCTGTCGTGCCAGCCTCCATTCCACCCTGGAACTCAGGGTAGGTGATGGGTCCACTTTGTTGGTTTTTCTGCCTTTTCTCCCACTGTCTCTGATGGACCTTCTGGGTACTGAGTAGCACTTGCTTTACATCTGCTTATGTGATTATTTGATGATTTATGTCTTCCTTGTTATTCAGAAGTTCTGCAAAGGTGGGGCCCAACACTGATTTTGCACAGCATTGTATCCCAGAATCCAACAGTGCCAGGCACTTAGATGGTGCTCCGCATGTTTTTATCGAATAGATTAATGACACTGAGGTGCATTTTCTATTTACCCTTCCTGTTCTGTTCCCTTTTTTTCTCTCCCCTTTTTCATTTTTTCCTAGTTCCTCTAATCTCTTGGCTTCTTCAAATTCTTAATCTTTTTATCTGATAAAAGATGGTTCTCCTTTCCCTGTTCATGTATTTTGAATCAAGAGGCTCTTACTTCCCCCTTCCATCTTCATTTTCAAATGTGTGGTCATACAATGCTGTTCCAAATATATATATCTGGAAGACCAAGTTAAAGGCTCAGACAGATTTGGTGTCGTATAGGGACTCTGTCTCTGTTTTCCAAGATGTTGCTTGGAAACAGCAGCTTTGTTGCTACATCCTCCAGAGGGAATGAACACTATGTTCTCATGTGGTGGAAGTGATGGTAGACAAAAGAGACTAGGCTGCTCTCTTCAATTTTCTTTTGGGGGGAACAGAGTCTCCCTCCATCACCCAGGCTAAAGTCTGAAGTGCAGTGGTGTGATCTTGGCTCACTGCAACCTCCGCCTCCCAGGTTCAAGAGATTCTCCTGCCTCAGCCTCCCAAGTAGCTGGGATTACAGGCGCCCGCCACCACACCGGGCTAATTTTTGTATTTTTAGTAGAGACAGGGTTTCACCATGTTGGCCAGGCTGGTCTCCAACTCCTGACCTCAAGTGATCTGCCTGCCTCCACCTCCCAAAGTGCTGAGACTACAGGTGCGAGCCACCGTGCCCAGCCACCATTTTTTCTTTTTAATAAGAACAATAATCCCATTCATAAGGATGGATATGGCCCGGTGCAGTGGTGCATACCTATAGTCCCAGCTACTCAGGAGGCTGAGGCAGAAGGATCATTTGAACCCAGTAGTTGGAGACCCAGCCTGAGCAACAAAGCAAGAACCTGTCTCAAAATAACAACACAAAGAACAAGCGGCAGCTTCAGCAAATGGAATTATAAGGTGGATGTATATACTCTCAAACACCATAACATTGAAAAAAGAATCAGAGGAAAAAGAAAACTAAACTCTGTACTGGAAAAAAAGGCAGTAGGTAGTATTTTTCAAATGTCTCGACATTCTAAGAAGACTCTCAACAGTTAATAAATATGTTTTTCTTTGGAAACTGCCTGTGAAATATTTTCACATTTAAGATTTGTTTTGGTTATTAAGCTTATGTAACATGCCAAGGCAGAAATTAAGTTAGAAAATTCTTGTCACAGTTGGATATGACAACAACCCATTAGTCTAGACCTTAAAATGAAACTATGTAATACAGTAATTTTTTTTTTTTTTTTTTTTTTTTTTTTTTTTTTTTTTTGAGACAGGGTCTTGCTCTGTCATCCAGGCTGGAGTGCAGCATGCAATGTCAGTTCACTGCAACCTCTGCCTCCTGGGCTCAAACCATCCTCTCACCTCAGCCTCCTGAGTAGCTGGGACTACAAGCACATGCCACCACACCCAGCGAATTTTTTTTTTTTTATGTTTTCTTGACACAGGGTCTCGCTATATTGCCTGGGCTGTTTTCTAACTCCTGGGCTCAAATGATCCTCCTGCTTCGACCTCTCAAAGTGTTGTGATTACATGCATGAGCCACCACGCTCCACCCATAATAAATATTTCTAATTTCTATGATGCTTGTCATCTGCAGCCCTCCAGTGACCAGCAAACACAAATAGTCCGATTTTCCTGTGGGTGAATACATTTCCTAACACCCGGTAGCCAAGCTTACTCTCATCCCCATGAGACAGGAAGGGAAGTACATGCTTAGATCAAGACACTTTCTATCTTGCAAGAAAAGAAATGGGTGCTAAAAGGTCAAGTGGCCTGACAGCATTTCCTAGAGAAATGCATGGGGTGTGGGGAACTCTGAGTAGAGCCCAGATTTTTCTTCTGGGAATCATTAGCTCTGAGGAATTAAGGGAAAGGTGAAATCAGTTTGTCCTATGTTGAAAAGTTTAGTAATCTTTCAACCCACATATCATATTGGACTATTTCCTACTTTTTTTTCTTTTCTTTTTTTTTTTTTTTTTTTTTTTGAGACAGAGTTGAGCTCTTGTTGCCCAGGCTGGAGTGCAATGGCATGATATTGGCTCACCACAACTTCTGCCTCCCAGGTTCAAGCGATTCACCTGCCTCAGCCTCCCGAGTAGCTGGGATTACAGGCATGTGCCACCACACCTGGCTAATGTTTCGTATTTTCAGTAGAGACAGGGTTTCTCCATGTTGGTCAGGCTGGTTTCAAACTCCCGACCTCAGGTGATCCGCCCACCTCGGCCTCCCAAAGTGCTGAAATTACAGACGTGAGCCAATGCTCCAGGCCTTTCTTCTCTTCTTTTTTTTCCTCCCCTCCCCTCCCCTCCCCTCCCCTCCCCTCCCCTTCCCTTCCCTTCCCTTTCCTTTCCTTTCCTTTCCTTTCCTTTCCTTTCCTTTCCTTTCCTTTCCTTTCCTTTCCTTTCCTTTCCTTTCCTTTCCTTTCCTTTCCTTTCCCTTCCTTTCCTTTTTGAAACAGTCTCCCTTTGTCACCCAGGCCAGAGTACAGTGGTATGATCTCTGCTCATTGCAACCTCTGCCTCCTGGGTTCAAGAGATTCTCCTGCCTTGGCCTTCCCAGTAGCTGGGGCTACAGGCATGCACCACCACGCTGGCTAATTTTTTGTATTTTTAGTGGAAACAGGGTTTCACCATGTTAGCCAGACTGGTCTCAAACTCCTGACCTCAGGTGATCTGCCCCTCTCAGCCTCCTAAAGTGCTGGGATTACACGTGTGAGCCATGGCGCCCAGCCAGTTACCTACTCTTTTATACCATTAGGATATAAACCAACAGACTGGTTGATTTGGACATTTAGAACAGCTTTTCTGGTACTCAGTGTCTGTCAAAATATGGAGAAAACAATGTAACAGAATCAGTGGTCAGCTGAGTTTACTTGAGTCCCGGCCCTGCCTACAAGTTAGCTATGTGCTCTTTGGCGTATCTCACTGTCAGACTTCAGAAGAGGAAGGGAGGGAGAGAGAGAGAGTGACTGAGAGAATGAGAAGGAAGGAAGGAAGGAAGGAAGGAAGGAAGGAAGGAAGGAAGGAAGGAAGGAAGGAAGGAAGGAAGGAAGGAAGGAAGGAAGGAAGGGAGGGAGGGAGGGAGGGAGGGAGGGAGGGAGGGAGGGAGGGAGGGAGGGAGGGAGGGAGGAAAGAAAGAGAAGAAGAGATAAGGAAAGAAAGAGAGTGATGAAGGGAGAAAGGGAGAAAAGGAAGGAGGGAAGGAGGAAGAAAAGAAAGGGAGGGGGCCGGGCGCGGTGGCTCAAGCCTGTAATCCCAGCACTTTGGGAGGCCGAGACGGGTGGATCACGAGGTCAGGAGATCGAGACCATCCTGGCTAACACGGTGAAACCCCGTCTCTACTAAAAACATACAAAAAAATAGCCGGGCGAGGTGGTGGGCGCCTGTAGTCCCAGCTACTGGGGAGGCTGAGGCAGGAGAATGGCGTGAACCCGGGAGGCGGAGCTTGCAGTGAGCTGAGATCCGGCCACTGCACTCCAGCCTGGGCGACAGAGCGAGACTCCGTCTCAAAAAAAAAAAAAAAAAAAGAAAAGAAAAGAAAGAAAGAAAGAAGCAGTTAACCAGTCTGGGTCATCGGAGAGTGCCTCTCCTACCCAGTGGAAGAAAATCCTTTTGCTCGGCTGGGGCACAATTGTTAGCTGACAGGTACAGAAACTGAAGGGGGCATCTGGACATTGCATTCTCTTATTTCATTCTTGCGCTTTGCCCATATTAACCAACTACCTAGACCTTCACTGCATACCACGCGGACTGTGAATGGCTGCCTTTCACTTGCTTTGTTGTTAAGTCATATTAATATATGTGTATCAAGTTTCTAGAAAATAATGTCTTTGCAGTATCGGGAATATGATGAAGTCAACGGCACTGTCCCTACCCTAGTGAGATTTGAATGGGCATAGATAAATGTGCTCTTCCTCTTCAAGGCATGCAACTTGGCTTCCCCTTTCCTTCTCTTTGTTTGAATTCTTGTAGTTGCAAAGGCCAGAAAAACTCTTACTATTAATAAAATTTCCCATAGCAAAATGGGGAACTCTACTGGCTTTTAACACAGACCAGTTTGCACACGGCCGGATTTCGGGATTCAATTATGTCACTGAGTCAGGTCCATCTCTTGGCTAGAATTTCCCTCATGTACACTTTAGTCTCTGGAAGGTCCTTGTCAGAAAGGTGAAGGCCAGCAGAACATCACCTAATCTTCACAACTTGCATCCAGCAACAACAACAAAAAATACCTCTTTTCTGGTCCCTTCAGCAATAGTTGTGGGATTGGTTCAGAGTGGGTCTGATTGGGTGGGTGCCATTCCTGAATCAGTCACTGTGGCTAAGGGAAGGGATGCTCCGATTGGTCTGGTCTTAGTTAGCAGTCAACAAAAGGAGCTGAGAATGTGGTTGACCCCACTCACTCAGCTACAGGGACTGACAATGGGCAGTGGGTTCCCAAGAGAAAGGAGGCACACCTATACTTAACTCCAAGAAGAGTGAATGAACACTGGCCAGGCTATGTGAACCAATATCCACATTATCCCATAACATGAATCTTCTGAATCTCTTCATTCAGAAGAATAAGGGAGACTAAGGAGGCAGAGGGATGATGAGATCAACCAGGTTGAGGCTGGATACTTGACCAACTTCAGTATCATTTTATCCTAAGGACTAACTGAACCAAGTACTAAGTAGACTGTCCACTTTTCTGTTTCTTTTCTGTTTATCTTTGTCATATCACAAGTTAGAATTCTTACAAATCCTTAAGAAAGCTGCTCCTTACAATGTACACAGGGTTTTGCTATATTATTGTTTAAATGTTGAAAAGGGTTTCTTTTTTCATCCCTCATTGCATTTTGGCTTTTCATAGTGTGCAATTTTGCTGCATTTATAATCATTATGTACTTTGTTTCGGGAGAATGCATTTTGTCATAAAAGCTCTTCAAACAGCAAGAGGAATGATCAGCTTCATGATCAATATCCAAGGACAACCTGGTTTTTTTTTCTCCCTAAAAATATTTAAAATAAGTTGTAAAACTGTATGTACAGAAATTGAAAAAAGAAACTGAAATCAATTTGATTTTTTAATCAAGAAATAATTAATTTGTGCATGACAATATTCAAATATTATTTTTAAAAGGCTGGATGTATTTCTTTCCCTTTTCCTTTCACAAAGTTGCCATTTAAATCTAGCTTTGTTTGTGATATAATAATGCAGAGCTTGTGCACAAAGTGCGACAAAACTAACAGAAAGACTTTCTTATGAATAGGAAAAATGAATGTTTTTTTAATTTAAAGGAAACTGTATTTAAAATTCAATTTTTGGAAAATATAATAAAGTCAAATATAAATATTGTGAACAGATGTTTCTTAAGAAGCTTCTGAAATGAATAGTCACCATCTGGAACCATTTACAAGGAGAAGAAGGTAAGCACGCACCTGTTTCTTTCTTTAAAAAGATGTAATCTCTGTCCCAAATTATAAAGAAGTATGGCAGTTACCATAAAAATGTAATATTCAATTTGTCAAACTGTTTAGAAAAATATTGATAAGAATGTAGATGGTTTAGAAAAGTGTGCTTCTAAAAGGCTTAATCTGTTTTCAGATTTCTTTGCTTATAATTTTTTAAAGATAAAACTCTTTGAAATGGATGCACGTTGTAAGTTTCAAAAAACATGCACAAAACCTCAATAGACATTATCACTGCTGCTGCCACCACTATCATCGAAGTCATCCATTTGCCCATTATTACATTTTAGATACTCCACAACAAAAATTGAACTCATATACTTCTTCCAGTTAATGTGATTGATCGCATTAGAGGCTCTAATTAATGCCCTCCCTGTATCCATGCCCTTTGCAACATGGTATTGCAGCAGCTCTCATCAAAAAATGGAGTTTTGACTGGGCATGGTGGCTCACACCTGTAATCCTAGCACTTTAGGAGGCTGAGGCCAGTGGAGATCCTGAGGTCAGGAGTTCGAGACCAGCCTGGGCAACATGTCAAAACCCCATCTCTACTAAAAACACAAAAATTAGCTAGGCATGGTGGCAGGCGCCTATAATCCCAAATGCTCGGGAGGCTGAGGCAGGAGAATCACTTGAACCTGGGGGATGGAGGTTGCAGTAAGCCGATATAGTGCCACTTCACTCCAGCCTGAGGGAAAGAGTGAAACTCTATCTCCAAAAAAAAAAAAAAAAAAAAAATGGAGTCTTGTTGCCCATCCTTTGCATCTGGGCTGAACTTGTAACTTGCTTTGACCAAGAGAATACAGGAGAAGAAACAGCATGCCAATTCCGAGACTAGCTCTCAAGAGGTTTTGTACTTTCTTATTCTCCCTCGTGGAGCCTTGCTACTGCCAATGTAAATAAACTTGGACTATTCTGCTGGAGGAGGAGAGATCACATGAGAGAGAGCCTTGCAAAGGCCATCTTAGAGCAATAAGACAGCCAGCCAAGATCAGCAGAGCTGCCTTACTTAGCTGTTTGCCTGAAGCAGGAAGATTTTAATTTCTCCCTGCCTTAGGATTGACAGAGGGTGATACAAAAGTTGCTTAAAGATTTTGGGAACTTCTGGCTACTGTCCTTGAACTTTAGGGAGGTAGGCACAGTTGCAGGGACATAGTGCAAAAGAGAAGATACTGGGATTTATAGATAGATCTTGATTTGCAGATTGGAGGCTGTAAATAAACAAAATAGGAACAACTCATGGGGTTTGTACAGAAATACAATTAACTTATTGAGGAGGATAATCTATTTTAAATAATTTTGGCATTTTTCAATATAATAACAAATGAGGCTAATCTCTTTATCAAAACCCATCCTTCCTAAAAATGAATTCTTCTTGTTCAATAGTTAGCTCCACATGCTATATGTTCTTTTAAAATACTCAACTAATTTATCTGTAAATAAATTCTATTTGTTTCCTAGCGAAGTCATCTTACTTAGAATACTTTTACCATAACTGAATTAATTGAGTTGTATTAACTCCGTTAGTAAATTTATCTGAAAGTTCTTGAAACAAAATTTCAAAGAGTGAAGCAATGAAGAGTTACTTTTTGCCTGGCATGGTGGCTCACCCCTATAATCCCAGAACTTTGAGAGGCTGAGGCAGGCAGATCATGAGGTCAGGAGTTCTACACCAGTTTGGCCAACATAGTGAAACCCTGTCTCTACTAAAAATACAAAAATTAGCCTGGTGTGGTGGCAGGTGCCTGTAATCCCAGCTACTTGGGAGGTTGAGGCAGGAGAATCACTTGAACCCGGAAGGTGGAGGTTGCAGTGAGCCAAGATCATGCCATTGTACTCCAGCCTGGGTGACAAGAGCAAGACTCTGTCTCAAAAAAAAAAAAAAAAAAAAAAAAAGAAAGAAAAAAAGAAAGAAAAGAAAGAAAGAAAAAGAAAGAAAGAAAGAAAGTGAAAAGTTACTTTTCATATTGGTAATGATCATTTATTGGTTACTTCCCTGGCATCCGTCTTCCATTTTCCCTTTATCTTTTTTTTTTTTTTGAGGCGGAGTCTCGCTCTGTCGCCCAGGCTGGAGTGCAGTGGCGCGATCTCGGCTCACTGCAAGCTCCGCCTCCCGGGTTCCCGCCATTCTCCTGCCTCAGCCTCCCGAGTAGCTGGGACTACAGGCGCCGCCACCACGCCCGGCTAATTTTTTTTTTGTATTTTTAGTGGAGACGGGGTTTCATTGTGTTAGCCAGGATGGTCTCGATCTCCTGACCTCGTGATCCGCCCGTCTCGGCCTCCCAAAGTGCTGGGATTACAGGCTTGAGCCACCGCGCCCGGCCTTCCCTTTATCTTTACCCCACAATGTCTTTCCCTCATTCTTGGTCATGTGATTTGGGTGGAAACAACTTTACTCCAAATGACAGGGGTGGGCTCTGATTGGTCTGGGGTAATATACTGCACAGTCAGACATAACAAGACACAAGGAGATGTTTGTTGGCCTTCTGTTGTGGAAAAGCTGGGCAATTTCCCTGCATAGTGTGAGAACTAGAATTAAGGAAGTCCGTCCTTCCTTCCTTCCTTCCTTCCTTCCTTCCTTCCTTCCTTCCTTCCTTTCCTTCCTTCCTTCCTTCCTTCCTTCCTTCCTTCCTTCCTTCCTTCCTTCCTTCCTTCCTTCCTTCCTTCCTTCCTTTCTTCCTTCCTTCCTCTCTCTCTCTCTCTCTTTCTTTCTTTCTTTCTTCTTTTTTTTGACTGAGTCTTGCTGTATCACCCAGGCTAGAGTGCAGTGGGATGATCTCGGCTCACTGGAACCTCCACCTCCGAGATTCAAGCGATCCTCCTGCCTCAGCCTCCTGAGTAGCTGGGATTACAGGCACGCACCACCACGCCCAGCTAATGTTTTTATTTTTTAGTAGAGATGGAATTTCACCATGTTGGCCAGGCTGGTCTTGAACTTCTGACCTCAGGTGATCCACCCACCTTGGCCTCGCAAAGTGCTGGGATTACAGGTGTGAACCACCAGGCCCAACCAGAAGTCATTTTTCTATGAGCAGAGGGGAGGAGATCCTAGAGTTGCCAGAGAGCCACAAAGTGGAGTCTAAGGGTAAAGGCAGACCATAGAAGGCAGAAAAGAGACATATAGAAAAAAATGGGTCCTTGGAAACATTATTCGAACCGCTAGATACAGCTCTGCCTGAAGTTAACCTTGCCTCTGGAGTTTTCGCTAATGTGGCCAATAATGTCTATTATTATTTAAACCAAAGTTTTCCTCACTTGCAAGTGAAAGATCACTGAAACAATCTGTACCTCTTAGTTTCCAACTTTGCCTCAAGCACCCTAGTTCAGGCCCTCTTTCCTCTTGCCTGGACTACTGCACTCTCTTAACTACAGGCCCTATCTCAAGTCTGTACCTTCTGATCTCTACTTCCCTACTGGGTTAATATCTCTCTTTTTTTTGGAGACAAAGTTTCGCTCTGCCACCCAGGCTGGAGTGCAGTGGTGCAAGCTGTGCTCCTTGCAACCTTCACCTCCCAGGTTCAAGTGATTATCCTGCCTCAGCCTCCTGAGTAGCTAGGATTACAGGCATGTGCCACCACGCCCAGCTAATTTTTGTATTTTTAGTAGAGACAGGGTTTCACCATGTTGGCCAGGCTGGTCTTGAACTCCTGACCTCGTGATCTGCCCACCTCGGCCTCCCAAAGTGCTGGGATTACAGGCGTGAGCCACCACACCAGCCCATGGGTTAATATCTCTTAAGCACATCTACAATCATATTCCCTTGCTCGGATACCTTCAGTGGGTCTCCAGTGCCGACTGGACTGTACTAAAAACAAACATTGTCTTTTGACATTCCAGTCCCACCTTCATGTGTCCCAGCCATTCTCCTTAAGGCTTTCCATGATCTCCATTCAATGTTGGTAAGTCAGAAAATTTCTTTTCACTTTTTCTTTGAGATGGAGTTTCATTCTTGTTGCCCAGGCTGGAGTACAGTGGCGCGATCTCGGCTCACTGCAACCTCCACCTCCCAGGTCCTGCCTCGGCCTTCCTGAGTAGCTGGGATTACAGGCATGCGCCACCATATCTGGCTAATTTTGTAATTTTAGTAGAGACGGGGTTTCTCCATGTTGGTCAGGCTGGTTTAGAACTCCCGACCTCAGATGATCTGCCTGCCTCGGCCTCCCAAAGTGCTGGGATTACAGGCGTGAGCCACCGCGCCCAGCCCACTTTTTCTTATTTGACAGCTCATTCGTGTTTAGCATCGTTGATGGCTCTCTACTAAGACATTCTCTTCCCTAGTGTCTGTAATACAGCACTCAGATTGTTCTTCTCTACTCAAACATTAAATGTTGGACTTTTTCAGGTTTATATTCTAGTATTGTTGCTTTCTTCTGAGTCCACACATCACATTTTCTGGATATCTCTCATCTACTCCTATGACTTAAAATTCCCCCTTTTTGTCTTATCTTTCTTTTATTTTCTTTCCTTCCTTCCTTCCTTCCTTCCTTCCTTCCTTCCTTCCTTCCTTCCTTCCTTTCTTCCTTCCTTCTTCCTTCCTTCCTTCCTTCCTTCCTTCCTTCCTTCCTTCCTTCCTTCCTTCCTTCCTTCCTTCCTTCCTCCCTCCTTCCCTCCCTCCCTCCCTCCCTCTCTCTCTCTTTCTTTCTTTCTTTTTGAGACCAAGTTTCGCTCTTGTCACCCAGGTTGGAGTGCAGTGGCGTGATCTGAGATCACTGCAACCTCTGCCTCCCCAGTTCAAGCAATTCTCCTGCCTCAGCCTCCCGAGTAGCTGGGATTACAGGTGCATGCCACCATGCCCAGTTAATTTTTGTATTTTTAGTAGAGATGGGTTTTCATCATGTTGGCCAGGCTGGTCTCGAATTTCTGACCTCAAGTGATCTGTCCACCTTGGCCTCCCAAAGTGCTGGGATTACAGGCGTGACCCATCGCATTCACTTTATTATTATTATTGTTATTATTTTGAGACAGAGTTTTGCTCCTGTTGCCCAGGCTGGAATGCAGTGGCACAATCTCAGATCACTGCAACCTCTGCCCCCCACGTTCAAGAGATTCTCCTGCCTCAGCCTCCTGAGTAGCTGGGATTACAGGTGCCTGCCAGCTCCTGAGTAGCTGGGATTACAGGTGCCTGCCACCACACCCAGCTAATTTTTTATATTTTTAGTAGAGAAGGGGTTTGATCATGTTGGCCAGGCTGGTCTCGAACTCCAGACCTTAGGTGATCTGCCTGCCTTGGCCTCCCAAAGTGCTGGGATTGCAGGCATGAGCCACCATGCCCAGTCTTTCTTTAAAGATGAGGCCTCACTATATTGCTCAGACTGGTCTCAAACTCTTGAGCTCAAGTGATCCTCTTGCCCCTTGGCTTCTAGAGTCACTGGGACTGCAAGGTGCACCACCACACCACCACACCTGGCAAAAATACCTTTTAAATGCCAATGACTCCTAAATCCAAGGCTCCAGCTGAGACTTCTCCTCTAAGTTTCAAGTACCAACATCCATTTTTTCCATTGGACATCTTCATCTCAGCTTTTCCATGTTACCCTTTCCTACTCCCATAGTTATCACCACCTACCTAGGTGCTCATGCCAGAAATTTTGCTGGCCTCTTGCACCTTTTTAATTCTTCAAATCTAATCAAACATTAAATCCTCTCAATTCTACCTGCTAAACATCTCTGGTCTTTGTTACTTCTCTCTGTTATCTACTGTCACCCTCTAGGAAAAGCCAAAAATCACCTGTCCTGAACTATTCAATAGTCTCCTAACTGGTTTCCCAACTCCCACAACCTTTCAACATTTACTGGGGGGCTTAATTAAAAATACTAAACACAAACTGGGCTGGACGCAGTGACTCACGCCTATATTTACTTTTTTAAAATTTAAATTTAATTTCTTTTATTTTTTTAAACAGAATCTCACTCTGTCACCCAGGCTGGAGTGCAGTGGTGTGATCTTGGCTCACTGCAGCCTGTCTCCCAGGTTCAAGTGCTTCTCCTGTCTCAGCATCTTGAGTAGCTGGGATTACAGGCACATACCACCACCCTTGGCTAATTTTTGTATTGTTAGCAGAGATGGGGTTTCGCCATGTTTAACAAGCTGGTCTCAAACTCCTGGCTTCAAGTGATCTTCCTGCCTTGGCCTCCCAAAGTGCTGAGATTACAGGCATGAGCCACCATAAAATACTTAAAAAAATTTTTTAAATACAGAAGGAGTCTCACTATGTTGCCCAGACTGGTCTCAATCTCCTGGACTCAAGCAATCCTCCCATCTTGGCCTCCCAAAGTGCTGGGATTACAGCTGTGAGCCATTGTGCCAGCTTCATGTCTATAATCCCAGCACTTTGGAGACTGAAGTGGGAGGATTGCTTAAGGCCAGGAGTTCAAGACTAGCTTGGGCAACATAGCTAGACCTCGTTTCTACAAAAACAAAAAATTAGCCAGGTGTGGTGGCACATGCCTATCTTCCTAGCTACTCAGGAGGCTGAGGTGGGAAGATCACTGGAGCCTAGGAATTTGAGGCTGCAGTAAGCTATGATTGCCGCCACTGCACTCCAGGCTGAGCAACAGAGTGAGACCCTGTCTCTTAAAAATAAATAAATAAAATAAACACAAATTCTGTCTTTCCTTTTTAAAATGTCATGCTTACATGTGTGTGAAGATTGAAAATAAATTTAAAAGGAAGGTAAATGTTTTGCATAAAATAAATTTCTCAAAGTATATTCCTAGCTTGTGAAATAAAAAAGTGTATACAGATGCTCCCTTTAAAATAATATTTTAAAACCATTATTTAAATAAGTTTATTACAAAGGAGTATATTTGAGAAAGCAAAGAAGTAAAAACCCTGAAACCTCTTAGCATGTTTCTATCTTTGCATCTATTTGCTACAGTGGAGAGAATTGCTGACAAAAAAAAAGTTAGGTACTATAGGTCATGTAAACAGGCAGTTGCTAATGACAATGTTACAAGTTAAAAATTTGAATTATAAACATTGAATTAATTTTCATTGCATGTATTTTCTTTTGATAAGATCCTTTTAAATGTAGTCTAAATTTTAATTTATTGCACTTAAAAATAAAATCAATGCCATTGATTAAAAGAAAATGTGGGCCGATTGTTAATTCAGCCTTTGTGTTTGGGGTAAATTGAGTCAGAACCTCCTAGCACCTAAGGTTTTCTTAGGTGGTAAAGGGAAATTCTTCGAAACCTTTATTAACTTTTCCTAGCCACATGAACATGTTCAAAAAGCTACAGTTAGAAAGCTATGCTAACAAAGAAGAATACAGGGCCCAAACTCAAACTGATTGTACTGTGCAGTTCATTCAGTAAATAGTCATTTCCTACATTAATCAGTTATCAGAGCTTTAGGAGATGTGCCAAATACAGATAATTAGTTTTTGAAAACTTAGTACATAATAACTGCATTTAAGGCCAAAAAGATACTATACATAATTTTAGGTATTTGTGAACTTAATAATTGATACTGTTCATAGCATTATGATACATGCCCTGCTATCTCATTTAATCTTCCCAACAATTCAATGTGGTATGTACTATCATTCTCTATTCCCTTTATATAACCGAGGCAATTGAGGCTCAGAGTGGTTAAGTAACTTGACTATAGCCACACAGCTAGGGGGAGCTAGAATTATGGGCCATGGAGCTGGGTGTGGTGGTGGGTGCCTATACTCCCAGATGGGAGGATCCCTTGAGCCCAGAAGCTTGAGGGCATCCTGGGCAACAAAATAAGACCCTGTCTCTGAAAAACAAAACAAAACAAGCCATGTTTTCTGACTCTGAAGCCAGTAGATTTAGTCACAATGGTGTACTACTTCTCTTTAGATTATGAATTTGAATATTCCTATCCTGATAAGGTGTGGAAATGATAATACCAATTTCTGATTATACAATAACGAAAAGCTGAATCTGATGCCATATTTAATTTTTTAAATTTCTCACAGGAAATATATTTTTCTCACAGAGAGAGTTTTAGCAATCAAAAAACAGTTCTTTCTTCCGGGAAATGGGTGGACTTCTCTTATCTCAGGACACTTGGTGGCTATCAGCATCAACTTCATTTCCCAATACTTGTTTTAGAGCAATTTAAATTCTATTTATGCTGATAAGCCCTGCCCATCTCCCTATCAGTTACAGGATGGGACATCTGGGAGGCAGGCTCTGTCTGATGGGGAGACGCCAGTGGGGATTTGCCTGGGGGAAGAGGAAATATGTGCACCTTAAGCAGAGAATTGAGAAAACTAGAGTCCAGCTCACTGCAACAGTTTGTTTGTTTGTTTGTTTCTTGAGACAGGGTCTTACTCTGTTACCCAGGCTGGAGTGTGGTGGTGTAGTCATGGTTCACTGTAGTCCTGGCCTCCCTGGCTCAAGCAATCCTCTCGCCTCAGCCTCACAAGTAGCTGGGACTACAGGCACGCAACACCATACCCGGCTAATTTTTGTATTTTTGGGGTTTCTCCATGTTGCCCAGGCTGTTCTCAAACTCCTGAGCTCAAGAAGTCCTCCTGCCTCAGCTTCTCAAAATGCTCAACAGTTATTAAATAAAGGTGGAGCATCCCTGGCCTGAAAATCCAAAATCTGCAATGCTTTGGAATTTGAAAACTTTTGAGCACCGACATGATGCCACAAGTGGAAATTCCACACATGACCTCACGAGACAGGTAGCACAGATTATTTAAAATATTGTATAAAATTACCTTCAGGCTATGTGTAGAAGATGCAAATGAAACATAAATGAACTTTGTGTTTAGACGTGGGTCCCCTCCCCAAGGTATCTCATTATGCATATTCCAAAATCTGAAAAAATTCCAAAATCTGAAAAAATTCCAAATTCAAAACACTTCAGGCCGGGCAGGGTGGCTCACCCCTGTAATCCCAGCACTTTGGGAGGCCGAGGCGGGCAGATCACCTGAGATCAGGAGTTCGAGACCAGCCCGGCCAATGTGGTGAAACTCCATCTCTACTAAAAATACAAAAATTAGCCAGGTGTGGTAGCACACATCTGTAATCCCAAGTACTCGGGAGGCTGAGGTAGGAGAATAGCTTGAACCTGGGAGGTGGAGGTTGCAGTGAGCTGAGATTGTGCCACTGCATTCCAGCCTGAGTGACAGAGTGAGACTCCATCTCAAAAACAAAAACAAAAACAAAAACAAAAAATCTCCACTCCGGTACCAAGCATTTTGGATAAGGGAATAAGGGACACTCTACCCGTTCCTGTCATGTGTTAGGCACTGTGCTCCCCACTTTTATTTGGTAATATTATTGGCTTTTACAGTTGAGGAAACTGAGGCCCAGAAAGGTGTGACAGCCACAGTCACAGCAGTGCAGAACTCTGATGTGTCTGATTTTATCCAACACCCTGCTCCGCAGCACTGTCGGGTGAAGGCATGCACAGAGGCTGGAATCCAGCACTCACTGCCTGTTCAGAGTCCCAGGACAGGCAACTCCGAGCCAGCACTGTGAGGGCTGTGAGAAACAGGGCACATTGCCGCCTGTCTTTCAGGACAATGCAATGTCGCTTCCTCTGGGATCAAGTCCAACAATTATTTCACTTCCCAATCTCCTCTCCCAGTTTATTAACAGACTCAAGTTTTCTTTATCAAAACAAAACAAAACAAAACAAACCCTAAAAAATAAAAAAAATAAAAAACCTTTCCTTGACCTTGCTACACCTGGAAGCAATCCACTTATCTTCAGCTTTTCCTTGCTCAACCTCTTTTAAAAGGGGTTTACACCAAGGCGAGGCACCGTGGCTCACGCCTGTAATCCCAGCATTTTGGGAGGCCAAGGTGGGCAGATTACTTGAGGCCAGGAGTTTGAGACCAGCCTGGCCAACATGGCGAAATGCCATCTCTACTAAAAATACAAGAATGAGCCAGGCATGGTGGTGCACGCTTGTAATCCCAGCTACTAAGGAGGCTGAGGCAGGAGAATCACTTGAACTTGGGTATTGGAGGTTGCACTGCACTCCAGCCTGGGTCACAGAGCAGACTGTCTAAAAAAAAAGGTAGGGCTGGGGGCGGGGTGGTTACACCAGCTGCCATGGGTAGGGTGGCCCTGGGTTACCCAGGATATAGGAGTTTCCTGAAATGTGTGACTTTCCGTGCTAAAAAGGGGACAGTCCTAGACGCATTTGGACAGTTGGTGACCATAATACCAAGAGGATCCTCTGCTCACTCTGGGCTTATGTTCAGATTTAACGTTAGGAATCTGCCTTTCTTCTCCATCCACTGAAACCACCACTAACACCCAAACTCAGTGGGTTTTGTTGTGTTTTCTTAGTTCTGCAGTATTTGATATTTGACTGGTGAACTTTTCCTTCTTGAAATTCCTTGGTTTCTTTCTTTACCCTCAGTAGCCCCACAACATTATAATTTTATTTCTTCTAGGCCAGGCGTGGTGGCTCACGCCTGTAATCCCAGCATTTTGGGAGGTTGAGGCAGGTGGATCACTTGAGGTCAGAAGTTCAAGACCAGCCTGGCCAACATGGCAAAACCCCGCCTCTACTAAAAATACAAAAATTGGCCGGGTAATGGGTATGGTGTACAGTATGGCCAGGTATGGTGGGGTGTTTCTGTGCTACTCAGGAGGCTGAGACACGATAATTACTTGAACTTGGGAGGTGAAGGTTGCAGTAAGCCGAGATCACACCACTGCACTCTAGCCTGGATGAAAAAGTGAGACTCTTATCTCAATAAATAAATAAATAAGCAAATAAAATATATAAGCCAGGTGCGGTGGCTCACGCCTGTAATCTCAGCCCTTTGGGAGGCCGAGGTGGATGGATCACGAGGTCAGGAGCTCGAGGGCAGCCTGACCAATATGGTGAAACCCGGTCTCTACTAAAAATACAAAAAAAAATTAGACAAGCATGGTGGCACACGCCTGTAGTCCCACCTACTCAGGAGGCTGAGACAGGAGAATCGCTTGAACCCAGGAGAGGGAGGTTGCAGTGAGCCAAGATTGCGCCACTGCATTCCAGCCTGGGCAACAGAGCAAGACTCCGTCTCAAAAAAATAAAAATAAAAATGAAATAAAATAAAAATAAATATATAATTTTCTTTCTCCTAACAATTGCTTCTCTGTCTCTTTCATTGACTCCTTTGACTACCAAATTCTGACATCAAACTACATGGGATCAGGCGGATCTGGGTTCAAGTTCTGGTTCTTTACTTGTGAGTTCTGTGAACACGACAAGTTATTTAATTCCCCTGAACCTTAGCTTTCTGGTCTGCAATACTGAGATAACAACACTTACTTACACTGTACCATAACGACTGGGAGAGAAATATTTAGAATATTTAAGGCAGCTGTTGGAAGAAAGCAAGTCTCATTAAAAGGAAGTTATAGTTACAACTGTGGTTCATCATATCTTAGGGTTTCAACTTTCATTTCCATGCAACTTGACAGACTGCCGCCTCAAGTGCCCTTTCTACTTCTATGGCCTAATTTCTAACTACTGCCTTTCCCAGGTTGTCTTCCAGGTCTATCAGTGAAAAATATTAGGGGACGAGGTGGCTGGCGTCTCTAATCCCAGCACTTTGGGAGGCCAAGGTGGAAGGATCGCTTGAGCTCAGGAGTTTGAGATTAGCCTGGGCAACATAATGAGACCTCATCTCTACAAAAAATTAAAAAATTAGCCAGGCATGGTGGCATACACCTGTTATTCCATGTACTCAGGTGGATAGGAGGATCGCATGAGACCAGTAAGTTGAGGCTGCAGTGGGCTGTGATCATGCCACTGCACTCCAGTATGGGTGACAGAGTGAGTTCCCATCTCAAAAACCAATTTAAAAAATTAAAATTAAAAATATTTAAGGCCAAGCGCAGTGGTTCACACCTGTGATCCCTGTATTTTGGGAGGCCGAGGCGGGTGAATCACTTGAGGTCAGGAGTTCCAGACTAGTCTGGCCAACATGGCGAAACCTCGTCTCTACTAAAAATGCAAAAAATTAGCTGGGTGTGGTGGTGTGCACCTGTAATCTCAGCTACTTGGGAGGCTGAGGCAGGAGAATTGCTTGAACCCAGGAGGTGGAGGTTACAATGAGCCAAGATGGCGCCACTGAACTTCTAGCCTGGGCAACAGAGCAAAACTCTGTCTCAAAAACAAACAAACAAAAAAATAATTTAAGGCCAGGTGCGGTGGCTCACGCCCGTAATCCCAGTATTCTGGGAGGCCAAGGTGGGTGGATCACGAGGTCAGGAGTTCGAGATCAGCCTGGTCAACATGGTGAAATCTCATCTCTACTAAAAATACAAAAAGTTAGCCAGGCATGGTGGTATACGCCTGTAATCCCAGCTACTCAGGAGGCTGAGGCAGGAGAATTGCTTGAACCCAGGAAGTGGAGGTTGCAGTGAGCTGAGATCACGCCATTGAACTCCAGCCCAGGAGACAGAGCAAGACTCCGTCTCGAGAAAAAAACAAAAAACAAAAAAAACCCCAACAATTTAAGACCAAAGCCATCATCTTCCCCTGAAACCAAATCTAAGAAACAGTGTCTCCTGCTAGGTAACAAGATTCTCAGGAATCAGGTTGAAACACTCCTGGCTAGCTTTGACTCATTCTCTGATTCTCCTCTCTCCCCATCCACATCTAATCAGTTCCAAATCTGACTTATTTTCTATGGCATGTTTGTGGATTTTCCTTCCTTTTATTGTGATTCTCAGTGCCACTGTTCTCCCCGCTTCTGCCCACCCCCTAACCCCCGGCTCCCATCTCAGTGTCCCATAAGCTCGTACTTGGGCTATTCCAGTAGTCTTTTTATTGACTCCTCAACCCACAAGATCTTTTGTGCCTGCTTCTGCCAGATTAATTTCCTAAGGCAAGACTCAAAAAGACCTTCAGAAACAAATAAGGCACAAACTCATTAGTCCGACTTTCAAAGCTAAAGGTTCAAGAATTTTGAAAATGACTTAGCCCACATCATTTGATTGCTTAATAAGTGCTTCTTGAGTGTTCAGATTCAAGCAATTCCTTGAGAAATACTATGATTATTTCCTCAGTTCAAATCATGATCGGCTGATCATGCCTGTAATCCCAATACTTTGGGAGGCCAAGACAGGGAGGACTGTTTAAGGCCAGGAGTTCAAGACCAGTCTTGACAACACAGTGAGACCCCCATCTCCATAAACAATAAAAATTAGTCAGGTGTGGTGGTGTACCTATAGACCCTGTTACTCTGGAGGCTGAGGCAGGAGGATAGCTTGAGCCCAAAATTTTGAGGCTACAGTGAGCCATGATTGCACCACTGCACTCCAGCCTTAGTGGCAGACTGTCTCCAAAACATTAAAAAAATCAGGATTTTGTCCCCACCCTCCAACAACATTCCTGTTTGCAAGTTCACCTGTAACCTTTCACTCCCAAATCCAATGCTACTCTTTTTTTTTTTTTTTTTTTTTTTTTTTTTTTTTTTAAGATGGAGCCTCGCTCTGTCACCCAGGCTGGAGTACAGTGGTGTGATCTCAGCTCACTGCAACCTCCGCTTCCCAGGTTCAAGAGATTCTCCTGCCTCAGCCTCCTAAGTAGCTGGGATTGCAGGTTGGAGCCACCATGCCTGGCTAATTTTTGTATTTTTAGTACAGATGGGGTTTCAACATGTTGGCCAGACTGGTCAGATGATCCGCATGCCTTGGCCTCTCAAAGTGCTGGGATTACAGGCATGAGCCACTGCAGCCAGCCCCAGTGCTACTCTTCTTTGCATTCATGCTATCCCAACTCTTGGCTGTAGGGCCTCACCCTCCTTTACACATTTCCTCTCCTCTGCCACAAGGAATGGATCAAGAATGGTTCCAAAGTATTTGGTCTGAGCAACCAGAAGAATGGAGGTCCGAATATGGGAAGGAATGAGCTGGAAATATAAAAATGGGATGCTTGATTGAGGCTATAGAAAAAGGCTTAAGAAAATGTTAAGAAAGACAAAATCTAGAGAAGGCCATGGGAGTGTATGGTTAAGATAGGGTAGAGACAAAATATTAAAGGTGAGGAGATTAAGAAAATGAGCCGCGTGTGGTAGTACATCCTTGCGGTCCCAGCTACTCCAGGGGCTGAGGTAGGAGGATCCCTTGAACCCAGGGGTTCAAACCCAGGAGTGTGAGGCCAGTCTGGACAACATAACCAAGCTTCCACCTCTAAAAAAAAAAAAAAAAAAAAAAGAAAGAAAGAAAAGAAAAGAAAAGAAAAAATGAGGCTGGAGGCTGGGTCCAGTGGCTCACACCTGTAATCCCAGCAGTCAAGGTTAGGAGTTTGAGACCAGCCTGGCCAACATGGTGAAACTCTCTCTCTACCAAAAAATACAAAAATTAGTTGGGCATGGTGGCATGCACCTGTGGTCCCAGCTACTTGGGAGGCTGAGGCAGGAGGATCACTTGAGCCCAGAGGTGTGCAGTGAGCTGAGATTGCCCTGCTGCACACCAGCCTGGGTGACACAGCAAGACTCCATCTCAAATAAATAAATAGACTGGCTGTGTGGCTCATGTCTGTAACCCCAACACTTTGGGAGGCTGAGCTGGTGGATCACCTGAGGTCAAGAGTTCGAGACCAGCCTTGCTAACATGGAGAAACCCCATGTCTACTAAAAATGCAAAAATTAGCCAGGCATGGTAGCAGGCACCTGTAGTCATAGCTACTCGGAAGACTGAGGCAGGAGAATCAGTTGGACCCAGGAGGCAGAGATTGCAGTGAGCCAAAATCACACCACAGCACTCCAGCCTAAGTGACACAGCAAGACTCCATCATCAGAATACTAATAAAAAAAGATGAAATTAATATTAACATTGTTAGTTTCTCATCTTCACACCCCATTCAAGTTTTGCCACTTAGGTCAAAAGGATTCAATTCCAAATCGGCATTATGTTTAGTTTATCATGGTCCTTTAATCTACCCCATTATAGAAAGTTTCCTTGGTCAGTGCCTCTGCCAGGCGGCCAACTGTCTGAGAAGTGAGGAGCACCTCTGCCTGGCCGCCGCCTCATCTGGGAAGTGAGGAGCGCCTCTGCCAGGCCACCCCATATGGGAAGTGAGGAGCACCTCTGCCTGGCCGCCCCACCGGTCTGGGAAGTAAGGAGCGCCTCTGCCTGGCCGCTGTGCAACCTTCCAAGTGTGAAGTGACAGCCTTGCGTGTGAGCATTTCTCTCTTCCCCAAGTTTGCATTTTCGACATTAAAGTTTACTTTTTAATTAAAAGTTTTAAATTGTAGAAAAAATATATATATATTTATAGAATATATATATATTTATAGAATATATATATATATAGGTTCCTTGGTCTTCTATTGACTTTTATGACCCTGATAGTTTTGAAGCTTGTAGTTAGCTTATTTTGTAAAATGTCCTTCAAATTTCGGTTTTTCTGATATTTCCTTGTGATTAGATTCATGTAGCAGGATGATCACAGAAGCAATGTCATGTACTTCTCATTGAATGGTATCAGATGGTGCACAATTTCAATTTGTCCCATTACTGATGTCAAAACACAAAATCATTAGTTTAGTTATAGACCTAATTGGCTTTTATTTGGAATTTATGAGTTGAGATAGCCTCTATTCTACAAAATGGAAGAATAGATTGGCAGGGGGCAATAGAGAAGTGGATTTTGTAAGGTGAGAACAAGGAAACAGAACAATAGAAACGAAGCTGATTGGCCAATGTTAAGTTACTTCAGGTTACTTTTTTTCTTTTTTCTTTTCTTTTCTTTTCTTTTCTTTTTTTTTTTTTTTTTTTTTTTTGAGACAAAATCTCACTCTATAGCCCAGGCTGGAGTGCAGTGGCATGATCTTGGCTCACTGCAACCTCCTCCTCCTGGGTTCCAGCGATTCTTGTGCCTCAGCCTCCCCAGTAGCTGGGACTACAGGTGTGTGCCACCACACCTGGGTAATTTTTGCATTTTTAGTAGAGATGGGGTTTCGCCATGTTGGCCAGGCTGGTCTCAAACTCCTGGTCTCAAACAATATACCCACCTCAGCTTCCCAAAGTGCTGAAATTACAGGTGTGAGCCACCACACCCGGTCCAGGTTACCTTTTTGCAAGGGTTAAAGCAGAGGGAACTTCCTTATCGTGCTGGATGAAACTGGCCTGTTTAGGGATTTGGCTATTTTTCCTCCTGATTTCTTGGAAGGTCAGATAAACAACTTAGTTTTGGCTTGGTTTAACTCCATTTTGGTCTGTTGGGCCTAGGGTAGGAGCCCGGTCTAAACAATGCCCTCCTATTAAGTTTTATTTAATTAACACTGATGATGTTCATTTTGTGTAATTTTTTTTAAACACACTCTAAGAAACCAGAATAATGTTGTTGTTTTAGAGATAAGGTCTTGCTCTGTCACTCAGTCTAGAGTCTAGTGACATGATCGCAGTTCACTGCAGGCTCAAACTCTTGGGCTCAAGCAACGATGGTGTTCAGCTGGATCACATGATTACTGTGGTGTCTGCCAGCTTCTTCACTGTAAAGATACTCTCTTTTCCTTTATAATGAATAACTGTGTAAATCTCCCATCCCTTCAAACTCTTAATTTACTCATGTTTTAATGTACATCTGCATGGGCTCATGATCTTTATTTTAGCAAATAGATTATAATTTGTTACTACCATTATTTATTTAATGTTCAAATCCTGACCACACTGGCCGGGGGAAGCCCATTCAAGTTCACTTCCGTGTCCTTTGACAGACCCTCATCACTGTTGGGATACCGTCTTGATTTCTAGTACAAGATGTTCCAAGCTCATCGTGTGCATTCTCAGTCCTAACTCTAGAATCAGCCAGCTCTCCAAGAAGTCCTCATTCCTTTTAGTGAAAAACAATATTTAGAAACCAGATCTGAGCACTAGGTGTGTTCACTGCTCTTCGGGTATTGCTGCTCTCAGCACACGGAGCTAGGGAATAGAAATATATATGCATATATACACATTTAAAACTATATTATTCATTGATCTCTATGTATGAAAAACTTTAAGTTTTCACCAAAGCATCTAATTCCAGTTCAACAGTTTAGAATTTATCCTAGTTTTCTCCCTTTCCATAGAGACTTGACTATCATTATCCTTATCACATTCATTTATTTGATCAATCTTCTGGAGTACAGCTAATCTCCCATCTCATTCTCCCATGTGACAGGCTTTCTCTCCTGTTTGAGCCCTGACTCCCCATGCCAGAGACTGCCCTGCTCACCTCTCCTGGGCACTGACATTCCACATCTCTTCACCTGGCATCCCACTTATGCGTCCTGCCCAGGCTCTGCTTCCTCATGCTGGACCACTGTGGATTCCTCTCTCTCCCAACTATGGAGGTCTACCATGCTCAATTTACCTAAAAAATAGAGGGAAAGGGAGAAGAGAGAAGGGAGGAAGCAGTGTAAGGAAAGTGAGAAGTGGAAGGCAGATGAAGGAGGGAGGGGAGGGAATAGAAGTGGGGTGCGTAGAAGGAGAAAGGAAGAAAGGAGGAAGAGGAGGGAAAAGAAAGAGAATGAAGAGGGAGGGAAGGGTCAAGAGAAGGGTGGAAGAGAGGAAAGGTGAGGAAAAATGTGTAATTTTTTATCTCTTTAAAAAAGGCAATGGCTAGGCTTGGCGTGGTGGCTCATGCCTGTAATCCCAGTACTTTGGGAGGCCAAGACAGGTGGATCACATGAAGTTAAGAGTTCGAGTTCAACATGGTGAAACACTGTCTCTACTAAAAATACAAAAATTAGCTGGGCGTGGTGGCGCATGCCTGTAGTCCCAGCTACTCGAAAGGCTGAGGGAGGAGTGTCACTTGAACTAGGAAGGTGGAGGTTTCAGTGAGCCGAGACTGGGCCACCGCACTCCAGCCTGGGGGTGACAGAGCTAGACTCTGTCTCAAAAAAAAAAAAAAAAAAAAAGGCAATGTCCAAGTGCAGTGGCTCATGCCTATAATCCCAGCACATTGGGAGGTCAAGGTGGGAAGATCATATGAGTTTGAGACCAGCTTGGGCAACATAGTGAGATCCTGTCTCTAAAAAAAAAAAAAAATGTTTAATTAGACAAACATGGTGGCATGGGCTTTAGTCCCAGCTAATTGGGAAGCTGAGGTGTGAGGATCCCTTGAGCTCGGGATGTTGAGGCTGCAGTGAGCCATGTGGGCCACTGTACTCTAGCCTGGGTGATAAAGTGAGAGTCTGTCTCAATCAATCAACCAATCAATAAAAATTAAGGCAAGGGCAAATATGGTAAAATGTTAAAGTTTTTTTTTTTTTGAGACTGTTTCTTGCTCTGTCGCCCAGGCTGGAGTGCAGTGGTGCGATCTCGGCTCACTGCAACATGTACCCCCTGGGTTCAAGCAATTTTCCTGCCTCAGCCTCCTGAGTAGCTGGGATTACAGGCACACACCACCATGCCCGGCTAATTTTTTGTATTTTTAGTAGAGACGGGGTTTCACCAAGTTAGCCAGGATGGTCTTGATCTCCTGACCTCGTGATCCGCCCGCCTCGGCCTCCCACAGTGTTGGGATTACAGGTGTGAGCCACCGTGCCTGGCCAAAATGTTAAGTTTTGACAAAGCCTCAGTAATGGCTAAATGAGTGTTTGGTGTTTTTTTTTTTTTTTTTTTCTTTTTTTCTTTCTTTCTTTCTTTCTTTTTTGTATTGTCTGTGGTTTGCTTTTCAAACCGTGTGTGATAAAGTTTCCTTCTTCTTGAATTATTTCCATTCCATTATGGACTGATATCCTTGTAAATATACTAAAAATGAATAACTAGAAAAGTGAAATAGCAAACCAAAGACATGTAAAACATAGGCTCTCCAATTTTTATTATTAGATTCAACAGACATAAGATTATTCTGTGAAAGTGCTCTGAAATTTTCTAAATGCATTCTCTCAATTTCTTCATTTCTCCATTGACCAATAGTAAGAGTCATGAGAAGCACTGTCTGCTAGCAACCCACAGTTTGAGTAACACTGTAGTCTAGATTTTTTCATGCTCAACATATGACCTTTAAAAATAAGATAAAAAACAGGTCAGGTGTGGTGGCTCACACCTGTAGTCCCAGCACTTTGGGAGGCCGAGGTGAACAGATCACGAGGTCAGGAGTTCAAGACCAGCCTGGCCAAGATGCTGAAATCCCATCTCTACTAAAAATACAAAAATTAGCCAGGGGTGGTGGTGGGTGCCTGTAATCCCACCTACTCAGGAGGCTGAGGCAGGAGAACTGCTTGAACCCCAGAGGCGGAGTTTGCAGTGAGCCAAGATGGTATCACCGCATTCCAGCCTGGGCCATAGAGTGAGACTCTGTCTCAACAACAACAACAAAAAAAGATAAAAAACAAAGACTAAGAGCCTGGATTCTACTTTGAAAAGTCACACCTATGTTCATGAATTTGTGGGTGACTAGATGAGGCCTTCTGCAGGCATTCATTCCATTGCCAAAGCATCCTGCCAAAATAATGGTGTTTAGGGACTGGTAAGTTGCCCCGACCTTGACTTCCTGGAATCTAGGGATGAAAGAAAGGAGAGACAGAGTAGACTGGGAGAACCAAAGGGACAGAAGCCCAGGCAGACAGAAGCCCATTAGAAGGCTCCTTACAGAATACAAAAACTTCTAAGCAGAGAGAGGAGATGAGCAGGCCGTTGTAAAGAGATTACTTTTAAAAAACTGTGTCTGTGTTTCTGGATCTTCCCCAGACAAGGCAGTCTCCTTTCCAGTCATTCCCGGTCCATGAGCCTGAGTAACTTGGAGTGTTGGCAGCTACTCTGAAAGCCTTTGGCTCCACTTTTTGCAGACAGTGACTACCCCCTGAGAGCCTTGTCTCCTGTCATCCATGTGGAGATTCTGCAGTCCCCGTTGTTCTGGGATCCTGTAAACAAAATCACAGTGGAAGAGGGGAGATAAGGAACAGATGTGACCAGCACATCTGAAATACAAAACAAAGCACAACAGAAAACAAGGGTGCTGCACAGTTTTTTCCACAGTGGGGATCAGGTTTCTATGGGGTTTGACTTTGCTTTGGCACAGGGTGCTCTGAGTGGGTAGTGAGCGTGCTCAGCACAGGAAGAAACGGGCTCTCTGTGGTGTTCATTTTGAAGGTTTATGTTTTTAGAGCAGCCATTTTGATTTGAAAAATGTGTCAGCTTAATGCCCTCTCCCCAGGGGCCTAAAAGGCCATTTCTCTAAATGTGAATTTCCCAGCAAAATATTTAGATTTTTGGGCTTTTTTTTTTTTTTTTTTTTTTTTTTTAAGTACAGTTAACCTGGAATTTTCCCTAATACTTACAAGTGGTTTTTTCTTTAAATGAACCCTTTAGCTCAGTCGGGTGGAAAATATTATTCTTTATATTTCCTCTGCTGGAAGGCTTTAGGTTGCATTTTCCTTCCCCCGATGGCATTTTTATTCATGCTTGACAAGTCACTTTGACAGGTGGCCCTGGGAATTCTCTAGAGGCCAGGATGAGGTCTGGATACCATTCCTGGGTGGTCTGAGAGCAGGGTATTTAAAGCTAACTTTTCACATTCTGGGTCTGGAATCATTTCTGAATCCATTCCTCAGAGCTCTGCTGCTTGTTCTATGAGACTTCTCCTTCCAGTGCATGAATTGGGATTTGGGCTGCATGTGCTCATTAAGAAAACCCATGTCACTTGTCACAAGCGTAAAAAGAGTGTTTCAAATGTTCCTGGAAAACTTTCAGCTGGTCCACATCCATGCCTAGGTCCTTCTTATAATTTCCCATATTCCTCCCTGCCTGGGTTGTCCTTCGGAGTTATTTCTGAGGCAGAATGACTGCCACGGGTCAGCCAGTCAGACTGGCTGCCTGTAGGTAATGGGTAAAGTCATTGATGTGGATGATTAACTGACATTGGGGAAGGGGCTCGGGGATGAGGGAGGTGTTCCTAGGCTGGATTTCTATTAATATGGCCAAGACACAAGATTTATAACAACCCTTCAAGGATTTAATACCCTTTTGTGAATATGATCCCAGAGGATCTTATTAATACAGAGGCTCATTCTGAAGCGAAGAAACTCAATGGACGTAAAAAAGCAGAGGGGGAAAAAACCTAGCCTTTATTCCCAAACATTTACTTAGGATGGATTTTCTTTTTCTTTTTCTTTTTTTTTTTGAGATGATGTCTCGCTTTTCCACCCAGGCTGGAGTGCAGTGGCATGATCTCAGCTCACTGCAACCTCCGCCTCCCGGGTTCAGGCAATTCTCTGCCTCAGCCTCCCGAGTATCTGGGATTACAGGCACCTGCCACCACGCCTGGCTAAGTTTTATATTTTCAGTAGAGATGGGGTTTCACCATCTTAGCCAGGCTGGTCTCGAACTCCTCACCTCAGGTGATCCGCTCGCCTTGGCCTCCCAAAGTGTTGGGATTATAGGCGTGAGCCATCGCGCCTGGCTAGGATGGAATTTTTTTTTTATGAAGCCCCATTCACATGTAATTTCTTAAATGTTTTGAGCTTATTTATCCTAATTATTTTTTATCTTCTATTTTTTAATTGACAAAAATTGTATGTATTTATGGTATACAACATAATGTTTTGAAATTTGGAGTGTCTAAATCAAGCTAATTAGCATATCATTACATTATGTTATTTATTATAATTTTTAATTACAAAAAAATGTTTGATGTCATCAGTATGGCTATGAACATACATAAGTATGCACTTTGAGACTGTTCTGAGATCTTCAGGATTTTTTTTCTTTCCTTCCTTCCTTCCTTCCTTCCCTCCCTCTCTCCCTCCCTGATGGAGTCTCACTCTGTTGCCCAGGCTAGAGTGCAATGGTGCAATCTCGGCTCACTGCAACCTCCGTCTCCCAGGTCTGAGTGATTCTCTTGCTTCAGCCTGCCAAGTAGCTGGGACTACAGATACCTGCTGCCATGCCTGGCTGATTTTTGTATTTTTAGTAGAGACAGGGTTTCACCATCTTGGCCAGGCTGGTCTTGAACTCCTGACCTCAAGTGATCCACCCGCCTCAGCCTCCCAAAATGCTGGGATTACAGGCATGAGACACTCTGTTTTTTCCTTTCTCATCTATTTTGTGAAAGAAGGTAGTCTTAAAGCTATGGCACTGGGCAACACCGACCTCAGGGGATTAAGGAATGTTAACCTGCATTCAAAACAATATCACTCTTCTTTAAAATAAATAAATAAATAAATTGAAACAGGGTCTCACTCTGTTGCCCAGTTTGGAGTGCAGTGGCATGATCATGACTCACTGCAGCCTAGACCTCCAGGGCTCAAACAATTCTCCCACCTCAGCCTCCCGAGTAGTTGGGATTACAGGCGTATGCCACCATGCCCAGCCAATTTTTGTTTTTTGTTTTTGTCTTTTTTAATTTTTTTGGTAGAGACAGGGTTTTGCCATGTTGCCAAACGGGTCTTAAACACTTAGGCCTAAGCAATCCACCACCTCGGCCTCCCAAATTGCTGGGATTACAGGCGTGTCTGGCCACAGTATGACTCTTAAGGGAATGAAAAGACAAGACTGGAAGAAATTATTTGTAAAACATGTATCTGATAAAGAATTTAGGCCAGGCTCAGTGGCTCATGCCTGTAATCCCAGCACTTTGGGAGGCCAAGGTGGGTGGATCATGAAGTCAGGAGTTCAAGACCAGCCTGGCCAAGATGCTGAAACCCCATCTCTACTAAAAATACAAAAATTAGCCAGGCATATTGATGGGTGTCTGTAATCCCAGCTACTCAGGAAGCTGAGGCAGGAGAATTGTTTGAACCCGGGAGGTGGAGGTTGCAGTGAGCCCAGATGGTGCCACTGCACTCCAGTCTTGGTGACAGAGCAAGACTCCGTCTCAAAACATATACATATACATACACATACACATACACATACACATATACATATACATAGAATGTAGATACATATACTTAGAATGAGCAAGACTCTGTCTCAAAACATATACATATACATATACATATACATATACATATACTTAGAATGGTAAAAATATATTTAAAAAAACACTGACACCACCAAATGCTGGGTGAGGATGTGGAGCACCAGGAACTCTCATTCATTCCTGGTTGTAAATGCACAATAGTACAACCATTTTGGAGGACAGTCTGGCAGTTTCTTACAAAGTTAAACGTTCTCACTACATGATCTAGCAATTGTGCTCCTGGGTTTTTACCCAAATGAATTAAAAACTTATGTCTACTCAAAAAGTTGCACATTGATATTCATAGCAGCTTTATTCATAATTGCCCCAAACTGGAAACAATCAAGATGTCCTTTTAGAGATCAATGAGTAAATTGTAGTACATCCTTAAAATGGAATGTTATGCGGTGATAAAAAATGAGCTATCAACTCATGAAAAGACATGAAGGAAACTCAAATGCATATTTCTAAAAGTAGCTAGTCTATAAAGGTTACTTTATGATTCCACATATACAACATTCTGGAGAAGGAAAATCTTTGAGGCAGTACAAAGATCAGTGGTTGCCAGGGGTTGGGGAGGAGGGAGGGAGGAGTGGATGGGTGAAGCATCACTGTTACAATGGTGGATATGTGATGGTATGCATTTGTCAAAACCCATAGAACTGTACAACACAAAGAGTGAATCCTAATATAAACTATGGCCTTTGCCGAGTGTTGTGGCTCACACCTGTAATTTCAGCATTTTGGGAGGCTGAGGCAGGAGGATTACTTGAGGTCAGGAGTTTGAGACCAGCCTAGCCAACACGGTGAAACCCTGTCTCTACTAAAAATACAAAAATTAGTCAGGCATGGTGGCACACACCTGTAATCCCAGCTACTCGGGAGACTGAGGCAGGAGAATTGCTTGAGCCCGGAGGCAGAGGTTACAGTGAGCCAAGATCGCACCACTACACTCCAGGCTGGGTGACAGAGTGAGACTCCATTTAAAAAAAACAAACAACAACAACAACAAAAAACTATGGCCTTTGTTAATAACAATATGTTCATATTGGTTCATCAATTGTAACAAATGTACCACATTAATTCAAGACATTAATAATAAGGAAAACTAGGGGAGATGGGAGTATATGGAAACTCTTTGTACTATCTGCTCACTTTTTATGTAAACCTAAAACTGCTCTAAAAAGTAAAGTGTAATAATTTTTTTAAAAAGAGACTTAAAATGATCAGCTTTCATGATGAAAGGAAACTCTATCTTCTACTATATCTCATATCTTTGCTGGTTCCTCAAGGGCCCTGGTCTAGCTTGTTCACCATTATATCCGCAATGACACATAGATGCTCAATAAAGACTGCTTAATCAGTATATTCAAAAGGCTTAGCCATTAAAACCTGCTCTTGGCTGGGAGCGGTGGCTCATGCCTGTAATCCTAACACTTTGGGAGGCTGAGGTGGGTGGATCGCTTGAGGTCAGGCGTTTAAGACCAGCCTGGCCAACATGGTGAAACACCATCTCTACAAAAAAAATACAGAAATTAGCCAGCAGTCTAATTTCTGGTGGCAGAAATTAGTGGTGGCAGTAACCTGTGGTCCCAGCTATTTGGGAGGCTGAGGTGGGAGGATCGCTTGTACCTGAGAGGTTGAGGCTGCAGTGAGCTGTGATAACACCATGATCAGCCTGGGTGACAAAGTGAGATCCTATCTCAAATAACAACAACACTTTTGTTCTCATCATTTTATACTCTGTTTGAACAGACAGAGCTTGACCAAGCACAAACCACTGTATTAATAGTTATTATGTATGGAACATTTAATGTGTAACAGCCATTTTTCTAGAACCTTGACATGAAGTACTTAATAATTCATTTACTCCTCATAAGAACCCCATGAAATGGTACTTGTTTTCCAGATAAGGAAACTTGGCCATAAAGAGTTTAAATAGGCCGGGTGCAGTGGCTCATACTTGTAATCCCAACACTTTGGGAGTCTGAAGCAGGTTGATCACTTGAGATCCGGAGTTCGAGACCAACCTGGCTAACATGGTGAAACCCCATCTCTACTTAAAAACACACAGACACACATACACAACAAAAATTAGCCAAGTGTGGTAGTGCGCGCCTGTAATCCCAGCTACTTGGCAAGCTAAGGCACGAGACTCGCTTGAGCCTGGGAGGCAGAGGTTGCCATGAGCCGAGGTCACGCCACTACCACTCTAGCCTGGTTGACAGAGCAAGACTCCGTCTCCAAAAAAAAAAAAAAAAAAAAACAAAGAGTTTAAATAACTTGTTCAAGGTTACAGAATCTGTGAGTTACAGAGACAGGATTCAAACCCACAGAGTCTAGCTCCAGAGGCCACACTCTTTGACAACTCACTACAATAAAGCTGTGAGAATAAAGATGTGTACCTCCTCACTTAAGGAGATTTCAGTATAGGATAGTGAGGCATGAAGACTAGACTACTGTGCAGAGGGCTGATCTCTGTCCTCTGAAGGGCTCACTCAGCACAGCTCTAATGGATACACCTCAGCGGGGTGGCTTGTTTATCTACATCCTGAGCCTAGTTTTTCCTTCAGACACTATCACAGTTGACATTACTTACTGATTGTTTCTTCTGTGTTTATCATTTCCCCCAATTAGACTCAAACCCCTTCAGGTCAGGGATGACTTCTTATAATTGGCTCTCTTCCTGCATGGTGAATGGTTGTCTTAGTCAGTTCAGGTTGCTATAATAAAATACCTTAGACAGGGTAATTTATAAACAACAGAAATTTATTTTTCACAGTTCTAGAGGCTGAGAAGTCCAAGATCAAGGCACTGGCAGGATCCTTGTCTGGTGAGGGCTGCTGTCTGCTTCCAAGATGGCACTTGTTGCTCTGTCCTTACATGGTGGAAGGACAAAAGACCCAGGCAGCTTTCTGAAACCTTTTCTATAAGGGTATTAATCATATTCATGAGGGCTCCATCCTCATGGCCTCCTCACCTCCTAAAGTCTTTAGCTCTTAATACTATCACATTGGCAAATAAGTTTTGACATATGAATTTTGAGGGACATATTCAGACCCTAGTAGTGGTTAATAAATACTTTTGGATTGATTCACTGTTGGAATGACACTGAGTAAGAGAACAAATTCAAGTCCAGTTTTGAATAAAAACAGAATTCAAAAGTTATTGGGTTTGTTTCTTAGGATGTTTGGTAGCAGATTTCCGCTTTATTTACTTTTGGTTAACTGTGAAATCATAGTGTTTGATGTTAGCCATACCTTTGATAGCCCATTAGGGGGCAAATGCTTGTGTAAACCATTCATACAAAAGCAGAGAGGGGTCCCGACTGGATCCCAGAGTTAAGGGGTCAGGAATCACCAGACTTAGTAGAAGGGGTCAATCTTCGGGGAGTTGGAGAGCTATGTTTTAGCCTAATATTGTTACTGGCACTGTGTCTGGGGTAGGTCATTTAACTTCTCTAAGCCTGTTTTCCCAACCATGACATGAAAGGTCACTTTTCTGGTGGGGGTGGACAGAGTCTCGCTCTGTCGCTCAGGATGGAGTGCAGTGGCGTGATCTCAGCTCACTGCAACCTCTGCCTCCCTGGTTCAAGCGATTCTCCTGCCTCAGCCTCCCGAGTAGCTGGGATTACAGGCACAAGTCATCATACCTGGCTAGTTTTTGTATTTGTGTAGAGATGGGGTTTCACCATGTTGGGCAGGCTGGTCTTGAACTCCTGACCTCAGGTGATCCACCCACCTTGGCTTCCCAGTGTTGGGATTACAGGTGTGAGCCACTGCACCCGGCCAACATGAAGATAATTTTACTTGCCCTTCCTACTTCACAGGCTTTTTGTGTCAACTGAGATTTTGGTAAGTAAAAGATCAGGATGTTATGTAAATTGAGAGAGAACATGATAGTAAAGGATAGTGATTAAATATTTTGTACTTCATTTGACACTAATTCTGCATTAGAAGCTTATTGTTTGAAATGGGGCATTGGCATAAATCATTTTTTTGGTGTTGTAGGATATGTTAAGAGCTTCTGGAAGAGGGTTTTGGTCATCTGGGTTAGCTGTTGAAGAACACCAAGTGAATGTCCTCTTTTCTCTCTAAATAAATTTCCCTCTGCTGGACATGGTGGCTCATGCCTGTAATCCCAGCACTTCGGGAGGCAGAGATGGGAGGATTGCTTGAGGCCAGGAGTTTGAGACCAGCCTGGGCAACATAAGGAGACCCCCATCTCTACAAAAAATGAAAAGAAAAATTAGCTGGGCTTCATAGCACACATCTGTGGTCTCAGCTACTTGGGAAGCTGAGGTGGGAGGATCGCTTGAGTCCAGGAGGTCAAGGCTGCAGTGAGCCGTGATTGCACCACTGCACTCCAGCATGGGTGAAGAGGAAGACTTGTCACAAAAAATAAATTAATTAATTAATTAAATTAAATAACATATATAAAACATCTAGCCCAGTGTCTCGCATGTAGTAAGAGTTCGCTGGTTGCTGTTGTTTCACATGACAGCCGTGTTAGGGTTATTTGCATGTATGCCAGTCAGTCCTATTTGGTTATAAGTCCCCTGGGGGCAGGCTCTGAGTGTGCTCATCTTTGTCTTTCTTCTTCTGGAACTGAGAACTCCCTGAAGGCAGAGACCATTTCTTTTCCTTTTTTTTTTTTTTTTTTTGAGAAGGAGTCTTGCTCTGTCACCCAGGCTGGAGTATAGTGGCACCATCTCAGCTCACTGCAACCTCCACCTCCCGAGTTCAAGTGATTCTCCTGCCTCAGCCTCCCTAGTAGCTGGGATAACAGGCATTTGCTGACATGCCCGGCTAATTTTTGTATTTTTAGTAGAAACGGGGTTTCACCATGTTGGCCAGGCTTGTCTTGAACACCTGACCTCAAGTGATCTGCCCGCTTCAGCCTCCCAAAGTGCTGGGATTACAGGCATAAACCACTGCACCCAGCCCATTTCTTATTCTTGTAGACATTGTTCTTAGCAAATGGCAGGCACATGATAAGCAACATAGAAACTAGGTTGAAGGAGTGAATGAATGAATGAAGGAGTAAATGAATGGACGGAAACCACACAAAAATAAAGCGAATGGAAACCCAGGAATAGAGTGTGATTCCATATGCCTGTTATTTTTGCTTGAAGTTAATTCTCAGATCTCTGCTGGGATCTTGGCTGACATGCATTTGCTGGAGTTGACTGGATTATATAATTGCTGTTTTCTGTCTCTACTGTGATTATGACTCAAACAGTGGATACATTTACGGTGCTACATAAATAATAATTATTTTAATTATGGTTTGACCTGTACAACATATTCTAGCAATGTAGCTGACTGTGCATTTGTGTATGTGCTCCTCTGAGAGTCCTGGAGAAGACTCCTATTATGAGGGTACAAAGGAATCTCCCCTCTATGCACATGGTAATTTTACAATTATAACATGGAGAAGTACAATACCACTGTAATTATAGCAAGTTTTTAGAACAAAATGGCTTTGAAATAATATATAATCTAACTGTATTGTACATATGTAGTATAAAGTTTAATTTGCTTAACAATGTTTTATTTTTGGTGCCAGGAAAAAATGGGTGTATGGCCATTTTTCAGGCTTCCTATAAGAGTACGAAAGTGACTTATAAATTTTAAGTGAGACTTAAGCAACATAATTTGTGTAACATGCTTAACTAAGTGCCCAGCATGTAATAAGTGCTCAATAAGTATTAGGTAACTGAACTTAACTGACAACAAGGATAAAAAAAAATAGGTATAATTTGGCCATAGTGTATCTAAGTAAGCGTTCGATATAAATGATGGTGTCTCTGCATTTTAAAAATGATCCCAGGGAACTCGGATTTGGTCCACATGTCACCTGTAGACCCTCATCAATTCAGTGAACTTTTTTTTTTATCCCACTTGTAGTGCATAGGGGACCATGCTAGACACTGGAGGGGTTGAAGAATGGTTTAGGCCCATGGGGTCCATGGGTAGGATACAAAGATAAATATGATAATAACTGCTGCTATGAAACTGACAATGTAGTGAAAGAGACAAGACAGTCATGGAATAATAGAACTCTCACTGAGCACTTAGTACATGCCAGGCAGTGCTCTATGATTTTACTCAGGAAAAAATCGTTTAATCTTCATACAGATGAGGAAACTGAGGCATAGAGAGTTAAATAGGGTGTTACAGATAAGAAGCAGGTGAGATTCCAACTCAGGCTGTCTGATCAGAGTCTACACTCTTGACTGCTACATTATGGTTTCCCCTTTACACCTCACACCTTTAGTGTGCAAATAGCAGTGATATGAATATAATTTGCAGAGAGGGGTTAGAGAACTACCGTGGGAACATTACAGCCAAGATATTGGGACTACTTCTCCGAGGAGTGGCATTGAGTAAGAAAGAATAGCTGCTTAGAGGTTTTAACTGACAATCCCCATTTCCACCAAGTCTGGGGTAGACTACTCCTATGGGGTCCCACATCAACTATAATTACCCCTATTGGAGCCCTAAGTACATTTTACTGCAATTGCCTGTTTATCTGTCTCTTTGGCCATTAAATATATAAGCTCTTTGACCTGCTTGTACATATTTGTATCCTGAGCATCCAGGAGACCCTCAAGAGTTCACTGAGGGCTGGGCAGAGGGCCTTGCACCTTTAATCCCAGCACTTTGGGAGGCCCAGGTGGGAGGACCTCAAGCCCAGAAGTTTGAGGCTACAGTGAGAAATGATCATGCCACTGCACTCCAGCCTGGATGACATAATGAAACCTTGTCTCTTAAGAAAAAAAATTACTGATATGACCTGTCACCTTTTTTTCCCCTGAAATTAGATATTTTATACAATAAAATGAATACATTTAATTTAAAAGACCAGATGCCTTGCAGAAATGCTCATTTATATAGCGCTAAGATGTGCTGAGCATGTAACTCAGGATTTGAAACAGTTTTGTGGCTAAAAATCAGTAGGATTATTGGAGCAAAAAGTAAACCTTTTAAATGCATACTTCATGGAGGATGAATGTTTCCCAATTATCTGGAAAGTTAATATGGCATTTTAAATGAAAATAACAATAAATCCTGCTCCTGCTGTCATTTGAACGCTCTGTGCTTTGCTATTCTATTCACACATAGAGGATGTTCAGCCTTTCCAGTCCAGTAGGAAATACATAGCCGTAGTTGTCAGATGGGTGCTATTTAATTGAGCAGACAATAGAGGGAAACCAGGTTCACACAAGACAGGATGACCATACTTCAGAAATGAACAAAATTAACAATTTATGATAATTAATGTATTCTCAAATTCCTTCCCAGGAATACTGTTTTTCACATTATCAAATTCTGTCTCCATTGTTATTGAAATGTTAGAATATTAGAAGCATATTCTTTCTCACACCAAAGTTACTGGCTTCAGGATATGAGCCAGCTGGTTTCTAAGGGCTCTGTCTTCTGGAAAACATTAGGGTGCTTTTTGGAGACATGGAGGGCTATTTGTTTATTTTTAAAAATTCATTTCCTAGGCCACGTGTGATGGCTCGCACCTGGAATTGCAGCACTTCGGGAGGCTGACGTGAGTGGATCATCTGACGTCAGGAGTTCGACACCAGCCAGTCTGAAGTGGGAGAATCCCTTGAATTTGAGAGGTGGAGGTTGCAGTGAGCCTTGAGCCCACCACTGCACTCCAGCCCCAGCAACAGGGTTAAGACTCTGTCAAAAACAAACAAACAAACAAACAAACAAAAAATGTATTTCCTAGAAGACCCAAACCCTCCCCCAGGACTTAAGCCACACTCTCCTTCTTCAAGAACCCTCTTTGGGTTCCCCTCTGACGCTTTTTTCTCGAGGCTCCTGGCTCACAGACAAGCTCTGAGCTGCCTGTCTATTCATTGCTTGGTCTGCCACTCAGCCCTTCGCCAAGTCCACTTTCGGTCATGTTTTCCATGTATCTTCAGTGAGTGTCAAAATTCCATACCCAAAGGTGATATTTGACATTATTTTGGCTGGGCATGGTGGCTCATGTAATCCCAGCACTTTAGGAAGGTGAGGAGGAAGGATCGCCTGAGGTCAGGAGTTTGAGACCAGCCTGGATGACATAGTGAGACTCCTGTTTCTACAAAAAATTAAAATTAAAATTAAATGGGCATGATCATTCATGCCCATAGTTCCAACTACTAGAGAAGCTAAGGCAAGAGGATTGCCTGAGCCCAGGAGGTCAAGGCTGTAGCAAGCCATGATCACACCATTGCACTCCAGCTTGGGTGACAGAGCAAGACCCTATCTCAAAAAGGGTCAATGTACACATTGTCTGAAATACACTGGATTCATTCATTCTTTCTTTCAAAAAACATTTGTTGAATGCCCAGTATATGCCAAGCACTGTCTGGCAGGCACAGGCACTAGAGTGGCTTATGAAGTAATGAGGCTCCTTGTTTTCATGAACTTTATACTCTAAAAAGAGGAACAAACAAATAAACCAAGAGATCAATATGTACCTATAAACTGTGGGTCAGTGCCATGTGGTAGTCCTATGATGAGAATAAGAACAGGAAGGAGGGGTCAAGGACTTCCCTCCTAAGGACAGATATTAAATCTGAGATAGGAGGGGTAGGGAGGAAGGCTAGCGAAGAGGTGGGAAAGAAGGTGGATGGAGGAAAGTTTTCCAGGCAGAGGAAAGCAGTCTGCAGATCCAGATGTGGGAAAGAGCTTGATAGATCTTAAGAAGGAAAAGACCATTGTAGAAAGGAAAAAGAGTGGTATGAGATGACATTGGAGAAGGTAGGCAGAGCCACATTTAGATGTCTGGGTTTTGTTTTAAATTCAATGGGAAGCCACTGATGGCCACTAAGTAGGAGGTGACATTAATCAGATTTACGAAAGAGCATGCTGCCCATGAGAATGGCTAAGATTAAAAAAACATCAAATCTTGGCAAAATACAGAGCAAATGGAACATTCATATCTTTCCAGTAAGAGTATACATTGGTATAAGTACTTGGGAAATTGGCAATATCTACTTAAGTATGCATACCCCATGCCCAACAATTTCATTCCTAGGTATATTTCAACAGAAATGCATACATACACTCACCAGAAGAAAGGCATGAGAATGCTCATCGCAATATTACTCATAATAGTCAAAAGCTGAAAATTACTCAAGTATCCATCAAGAGTAGAATGGGTAAATAAATTGTGGTAAATTCATACAATGAAATACTTCCCAGGAATAAGACTCAACAATCTGCAACTATAAGCCACAACATGGATGAATTTCATCAACAAAATGTTGAATAAAAGATGCCAGGTACAGAAGAGGATGCATGGGATGATTCTACTACATAACGTTTTAAAGCAGGAAAAAGCAATCTTATGGTGTTAGAAGTAAAGATAGTGGTTCCCCAACCCAAATGCTCATCAATGACAGACTGAATAAAGAAAATGTGGTACATATACACCATGAAATACTATGCAGCTATAAAAAAGGGTGAGTTCATGTCCTTTGCAGGGACATGGATGAAGCTGGAAATCATCATTCTCAGCAAACTACCACAGGAACAGAAAACCAAACACCACATGTTCTGAACACATGGACACAGGGAGGGGAACATCACACACCAGGGCCTGTTGGGGGAGCTAGGGGAGGGATAGCATTAGGAGAAATACCCAATGTAGATGACGGGTTGATGGGTGCAGCAAACCACCATGGCACGAATATACCTATGTAACAAACCCGCACGTTCTGCACATGTATTCCAGAACTTAAAGTATAATAACAATAAAAAGAGAGTGGTTCCCTTGGAAGGAGGTAGCATGGAAGGGGCATGAGTGGATGTCTGGGATGCTGGTCATGTCTTATGTATTGATCTGGCATTGGTGACATGAGTATCCTCTTTTACGTAAAACCACTGAGTTATACAATATACGTTATATTTCAATAACCTACATATAACTTGCATAAAAAATAAGACTTTTTTTTTTTTTTTTTTTGAGATGGAGTTTCACTCTTGTTGCCCAGGCTGGAGTGCAATGGCGCAATCTCGGCTCACTGCAACCTCCACCTACTGGGGTCAAGCGATTCTCCTGCCTCAGCCTCCCGAGTAGCTGGTATTACAGGCATGCACCACCACAACCAGATAATTTTTGTATTTTTAGTAGATACAGGGTTTCAACATGTTGGTCAGGCTGGCCTTGAACTCCTGCTCTCAGGTGATCCATCCTCCTCGGCCTTCCAAAGTGCTGGGATTACAGGCATGAGCCACCACACCAGGCCAAAAATAAGACTTTATGTTTTAATAAGGGTACCCTGATTGCTGTGTGGAGAATGAATGGACAAAGGCAGGAGTTGATGTAGGTAAGCAATTGGAAGGTGATTCCTGGAGAGAGGAACCTCTTGAGATTAGATTGACGCTGTGGAGCAACAGAGGAGTGGACAGACTTGAGAGGCTCTTGGAAGGTAAAAATCAATAAAACTTGCCATTGACCAGGCACGGTGGCTCACGCCTGTAGTCCCAGCACTTTGGGAGGTCAAAGCAGGTGGATTGTTTGAGGTCAGGAGTTCGAGACCAGCCTGACCAACATGGTGAAGCCCGGTCTCTACTAAAAATACAAAACTTAGCCAGGCATGGTGGTGCACACCTGTAATCCCAGCTACTTGGGAGGCTGAGGCAGGAGAATTGCTTGAAGCCAGGAGGTGGCAGTTGCAATGAGCCAAGATCATGCCGTTGTACTCTAGCCTGTGCCACAGAGTGATAATCCACCTCACACAAAAAATTAAAAATTAAAAAAAATTAAAGCTTGCTATTGGCCTGAATGGGAGTTAAGAGAAAAGGAAGAACAAAGTAGACTACTAGATCTGGGGCCTGGGCTACTGAGTGGTGGTGTTATTATTTGAGACAGGAAAGTCTAGGGGAGAATCAAGCTTGGGTGAAGGCTTCCCATCACGTCTATTGGTGCAAGGCTGATTTTAGAGGAAATGGAGAAAATCAAAATGACTCAGGACACCTATAGCTTTGCCAGCTTTGACAAGGACTCTCTGGACAAAAAGAGGGAACATTCACATTCAAAAGAATTTTCTTCCTAGGATTTCACAGTCTCTCCTCCAACTCTTCTCCACTCCTTTAGCTCTGGATCTGACAAGCAAACTCCTGCCACCAGAAAAGTGATGAGGATATCCTTGCATTCCTCTCTCTTGGCCAGAAAGTGGAACATTCCCATGTCTTCTTTTTAGGTCAGGGAGTGTTGCAATTAAAGAAAAGACTTTTCCTAGGATAAGAAGGAAAGGAAACAAAAGTACCAGCCCGAGAACACAAAGTGGACGGAAAACGAAGAGTGTTTTCTGAGCTGCCCAGGTTCTGACCCAAACAACACAATGTTGAAAGAGCTGCGATGCTGGAGCTGCAGGGTGCTGGTGGGGGTGTCTGGGGCAAGGCAGGAGAGGGCATCGGGGATCCTGTATTATATGGTAGGCATGGTAGGCTCTGCAGAGGATTCTGGCACTCAAGCTTATAGTCATTGAACACCTTTGAATAGCACAGTGTGGTTCGCATTTCAGAAGGATCCTTATGGTAGGACTGTGGGGGGTGAGGAGAAGAGGTAAAAGATTGGATTGGGAGATGTAGTTAAGAGGCTGTGACCATAGTCTGGACAAGCGAAGGCAAGGACTTGAACTAAGGCCCTGGAGGCAAGAAGGAATGAAAGAAAGACCTGGTGCCAAGAATGATTTGGGAGGTCAGTCTGGAGATTTCCCAGTTTAGGGAACTGGGCAGATTCTCATGGGGAGGGGGATGGGTTAGTCAAGGACAATGTCCAGGCTGAAGGGACCCTTGGAACTGTGACATCAACAACTGAGATAATACAGGACAAGAAGGAGATTTACAGGAGCTTGAATAGGATTTGTTGACTCCTGTGATCTGGTGAGAATCTAAATCCTGTCTCGCAAAAGTTGTCATTGTTCTGGTCAATCGATGCCCCACCCAGGCACTGAGTCACTGGTTCCATGCATTTGTTCATATGCTAATTTGTTCATGAACTTCTGGGAAATTACTTTCTATTTCTTATCTCCTCGCTGTTTCTTCCTGGTCACCAAGTACTCAGCCTTGCATGTAGAAGGTACTGTATCCAAATTACCTTTTGAATTTAGTGGCATTTATACAGTGTGAACCATGATGCTAGGAAAAAGACACAGGAGACCAGTTGTGGTGGCTCACGCCTATAATCCCAGCACTTTGGGAAGTGGAGGCTGGCAGACTGCTTGAGCTCAGGAGCTAGAGACCAGCCTGGGCAACATGGCCAGACCCCATGTTTTCAAAAAACACAAAAATTAACCAGGTGTAGTGGCACACGCCTGTGGTCCAACTACCCAAGAGGCTGAGGTTGGAGGATTGCTTGAGCCCGGGGGTTGAGGCTGCAGTAAACTGTGATTGTGCCACTGCACTCCAGCCTGGGTGACAGAGCGAGACCTGTCTCAAAAAGAAAAAAAAATAAAAAGACAAAGGAACACTAAAAAGACAAAGGAACACTAAAGCCCACCCCATTTAGATGAAAGGAGAAAAAGAATGTTTTCCTTTGAGTTCTTTGGTTAGCAACTCTGTCCCCATTATGTGCACATAAATTATTTCAAATGGCAAAGAGCACAATGATGTTTGAGATATCATTGCTGGGAGCCAGGAGGGTCCTTGTTCTTTCCTTATCTGAGTATGACAGTAGCTTGAGTAAATCAGTGACCTCTCCTACTTAGTTTCTTTTTTTCTTTTTCTTTTCTTTCTTTTTTTTTTTTTTTTTTTGGAGACAGAGTCTTGCTCCATCACCAGGCTGTAGTGCCCTCTGGGCTCACTGCAACCTCTGCCACTCAGGTTCAAGCGATTCTCATGCCTCAGTCTCTTGAGTAGCTAGGATTACAGGTGTGCACCACCATGCCTGGCTAATTTTTTTTTTATTTTTTTATTTTTTAGTAGAGATAGAGTTTCACCATGTTGGCCAGGCTAGTCTTGAACTCCTGGCTTCAAGTGATCTGCCCACCTCAGCCTCCCAAAGTACTGGGACCACAGGCATGAGCCAGTATGCCTGGCCTTCTACTCAGTTTCTGTGTGCAAATGGTGATAAATCACTGCCCTTTCTTTCCGTGGCTGTGAGGATCATCAAATAAGCTCATATATTCAGATATGCTTTGGAAGGAGTAAAATGGCATTGGAAATACCGGGCCATATAAAATGGAATAGCAAAACTAAACTGAAAGGAAATGACCTGTATACTTCTATTGGTCCATCGGGATTTTGGAAGTATCAGGGTAATTGAAATGTTTATTTTTCATTCAACTTTCAAGTAAAATGTAGACCCAGCGGGTGTTTATCCTCTAGGTGGTGTGTGTGATTGCACGTGTGACACAAGGATGAGGTACTTGTCACACAGCTTTAGAATGAAACTTGAAAAGGTTACAGAGAGGGCTGTGAATTTTAACCTGTGCTCCAAGATGGAGTACTAAGCAGCACCTATCAGAAAAGCTCTTCCTTCATCCTCCGGGTGGGGTGAAAAGGGAACTCTTGAATCTCCAATCCCACTTTCTCAGGTTCTATTAGTGGCTTTAGTGAAAGCAAACAGGACTCAGACAGGCAGATAAGATAACCACTATCTGAAGTGTGAGCCTGCAGTTTTAAATTGCCTATTATTTGGAAATACTTTCAGTCTCATTTGGATGCTTAGGGCAAAACTTAAATCTATGACACATAGCCCTAGACAACTTGTTTATTAAATGTGCAGAATAAAGATCTGATGCAAACTTCTATGGCAATAAACTCGGTTCATGGGTGGGTATTAGGTTAAACCAAACGAATTGCTGACATTCAAGGGATCTTTGGCTGCAACAGTTACATAGGCCAGAACTGCCTAATCTAATCCAGATTCTGTCACTGGCAAATTCGAATCACCCACAGGAATCTTTGACAGAATTTATATTAGTCATTCCTTACTTTTTGTGTGTGTGATAGTCTGGTATGTCTCTAATTGTCTCAAAGAGTATTGAAGTATACCTTAAATCAAGTTTACTTTCATGTATCTTTATAAATAAAAATATGTCATTGCACTCTTATTTAGTACAATGTGTGTTAATGTTAGAGAATAAACACAAATCTTGGAAATCATCATGATCATGCCTGAATTTGACCAGAATAGAGGCAGGCATTAAATCTGAATTAGCAATATCTTGTGTGTATATGTGTGTGTGTGTGTGTGTGTGTGTCTGTGTGTGTGTATGTGTGTATGTGTGGTGCTACTGGTGGCTGTAGCAACATAACCACAAATACATGAATCTTGTAGTTGGATAAATCATTTTGATTCAGCCAACCTTTATTTTCTCAAGTGAACAAAATGCGGCTTTCCACAATAACAATAATATCAGGTTTTTCACAGGGCTGCCATAGGATAGTATTTGATAATAAATATTTTCTATAATGAATGCTTGTTTTAGAATGTTGTTTTTATGGAAAAACCTCAGAAAGTTAAATCTTTTAATTCCACGATGAAGACTAGTCTGTCAAAATACTGTTTTTGTGATAATAAATGCAAAACCTACTATGCCATTTCTTACCAGCAGCCAAGTTTTTTTTTTTTAAATGTTTGAGAATTTCAGCAGTTGATGCAAAGTGGACATTATGAGCCACGGATCTATGTTACAGGAGTCAATTTTAGACATTTAATTTGAGTGGAATTTAAGTTTAGCTCCTCCCTTATCTCTTTGAAGTTGCTGGAGCCCTGTTGCATTTTAAATCTACTCAAAAGTGCCTATAGGAGCAAGACCCGCTGGTCGCAGCCACTGATGGAGTTCACGGCCAACCCTCTCCCCACTCCTGTCCCTATGCATTTGTTCATGCAGTTCCCTCTAGAAGAAACACACCTCTGGTCGTTTTTCTCTCTCTCTTTCTCTCTTTTTCTTTCTCTTTCTTTTTTTTTTTTTTTTTTTTTTTTTTTTGAGACAGTCTCACTCTGTCGCCCAGTCTGGAGTGCAGTGAAAAACGATCTCGGCTCACTGCAACTTCCATCTCTCAGGTTCAAGCGATTCTTGTGCCTCAACCTCCCGAGTAGCTGGGACTACAGGCATGCGACACCACGCCCGGCTAATTTTTATATATTTAGTAGAGACAGGGTTTTTCCATGTTGCCCAGGGTGGTCTCGAACTCCTAGCCTCAAGTGATTCGCCTGCCTCGGCCTCCCAAAGTGGTGGGAATACAGACGTGAGCCACCGCGCCCGGCCCGTTCTTCTTCTTCTTCTTCTTTTTTTTTTTTTTTTGAGACAGAGTCTCTGTCTGTCGCCAGGCTGGAATGCTGTGGCTCGATCTCGGCTCACGGCAACCTCTGATTCTCTGGTTCAAGCGATTCTCCTGCCTCAGCTTCCCGAGTAGCTGGGATTTACAGGCACGCGCCAGCACGTCCAGTTAATTTTTGTATTTTTAATAGAGACGAGGTTTCACCATGTTGGCCAGGATGGTCTCGAACTTCTGATCTCCTCCCGCCTCGGCCTCGCAAAGTGCTGGGGTAACAGGCACGAGCCACCGCGCCAGGCCCGGTTCTTCTTACTCTTAAAGGCAGCCCAGACAGCAGCCCAAGAAGCCCCCCGCCCCGCCCCCCCAAACCTTAGTTTGCGTAAAGCGCCTTGATTCCGTGTGGTCATGGCTTTATATTTGTCCCTCTTCCAGCTGAAATAACTTGTGCGCCTATATAGGGCCTGGCCCGCGGTGGAATGGTCGCGGCTGCAGCTGGAATCGCATCACTTCCTCCTCCCCTCCCCCAGCACTGACACACGAGCCCCAGTGTCCTGAGGATGACTCCAAACAGCGTCGGGCCTTCAAGTGGAACCTCAGGCTTGTTGAGGAGTGGCCTGGAACTGCACCAGATTTCAGGGGTGCCTGGGGAGGCTTAGAGATGGGAGACGCCCTGACTTGGTTCCTTTCCAGAACATTTGGGAACACTTGGCTTGGTTTCAGGCACCAAAATGAGGACTCGCCCACGGTGGACTTAGTTCTGAGGTGGCCTCTTGCTCCCTCTAGTGGTTTAGAAATCACAGCCCTGCAGGAGGGTCAAAAACGGGTCCGGTTTTTCTCCGAGGAGGAATCCTCATTAACCATTTAGACATCTACTGCACAGTGAAGTCAATTCATGAATACGTTTCTGAGCAATCCAATAATTAACCAAATGCACACACAATAAGGACTTTGGACCGTCTTGTGGGATCCTTGGAGGACCTTGGATTCATTTTGTAATGCAAACCTAACATGCTGTTAAGTACCCAAGGAATAATTGAAAATATGCTTTAATCAAAGCCAATCACCCTGTCATTGTCAGCCTGTGAAACATTAGCTCATGGAGCGGGATGACAGCACGCAGTTCTCTTATCGCTCCAAGATAACTCCACCAGGATGACAGAGAAGCATCAGATTTGGAGATGTCACTAGTCTGGAGTCTCAGTTACATTCAAATTTCATGATAGCCTATCCTTGGGGAACTGAATTGTCTCTTTTGAACAAAGACAATTTCCTAGTTGGGTGAGTTCAGTCATTTTGTGATTCAATATCAGATCATTACAGTTCCTTTGGGACATAAAAACTATCGTTTCTAGAGACAGAGGAGTGTACTTTGCTATGTATGTTCCTGTCCTATACATACACTTCTTATGCGACATATATTTTCTGAATGACTTAAAAATAATAGCTGAATGTGGCATCTTTCTTCAGAATTGCACGAAGCTTTAAATATCACCTACTGTGGGGTGCAGCGGCGCATGCCTGTAATCCCAGCACTGGGGAGGTTGTGGTGGGAGAATTAGGCTTGATTTTCAGAGTTTGAAACCAGCCTGGGCGACATAGGGAGACACTGTCTCAATTATAAATAAATAAATCACCTCCTCAGGGAAGATTTCCTGAGGCACCAGACCAGCCTGGGCTTCCCACAGTGACGATGGCCTCCCACAGCACTGGCTGACCACAGAGCACTGGTCGTGCCTGCCATTTAATCAGGGCCTGGTTTGTTTTCTGTCTGCCTCCTCTGTCCAAAGCTGAGCTCCATGGTTGTTTGTCCATGACAGCATCCCAGAGTGTAGCACGGTGCCTGGTATAGGCGGTGCTGAATAAATATTTGTCAACTGATACAATCTAGCGGGGGTAAATGCTGAGGAGACAGACTGCAGAGGTGAGCTGGTGCTGATTTTTTTTTTTTTTTTTTTTTTTTTTTTTGAGACAGAGTCTCACTCTGTCACCCAGGCTGGAGTGCAGTGGTGCCATCTCAGCTCACTGCAACCTCCGCTTCCCAGGCTCAAGTGATTCTCCTGCCTCAGGCTCCCAAATCGCTGGGATTGCAGGGGGCCACCACACCTGGCTAATTTTTGTATTTTTAGTAGAGATGGGGTTTCCCTATGTTGACCAGGCTGGTCTCGAACTCCTGACCTCAGGTAATCCACCTGCCTCAGCCTCCCAAAGTACTAGGATTACAGGTGTGAGCCACTGTGCCTGGCCTGATTCTTATCTTAGGGCTGTGAGGGAACCCTTCATTCAAATTATCAGCAAAAAGAAATACCTTATTAAAGACTCAGGATAGTGAGGTGCAGGGCTGACATTAGCACCCAGGTGGCCAGTGCACATCTGCAACCACAGTGCAGCGAGAGAAACCCAGAATTCTCCCACTCAACTCCCAAGTCAAGCAGGAATCACCATCCCCTGGCTCGTGGAGCTGCATTTCTTTGCCAAGGGCCTGACGGAAACTGTCCTAAGCTCTGGGGGATGGTTTACCAGCAGGACTGTCCTATTATCTTAACATGTGTGGGATGTTTACCTTTCCAAAGGCATTAAAAAAAAAAAAAAAAACAGACTGGAGTGCAGTGACATGATCTCAGCTCACTGCAGCCTCAGCCTCCCGGGCTCAAGAGATCCTCCTGCCTCAGCCTCCTGGGTAGCAGAGATGGCAGGTACATGGCACCACACCCAGCTAATTTCTTTACTTGTAGGTGAAATGGGGTTTCATCATGTTGGCCAGGCTGGTCTTGAACTCTTGACCTCAAGTGAGCCACCCTCCTTGGCCTCCTAAAGTACTGGGATTACAGGTGTGAGCCACCGTGCCTGGCCTCTAAAGGCATATTTTTAAAGCACTGAAAATTAAACAATAACATAAATACCTGGAAGCTCTGGAGGCAGCAAAGACAGAGGCCAAAAGTGTGCAGACTGTAAGAATAGAATAAAGAGTAAGGGTAAGACTATAAAGAGGAATGAAAATATGAGGCCAGGTGAAAAGATAGGGAAAAGAGAATGAATGTGTTCCTTCTTATGTCCTTCAGTATCACTGACTATCCGAAGAGAAATTTAGTTAAACAGGCAGCATGTATGAATTGAATGCTGGGAAAGAAACACGTAAATTTAAAATCCCACAGGAAAATTATAAATGTGAGCAGGTCAGCAGGGAGGCACCCAGCCTTGGTAGGCCTCCTGGGATGTCATGTAGCTGAGTGTGTGTTTTCAGCCCCGCTATATCCCAGGTTTCATTTTTGAGTGAGGGTGATTGTATCTGGAGTTAGAATGAGTAAACCCTTTTTGACTTTATTAGGTAGGATTGTTAAGGTTGGCTGTAAATAATAGAAAAAAAAATCAAAATAAGTGGCTTAACAAGAGAGAGAGAGAAGGTAGAATTTTAGGCCAGGCACTGGCCTACATTTGTGGCTCATGCCTGTTATCCAAGCACTTTGGGAGGCCAGTGCAGGAGACCAGGAGGTCGAGGCTGCAGTGAACCATGATTTCACCAAGGCACTTCAGCCTGGGCAACAGAGTGAAACCTGGTCTCAAAAAAAAAAAAAAAAAAAAAAAAAAAAAAAAAAGAGGCTGGGTGCAGTTGCTCACACCTGTAATCCCAGCACTTTGGGAGGCCAAGGTGGGTGGATCACCTGAGGTCAGGTGTTTGAGACCAGCCTGACCAACGTGGAGAAACCCCATCTCTACTAAAAATACAAAAAAAAAAAAAAAAAAAAAAATTAGCCAGGCATGGTGACGCATGCCTGTAATCTCAGCTACTCGGGAGGCTGAGGCAGGAGACTCGCTTGAACCCAGAAGGCGGAGGTTGCAGTGAGCCGAGATTGCGCCATTGTACTTCAGCCTGGGCGACAAGAGCAAAACTCCATCTCAAAAAAAAAAGAGAGACAATTTTCTCTCTGCTCGCGTGGCTGACTCGCAAGGGCGCCGCAGAAAGACAAGAAGCCCAAGAAGTCAACCTGGAAGTTTCATTTGGACCTTACTCATCCAGTAGAAGATGGAATTTTTGATTCTGGAAATTTTGAACAATTTCTATGGGAGAAGGTTAAAGTCAATGACAAAACTGGGTATCTCGGGAATGTTGTTCACACTGAATGCTTCAAGAATAAAATCACATTCTTTCTCAGAAACAGTTCTCTAAAAGGTATTTGAAATACCTTACCAAGAAATACCTTAAGAAGAGCAATCTTCATGATTGGCTTCGAGTGGTTGCATCTGACAGAAGACTTACGAACTTCATTACTTCCAGATTAGTCAAGAAGATGAATCAGAGTTGGAGGACTAGGCAAAGGCTTCCCTTGTAGGGCTTCGCTTATTAACAAAATAAATGAAGTATATGTGAGAAATACCAAGAAATTGGCTTTTAGTTTATCACTGAATAAGAAAAAAATTGCACTCTTTAAAAAAAAGAGACAATTTTCTTTCTGCTACATTTTCAAGAAAGCAGGAGGAAGATTATCAGGCTTTGTTTGGTGCTTAAGGGTGAGGGATCTTCTACTTGATAGTACCACAGTGCACAGTTTCCCTTTTCCAGGTGGCCTCGTAGTCTAAGTTGGCTGCTGAGGCCCCACTCACACACCTGCTTTCTATTCAGCACAAAAGACCAGACTGAGAAGGATGCATCCTTTATTTTAAAAGCGCTTTTTAGCAGTTGTACTCACAACTCGTGCTTACGTCCTGTTGGCTGGAACTTTTCTTCATGACACATTGACCTGCAAAAAAGTTGGTGAAAGGAAAACTTCTGTTCCAGGGCCGGGGCGGGGGTGGGGTGGGGGATAAACTGAAATTAAAAATCAAGGACTCTATTACTGAGAAGGAAAGGAGAATGATTATTGGAGGACAATATGCAATATGCAGTCTTCATCACTGGAATCGAACATATATTTTTTTGTTCCTGAAAATGAGTCCTGCCTCTCTCCAGGGCATGGTGAGGGGCGGGAGTGGTAGCTGGTAGAAAGCTAGTGTCCTTAAGACAAGGATTGGCTTTAATCCTGCTTTGGGTTTTTGGGTGATCTGAAATCCAAATGTGGACACAAATGTCTATTTTTGTGTTTGTCTTTGAGACAGGGTCTCACTCTGTCACCCAGGCTGGAGTGCAGTGGCGCGATCTTGGCTCACTGCAGCCTTGACCTTCTGGGCTTGGGTGATTCTCCCACCTCAGCCACCCAGGTAGCTAGGACTACAGGCGCCCGTCACCATGCCCAGCTAATTTTTTGTATTTTTAGTAGAGATGTGGTTTCACTATGTCACCCAGGCTGGTCTCGAACGCCTGGACTCAAGCAATCCACTCGCCTCAGCCTCCCAGAGTGCTGAGATTACAGGCATGAACCACCGCACCCGGCCAAAAGTCTATTTAAGAGCACAAATGAGGGAAAAATAATCTAGCTTTGCCAATTATATTATCACTAAAGCTCTTACGTTGTTGTAAAAAGTCACCAGACATGTTGTATAATGTCACTTCTTCCTTCCTTCCTTTTTCTTTCTTCTTTCCTTTCTTTTTTTCTTTCCTCCCTCCTTCCTTCCCTCCTTCCTTCTCTCTGTCTCTCTCTCTCTCTCTCTCTCTCTCTCTCCCCCCCCCCCACTCTCTCTTTAGAGACAGGGTCTTACTCTGTCACCCAGAGCTGGAGTGCAGTGGTATGATCATAGCTTACTGCAGCCTTGAACTCCTGGGCTTAAGCCTCCTCCCACTTCAGCTTCCCAAATAATGTTGAATTTAGACGATAAGTTTACACAAGTCTTTAAATTCAACAACTCTCATCCTGTGGATTCAGAGACAACAGCTGACTATCCAGGAGATAAAGATTCCTGGCTGTTCCTTTTCACTATCTTCTTTGCTTATTGGAAAATGCTGGAGTTACCCCAAATTCTGTCCTGTTTTTTTTTCTCTCATTTTAATCCTTCTTGAGTTTTTTCCAATTTGTCATGTTTAAAAGTGGACTCATCTTTTCTTTTCTTTTCTTTTTTTTTTTTTTTGGAGACAAAGTTTCGCTTTTATTGCCCAGGCTGGAGTGCAAAGGCGCGATTTTGGCTCACCGCAACCTCTGCCTCCAGGGTTCAAGATATTCTCCTGCCTCAGCCTCCCAAGTAACTGGGATTACAGGCTACTGGCTGATTTTGTATTTTTAGTAGAGACGGGGTTCCTCCATGTTGGTCAGGCTGGTCCAACTCCCGACCTCAGGTCATCCGCCTTGCCTTGGTCTCCCAAAGTGCTGGGATTACAGGCGTGAGCCACCATGCCCGGCCAATCCTTTCCTTTCTAACCTTGTTCCTGGTTGTCCACCTACTGAGTAGACAGCACCAGCCATGGCCTCAGCCAGGTACCCCACTCTCCCTCACAGTTCACATTTAGCCAGTGAGTGCTAGGCTTTCTACTTCTTTCTCTCTAATTCACTTTTCACTTTCTCCAAGCTCCTGCCATCCGCCAGGAACAGGGAAGCATCCTCTCTTGTTTGATTACAGCATGAGCCTCCCTATCTCCTCAGATCATCCAGGCTGATCTCGCTAAAAGTTCAACTCTGCTCCTGTCTTGCCCCTCTTTAAACCAGATTCTTCCATAGAATTAAGCCCAGGTTCTTTTGTCAATTGTTTTCCTTTTTATTAATAATAATAATTATTATTATTATTATTTTTGAGATTGAGTCTCACTCTGCTGCCCAGGCTGGAGTGCAGTGGTGCGATCTCGGCTCACCGCAGCCTCTGCCTCCTGGATTCAAGTGATTCTCCTGCCTCAGCCTCCTGAGTAGCTGGGACTACGGGCACACGCCACCATGCCCGACGAATTTTTGTATTTTTAGTAAAGACAGGGTTTCACTGTTGGCCAGGCTGGTCTTGAACTCTTGACCTCGTGATCTCCCCACCTCAGACGCCCAAAGTGCTGGGATTACAGGTGTGAGCCACCATCCAGCCTTATTAATTTATTTTTTAGAGATGGTGTCTTGCTCTGTCTCCCAGGCTGGAGCGCAGTGGTGTGATCATAGCTTACCTCAGCCTCGAACTCTTGGGCTCATGCAATCCTCCTGCCTCAGCCTCTGGACCAGCTGGGAATACAGGTGTGTACCACCACACCTGGTCAATTTTTAATTTTTTTGTAGAGATGGAGTCTCACTATGTTGTCCAGGCTGGTTTTGAACTCCTGACCTGCAGAGATGGGAGGATCGATGGAGCCTTCCATCTCTGACTTTTAACATGGTCTAGAAGGCCTCCATGAGCTCTATCTCACCTCTTTTTTGCTCCTTCCCCGCGGACCTTTACAAGGTGCAGCCATTCCAAACTCCTTTCACTTCTGATTATCTCATGTTCTCTCTCACCTCCCGGCCCATGCAATGAGGTTGCTCCCCAACTACATTCTTACTCCTCTTAGATTTGCAGAGAAGCCTTCCCTGAAAGAAGCCCTCTCCCACCTCCCAGATTGGGTTAGGCTCCTCCTGTGGCTGACTTCATTGTCTCCCTCCAACATTGCTTAGAACGCTAAGTTGCAACTTTATGTCTAATTGATTGCTCCACTAGTCCATAAAATCTAGGAGGAAAGGGCTGTATCCTCAGCCCTTGACACACGGCCTTGTACATCTTAAGTATGCATATGAACCACTAGGACAACCCTATAGGTTGTGCATGATTATTCCAATTGTTGTCATTGCTGTTATTTTAAATAAAGATGGGGGCTCACTGTGTTGCCCAGGCTGGTCTTAAACTCCTGGGCTCAGGTGATCCTCCCACCTTGGCCTCCTAAAGTGTTAGGGTTACAGTCGTGAGCCACCTTGCCTGGTCAATTATCCCCCTTTTAATGGATGCGCAAAGAGTCGAGGTTCCACTGGTTTTCCACTGCAGTGTCTCTACTGAAGACTTAAAAATAAAAAATAATAATAATAAAAAAAAAAAAATCACAGGGCTGTGCTGGACTGCTGGGACTTCCAGAGGACAAGGCCCTCTCTTCAGTGAGGCTGATCTCCACAGAGCCAGCCCTCCTTCCCCTCCCAGCCACAGCTGTGTGTTGGAAAGCTGGAGGCCTGGGCCCCTAATAAAGAGCAGACCTCCCAATCTCCTCGTTCCCTCCCCCTCCCCTCACATGGTTTTTCAAATTAAAAGCAACTAAAAGGAAAGACCTAAGGAGCAGGAGAGGGCGGAGGCACAACAACATGTTTAAACCGAGGAAGGGGGCTCTCTCGCGAGGGAAGGGGTATCCAAAACCCAGATCCAGAGGGTTCCAGTCCTACCAGTCTGTCCCAGCCTCTAAGGAGTGTATGGCCCACCGGGCTGGACTGGACCAGGAAACAAGTTCTTGTCCTCAGGTCCGTAAACAAGCTGTGGTGTTAGGAACCCTCTGCTTCTACTTCTCCTTGGAGAGCGAGCCCCTCAAACCCAGAAGAGAGGCTGCACCTTGAGATCCAGCCAACAACCACAGAGAAGAGGAGGTGGGTGCGGAGTCCTGGGGAGGGTAACTTTCACCTCAAGCTGCACAGACCCATCTCGATCTTTTTGTAGAATTCCTCCTTTTTCAAGACTTGTGCCGTTCTGAATTCTGAGCGTGCAAAGAGACTCCTTAGAGCTAGCTTACAAGCCTCAGCTGGGGCAGACCCGAGGCCAGGGCGTCCCTCTCTCTGCGAGGATCCCTCACATCTGTGCGTCGCCTCCACTACCTCCGGGCAAAGGACCCTTCCGCGCTGGACCCAGGGAGGGGGCTATTCCAGATGCAGCCAAGGGTTAAAGGGGGTGAGGGAAGGAGCAGTTCGCACCATTTTCTTTTGCAAACCACCAAACGGGCCCTTCGTTTTCAAACTGTGAAGCCAGAAACATCCTCTGTTCCCTTGCCCCGCCCATCACCATTTGAAAAAAATAATTCACAAGTTTAAACGTGATTTTCACAACTAACGGCTTTGATAACTGTTACATTCGTAAGGCTTCTAGAGCAAACGGACTTGAATTCTTCGAGGAAAGTACAATTGGGGGTGGGGCTGGAGAGCAGTGGAGGAGAAGACACAAAAAGCCAACTCAGCGGGAAGCGCCCTCAAAGCCGAAGGTGTGGCCCTCGGAGCTGCGGCCGCCCTCGCCCGGGAGTTGGGGCCGGGAGAACGGGCCCTGGAGGCAGGGCAAGGCACGGCGAGATTTTGCTTTTGTTTATAGTGACCGTTTTGATCTGGTTGTAAAAAGTTTACGAGGCCCTCTTTTTGAAGGTGAGCTCATCGACTGCACCTTTTTATGCCCTTGCTCCCAATTTCATGTCGCCTGCTGGCGTAGATGCGCAAGGCCGAGGACAGAACTGTCACAGTCCCTACCCTTTTCTCCTAACTTCCCGGCCCGGCTCAATTCGGGAGTTGAGCCTCCTTCCTCTCCGCACGCAGCCTCCCCGACTCCCCGTTTGGGGAGAAAACCCACATTCTTAACCCCTTGATAATCCCTTAAGGAAAAAACAAAACAAAAAACCCCAAGAGACTGAAAATTAGAATCCGGGCGCGGGTTGAGATCTGCGCAGAGCTGCCCAGGCCGGTGCAGGTCGCTCCCCTCCGGGTACACGTGATGGCCTGGTACCCTCCTCCCACCTCCCGCACGGCGCCCAGTCAGAAGCACAGGAAGGGGAGAAAAGACCCGCAGCCCGCCTCAGGAGGGCAAGCTTTCTGGCCCCCTGCGGTTCCGGGGCCATCCCGGACCCAGGGCGTCGAGGGACAAATCTGGAAGGATCTTAGAACAAACACTGGGAGAACGCGGCAAGAACTCGCCCCGCCTTTACCCGACGCTCCGGACTGACTGCCGGGCGCAGACCCGACTTCTCCTGAACCAGCCTCGTACCAGCCTTAGAAGGCGGAAAACAGGATTCAAACCCGCCTATGAGCAGTGGTAGGGGCGGGGGCTGTAGGGGCAGGACTCGGTTTAAGGAACCAACCGCCTCGGTTCGAGGGTCTCCTGTCCGGAGGTTGCTCCTGACCACTGGGTTTATTTTGTTTTGCAGAGGAGGCAGATGTTGACCTCTCTTCTTTGCACAGTCTCTCCGCGAAATCTTCCCCCAACCATTTGCTTTCTTGCGCCACCCCCCACCGGGGCACTATCCCCGGAGTCAGCTCCTCAGGCCTTTAAACCTTCCAGAATGTCACACATGGAAACCTTTAACAAATGTTTGTTAATGGTCATAACAAAGGCATCATTCAAATTAGGCAGGTAATTACTACCAGAAGGACAACTGGGTGCTCGCTTGCTCATCCATTGCTTTCTGCTTTAAACTCCTGAGGAGTCGCTGCCTGGAGCCACTCCCGCCCGGGCTGCTTTTCGGGCCCCATTAAACTGCTCTGAAATGAACTGTGAAGTTACCATTTGTGGGCGGAGAGCGCTGGGGCCCTGCGGACGGAAGACCCTGGCTTGACCGGGCTAGCAGTGTCGCCGAAACAAAGCAGTCCTTCTGGGTAGGCTCTCTGTCTCGCCTCCTACCCTCTGGGGCAACTCGCCTAAAAACCCAGTTCTCAACTTAACAGCAAGAAGCCCAGCAGCCGCGTTTGCCTTTTATTCCGCACTCTGATTTTTGGGGGGAATCGTTTGTCCCGCTCATTTTCTACAAACATTACGGTATCCTGTTAGCATTCCGAACAAGGGGCTGTTCATATATTTGCCTTCAATGATTTCCTGAAGGAACATGTGGAAGTAATAGCGAGCTGTGCAGTCACCCGAGCTGAAGATGCACGAGAGCAGGTCGCGTAGAAGAGCTGGGGCAATGGGGCCCCCAGCGCAGCCCCAGGCGCCCTATTTCCGAGGCTGATACCCCAAGATCCTGTCCTAATTAGACACAGCACCGCGCCCGTTGGAGTACTTCTCTGTGACTCTCCTCTGTCCACTGCACTGTGTCCACTCCTGGTGAAGGAGGAGACGGCTGTTGGACGTGCCAGTCCCAACCTGGCCACCTTGGCCATTTTCAGAGTGCTTGTGTGGGGGTGGGGTTGAGGGAGAAGGATGAAGGATGACCCCCAACCCCAACAAGAGAATTCAAAAATCAGAGAGCGAGAAAGGTGAACGCGCTCCCATCCCCCGCTGTCGCTGGGAAGCCCCACTCTGCCCAGGTCTGGTTTCTGGAGCATCAGCGCCCCCTTTCCCTCGCCGGCAGGATCGTTTCCTCCCGACACTGGCCTCGCGCCTTGGGCGCAGGGTTTGGGGCTCAGCTGTCAACTCCGAAGCATTCGTAGGGTTCGACCCACTCGGCGGGAGGGAACGGAGGGAGAATCAAAAGGCACCCTCTCCCACGACGCGGAGGCGGCGGGACGATTCCCCAAACGCCCAAGCTTGAACTTTTTTGTATGCGAGTTAGAAGCCAGGGCAACCTCGCCCAGATAACCCCCAAAACAAAGGCACGACCAGATAAGTGACTTAAAGGGAGTAAAGGTCGTTCTATCGGAGAATGTTCCAAACCTACACAGACCCTTTCTTTGTACCCTATTTCAGACTCCACCCAGTCTTGCACACACACACACACACACACACCCACCCCACACACAAAACAAAAACTCATCGTTGTCATATTGGACTCAACAGTTTGCCTAATCCCGTTAAAGAACTAGCAACTATATAGCCCTTAGCCCTTCCCCTAAAAGACCCTTAGTTCAAAACCGCGCAACCGCTTGGAGATTTCTCCCGAGGGCCCTATTTCTAGTTGGGCCGAGTTTGTAGAAGGGACGTTTCTTGATTCTAGATTTATATTCTCTCTGGGTATTAAATGCAATTTTGTATGTTCCTTTTCTTGTTTTCAAAGAGAACACAAAACTATAGCAGTCTAAGAAAATAACCCCAAAATGGGGAGGCAAACTCATTCTGGAAATGATGGGCTGTTTGTAGTTTCACAAAACCGCTTTCCCGGCAGAGCACCAACACCTCCCCCTTCCACCCCCCCATCCCATCTGGTCGGCTTCTCCCCGCCCCCCAGTTGTTGTCGAAGTCTGGGGGTTGGGACTGGACCCCCTGATTGCGTAAGAGCAAAAAGCGAAGGCGCAATCTGGAGACTGGGAGCTTCGGAGCGCAGGGGAGTTTGAGCGAAACTTTTATTTTGAAGAGACCAAGGTTCGGGGGGGGGGGGGGGCTTATTTCCTGACAGCTATTTACTTAGAGCAAATGATTAGTTTTAGAAGGATGGACTATAACATTGAATCAATTACAAAACGCGGTTTTTGAGCCCGTTACTGTTGGAGCTACAGGGAGAGAAACAGAGGAGGAGACTACAACAGATCATTGGAGGCCGTGGACACGCTCTTTACTCCATGTGTGGGACATTCATTGCGGAATAACATAGGAGAAGGTAAGGAAGAAGAAAAAATGATTTTTTGTTTATAAGAGAAGTCCCTGATCAGACTCTGGGACTGGAGAAAGGGAAGTAACTTCAAACTTTGGGCGACAAGAAAAAAAAATGGAGCTGGATTCCAAATGTGTGTCCAGAGAGGAATTTTTTTTTTTTTTTTTCGGAATAAACTTCACTTGGGGATGGGTGGGAGAAAACCATAGAATTAGAAAGTCTAGGGATTTTTTTTTTAAACACACATTTTCCAGACCTATTTTTAAAAAACAATGTTTTTCTAACAACCCTATGGCCTCCCAAAGAAATTGTTTAGGCTTACATTTTTGAGGTTTCTTTTGGGGGTGGGGGTGGTGTTCATGAATACTGGGCCGAACACCAAGGAACTGGGGGTGGAGGCAGAGGTGTTTGCCCTCTTCTTGGCAGTGGGTCCTGGAAGGCGACAGGTTTTAAATGAGTGTTTTCATTCCTCGCCTGCGGTTTGGCGGGACAGCGCTGCAGCCCGTGGTGTGGAGCGCGGCTGGGGGACCAGGGGAGGTGGGGAGAGGGGAGCGCGAAGGGGGGCGCGGGAAGGGGTTGCTGGTCGCAGGAGGCGGGCAGGGCTCGGCTGGAGACCGGACCTCCGTGCTGGCCTGCAGCACATGGAGCCGGTCGAATGCGCGTAATTACTGGACGGCGCTGCTCTGGGTGAGAGTCCGGGCCAGATTTGGCGCAGCGGTGACGCGGCTGCGGGACAAGCAGAGGGGCGCGGGTGTGGGCAAGGGTTTGGGGCGCTCTGGAGGGGTTTGTCGGGTCAGTGAGGTGCTAGGGAGAGCGGGTGCCTGCTCGGCTGTACGCTCGGGTTGCACGCCCTAGCGCGGGGGCGACAGCGGCGGCGCGGGCGGGCGGTCTGGAATAATGACAAACACATTTGGCCCTGAGTGAAGAAGTCGATGTCGCCTCGCATTCCAGCAACTGGGATTTGAGGAATTTCGAACCGCACACCAAGGGGTCCTCATTGTGCGCCGTGGCCCCCGCCCCCGCCCGTCTCCCTGCGCCCCCTCCTCGGTGGAACCGTTTCTGCATTGCCCGGGGCTCTGCTGCCGCTCAGTTCTGGCCTCAGGCAGGAAGAGAGGAAAGGTCTCCAGGAAAGTGTCGAACTTCTTGTAAGTTAGGGACCACTTGGAACTGGGGAAATTTGTTTGCAGGTAAGAGAAAGGTGGGAGGTAAACCACATTCTCCCTCCGGGCAACTGAGCCCTGGGCACCCCCTACCCGGCGCCCCTCTCCGCGCGGGGGTGCACGGCACTTGCCGTCTGCGCTCGCCCAGCGCTGCTCGGTCCTCTCTAGTCGCCCTTTTTCTCCATTCTTCTCCCTGCCGGGTTCAGAGCCGTCTGTGCGTACTTCTCCTTCCTCTGCTGTCTACCCCCATGGAAACAAGGTTTATACACGATTAACTCCGCCCGGCTGCGTCCGGGGAGCGGGCTGCGTCCGTTTGACTCTGAATATGTGGGATCAGCTGTTCTATTCCGAGAGGGTGACGGCCAGGTCGGAGCGACAAGGAGTGTGGCCCGACCCGAGTCCGGTTGCCGGAGGAAGCCAGGAGCCGGGGCCGGGCCAGGTGTGCGGGAACTGTCGGTGACCTGGCCTCGAGTCTTGGTCGGGAGGGACTTGCTGCCCAGGCCGGCTGTCCGTTGTGCATCCCTCCTGCAGCCAGAGGGCCGGTCCCGCACTTCGCTCCCCCAGTTCTGCTAAGACCTCAGGATGTGCGCAAAGAGTGCCTGGAAGAACTTGCCACTCACTCCATCTCCCTGGGTGGGAGGCAAGCATGGATGGGACCCCTATCAGGTCCCGACCGCCCCACGTCCGAAAAGCCCCGGGCTGGGCGGTGTGGGAAATGGCTTTTTGGCTCCGAGGCCGAATTGCTCAATGTTTTGGACCGACTCGCCTCGCCGCGGTCGCTCCTGACCAGAACTAGACAGATTTTTGGAGCAGGGAGAGGCATCCAGGGCAAACGAGGCACGACAATCCTCCGCAGTGCATCTCACCCAACAAACATCCCGCAGCCACAGAAGGGGAGGAAGGGGTCCCGGGCGTGCGCACCTCACCAGCGGCCGCGCTGTCCCACCCCCGACCCCTAATCTGGTCAATCTGGACCCCCGCACTGCCGAATTGCATCCCCTCCCTCTTCTCCCTCTCTCCTCGGCCTCCTCTTTTCCACAATCCTCACTATGAGGAGGCCCTGCCTCGCCTTCCCGACAGGCGCGAGGCCGAGCAGCCTCGCTTTGACGCACAGGTCAGGCCCTACTTCGGAGCTTGCACAGTTTTGGGTTGAGCCAAGTGCAGCTGGACCTCGTTCACAAGAGTGAGGAGGAACGAGAGTGGGGGGACGCCAAGAATGAACCCGTCGTTAGCCCCCGGTGCCCTGGCTCTTGTTTAAATCCTTAGATCGAGAGGGACTTGAAGGAGAGCCCAGGCTCCCAGCTCTCCGCCCCTGGGCCAGTTTCCTCTCGGGACGCGGACTGAGGAGGGATGCAGGGGGAGGGGCATTGGGCTGGGCTTTCCAGCTGCAAACACGTCTGGCGCCGAGGCGGGCCCATTTTGTGCCTCCTGGGGACAGACCGTGGGCGGCGCGCAGCGGCGGGACGCATTTTGGGGACGTGGTGGCCAGCGCCTTCCTGCAGACCCCGCAGGGAAGGACTCCCTCTGACCTCCGGGGAGCTGCGACCAGGTTATACGTTGCTGGTGGAAAAGTGGCAATTCTAGGAAAAGAGCTAAAAGCCTGATCAGTGACCGAAAGGTGTGGGTCTCAGGGTCCCCCTGGTCTAACTCGCCGGGTCCACCGCAGCATCAGCCTTGGGGCGGCAGATAATCTTTCGGTCTCGCCTGGGGCGCAAGATACAGGATCGGGGCAAATGGCATCTCCCAACTTCGCCCTAGTTCAGTTTCTGCCAGATGGTTGTCGTTTGCTGAAGTGGCTCGGCGGCATTTCCTTTTGTTTTAAACTGATCAGTGAGCGAACCCGGGATGGGCTGAAAAAGTAGATTGTAGGAGGGAATAATGGGAACCCCGACTTGGGGCGCCTCCTTCCCTGCCTCCTGCTGCAGTTTCTCGGCCCCCGCGAAAGGGTAGCTACAAGCGCGGGTGGGCGCGGACTTGTCAGGGGGCAGAGGCGGCTAAGGCGCGTGTCGGGCAAGCTGGCACCAGAGGGCACTTTTTTTTTTTTGGACAGAGTCTCACTCTGTCGCCCAGGCTGGAGTGCAGTGGTGCGATCTCGGCTCACTGCAACCTCCGCCTCCCGGGTTCAAGCGATTCTCCTGCCTCAGCCTCCCAAGTAACTGGGATTACAGGTGCCCGCCACCACGCCAGGCTAATTTTTGTATTTTTAGTAGAGACGGTATCACCATGTTGGCCAGGCTGGTGTCGAACTCCTGACCTCAGGTGATCCGCCCACCTCAGCCTCCCAAAGTGTTGGGATTACAGGCGTGAGCCACCGCGCCGGGCCAGGAACAGTTCTTAAATGCCGAGAGGGCGCAGGCTAGCTCTCTCCAGCATTCCATGTGAGCCGCTACCCACTGCCGGGCTGCTCTCGTGCCCATAGGAGGCGCTGGCGAGCGCCTGTAACCCTAAACCCCTCGGCCCCTTTTCCCCCACCCGCCCGGCCTCTCTTCCCGCTCTCCCCCCTCTCCCCACACCCTGCCCGGCCCCCTCTCGGGTCTCAGTTGAAAACAATGCAAACGCCGAGCTTTGTGCCTGGGGCGCGGCGGCCTTTGCAGCTCTGAGGTACAGAGTGCGGCGCGCACGGACGCAGGTCCCGGGAGCGGCTGGGCATCGCCACCAACCCCAGGACAACCGAGCCGCCGAGGGCGTGGTGGAGGCGGGAGGGCGAGCCGACCGCGCAGTGTTCCTCTGGATCCCGGGGTCAGAAACCGGACGGTGGCTGGGGCTGGACTGTCCGAGCGCAGAGCCTCCCGGGTGAAGTCTGCGCGCAGCACTCCCGGCAGCGCTGTCGGGGACCAGGAGCCTGTGCTGTGGGCTAGCGGGCCGGCGAGCCGGGTAAGATTCGCGGGGCTGTCGCGCCCTCTAGTGGGCTCTGGGGGCGCATCCCGCTTTCCCCAGCCCCGGGCGGTCGGCGCCCGGATCTCAGTGGAGCGCGGCGCTGGAACCCCGGGGGCCCGGAGCGGAGGCTAACCTGGGTCACCTTTCCTTTCCTCCGGGCCGCCAGTGGACGCCTCGCAGGCTCTGTGTGGGCCCAGAAAGCGCCGGGTGGACGAGAGGGGGCCGAGGTCGCTGGGTTTGGATTGAGAATGGAGCGTCCTTTTAGTTCAATGTGGGAGAAGCAGGGGAGGATGGAGGAGGATGGGTCCCGTGCGTTCTCGGGGGACAGGCGCCGTCTTCTGCGTTCCAGCCCCTCGCCAGCTCCCTTTCCCCTCGGGCGGCCTGTTGCTGTTTGTTTGTTATACGACCCTGCGTTATTGTGCAACGGGAACAGTCGTTTCTAATGCGCCCGCGGTTCCCGGGCTGCGCGGCCGTCGCGGCCTTCGCCAGGCTGGTTTATGAGGGGCAGTGGTGTCGCGCGGACAGATAGGGCAGCGCAGCCCGGGAACGGCGTCGCGGCCAAGGCGGTCCCCCGCCCCGAGGGGGCGGAAATGCTGAGGTGTCGAGAGCGTGGGTTTTACAGAACCCGAGTAGCGAGTCCGGCTGAGTCTCTGCGGCCTGGCCCGGCAGCGTCGTCTTCCTGGCTCCTGAAGCCCCGCTGTCCCAGCGCACCCGCTCCCAGTGATGGGGATGGTGATGGGGACGATGGGGAGATGTCCGCCTACCCCGAATTCTTCTGGGGTCCCGAGGAGATTTAGCCATTTTCAACAGCAGTTTTCGTATTTCTGCTCAAACCCCGCGGGCTTTCAACCGAGGTCGCCACGAAAGCTAAAAGTACAGCCTAAGGAAGGGGGAGACTGGAAGTTAAGATTTGGGATAGTGGAGCTCAGAATTCCTGGCAGACGCGTCTGTGTCGCAACCCCTGGACGCACGTCCTTCGACCAACACTGCCATCTGCTGGCCACTGGCAAGAACTACCGCGATCCGCTGTGAGAATGGGCTTTGCGGAGACTCCAAGCTAGTACTGGCATTAGGAGGTGCTTTTTTTTGATTGATTGATTGATTGATTTTTTGCTCTGTAGGACCGTAATACGTGACTGATTTTCTTTTCCTGTGAGGCTACAAGAATTGCTGGAAGACAGCATTTTTATTTCGTGGAAATTTGTGTTGTGTTTCGCCTTGGTTATTAATGCTTTGCATTTACATAGTGAACATATTATCAGAGCAGGCCTGTGAGGAAGGTAGTGGGGGGTATTGGTGTTCCCGTTTCTGAGTGAGGAGACCTATGTCGGGGCCTTGGTGACCTCAAGATAAGGTTGTGCCATTAGGAGTCACACCCGTTTGGTGACATTCAAAAGGATATGTCATTTTATTCTCCCGTGGTTAAATATCTGGTGAAAGGAGAGCACCCATGTTTATGAGCCCAGATTGTCCCATAAAACGCTCCTGTGTAAAAACACTCCAGCCTCCTCCCCTTACTGGAATGTCTGATGGAGCCCCGGGAGATCAAAACAGCAAAACAGGCTCTGGTAGGGTGCAGAGGTCCTGGTAAACACACCCTCTGCTGGAAAACAGGGAGAAGTTTCCATCAGTGTAGACCTGCACTTGGGTTGCCTGGGCTGAAGTTAGGAGACTGCGTAGAAAAAGGAAGATGTGTAATTTTCACAGTTAGAATTAACTTAGGAGAGCTGAAATTAGCTGAACCTCGGAAATCTGAATCTTGAAGTCACCAGTGGCTTTGGGATTACGAGAGAGTCTCCTGTGGTCTTTAATCATGTGAGGGTGGGGTGAAATTAAATATTCAGTGGTTCTGCAATGGGATGCACTGTGCAATTGGTGATTGAGAAGCAAGCTCTCTGGCTTTAGGAGAAGAATGTCTTGCTCTTAGTCCTTCTGGAAATAGAGCCTTGCATTGCCTGCTGTCTCTTTACACTGCCTTGGGTTATACAGTCGTGTTCAATGGCTCTTTAGTGCTGTTTTAAGGGCAGGAGATGGCACCCTGTTAAAGAGAAAGGATAGTAGCTGCAAAAGCATTTGTTTCTCTGTTTCTGTGACTGTATATGTTGGCTCATCTTTGAATGGTCTTTATAGCTACACCAGACTGTAGGTAACAGGGTCATGGGAGTGGACTGCTGGTGTGGGCTGAATCACAGTTCAGATCCATGTCTCCAGGAGGCAGGAGGTGCAGGGCAAGTCATGTCGCTTCTGGGGCATCCGTCACTTTCTTAGTTAAGGAGAAGTTGAAGGAGCTGATCTAAAATATCTTGGGAGTCTGCAGAAAAAGTTTTGAAAATTAAAGCACTTTCAATTAAAACTCTATAATTTAGTCCTTAAAATAATGCCACAAGGCAAGCAACCAGTCAGGCCTTACTAGTGCTTCCTAGAAGAAGAGACTGAGGCTCAGAGAATTTGAAAGAGTGTCAGATTTGGGATCAGTGGCTAGTCCAATGTGATTTCCATCCTTTCTTCTGAGAGAAAGCATAAGAAGGCCAAGAGGATGGGGGAAAAGCACAAGTCACCTGCCTTGGAGTCAACAGAGCAGGGATCTCTTTCTCAGTTTGTTTCTCTAAGTTATGGCAAATGCTTTTTGAGCTGTGATTATTGAAGATGGGGGCCGAAGTTCAACATGTAGTTGGCATGAGGGAAGTAATCATGATTGACAAAAAGATTTGGTTGAAATCTATTGTTCTTCTCTGCAAAGGAGGCTGTTCTCATGGATTCTTAGTAGTGCCATGTTTCTCAGAATTTGTGGCTTCAATTACTTATATTTGCACACCTGACTTTAGATGAGCACTGGAATAGCAGTTACTAATTAAGGACGAGCATTTAGAGTAGAAAAAGTGGCAGGAACAGCCAGATTCACTCCCAGAGAGCCTCACTACAGGTCTGATAGGTGAGGAAAGTCCCCATTTTTCCCATTTTTCTTCATTACCTCCCTGTGGGGCAAGCACTGCCATTATTCGTGAGTCACCTGTCTGAGTTATAGATAAGTAATGACATGAAACTTCACAAACACGCTGAGCACAGTGGCTCACGCCTGTAATCCCCGCACTTTGGGAAGCCGAGGTGGGTGAATTGTTAATGATTTGCATTTACATAGTGAACATATTATCAGAGCAGGCCTGTGAGGAAGGTAGTGGGGGGTATTGGTGTTCTCGTTTCTGAGTGAGGACACCTATGTCAGGGTCTTGGTGACCTCAAGCCGAAAGCTCAAACTGCTACTGCTACTCCTAAGGTTGTGCCATTAGGAGTCACACTCGTATGCTGACATTCAAAAGGATATGTCATTTTATTCTCCCGTGGTTAAATATCTGGTGAAAGGAGAGCAGACATCTGGTGAAAGGAGACCAACATATACAGTCACAGAAACAGAGAAACAAATGCTTTTGCAGCTAGTATCCTTTCTCTTTAACAGGGTGCCATCGAGACCAGCCTGGCCAACATGGTGAAACCCTGTCTGTACTAAAAATACAATAAATTAGCTGGCCATGGTGGTGGGCACCTGTAGTACCAGCTACTCGGGAGGCTGAGACAGGAGAATCGCTTGAACTTGGGAGGCAGAGGTTGCAATGAGCTGAGATCACGCCACTGCACTCCAGCCCAGGCGACAGTGCGAGACTCTATCTAAAAAAAAGAAAAAAAAGAAACTTCACAAACAGGCCTAGATTTCTACCCAGGGAACCACTGTTATTGGAGACGGGAGTTTGGAATCTTAAGCAACAAACGTGTTTATTCTCTTGCTTCCTGATGGCTTGCTCAGAGGGCCTGTTTCCATTGCCTACTTTTTTTGAGACGGAATCTTGCTCTGTCACCTAGGCTAGAGTGCAGTGGCAAGATCTTGGCTCACTGCAACCTCTGCCTACTGGGTTGAAGCCATTCTCCTGCCTCAGCCTCCTGAGTAGCTGGCATTATAGGTACCTGCCTCCATGCCTGGCTCCTTTTTTTAAATTTTTAGTAGAGATGGGATTTCACCTTGTTGGCCAGGATGGTCTCGAACTCCTGGCCTCAAGGGATCTGCCCGCCTCAGCCTTCCAAAGTGTTGGGATTACAGGCGTGAGCCAATACGCCTGGCCTCATTGGCCACTTTATATGTCAGTAAATAGTCTTTCCTGGCAGAGGGTTCACTGTATCTGGAGGCACTGAAGGAAATCTGGGAGTGTCTGGCGAGAGCAAAGCACTGCTTAGAGCTTGCACAGGAAAAGCAGTGAGCCCTTCTTTTAAGCTCAAGAATGCTTTAAAGATGCATCTTTGGCAAGTCTTGCCAAAGAAATATGGGATCTAAATGTGATAAAACCAAAGACATCAAGCTGGCTCTGGAGGCCTTCTTTGAAGTTTGCTGAGTGGATTGTCAGTGGGAGGCTGGTATTTACATGTACAAACACACAAGCGTGCGTTACTGCTAATTGTGGTAAATCAGGCTGGTCAGCCTGGCTCTGGGGCCCACTGTGCCTGCCACCGCAGCAGTATGGAAGCCCTGCATCCCAGACACATGTCAGCATCCTCAGAGGCCATCAGCCAGTCAGCATTGTGTGAATTGCATTTGGGTTCACAGCACTGTAATTGTGTTTCTCCTGCTATGGTGAGCAAAGGAGGAAAATGGAAGGAGGAAGTGTAATTTGCCCTAGGAAATAGTCAGGCAGGCGGCACACAGGGGTGGGATATGGCTAAAACACTGACCTTCCCTTGAGAGAGACCATATGGTGAAGTGGAGAGGGCATAGCCTTTGTATCACACAGACCTTGTGTTTGAATCCTGGCTCTGTCACTGGCTGTGTGACTTTGGGTCATTTGCAAAGCCTCTCTGAGCCTCAACTGCCACTTCTTAAAATCAACTCTAAGTAATCTCTAAGGGTTATTCTTCACAAACACAGCATGTACATGCAAACTTTGGCTTAGTAAATAATGGTTTCTCATTCTCTTATTTTGTTTTCTACGTACCCCACTCCCCTTCCTGTTAGGAGCCTTCCACCTTTTACTCTGTGTTTTCTTCCTCTCTTGTTTTCCTGGTGGCATTCAATAAAGCAGAAATCTGATTTCTGCAAAGCAGGCCACCTTACAGGAGAAATGCATGATTAGGCACCACCAAAAACTTTGTTTAGGCTATTATCTTCTGGATCCTCTCCAACCAAACTAAACTCAACTAGAGATAAACACAGCAATACAGGAATACATTGAATTTCTCTCTTACTCTCTCTTTTTTTAAACTAGTTTACTCAGGAATCACATGCACATATATTTTAGCTTCCAAAGTCAATGATGGAACACATTGAGTCCCATTAGGCTCACTCCATTGTATGAGTTAGCATCAGAGGAGTTCTTACCAGAGTGTCTTCATCTTGAATAGGGCCTAGGTAAGAAGAGGATGAGACCTGCTGGGCTGCATTCCCAGGAGGTTAGGCATTTGTAGTCACAGGAGAGATAGGAGTTGGAACAGGAGTTGATAGATACAGGTCATAAAGACCCCAGTAATAAAACAGGTTGCAGGCCAGGTCTGATGGCTCATTCCAGTAATCCCAGTACTTTGGGAGGCCAAGGCAGGAAGATTGCTTAAGCCCAGGATTTCAAGACGAGCCTGGACAACGTAGTGAGATCTTGTCTCTACAAACAATAATTTTAAAAACATGAGCTGGGCATGATGGTGCAGGCCTATAGTCCCAGCTACTGGTCTGAGGGGTGGTTGGGGGTGCAGACTGAGGTGGGAGGATGGAGGCTGCAGAGAGCTGAGATCAGGCCACTGCACTCCAGCCTGGGTGATAGAATGATACCCTGTCTCAAAAATAAATAAATAAGCCAGCAAAACCAGGATGCAGTGAAGAAGCTGGCCAAAACCCGCCAAAATGAAGATGGTGATGAAAGTGACCTCTGGTCATCCCTACTGCTTATTATACACTAATTATAATGCATTGCCATGTTAAAAGACACTCCCACCGGTGCCATGGCCGTTTACAAATGCCATAGCAATGACCAAAGATACTCTGTACGGTCTAAAAAGGGGAGGAACCCTCAGTCCTGGGAATTACCTGCCCCTTTCAGGGAAAACTCGTGAGTCTTCTACTGCTTGTTGAGCATACAATCAAGAAATAACTATAGGTATACTCACTCAAGCAGCCATGCAGTTGCTGTGCCCATGGAGTAGCCACTTTTTTATTCCTTTACTTTCTTAATATATTTGCTGTTATTTTACTCTTTGGCTTGCTCTTGAATTCCTTCCTGCATGAAGCCAAGAACCTTTGTGACCTCCCAGCTCGAACCCCAATTTTGAGGTTCACCCTATGACATCTTTTCTGGTGACCAATGACAGGACAATGGTGACCTCCCATTGACTTTAAATTAAGACTGATTGGCATTGTGTGGGCTTCACTAGTGGGTGAGTCTCTCCTTGCCCAGATTCAGCTTGCTAACATTTGTTTCCCTTCAAATTGGCTCCTTTGTCTTTTCTAATGTTCTTTATTTTGGACAGATGAGAAAGTGGCTGTGAGGCCTCTGGCTTAGCAGCCTGATAGCGGCCTCCTGTTGTCTGGTTGCCCCAGATGGGAGCATGCCTGGCTGGTCACATCTTTTGCAACCCACCTTGTCATCCCTTCTCTGAGACCTTTTCTTTTTAGTTTCTTTTTAAAAATTTTAATTAATTAATTAATTAATTAATTTTTAGAGATAGCATCTTGCTCTATTGCCTAGGCTGGAGTGCAGTGGCATAATCATGGCTCACTGCAGCCTGGACCTCACAGGCTCAAGTGATCCTTCCACCTCAGCTCCTGAGTAGCTGGGACTATAAGGCATGCACCACCACACCTGGCTAAATTTTGTGGGTTTTGTTTGTAGAGACAGGGTTTTGCCATGCTGCCCAGACTGGTCTTGAACTCCTGGGCTCAAACGATCTGCCTGCCTCAGCTTCTCAAAGTACTGGGATTATAGGCATGAGCCACTACACCTGGCCTGTCTTTAGTTTCTAATGACTGGCTGTTTGACTTCTCTGCTCTTCGGGCTGATATGCTTATTTCATGTTTGTTGTCTTTGCCTTGGCTATTTGGCAATTGTTTAAGGCAGGACACTTGTTTGTGAGAGTTCTCCTGTTGTGTTGACCCTGGGACACCAGAGTCATCGTTCTGTAGCTCCAGTTATGTTAGGTCTCATGCTTTTGGGGTTCACTACTGGCCATCCCCCAGATGCTCTGGGGTTTTTGGCATTTGGTGTGGGGACCCTTGTTAGCTGATTCTCCAGGTTTTGTGGCATTTGGATGCTCCAGGGTGTTTGGCAGTGGACCCCTCTAGCATTGTGGGTTAGAGTCCCACCCAAGGGAAATCTTAGTCTTGCCTTTTCTTGTTTTCTACTCTAAAATTATCATTTTCTGTAAAAGCATTTTCTTATTGTCACTTCATTTAATTTTTTGCTCCAGGAGGTGGGAATTTGCAGGGGAAAATAATTGGACTCTCCCTACACTTAGAAAAACTTCTGTGTCTAGTAGAGATCCTTGTTAGACAAAGGGACAGTGGTGAGTCCCAAAGGACTCATCACTAGGGTGCCTTTTAGGCAATTGGAGCAAATTCAAATTAGCAAACAAAGTTTAGCTATTTGGATAAGTCCCAGTTTTGTCAGGGAAATAATTTGGGTCCAGCTATCTTTTATAAAATAGTGCATTTGCGTTTCTACATTATGGCTAGAGCTGAAAGATAAAAGCTATTGGATCTATGTTTATGTGTGTATATAAATGTCTAGATGTGTTTATGTGTATGTACATTTATTTTGTTATATATTGTGTCTACAGGGTACCAAATTGGCTTATAAATTAAAGAGTGCTCATAAAAAAAGTAAATAAGTCCAAGCATTTCTCAAGCTCATGTAACTTAAGTTTGCTAAAATTTAGAGTTACTAAAAATTCATATATAACTCTGTATAAACGTGCCAAAGAAGATATGCTCTTAGTGAAAATAAATTCTTTTTGGCCAATTCAGATGTCATTTATATGTGGGGTTTAAAATACGAGTTTAGAAAGAAAATAAAAACAAGTAGAAAGAAATAAAAAACAATAAGTAGTGGAGAGAGATGTGAGGAGAGTTATGAATATGAAGATGTATTTTGGTCAGGAAGGTTATAAATAAATTTTATGAGAAAGGATCTTATATGATAAATTCTTGTCCTAAGGTAGAATGACTGATTGTTTAGAGAAGAAGGAAATATAGGACAAATCAGAAAGTCCAAGCATGTTGTAGATGACCTGTGTAAGTCATGGTAAAGTTTATAAAAGAGAATTAATTAAAATTTAGACATAATTAGCCATAACTGAAAGGAAATTAATTAATTAATTAATTAATTAATTTTGAGAAGAAGTTTTGCTCTTGTTGCCCATGCTGGATGCAATGGCATGATCTTGGTTCACTGCAACCTCCGTCTTCTGGATTCAAGTGATTCTCCTGTCTCAGCCTCCTGAGTAGCCAGGATTACAGGCATGCACCACCATGCTTGGCTAATTGTGTATTTTCAGTAGAGATGGGGTTTCATCATGTTGGTCAGGCTGGTCTTGAACTCCTGACCTCAAGTGATCCACCCACCTCGGCCTCCCAAAGTGCTGGGATTACAGGCGTGAGCCAACTCATATGCCCAGCCAGGAAATTTATTTATAATAGTCTATCTAAATTTTGGTGCCCTATGTTAAAACAAGTTTGTCTTAAAGTATTGGTTGGCTTTCAGTAAGATTGCAAGAAATACTGACTTTTAATTCTAGAATCTGTTTCCTTTGAAGGCCTCTCAGATTTATATCTGTTCCTTTTCCCTTCAAAAAGTATATCCTTTGTAAGCTCAAAACTGACTTCCCTAGACTCCTTTTACGAAAAGCAATACAGTGCTTGTTTCAGGCTGTGGCTCAATAGCTAAGCCTTTGTTCTTTCATGGTGGTGGCCTGGGTTCAGTTCCTGGCTTAGGGAATGAGAGGTTTCCAGTTTGCTACTTCTGGGACTTTTGTCATTTATTCTTTTTGTCTGCACTGACAGCTTCTGATTTTTTCATTTGAATTTTTTTTTTCTGTGAGCTACCTTAGGGGTAATGCTGGGTCTTGTAAAAATTGCTTGTCATCTTTTTGGAGACACCTCTTGTGTCCATGGTTAAGTTATAACCTTGGTTAAGGCCTGTTGGTTTCACTGGGGAAAATACCTTTAAAAAAAGGCTGAAAAGCCAGAGATGTTGGCTATTTGTCCTGGCTAGAGTGTGGTATTAAGGGATTTAAAAGGATTTTTTAAAAGGACCTCTATAATTAAAAGTCAGCTTAATTAAAAATGGATATTCCATATTCATATATATATACACACATATATGTGTGTGTATATATATATTTAAAAGAGCTTTATGATTTTTTTCTTCTTGGATCTTATTTTTTTAAGAGAAAGTTTTTTTTTGTATGTTTGTTATTTGTTTTTCTTCTCAGTGGTCTGAATTATTTCTCCATTCTGTCTTTTTGCCCCCTTTAATGCCCATATTAGAGGACCTAAGATAATTTCTGACAGCCTGGGACTCCTTGGGAGGAAACAGAAGGTGTCACAGACCTCATTTTGGGAGAAACCTCTGTTTTCTTCATGGAACCCCCAGAACTGTAAGCAGACAAGACCCCTCAGAATCCAAGGCTCTGCTCTGTTTTACCTCACATTACCTGACCTTTGTGACTTTTGGGGGCATCAGAAATTACTTTGCATTGTGAGAGAACCTTTAGCATTGGTGTGTATTACCTAGGTAGGATGTATACTTTTAGGGATGGCAGTTACTTACATGAGTGGTTATTACTACAGGCCAATACTTACTTCTTTTCACATTTAAATGAATAAAAGCATGCTCTTGGGCATCCACCTGTGAATGGAGGATGGGCTGATTTGCTTTAGGTTGGCCACCAGCCTTTGGGGAACATCCTTGCAGTGAAATGCTTGGTGAAAGCATTGCACTGTCTGGTCGCATAGTGTTCCATTTTGGGGGATCCAGTATTTGGTATAAATATGGGATTCTTGATTTTTGGAGATCTGTTTGGCCTTCCAGCTGTGCCTCCTTATTTGGACCTAGAAGCTGCATGCTTGAAGGAAAAACTTAAAAACTGACAAATGAAAAAAAAATCCTACAACTACTGGATATTTATATGTGTTCTGTGTATTTAAATGTGTTCTGTGTGTGATATTTATATAAAAGAGCTCTAATTCATTGGTTTAAAGAAAAATAAGTGCTTAAATCAAATATATTGTCAGAAAAATGGCAACTTTAAAGCCTTTGAGTTCAAGTGACTTTAGTAATCTTTGGGAAATAAAGATAGTGTTAAAGATCATTGATAAAATAAAAAATGTCTTCAAAATTTCGACATGTGGTCTAAATTAGGCAGGTTTGATACTGTTTTCTACTAAACAACATAAACTGCTTCTCGGAGTTTTGGTAATTGTTCAGTTTACCTGCTTTGGAACATTAGATGCTAGGTAAGGCCTGGGGACATGTGGAGTTAACCATGTCAGGTTTTTAATCAAAACTAAAAGTTACTAAGAGTTAGCACTGTAACATATGTACCTGAGATTACCGGAGAAACAGTTTTATATACAAGATATGTAAGGAAAGTAAAATGTGTTTTTGGTAAAAGATTATAGGAAGGCATGGGAGTACAGTTTTGTTTTTGTTTTGTTTTTGTTTTTGTTTTGCTTACTTTAGTGGATTAAAGGATTGTTTTAAGTTGAATAGGAAAAAGCTGAAGTATGAGCAAGTTGTGAAAGGTATATGAAAGATTAACATTGTAAAAGAAATTCTGTGTGTAAACATTGGCTAAAGTTAAAGGGATATTATTATTATTATTTTTGTAAGTTAAACATTAGGATTAAAAAGCACGGCAGAGTTTTCTACAGCACTGATCTGCTCTGTAACAGAAAATTGTAAAGGGTTATAAAAGGTTTATGAGAATCTTACCTTATGGTCAAACTGATTAAGATTGGGAAGATTTGTCTATAAAGTTTTATTAAGAATTGGGTTTAATATTAACAGTACACTAAGGTGAAATTTGGCTTTCTCTCTTGAATAAGATTTTCATGTAATATTACAAGATAATGAAAGATTTTTGTTTGATTTTTAAATAAACTATAGGAAAACTAAGGGTGAAAAAATGTGACAGATCATTTGGAAACCCAAGTCTGCCCTATATCAATGAGTAAACGTTTTTACCTTTTTGAACTCTTTGAGTTATCATTTTGGTTAAATAAATGCTTTATGGTAACCTGGGATTCTATTTTGTAATATCAACTGTTTAAACCTTTTATATTTGATGAACGTTCCAAAATGAAATTCTAAGGTAAGTCTTTTTCTGATCTGATTAGTCTTTTTAGATATCAGGTCCCCTAAAATCCAAAAGTGACATATTTGGCTTATTTGGTGTATTAAAATCATACAAGAAGCACTGTCAAATATAAAATACTATTTGGCTTTCTTTGGGCTATACTTATATAAATGTGTTATTGGTATGTGTTCCAAAATTATGCAAAACTCCTATAATTCTGATATGACTTAGTGTACATTATCAGTTATAATTATAGTTCTTATGTTACATTATTGTGTGCTACAGAGGTAACCAAATTTCTTTGTCAATTGCATATTTAATTGGCTGTCCTAAGACTTTTGTCACCCACAGACAATTGTTGTCTTGTTTTTAATCCTTTTCAAAAGGTGGTTTATAATCAGCTATAGGACTCTGATGGGTACTCTAAAATGCAAGCCTCTGATAACTTTGAAAATTGTGCCATTGGCTGGGCATGGTGGCTCACACCTGTAATCCCAGAACTTTGGGAGGCCAAGGCAGGTAGATCACTTGAGGTCAGGAGTTCGAGACCAGCCTGGCCAGCATGGTGAACTGCCATCTCTACTGAAAATACAAAAGTCAGCCAGGCATGGTGTCATGCACCTGCAATCCCAGTTACTTGGGAGGCTGAGGCAGGAGAATCGCTTGAACCTGGGAGGCAGAGGTTGCAGTGAGCTGAGATCGCACTATTGCATTCCAGCCTGGGCAACAAGAGGGAAACTCCATCTCAGCGGGAAAAAAAAAAAAAGAAAAAGAAAAAGAAAATTGTGCCATTGAAATAGAAAAGAAAACACAAAAAACTTCCAGGATTCTCATAGAAACTTAACATATTCATAAGGAATGTGGCCCAATATCAGGCAAAACAAGAGTTAATAGCATGGACTAAATTAATAAAAGATCAAAACAATCTTTTTATGACTTTTTGCTTAAAACATTGCTGATCCTTTCTGTTTTGGTTTTCAGAGTCAAGAACACTTTTCCTTTGGAAAGTATTAACTGCTTTTAACAATTGAATAAAGTATATTACTGTAGACAAAATTTGGAGCATGTCTTTCTTTTTACCTGATTTCTCCAGAATTTGAAAACTATTTGGGAGTATTCTTAACTAATATCAATACAGTTATTTACATAAGTGCAGTAAGAATCTTTTCTTTTGTAACAGGACACAATTAAAGAAACTGCTTATTTTTTGAAGGCTTTGACTAGAATGGTGTGCTTTCAGATACAAACAGACTGCTTTAAAGGATCAAAGTTGACTTACAGAGCCAATGAAAGCTACTTGGGAAAACTGACCTCATTCCTTGTCTATGCAGTCTCTGTATGGGGTTCCTGACCTGTGGTAAGTGAAAATGTCACTTTCTGACAGGCCCAGGAGCCCCAAGTTATCTTGGGACATCAAGAAGAAAGGAATGCACCCAACTTATACAGACATTTTCAGGCACAGATAAATCTGTGGCTGACTCAAGGCTTTAAGAAGCCTAATTTGAGATTCTTTATAAATTAAAGTTCCATCAAAACCAATTTTAAAAAGAGCCTATGTGGCAAATAATTATTTTTGCTGCACTTTATATAAATAATCAGGCCAAATATAATAAGATTAAAACTTTATGGCAAACAAATTGGTCCCACTGTGATTTGCCTTTGGTAAAAATGGAAGCTAGAGAGAGAAGTTGTTTCAAAAACTGTGATACACCAGTTATTAGATTCTAGTCTCATCTGTTGTTTTTGAGTTTCTTCTGCAATTTAGACAGACCCTGCTTATTCCTGAGAATCAACCAGTGATGTATGGCTGTTGCTCAGAAGAAATAAGAGGGATGGCTAATGTAAAGATCTGGATCAGTATTCTAATTCTAGGCATGTATTGGAATTGGCTAGTGACCACATATCAGCTTGCTTTTAACAATTACCCAGTTCATGGAAAGCCTTCTTATTTAGTTTACTTGGGATAATTGTGCTGATTTTGCTTTACTGTTGTGGAATATATTGCTGTTGTCCTCTTTGTGTGGGAATGCAGGATAAACTTACTTAACATTTTCTTAAATTGAACACTTATTAATCTTCCAGATTTCACTTTTGTCAGAACTCAGAGTTATGATTTGCCCTCACTATACTGACAACAGGCTCTGGTAGGGTGCAGAGATCTTGGTAAACACACCCTCTGCTGGAAAACAGGGAGAAGTTTCCATCAGTGTAAACCTGCACTTGGGTTGCCTGGGCTGCAGTTAGGAGACTGAGTAGAACATTTGCTGCAGAGAAAAAAGAAGATGTGTAATTTTCACAGTTAGAATTAACTTAGGAGAGCTGAAATTAACTGAGTCTTGGAAATCTGAATCTTGAAGTCACCAGTGACTTTTGGGACTGTAAGAGAGTCTCCTGTGATCTTTAATCATGTGAGGGTGGGGTGAAATTAAATATTCAGTGGTTCTGCAATGGGATGCACTGTGCAATTGGTGATTGAGAAGCAAGCTCTCTGGCTTTAGGAGAAGAATGTCTTGCTCTTAGTCCTTCTGGAAATGGAGCCTTGCATCGCCTGCTGTCTGTTTATACTACCTTTGCACATTGCCTTTGGTTATAGAGTCATGCCCAATGGCTCTTTACTTCTGTTTTAAGGGCAGGAGATGGCACCCTGTTAAAGAGAAAGGATAGTAGCTGCCAAAGCATTTGTTTCTCTGTTTCTGTGACTGTTTATATTGGCTTATCTTTGAATGGTCTTTATAGCCACACCAGGCTGGAGGTAACAGGGTCATGGGAGTGGACTGCTGATGTGGGCTGAATCACAGTTCAGATCCATGTCTCCAGGAGGTAGGAAGTGCAGGGTAGGTCATATGGCTTCTGGGGCATCCGTCACTTTCTTAGTTAAGGAGAAGTTGAAGGAGCTGATCTAAAATATCTTGGGAGTCTGCAGAAGAAGTAGTGAAAACCAAAGCACTTTACATTAAACTCCGTACTTTAGTCCTTACAGTAATGCCACAGCGCAAGCAACCAGTCAGGCCTTACTAGTTGTGCTTCCTAGAAGAAGAGACTGAGGTTCAGAGAGTTGGACAGAGTGTCAGATTTGGGATCAGTGGCTAGTCCAATGTGATTTCCATCCTTTCTTCTGAGAGAAAGCATAAGAAGGCCAAGAGCATGGGGGAAAAGCACAAGTCACCTGCCTGAGAGTCAACAGGGCAGGGATCTCTTTCTCAGTTTGCTTCTCTAAGTTATGGCAAATGCTTTTTGAGCTGTGATTATTGAAGATGGGGGCCGAAGTTCAACACGTAGTTGGCGTGGGAGAAGTAATTATGATTGAAGAAAAGATTTAGATGAAATCCATTGTTCTTTCCTGTAAAGGGGTTGTTATCTCTGATTCTTTTTTTTTTCCTCTCTCTCTTTTTTCGATGGAGTCTTGCTCTGTCGCCCAGGCTGGAGTGCAGTGGTGTGATCTTGGCTCACTGCAACCTCTGCCTCCTGGGTTCAAGTGATTCTCATGCCGCAGCCTTTCCAGTAGCTGGGACTACAGGAGTGTGCCACCACGCCTGGCTAATGTTTGTATTTTTAGTAGAGACGGGGTTTCACCATGTTGGCCAGGCTGGTCTTGAACTCCTGATCTCAAGTGATTCACCTACCTTGGCCTCCCAAAGTGCTGGAATTACAGGAGTGAGCCATTGCACCTGGCCTATTCTCACTGATTGTTATAGTGCCATGTTTCGCAGAATTTGTAGCTTCAATTACTTATATTTGTGCACCTGACTTTTAGGTGAGCTCCGGAATAGCAGTTACTAATTAAGAATGAGCATTTAGAGTAGAAAAAGTGGCAGGAACAGCAAGACTCACTCCCAGAGAGCCTCACACAGGTCTGATAGGTGAGGAAAGTCCCCATCTTTCCCATTTTTCTTCATTACCTCCTTGTGGGGCAAGCACTGCCATTATTCGTGAGTCAACTGTCTGAGTTATAGATAAGTAATGACATGAAACTTCACAAACAGGTCTAGATTTCTACCCAGGGAACCACCGTTATCAGAGAAGGGAGTTTGGGATCTTAAGCAGCAAACACATGTTGATTCTAAGTATTTGCCTCCCGATGGCTTGCTCAGAGGGCCTGTTTTCATTGCCCACTTTATATGTCAGTAAATAATCTTCCCTGGCAGTGGGTCCACCGTGTCTGGATGCACACAAGGAAATCTGGTGGGGTCTGGCTGGGGAAAAACACTCCTCAGAAGTTTTGCAGGAAAAGCAGTGATCCCTTCTTTTAAGCTTGAGAATGCTTTAAAGATGCATCATTGGCAAGACTTGCCAAAGAAATACGGGATCTAAATGTGATAAAACCCACGACATCAAGCTGGCTCTGGAGGTCTCCTTTGAAGTTTGCTGAGTGGATTGTCAGTGGGAGGCTGATATTTTCATGTACAAGCACACAAGCGTTACTGCTAATTGTGGTAAATCAGGCTGGCCAGCCTGGCTCTGGGGCTGCCACCGCAGCAGTGTGAAAGCCCTGCATCCCAGGCACAAGCCAGGCTCCTCAGAAGTGATCAGCCAGCCAGCATTGTGTGAATTGCATTTGGGTTCACAGTACTATAATTGTGCTTCTCCTGCTATGAGGTGCAGAGAAGGAAAATGGGAGGGAGGGATGTCTAATTTGCCCTAGGAAGTTGTGGGGGAGGGACACGCACGGGGGCGGGACATGGCTAAAACACCGACCTTCCCTTGAGAGAGACCATATGGTGAAGTGGAGAGGATGCAGCTTTTGCATCAGACAGGTCTTGTATTAGAATTTTGGCTCTGACACCAGCTGTGTGACCTTGGGTCATTTGCAAAACCTCTCTGAGCCTCAACTGCCACTTCTTAAAATCAACTCTAAGTAACCACGGGGTTATTCTTCACAAACACAGCATGCACATGCAAACTTTGGCTTATTAAATAATGGTTTCTTTTTGTTCTATCTACTCCACCCCCCTTCCCATTAGAAGCTTGCTACCTTTCACTGTTTTCTTCCTCTTGTATTTTCCTGGTGGCATTCAATAAAGCGGGATTCTGATTCCTGCAATGTAGGCCACCTTAGAGCAAAATACACAATCAGGCACCACCAAATTAGGCTATTATGTACTGGATCCTGTCTAACCAAACCAAACCCACCTCAGGCTAAATACAGGAATACATGAAAACATTGAATTTCTCCCCTTTACTTTTTTTTTTTTTGAGACGGAGTCTCGCTGTGTGGCCCAGACTGGAGTGCAGTGGCGCCATCTCGGCTCACTGCAAGCTATGCCTCCCGGGTTCATGCCATTCTCCTGCCTCAGCCTCCCGCCACCACGCCCAGCTAATTTTTTGTATTTTTAGTAGAGACAGGGTTTCACCGTGTTAGCCAGGATGGTCTCGAGCTCTTGACCTCGTGATCTGCCCGCCTCGGCCTCCTAAGTGCTGGGATTATAGGCATGAGCCACCACTCCTGGCCCTCCTTTTTTTTTAAAAAACATTAAAAACAAAAAAAAAACAGGAGGTTGAGGCAGGAGGATGGCGTGAACCTGGGAGGCAGAGCTTGCAGTGAGTCGAGATCCTGTCACTGCACTCCAACCTGGGCGACAGAGTGATACTCCGTCTTAAAAAAAAAAAACCAAAACAACAACAACAACAATAAACAGTTTATTCAGTAATTACGTATACGTATTTTAGCTTCCAAAGTCAGTGATGGAACAAACTGAGTCCCATTAGGCCCACTCCATTGCATGAGTTAGCATCAGAGGAGGTCAAACCAGAGTGACATCATCTTGAATATGGGCTAGGTGAGAAGAGGATGAGGCCTTCTGGGCTGCATTCCCAGGAGGTTAGGCATTCGTAGTCACAAGATGAGATAGGAGGTGGGTAGGAATGGTTTCACAAGATACAGGTCATAAAGACCAGGATGCAGGCTGGGTGTGGTGCCTTATGCCTATAATGCCAGTACTTTGGGAGGCCAAAGCAGGAGGATTGCTTAATCCTAGGAGTTCAAGAGCAGCCTGGGCAACATAGTGAGACCTTATCTCTACAAATAATTTTTATTTTTTGAAATGGAGTCTTGCTCTGTCACCCAGGCTGGAGTGCATGTTGGCTCACTGCAACCTCCACTTCGTGGGTTCAAGCAATTCTCCTGTCTCAGCCTCCTGAGTAGCTGGAATTACAGGCGCACACCACCACACCCGGCTAATTTTTTTGTATTTTTAGTAGAGATGGGGTTTCACCATGTTGGCCAGGCTGGTCTTGAACTCACCTCAGGTGATCTGCCTGCCTTGGCCTCCCAAAGTGCTGGGATTACAGGCATGAGCCACCATGCCCAGCCTCTACAAATAATTTTTTTTTTTGTGAGATGGAGTCTCAGTCTGTCGCCCAGACTGGAGTGCAATGGCACAATCTCCGCTCACTGCAGCCTCTGCCTCCCTGGTTCAAGCGCTTTTCCTTACAAGTAATTTTTTAAAAATGAGCTGGGTGTGGTGGTTTCACAAGATACAAGTCATAAAGACCCCAGGATGTGGGCCAGGTGTGGTGGCTTATGCCTGTAATCCCAGTACTTTGGGAGGCCAAGGCAGGAGGATTGCTTAAGCCTAGGAGTTCAAGACCAGCCTGGACAACATAGTGAGACCTCATCTCTACAAATAATTTTTTAAAAATGAGCTGAGTGTGGTGGTGCAGGCCTGTAGTCCCAGCTCTTGGGCTGGGCGTAGGGGTCAACTCAGGTGGGAGGATTGCTTGAGCCCAAGAGTTCAAGGATACAAATGAGCTATGATTGTGCCAGTACACTCCAGCCTGGACAACAGTGCAAGACCCTGTTTCATAAATAAATTAAAAAACCCCCAAAACCCAGGATGCAATGAAGAAGGAAGCCCAAACCCACCAAAACCAAGATGGCGATGAAGGTGACCTCTGGTCATCCTCACTACCCATTATATGCTAATTATAATGCATTAGCATGTTAAAAGATACCATCAGCACCATGACAGTTTGCAAATGTCATATCAATGACAGGAAGTTACCATATATGGTGGAAAAAGGAAGGAACCTTCAGTTCTGGGAATTTCCTCCCTGTTTCTGGGAAAACTCATGAATAATGCACCCTTTGTTTAGCATAAAATCAAGAAATAACCATAAGTATACTCAGTTAAGCAGCTCGTGTGGCTGCTCTGCCTATGGAGTAGCCACCCTTTTTGATTCCTTTACTTTCGTAATAAATTTGCTTGAATTCCTTCCTGGGTAAAGCCAAGAACCCATGTGGCCTCCCACGGGGATCTTCAATTTTGGGATTCACCCTGTGACTTTAGGAGCAACTTAGGGATCCAGTACATCCCAGGCCAAGACTAACGTGGTGATTTTCGGGGGGCTATGTTAAAACTAGGGGCTCTGCCCAGGACCCTTACTGTGGCTTCTTCAGTCAAGAACTTACTGGCCCCAGCCCCTACAAGTTCATTCACAGTTCCTTCTCACTGACTTCACCAGTGACCACTACCAGTGACTTCAAAGGAGAAATGACGGGGGAGATAAAATAAAGTGAATGGGGAAGAAATAAAGAAGAGAGGTCTTTTCACGGTGTGCCAGAATAGTCCCTCACAGTGGTTTTACCGTAGGGCAGCGGGGGCCCCCTTTTAATTTCTTTCTCTCTTTTAATTTTCTTTTCCCTTCCCTCCTTTCTTCTTTCCCACTTTTTGCCTTATTTGTGTCTTACGGACGGTCAATTTCCATCCTTTCTCTACTTCTTCATTCCCAGATTTGGCTGTAGAAAATTAGAAAGTTCTTGAACTTGGTTTGCACAGGTGCTTTTACCTTAACATGAAAATGAATGATCAGCCTCCTGTTAATTTTATCCTAGAGTCTACTGCATCCCTCCTACCCCCTGCACAGGAATTTAGTCACACTTATCTCTCCCACTTTCTCTCCCTTCTTCACTTTCTGTATTCCTCCTCCTTTCATGCCTGTACCTGGTTTTCCATGCCCTGTTTAGCCTGGCTTGGGATCCAGCAGGTTCTCCGAGGGTTCCTGCGAGAACCCGGGCTGGGTGCTCAGGTCTGAGCCTGGTATGTGCCTCAGTATCACAAAGGCCTCTTGTAAATGACCTCCATTGTTGAAAGTTTCGGAAATTCTAGGTCAAAATGGCACTTAAATATTAAGGTATTTACTCCAACCCAAGTAACTTTTCTAAAAGTTGTAGAGGGTGTTACCTCTTTATTAATCGAAACGTGAAAATCAGCTCTAGTTTGGAAACTGAGAAAATATATATATATATGTATTTATTTCTTTGTTGTTCTAATTCTTGATATAAAGGTTTAAAGGACCCTTGAAAGCTGCATGCAATCACAGAAGGTTTTGGCTTTAGGCAGCTCCCGCCATGATCTTGGGGCTCCATTGATTCTTTCATCTTTCAGGTGTCTTACTGTTTGAACCTTGAATTTTAACCTGGGACATGTTTGACTAAAATGATGCTGTTAATATTTTCTATTGTGCAAAACACAAAGAGAACTAGGCTCCAGGATTATTTCTATTTGCTAATGCTGTTTCTGTTGACTTTTGACTTTTCCAGTTTCCCAGAGCTATGGGGACTTCCCATCCGGCGTTCCTGGTCTTAGGCTGTCTTCTCACAGGTACGGAGCCCAGTCCTCTCTGAGTTCCTTGTTTGGGTGTCTTGTTTTCTAAGCTTTGTGCTCCATGGGTTTATTACCAGTACTCCACATGCACAGTCCAAAAGAATGAAATGAAATAGAAAACTACAGGACGTTATCCAGAATGACCACAAACCTTCAGTTCCCTTTGCTGTATTGCACTTACTCCATTTCAAAAGGAATGCTCTCTAGTGGCAGTTTTAGTAATATATATAATGTTGGCATTGAAATGTTGTTAGTAATAATGTCTAAATTTACTTACTCTTCCTTTTCCTAGGACAAGTCTTCTATTAGAGCTAGATTAGATAAATTCAGGAATGGTCAACTGTGGGAGGTAGCACATCTGTTGTCCCAGCTCCTTGAGCAGCCGAGGTGGGAGGATCCCTTAAGGCAAGGAGTTCCAGGTTGCAGTGCACTGTGATTATGCCTGTGACTAGCTACCACACTCCAGCCTGGGCACCATAGCAAGACCTCATTTAAAAAAATGTTTAAAGAAAATAAATAATAGAAAATTCTTGCCCAAGAAATCATACCTGTCTTAAATCATAACTCTCCTGATGAAAGATGCTTACATTGCTTCCAAATCTCAGAGTCACCTTTATCTTCTCTAGGAATCAAATTGATAGATAAATGTTTGGTTCTTGGAAAATCTTAAAAACTTTCCCACCAAAAGGATGCCATTGGGGTAATTTGTTGATGTACTGGACTTTCTTAGTTTTCCTCCAGATATTTATGCACTGCAGATGTTTGCCATGGAACCAGTGCTCTTCTATTCTGAGGAGTTAGCTCAGCCCGTTAGTGTCTTTGTCTTACTCATTTGGATATGGTAGAATTGAGCAAGACCAGAGATTTAACAGATGTAAGCTCCACTAAGTATACCCCATCTACAGAGTAACAGGTGATCCAGATGTGCTTACAAATCCTACCTTAACAAGTTTCAGGAATTATGGTGGTCATATATTGAAGTTGGGTGGGAGTCTCACATCAGGCTCCAAGGGAGATTACAAATCATTAATTAATAATTAAGTCAAAATATCTCTTCTATCTGTCTTGGGTTTCTTGTTTTCTAAGTTCTGTGCTCCATGGGTTTATTATCTGTACTCTGCATACACAGTCCAAAAGAGTGAAAAGAAGTAGAAAACTGCAGGACGTTATCCAGAATGACCGCAAACCTTCAATTCCTTTGCTATATCACATTTACTCTATTTCAAAAGGAGTAAGTTCAGTTTCAGTCTAAATAAGCGAGACTGAAATTTGAGGTTCAAAGATGAACTGAGAGTTTTCACTCGGGTTTTACTTACTAATTGTGAATTAAAATCCATATCATCTGGCACCACTGCACTCCAGCCTGGGTGACAGAGCAAGACTCCATCTCATAAAAACAAATAAATATATAAACAAATAAATAAATCCACATCATCCTGCTTTGGCCCTGGAAGTCATGAGGGAGAGACAGCATGCCCAAGGGCTATAAGAAATGGAAAATGTGGAATTCTTGAGCACAGATGTGCTTTGTGTTTTGTTCAGTCCATATCCTTGCCTCTGTTCTCATTCCATGTATTTTGTTTTGTTTTGTTTTGTTTTTTTGAGACAAGGTCTCTCGCTCTATTGCCCAGGCTGGAGTGCAGAGGCTCATTGCAGCCTCAATCTCCTGGGCTCCAGTGATCCTCTTACCTCAGCCTCTGGAGTAGCTGGGACTACAGGTGTTCACCAGCACACCTGGCTAATTTTTTTATTTTTTATTTTTTGTGGAGACCAGGTCTCACTATGTTGCCCAGGCTGGTCTCAAACTCCTGAACTCAAGCGATCCTCCCACTTCCACCTCCCAAAGTGCAGGGATTACAGACATGAGCTGCTGCGCCCCAGCCTCATCTCATTTTAACTAAGGGAAACCTCCGCAGTGACTGTGAACCATAAAGAACCCATATGTGCCTGAGCCTGTGCCATCTTGGGATATTTTATGGTTACACATAAGAGTCTGAAATATGGAATTGGAATCAGACATCCTCTGTCCATTTGAGTGTTTGGAGGAGTGAATCTAGTGGGGCTTGGTAGAGCTATCTGGAACATTTGCTGCTCTCAGCAGATGCAGTAGCTGTTATAATGGGGGACCTTTCATGGGCATCCAGGCTAACGGATTTTTGTGTAGAAATGGTCATTGTTCATCTAAGCTGCTACTGTTGCTTCTCTCAGTTCTCGGGATGAGACCGTCCTTTCTGGTTGCATCCTATTCAGAGCGTGTTTCCTTTTGCAGGGCTGAGCCTAATCCTCTGCCAGCTTTCGTTACCCTCTATCCTTCCAAATGAAAATGAAAAGGTTGTGCAGCTGAATTCATCCTTTTCTCTGAGATGCTTTGGGGAGAGTGAAGTGAGCTGGCAGTACCCCATGTCTGAAGAAGAGAACTCTGATGTGGAAATCAGAAATGAAGAAAACAACAGTGGCCTTTTTGTGACAGTCTTGGAAGTGAGCAGTGCCTCGGCGGCCCACACAGGGCTGTACACTTGCTATTACAACCACACTCAGACAGAAGAGAATGAGCTTGAAGGCAGGCACATTTACATCTATGTGCCAGGTGAGTGGGATGGGTCCCCAGGACCGAGCTTCTTCTCTTCCTGTCTTTCCTGTTAAATGTACTAAGGTTTTAAACATATATATAAATAATTAATATTTATTGCAGGAAGTTTGAAAGATGTAAGCGAACACACAGAAATAAAAATCATTTGTAATATTATCAAGAAATATTCATTGTTAGCATTTCAGAGCTGTATTAAGTTTGGAAAGTCATCTTTGTTATGACATGTCCTGTATTGGTACTGTATAAACAATCTGAAATATACTCATCTCTATTCAGTTCATTCAAGTTGCACACATACTCACAGTGTGTCCAGCACTGGGCTACGTGTTGAGTATACAAAAATTAATAGGTAAGCCCGGTCTTGGAGTTGCTGATAGTTCATTATAATATCTTCCAAATAAACACTCGATTTTTCAGATTCACTATCAATATACATTTATTCTGAGAGTTGGAAGGTATTTTCTTTTTCCTTTTAAAAAGTTATATATATATATATATATATATTTTGAAACAGGGTCTCACTCTGTTGCCCAGGCTGGAATGCAGTGGCATGATCATGGCTTACTGCAACCTCAACTCCCCTGGTTCAAGCGATCCTCCCACTTCAGCCTCCCAAGTAGCTGGGATTACAGGCATGCACCACCACGCCTGGCTAATTTTTATATTTAAAAAATTTTTGTGTGTGTGTATTTTCATTTGAGACAGGGGTTTCACCATATTGACCAGGCTGGTCTTGAACTCCTGACCTTAAGTAATCTATCTGCTTCGGCCTCCCAAAATGCTGGGATTACAGGCGTGAGCCACTATGCCGAAATTTTTGTATTTTTTTTGTAGAGATAGGGTTTCACTGTGTGGCCCAGGCTGGTCTCGAACTCCTGGGCTCAAGTGAGCCCCACCCACCTCAGCCTTCCAAAGTTCTGGGGTTACGGGCGTGAGCCACTGGGCCCGGCCTACTCCTACATTTTAATTAAAAGGACAAAGGATTGAACACAAGTGGTGGCAATTTCAGTATGCAGTTGGGTAAATTAAAAAGGACTGTGGCTAGAATCCTTGGTTTTAGAACAAAACAGAAACCGCTTAGGATTCTTGCCATCCTTGCCGTTTTGGCATAGGTCGAGGAAGGGGGTTCTCACAGAAGTGTGTCTTCCTACCTTTCTGCCTTTTCTTTTTCAGTTTTTAATGGGCTCCTCTTCCTACCCTCTGTAACTATGGGTGTCCCCAGGGACCTAGACCCTCTTTACTTCTTTCATGATACTCTTATTCATATGAGCCTTCCTTCTTAACAATTAAGGAAAAAATAAACAACTTTGTTTTGAAAAGGTAAGACATTTAGAATGTCACCCCAACTTCATTCACACTTAGATTCCTTCAGGAAAATCCTCTAGGTGTGGAGGGATTTTCCCCTGCTGTGAAGAGAATGGTAGGATCGTGAATATGTTAAAGGCACACAAGTCCCTGGTTTTAATCCGTGTAAGATTGTCCAAAAATTCTTCTTGTTCCCTATCTTTTTCCAGCACAGACGCCATCCAAGTAGCCCCTGCATCGCTGTCTGACAGAGATCTTTTGATTTCACAATAATGGAGATTTAGGGGCCTTTTCTGCAGCTGATGTTTGAGACTCTTAGAACTTCTTACCACCGTAGCTTAAGTAGCTGTTTTTCTTTTGGAAAGGAAATTCTCAGGCTCCTTCTCCTTCTCCTTCTTTAAATTTTATGTATTTCTCAAAGGATTACTTTTTAACAAACACATTTCTGTGCTACTTTTCAATCGTACTGACTACAGGTGATAAGAGTTTTTTGAAAGTATTTCATAATAAAACTAGAAATATTTTTTCCTGTTTTGAACAGAGTTGGACTCTATTAAATATTTTATTGTTCATTTTTGTTTTTAGTTGTTTAAATTTTGATTTAGATTCCTGGTTAGTATTTATTTATTTATTTGTAGAGACAGGGTCTCTCTATGTTGCCCAGCCTGGTCTCAAACTCCTGAACACAAGCAACCCTCCCACCTTGGCTTCCCAAAGTGCTGGGATTAAAGGCATGAGCCACAACTCTTATCCATTATTAATATTTATCATCAGTATTATCCATCAGGAGACAAGCAATTTGACATTATTCACACTTAAAAATCACTTTGTAGCTGTCATGATAACTAATGCCAGTGGGGCAATTCTTCTGGATATATGTGTAAAGGTGAACTTCATACCTAATATCAATACTGCCAGTGGGATAGTGTTTCTGGATTTATGTGTAAAGGTGAAATTAATGTCTAATGGAGTCTTCATTCTTTTTTAAACCACAGACCCAGATGTAGCCTTTGTACCTCTAGGAATGACGGATTATTTAGTCATCGTGGAGGACGATGATTCTGCCATCATACCTTGTCGCACAACTGATCCTGAGACTCCTGTAACTTTACACAACAGTGAGGGGGTGGTACCTGCCTCCTACAACAGCAGACAGGGCTTTAATGGGACCTTCACTGTAGGGCCCTATATCTGTGAGGCCACCGTCAAAGGAAAGAAGTTCCAGACCATCCCATTTAACGTTTATGCTTTAAAAGGTACTCATATCATCTCCTTCCTTCTTTAAATAAGAGTAACAGGCATAATCATCAGGTGCATGTATGATTTTTTTTTAAAATCATCACCACTGGTGATCCTAAATTCTGATTTGGGGATTTAGGACCCCAGCTAATACAGTGTCAAGGTGACCTCTATGGCTATAATAATAAGCTTAAAATTACTAAAGGCTAAAGCTTGATTACTCATGCAAGATTTCATGTTTCATCAGTTGACTTCAAAATACTGTAAGGAATTCTTTTCTTATATAAGCCTCTTACTTTCATTCACATTCCTGACTACGGAGGCCCTAAAACAAGCATACACCTCGGGGGTTAGATTCCTAGATTAATTTAGTAACTTAAGGAAAATGATTTCAATTCTGAAGAAAGTAGTTGTAGACTTCAACCCTTTGATGTCCACAGTTAGTACGCTTGGGGAAGTATAATACATGCTGAGGTCAACAGATATTTCCTGACCACTATTCTATGTGGAGGAATGGGTAGCAGCAAGAGTACACTGTTTGAAAATCAGAGCACAGCTAATTTTGTGCCAGGCACTGTGCTGGGTTCTGGGAAAGTACTGAGAATAACTGAGGAGCAGAGTGGAAGAGAAGAAGAGAAGAAAAAATTGGATAGAAACAAAGTGTCTAGAGCAGTGTGGATCATCAAAGGTTGGTTGATTAAATGAATAAGTATGTCAGTCAAGGTGATGGTAGACGAGTATAACCATAACTAACGCACTGCTGAGGAATGCAGTGATTGGAATTTATTTTTATTGTTATTATTTTATAATTCTGTATTATAACTATACACCTAATTGTTGTACACCATCTCAAAATCAAGCCTTGTGAGATTTTCTAAATTTTATCTTGATCAGGGCTTTTATTCATAATTGGTTCACAAATTATTTTTCAGGGTTTTCTTAAAAAAACAAAAAACAACACCACCACCCAAACTTTATAAGATCCTTACTATCCTATGGATTTTTAGGCCCTTGTATTTGTTCTTTTTTATAGCAACATCAGAGCTGGATCTAGAAATGGAAGCTCTTAAAACCGTGTATAAGTCAGGGGAAACGATTGTGGTCACCTGTGCTGTTTTTAACAATGAGGTGGTTGACCTTCAGTGGACTTACCCTGGAGAAGTGGTAGGTACCCTCAAAATGTGCAATGGCTTGGAGCAGAGCAGCAGGGCTCAGAAGACCTGCATTTGTGCTGGGTCTGTCACTGATGGGCACATCACTGAGTTTCTCTAGACCTTAGCTTCCCACCTCTATGATGAACACATTTGATTAAAAAGCCTTTAGGGCTCCTTGATCAATGGGCGAGTTTGAAACGACAGTTGCTGGACCAGGGCCTTCAGAATACATAAAGAGTGTGCACTAAGCCTTCTTTCTCAGAAGTCAGACAGAAATAGGAAGGTTCTCTGGCTACAAAATATCAACCAAAAAATTAGAAGAGCAAAAAAACCGCTGGATTTTACTATTGCGGAGAGTCATTAATTGTCATTGTCTTGGCTTCTGTGCTTCTGACGGTTGATTCATTTGATAGTGTTTATTGCCTGCACTCCTTCCTGTTCTGCCTTGTTGACACTGAGGACAGTGTGTCTTCCTGTTCCACCTCCTATGTGCCTGACCTTTGCATGGCTCACGTTCAGTGAACAGTCACTATGTAATCATTCAACAAAGGTTTAATGATGTTTTACTCAATCTCAAGCACCGTACCAGAAGCTGGTCCAATATTGCCGGATGAAGGGAGGAGGGGAGATGGAAGTGGGGAAAGGGAGCCACCATGCTGCCTCTTGGTCACTGGAGATTTACACAGAGTCTCAGTCATTCGAATGCATTGTCACTAAGTAAGAGAGGCATGTGTAAGAGGCTATGAATGCCCAAATGCAGGAATGACTAACATTCTTATGGAGAACAAAAACCAGATATATATATTTCTTCCCTCTTCTCCTGACTTGTAAATTTCTGCTCCCTGTTCTTTTAGGCATTTGACAGCTTTCTGTCCTTCTATCCATTGATCTCCCTCCTTATATACATTTCTCTCTCCCATGCATTTGCCACTGCTTTTCATTCGTCCTGGAGCATCTGATTGGAAGGTGGGCATTTTCACTATTGCCTCATAAACTTCACATGGTAAAGGGACATTTACAGTCCAACAAATGTACATCTTCCCTGAAATATGGAGTGATTTGGTTCTTCTGTTCACACTTGATTGCCATTAATCCCTAACACATAAACACTGCTTTTTATTTATAGGATACAGTATTTTTTTCCCAAACCAAAGTACATGCTATTTGGCTTACAAATATATAATCAAAGTATTGTTTCATACAATATGTTTTTTTCTGATTGTAAAAGTAATGCAGGTTTAATGCAGATACTTTGTAAAATACAGAGAGACAAAGGAAAGGCTACTTCCCAGAGCATCGCTGTTTATATTTTAGGGAGATAAAACTTTTATTTTTTATTTGTCTTTCTTTCGGTTTTTTTTTTTCTTCTTCTTCTTCTTTTTTTTTTTTGTAGAGATGAAGGTCTCACTACATTGCCCAGGCTGGTCTCGAATTCCTGGACTTAAGTGATCCTCCTACCTTGGCCTTTCAAAGTGTTGGGATTACACATGTGAGCCTCTGAGATTGACTGAGATAAAGTTTTTAAATATTTCTTATCCATAGATAAACATTGAATAATTAATAGGTGTTATTCTTTAAACAGTAGTTTGTTACATTCTTTATCCTTCAGCAGTATAGCACAAACACCTTATATGTGTCATTAACTATCCTTTTAAAAAATTGGCTGGGTGTGGTAGCTCATGCCTGTAATCCCAATACTTTGGGAGGCCGAGGCAGGAGGGTCACTTGAGGCCAGGAGTTTGAGATCAGCCTGGGCAATGTATCGAGACTCTGTCTTTACAAAAATGTTTTAAAAATTAGCCAGGCGTGGTGGCATGAGCCTGTAGCCTCAGCTACTCTGGAGACCAAGGTAGGAGGATCGCTTGAGCTCAGGAGGTTGAGGCTTCAGTGAGCCATGATTGTGCCACTGCACTCCAGCCTGGGCAGCAGAGCGAGATTCTGTCTCTAGAAAAATTAAAAACAAAATAAAAAATCTCATGATTTTCTAAGCAGCTAGCTTTTTTTCTTTAGGTTTTATCTTTTAGAGCAGTTTTAGGTTTACAGCAAAATTGAGTGAGAGGTACAGAGATTTCCCACGTGTTTCCTGCTCCCACACATGCATAGCCTCCCCGCTTGTCAACATCCCTGCCATCCATTTGCTACAACTGATAAACCTCCATTGACACATCATATCACCCAGAGTCCATAGTCTACCTTAGAGTTCACTCCTAGGAGCGAGCTTTTTAAAAGTCGGTTTTCTTCCCCTTTTGCTGTAGAAAGGCAAAGGCATCACAATGCTGGAAGAAATCAAAGTCCCATCCATCAAATTGGTGTATACTTTGACGGTCCCCGAGGCCACGGTGAAAGACAGTGGAGATTACGAATGTGCTGCCCGCCAGGCTACCAGGGAGGTCAAAGAAATGAAGAGAGTCACTATTTCTGTCCATGGTACATTCCGCTTTCTAAAATGTCAGTCGTCCATGCTGCTCGGGATCCATATGTGGTAATCTTTATTTAATGGAAACTCTTCCCTGTACAGAGAAAGGGTTCATTGAAATCAAACCCACCTTTAGCCAGTTGGAAGCTGTCAACCTGCATGAAGTCAAACATTTTGTCGTAGAGGTGCAGGCCTACCCACCTCCCAGGATATCCTGGCTGAAAAACAATCTGACTCTGATTGAAAACCTCACGGAGATCACCACTGATGTGGAAAAGATTCAGGAAATAAGGTAAAGAAACACTCTGCCCAAGTATGCCTTTTTTTAGTGTGCATCAGAGGTGGACTGAGGTTTGTGTGTGTCTTACAACCCAGACCCAAAGTCATTCTAGAAAATGTAGCAATCTGAGTTCAGAGATGCTTGAAATCACATCCCTTTAATGATAACATTGCAATATGGTATTCGTATGCTGGTAAGTATTTAATGAGAAGATGAGAAGAAAGAACTAAAAGCTCTGGCTCCTGGGGAAAGACAGGTCACTGTATTCAGCTAGGGTGGAAGAAAGGAAGTAAAATCGGACTCACCAGGATTGAATAGATTGAATACATTCCCTGATGTTCATCATCCATATTGCAAGTAGACATGTATGGTGATTACACCCATGAGGTAGTTATCACATCACCTTACGTGAAAGTTAACATCGTAGGCTTAATCTGGAACCCATTTGCCCTAACTGAGGACTCCACAGGAAAGAAGAGTAGAGCCTGGCTGACTTTAGTAAGGAAAGAGATGTGCAGTGAATCACTTGGATCCCTGCCTTTTAATCAGAATGGTCGATTGCTCTCATCTCTTAACTGGTGGTGGTGTTTTGAGTGAGTCACCCTCAGCCACAGTTTCCTGATCTACAATGTAGGGTAAACAATACCTTATGTCCTTCGAGGCAAGGAATTGGATCAGATGATATCATGGGGCTTCTTGAGGTTTTAAGCTGTGATTAGAATCCAAGAGTCAGAAGGTACATCCTGCAGCACCCAGCTAACCAGCCCTATACTTTTGTCAGAAATCATCTCAGAAAGACAAAGTCAGTCCTCTATTTCAAGCCTTCAGGAGGAGGAAGAACAGAGCCTTTCTCATCAGTTCAGTTCACCTCATGATTTGCTTTCTTCTTTCTGAACTAAATTCCACGTGTAATTGAGAAGCAGTCTGAGAAAATGGAATTTTACAATCTCTATAGAATAGTAAAGGAAAAATGAAGTGGGGTACTGAATCTGGTAGGCTTTCTGTTGACACAAAATGAAGGTGCACAACAAGGAGGGCAGCTTTCCATAAGGAACTTCCATGAGGCTGTGCAGCCAGAGAGGAGTAGGGTAACACTGGTACAGCTAACACCTCCAACACATGTGTGAGCATTGTCTGCAAGCCATAATCCACAGCAATGGCAGGACAGGCTTGCCAACTGAGTGGTTCTGGAAAGCTGTGTTTTCCTTTCAGTGATTCAAGGATCCTTCGGTGTGTATTTTTTAGTTCCTATTATGAACCAGTGAATATAAAGATGAACATGGTAGGTGGGGGATCTGGCTTCCTGGAGCTTAAAACTAGTGGACCCACTGGTTTTCTTGGCTGAAGAAGTGTAGACAACAAACAGCAGAGGATAATTTGGTAATCAGCATCCCAGTGTGCCCTAGGGGACTCTCTAAGGAAATCCAGTCCTGGAGCACGCCCAGTATGGTTCAGCCTGCTCTCTTCATAGGTCTGAGTGCCCCAGCATTTGCAAAGTGTTTTGCAGCCTATGAAATCCTTTCACACATACAATCTCCTTTAATTAACTCTCACAACGACTCTGTGCTATGTGTACAATTATCACGTTTTACACACAAGGAAACTGAGGCATGGAGAATTGTAATAATGCCTGAGATCTTCTCACTCCGTGACCAGTGCTTTTCTTTTCCATTCCAGTTGCTTTTTCACACTGTGATGATTTATAAAGGACAATCCAATGGGCACATACTATGTTTATGCACACGCATGCACGAGCACACACACACACACACACACAAAACCAGATGTCATTTATAATCCATGTAAAATATTTTTGGGGAAGCTTCTCTTTAATAAAATTTGAAGAGGCATATTTTTTCTAACTTTTTTTTTTTTTTTTTGAGATGGAGTCTTGCAAGCTCTGTCACCCAGGCTGGAGAGTGCAGTGGTACGATCATAGCTCACTGCAACCTCTGCCTCCTGGGTTCAAGCAATTCTTTAGCCTCAGCCTCCTGAGTAGCTGGGATTACAGGTGTGTGCCACCATGCCTGGCTAATTTTTTTTTTTTTGTATTTTTAGTAGAGATAGGGGTTTCACCATGTTGGTCAGGCTGGTCTTGAACTCCTGACCTCAAGTGATCCACCCGCCTTGGCCTCCCAAAGTGCTGGGATTACAATGTGAGTCATCACACCCAGCCTATAACTTTTTTTTTTAATGGGTGATAGAATCCCATGCTTGAAAAATAATCAAACATAAAGAGAGTGCATTGTAAGAAGCCTTACTGTACTCCTGTCCCCAACTGCCCAATTCTCCCCTCCTTCCCACAGGGAAACACCTTTATTAGTTTAATTAGGTTCTTAGGAAACCTTCCAGAGTTTCTTTAAGCAAAATACAAGCAAGTAGGAGTGTCATATCCTGTGGACCTCTCCATACCAATATGTAGAAAGTGTCCTTATTCTGTCCTCCAATGGTATTCCATTGTTTTACTGAACCACCTAAATGATGGATATTTAGGGGAAGCAAATATTTTTTTAAAAAGGTAAAAATCAAAGGGTTTGTTTTGTTTTGTTTTGTTTTTTTAAAGAAAAGCTGGTAGGCTGTGTTTATTCTTTCAGAAGTCAGACCCTGGCTGAACTGATAGCTCTTGGAGATGACCACTGCTCATCTCTGAATGTCTGATTTTCTCTTGTAAGAATTGTGTGTATGATCCAGACCTTCAGTACGTGCACTGAATATTGAGAATTCCAGAAGAGATGATATGGACAAGGAAAAAAAGATGACTTTAGTTTTTACAGTAAAAATAAAACTTAAATTGAATAGTACAATTGCTTAAACAATTGGAACTTACTTAGCTACTGCTTGTTGAAACAAAATCCTTTTTTTAAAAGGTATCGAAGCAAATTAAAGCTTATCCGTGCTAAGGAAGAAGACAGTGGCCATTATACTATTGTAGCTCAAAATGAAGATGATGTGAAGAGCTATACTTTTGAACTGTTAACTCAAGGTATGTAAAGGGAGTATAAAGATAATGCTAGCTCTGTAGATGAGTGTCTTCCAAGGAAAGCCTAGCACCTTCCTCCTGGGTCATGGAAGAAAAGCAACACTTAGGGGAGAAGCAGTGTCTGCAGATGTCACATATTAGGGATACCTCTGCTGACTTAGGAATTCAGGTATTTCTTGGAGGTTCTGGGTTACTCTAGAGTTGGCGGGGAATCCCTAGGCTCCACTAGCTTTCTTTATTTTTGTAGAGATGGGCTCTTGCCATGTTGCCCAGGCTGGTCTCCTGAGTTCAAGCTGTCTTCCCACCTTGGCCTCTTAAAGTACTGGGATTACAGGTGTGAGCCACTGCACCTGGCCTCCACCAGCTTGCTTAGCACCTGCTTCTCAATCTGAGAAGACAGAAGTGATACTTTTTGGTCCAGATGATCTTAGATTGTTCTGGAGAGTTTTGCTACAAGTTTTCCTTATAGACATTGTACACCAGTCCCTACCAGAATGGAGTGCCCAAGTCTGTTTACATTCAGGCTCAGCACCTATCCCCAGTCCCAGCCATGTGCCAGGTGCCGTCTGAGGTGCATTCATGTGATCCTCACAGTAAAACCTGTGATACAAGCATCACCGTATACCTAATTTATTTGACCACAGATTTAGGAACGAATCTTTAAAACCTAATAACATACCACAGATGCATTTTGGTAAATGCTGCTTTAGATTATACTTCAGCCGAATCCATTAGTTGAATCCTAAGCTATAATATAATTTTAAGAACTTCCTTGCCTTTCAAGCCAAATAACCAAGGGACTTTCTCCCTCCCTCCCTCCCTCCCTCCCTTCCTTCCTTCCTTCCTTCCTTCCTTCCTTCCTTCCTTCCTTCCTTCCTTCCTTCTTCCCTCCCTCCCTTGTTCTCTCTTTTCCTTTCCTTTCTCTCCTTCCTTCCCTCTTCCCTGACTCTCTCTTTTCTTTTCCCTTCCTTCCTTCCTTCCTTCTTCCCTCCCTCCCTTGTTCTCTCTTTTCCTTTCCTTTCTCTCCTTCCTTCCCTCTTCCCTGACTCTCTCTTTTCTTTTCCCTTCCTTCTTTCCTTCCTTCCTTCCTTCCTTCCTTCCTTCTTTCTTTCCTTCCTTCCTCCCTCACTCTCTCTTTTCTTTTCCTTTCTCTCCTTCCTTCCTTCTTTCCTCCCTCCCTTGTTCTCTCTTTTCCTTTCTTTTTCCTTCCTTCCTTCCTTCCTTCCTTCCTTCCTTCCTTCCTTCCTTCCTTCCTTCCTTCCTTCCTTCCTTCCTTCCTTCTCCTCTCCCTTTCCCTCCCCTCCCCTCCCCTTCCTTTCCCTTCTCATCTTTCTTCTCACCATGTTGCCCAGGCTTGCCTCAAACTCCTGGGCTCAAGTGACTCTCTTCTACCTCAGCCTACCAAGTAGCTGGGGTTACATGTGTAAGACATCACAACCATGGACTCTTCACTTTCTTCACTCCAGGTTAAAAACATCACAGGGATAAATCTCAAAACGCCAAAACTGTGAAAATGCTGCTAATCATGTGGGTCTGTCTAAATTGGAGTGTTACTTGTACAACTGGTTTCAGCCCCTCTGGAGTGGTTTGAATGCCACATGGATGAGTTGTGAACTCATATTCCACTTTGTAGTCCCATATGTTCTGGGACACGAACTCTTCCATTCTGACTTCTTTCTGCCTCTTGCAGTTCCTTCATCCATTCTGGACTTGGTCGATGATCACCATGGCTCAACTGGGGGACAGACGGTGAGGTGCACAGCTGAAGGCATGCCACTTCCTGATATTGAGTGGATGATATGCAAGGATATTAAGAAGTATGGAAAACAGATGTATCTTCTTCCTTTGTGGTCAGAAGCTTTCTCCCTTGACACAAATGATGTCAAATACATTTTACTTATTGACTATAAGATAGGGTTGGGGGTGTGATAGTTTCAGGGTGTGTATCTTTTGTCACAAATAGCTGTAAGGAGAAGGTCCATGGCTTTCATTAGACCTTCAAAGTGTCTCCAATCTAAAAAGAAGAGTGAATTTTAAGAACCACTGTCCTAAGAAGATTTTTACTACCCTGGCTCACATACCTTATTTGGTGAACTTTGTTTGGTGGTCGGACTGCATGTAAACATAAATGTGACTGCTTAGTCCCTTATCTGCCCACCTGCTGTTTGGTGGGTTAATTCGCCAGTGCCTCCTCCTTCCTCCCAGTTCTCAGCCTTCTTAAATGGGCACGTGAGCGGTGTGTTTACACTTCATCCCTGGTAACTGGTTGTGTTCAGAAGCCTCAGTTGTTTCTTCCTCTAGACAGAGACTCCTCATCTTAACTTCTCCTAGGGCTAAGGATGGACTTGGATGTTGACTGGAGTTTCTAGTAGATTCCAGTGTGGAGCAGGAATCTAGCTCTTATAACTCAATCAGAGGATCATCGCAACCCTAGTGACACCTTAGGGGCTCTTCCCAGAGTGGGTGTTGAGAAGGAAGGGTTCCAGGCCTTTTTGAAGGTGTGGGAGATTGAGATCATTAAATATGGTTGAAATTGAACTGTTCACTTTGCTCATGGTTCAAGATTGGGGAATGGTAGTCATATTTTATTAAACTTGTTTATCTCTGCCTGCTATGTAAACACTTTCAGTTCATGTGTGAATTATGCCCTCTTTAGCACATGCAGACAAGTTTTAATGTTCATCTGCATGTAAAATCAATCAGTGTGTAGTGCCCCAAAATGTAGACAAGATCCCAACACCTTGCCATCTTAGAGTGTTCCCTTGGCTCCACTCATTGCCATGACTCTCAGGAATTGGCCCTATACTTAGGCCCTTTTTCTCTCTAGATGTAATAATGAAACTTCCTGGATGATTTTGGCCAACAATGTCTCAAACATCATCACGGAGATCCACCCCCGAGACAGGAGTACCGTGGAGGGCCTTGTGACTTTTGCCAAAGTGGAAGAGACCATTGCGGTGAGATGCCTGGCTAAGAATCTCCTTGGAGCTGAGAACCGAGAGCTGAAGCTGGTGGCTCCCAGTGAGTTCCTCAACAGTCAGGACAACTCATCAGCTGAGCCCCATTTCCCCCAGGCGGAACTTTGAATCCCAAATAGGAGTCATATAGAAATGAAGGTCCCAAGGCAGAAATTCAGTTATGAATGCTCTTAAAGGCAGGCATGTGGACTTTGCTTTATTTTGTTTTGTGTTTTGAGACAGAGTCTTGCTCTGTTGCCCAGGCTGGAGTGCAGTGGCACAATATTGGCTCACTGCAACCTCTACCTACGACTTTGTTTTAGATTCAGATCCGAAACAGCATTTTGCAGAGGCTCCTCAACATTTTGCTTGTCTAATAATATAGCTACAGTTTCTACTTTGAATGTCTGTGTATGTGGATGCAGTGTGGGGAAGAAGGATCTTCTGTCTCATTGCTCCTTAAAAGATGGATGAAGCCAAAAGCAATATAAGCAAAATGCAATTTACAAAATAAGCTTTATAATAAAGCATATGAAGTAGAAGTGTCTGCCCATATAGTAGCTGTCAATTGCATTTATCCATCTTTATTTTTCCTATTCAAATTCTGTCCACAAGGTTACTGTTGGAGCAACTTTGGAGAAAATACTGAGTTCTCCTGATTGAATTTTGTCCCCTTCTTGTATAAGGAAAGAGTTGATGTAGTTTCCTGGGTGTAGATAGTTTGAGAGATGGTACTTCCTATCCCTAAAATGAACCAGACAGCCCTCACATTTCCCCACCAGCAGTGAGAGATTCCTGGCTCAGACACAGCCACACTACCTTGCTGCCCCCATGCATGTCTGCCAGGAAACTTTTCATTGTACCTCTCTCTCTTGTCACGTAGCCCTGCGTTCTGAACTCACGGTGGCTGCCGCAGTCCTGGTGCTGCTGGTGATTGTGATCATCTCACTCATTGTCCTGGTTGTCATTTGGAAACAGGTAGATATTTTCTCATAAAACTAAAGATCTTTGAAGCCAATGAGAACAAGAACAGCAACCTGGCTCAGTGCTTGGCACAGAGAAGGAGCTTAGTAATTATATGTGGAGTGAACGTTGTTGGACTCTACTGTGTCCAGTCACTGTGCAGCTTCATTGAAGCTCTGGTGCACTGGGACTTTGGTAATTCACCAGTTACCTGTCCTGGTCATTTATAGAAACCGAGGTATGAAATTCGCTGGAGGGTCATTGAATCAATCAGCCCAGATGGACATGAATATATTTATGTGGACCCAATGCAGCTGCCTTATGACTCGAGATGGGAGTTTCCAAGAGATGGACTAGTGCTTGGTAAGTTCCATGGGGTGACCTCCCAAGACTCCCTTTTCCCTTGCACACAGCTTTACAATTTATAGGCCTTGGCAGAATAGAGACCTGAGCTTGTGCTTAGTAAGAACTAGGCAATAGAAATTTGCTTTCAGAAATACATTTCTGTCTTGACAATGAGTTAATTGGATCACTGCAATGATTTTTTAAAATCTCGTTCCATAACAAATTATAGTTAAGGAAAATTTTACAAAGGGAGAAGAGAATATGAAGAGGGCTGGCAAGGATACCCACCAAAATTGCTTTGCTTTAGAAATGACACGAATTGAAAATGAGATGAATTTCTGTGACTAAAAATGAGCAGATGAGAAATGAATGAGGACAACCACAAAATGTGTTTTGATTCAGTACGTTTTAAAGATGCATTAGATACTCCTTTTTATATATTTGGAATATGGAATATAAAAATATAGGTACATTTTAAGGCAAAATATGTAAAAATAAGCAAGCCAACTTACCACAAGCATTTCAAATATTTCAATCCTGGGCTAAGACCAAGAATATGAAGCTTTAGTCCAAGGCAGTATTTCTTTTTTTAAATCACACTCCTAATGAATGAAAGCAAGACAAAGGCAAATGAAAGTATAGGTAGAGGCTGTGTTATGATGAATGATCTAACAGTATATATGTTAAAGAATGCCAAATGCAGGTTTTAATTACTTACCTGTCTCATTCCAAAATACAGAAGTCTGCTTGGAGAGTTACTTAAACTGAAATCAAGCAAGGCAGCAGAGTGAAATCACCTTTCCAAAAGTTGCAACTGAGGAAATTATGACAGTGAATGAGATATGATCTAACCAACTCCATTTTGCTTTAGCCTCCAAGTTGTCCTTGTTCCTTCCTGGGCATAGGCCAAACTAACTTTGAGAGGAACTTATTTTATAGTTTGACTTTGAAAAAAAGACAATAATAGCCCTTTGCCAAACCCTCTTCTTGCCTGGGAACTAGACTGCCTTTGTGGGACTAACAAATTAGCTACAAGATTAGAAAGCACGGTTTAGGGGTCACTGTTGTGAAACCTGAGGTCAGTGCTTGAGATATTTTGGAGATCCTGTATTTTGATGCATCAGCTGACACCACCCAGGTCAATACAATAAACTGGCTCATCTGATCTTGTGGCCCCTACCTAGGAACTGACTCAGCGCAAGAGGACAGCGTCAGCTCATGATTTCATCTTTGACCCAACCAATCAGCACTCCCCATTTCACCCCATACCCACCAAATCATCCTAAAAACCCCATTCCCCCAGTTTCAGAGACACTGATTTGAGTAATAGTAGAATAGTAGAAATTCCCCAGTTTCAGAGACACTGATTTGAGTAATAGCAGAATAGTAGAATAGTAGAAATTCCCCAGTTTCAGAGACACTGATTTGAGTAATAGTAGAATAGTAGAAATTCCCCAGTTTCAGAGACACTGATTTGAGTAATAGCAGAATAGTAGAATAGTAGAAATTCCCCAGTTTCAGAGACACTGATTTGAGTAATAGTAGAATAGTAGAAATTCCCCAGTTTCAGAGACACTGATTTGAGTAATAGCAGTAATAGTGGAATAGGTCTCCTGTACAGCCACCTCTGTGTGAATTAAACCCTTTCTCTATTGCAATTCCCCTGCCTTGATAAATTGGCTCTGTCTAGGCAGCGGGCAAGGAGAACTCATGGGGCGGTTATAAGAGCTGCTCCCAATTTCATATATTTATATCTGAGCTTTCTTTATTTTCCTGCCTATTTCCCAAAAAGGGATGAGGAGCTTAGGGAGTTAAAAAGTAGTAAAATACGGGGAAAGGGGCATAATTCCCATTATACTGAGAGGCATTGCTGGTGAAGCAATACCCTTCCAGGTACAATTTCCAGTAACACAGACATGCAGTAAGAGTCAGTGTTGGCTGTTAGTGTCTTTCATGAGCCAAGTCTTTCCTGGGCTTGGCTATCCGCGGTGAGACTGACACCCTGGGAAATGTTTCTCTCAGACTGTGAGCCCTTTCAGGGTGGGACAACAGCTTCAGTGTCTTTACGTAAATCTCCTCCCAACATGAAGCTAATTGCTGTGCTTAGCTCTTGGTGGAGTGGCTTTCCTAATAAATAGGGAGCAGTGAGCCCAGCCTGAAGTTTTTACTTAGTCACTCCTTGGAATCAGTGATATTTTGAATCCTGAAGTATTTCCAGTGGCTAATAATTTATTAAGACAAAAGATGCCCCTGTTTGCATATGGAAAACAGAAGGGGAGAGAACCAGGGGCTATGGGTGAGAGCCTCCAAAGGCAGAGGATCCCAGGGGCTGGCCCAGCATGGAGCTGGTAGACAGCATGCTCACACCAGGGCATGCACCCTCCTTTCTCCCGTCTGTGTTTTCTTTCCCCTGCAAATGTTATTCGACAAAAGCAATTATGCTAATTTCCTTCCCTGTGGGCTCAAGTCCGTTTTTGACACGATGACTTGGAGGAGTCATTATGCTTATTCCAAACAGGAAAGACACCCGCCCAGCTGTCCACCCACAGAGAGCTGGCTACGTGCAGAAAGCTGAGGAGGCGGCTGGAGTTTTTGGGTATTAATGATTCTGCCTGCCCACAGGTCGGGTCTTGGGGTCTGGAGCGTTTGGGAAGGTGGTTGAAGGAACAGCCTATGGATTAAGCCGGTCCCAACCTGTCATGAAAGTTGCAGTGAAGATGCTAAAACGTAAGTGCTCCTTCCTGGGGATTTTTTGAGCACGGGGATATTAAAGGAATTTCTCAAAATCATACAGCTAGTAAATAAGACATTTAGGACTAGGTCCTGATTCTTTTGACTCCAGGTTTTATGTGTATTTAGACAATTTTGTCAATTAGGTTTATTTAGATTGCTCTTGCTGCCCATATGTTGGAAAATTAAGAGCTTGTTATTTCCAGACTTCATTTTGCTAGAAAGACCAGGAATTAGTTATTAGCATTGAGGCCAAGTAGCCGTCTACTTCATTTAGACGTTTGGTAAATAGAATGATATCCAATCACAGGATTAGCCATGTTCTTGGTTTTTTTCTGAGCACGGGAAGTTGGTAGCTCAGCTGGACTGATGTGTGATTTATTCCTTCAACAGCCACGGCCAGATCCAGTGAAAAACAAGCTCTCATGTCTGAACTGAAGATAATGACTCACCTGGGGCCACATTTGAACATTGTAAACTTGCTGGGAGCCTGCACCAAGTCAGGTGGGCTCACTGACCTGGAGTGAGGGTTTTCATTGGACACATGTGGTTCTGAAAACTGTTCATTCAGGCTTAAATCCTCCACTCTCCATCCCCACACATGCCGGGGAATAGAAGTCCCTTGAATGGAGCTGACCTGTCCCTTGAATTGATGGAAGCTCATTGTTTTTTGAGCGAAATCTGTTGCCAGTCCAGTCATAGCCATTCATGGCTCTTTTTTTTAAAACAAAAAAACAAAAAAACCCCACTTATTTGGTATCTTGTTTTTTTCTGCCCCATATGGTCTGCAGGATAATTCATGACTTTTCTGTTCTTCATTTTCATACCCATCTCCTAACGATTTTTGTCTCCATAGGCCCCATTTACATCATCACAGAGTACTGCTTCTACGGAGATTTGGTCAACTATTTGCATAAGAATAGGGATAGCTTCCTGAGCCGCCACCCAGAGAAGCCAAAGAAAGAGCTGGATATCTTTGGGTTGAACCCTGCTGATGACAGCACACGGAGGTGGGTGCAAAGAGAGACGTTGCTGTCTATCATTATCTTACAGGCATCACAAATGGAAAGACCCATGTCCTGACAGATTCCATGTCTGCAGGTTCAGTGCCCAAGGTAGCAAGACTTAGAGTCAAACCATCCTGCCCAGTTGACTATTCCATGATCATGCAGAGAGATTCATGATGTCTACAGGTGTTTTGGACATGGGAAGGCTTTGCTGATAGGTTTGAATGAGAGTGAGAATTAGAATGATTCTGGGAGCTCTTCTGCTATTTACATGTGATCCATTTAGACCTATAAAATGCAACTCTGGCCAGGGATGCTTGAGTTCTGGAACCTTGCGAGAACCGTCTGTGGATCTCCAAGCTCGAGGTCCTAGCTGAACCTGGACCTATGAATGACGCCAATGATAGTGATCCCTACTGCAGAAACCTACAAGTGGCTGTAAAGAGCTCTGTAGATAGGAGGTTCTGTAATATCACAATCAATCACTACTTAGTGGACACCAAATGGGTACTAAATTGATTGGGTAGAAGGAATTATATGCCCAAGCCACATGGCCACATGGCTCCGGTTCCAAGGCCTGTGAGTTGAAAAACTGAGAAAGAATAATGACAGACTTAATGTAGTGAATTCTTCAAACTTTAAGTGTAATGGACTTACAGATCCATGGGAGCACAGCCCCACTGTCTTAGATGAGGCTCTACAGGATGTGCGGGCTCCTGCTAAAGATGTGCAGGGAACTGGCTGTGAAACCAAGTGGACAGTAATCATCATGGCAACTGACATTTGTGGAGTCCTTTGTATGTGCCAGGTGCCATGACAAATATTCCTCCAGTCTTTCCCATCTTTGTCAGTGGGATTCATTCTACGTCTTCTGAAAAGTGCTTTCGTGATCCCCCAGATCAAGTCATTTTCCTTACAGGCTATTGAAACCATTCTTCCTTCACAGCACATCGGAGTTTGAGTTGATCTGTGTATTTATTTTGTTTGTTATGTTTCTTTTTTCCCCTGTTTAAAAAAATTTTTTATTTCCATAGGTTTTGGGGGAACAAGTGGTATTTGGTTACATGAGTAAATTCTTTGGTGGTGATTTGTGAGATTTTGGTGCACCCATCACTGGAGCAGTATACACTGAACCCAATATGTAGTCTTTTATCCCTCACCCACCTCTCTTTTCCCGAGTCCCCAAGCCCATTGTGTCCTTCTTACGCCTTTGTGTCCTCATAGCTTAGCTCCCACTTATGAGTGAGAACATACGATGTTTGGTTTTCCATTTCTGAGTTACTTCACTTAGAATAATAGTCTCCAGTCCCATCCAGGTTGCTGTTTAGAATAATAGTCTCCAGTCCCATCCAGGTTGCTGTGAATGCCATTAATTCATTCCTTTTAATAGCTGAGTAGTATATATATATATATACACACCTATACATACATATGTATAGATACACTGCAGTTTCTTTATCCACTCCTTGATTGATGGGCATTTGGGGTTAGTTCCACATTTTTTCAATTGTGAATTGTGCTGCTATAAACATGTGTGTGCAAGTATCTTTTTCGTATGACTTCCTTTCCTCTGGTAGACATCCAGTAGTGGAATTGCTGTGGTGCATGTATTTCTGTGACTATTTGATTAATGCTCATCTCCTTGACTAGATCACCTCATGTGAAGGGTGTGGATTGGTTTTGCTTTTACCTGGTTAGCTCCCATGCCTACCTCAGTACCTGGCACGTTGTAGGTCCCCCAAAATCATCATCTACTGAAAGTGGAATGACCACTTCAGAAGGGCACCCTGGGTAAGATTTCTCTTTCTGTTTTTACAGCTATGTTATTTTATCTTTTGAAAACAATGGTGACTACATGGACATGAAGCAGGCTGATACTACACAGTATGTCCCTATGCTAGAAAGGAAAGAGGTTTCTAAATATTCCGACATCCAGAGATCACTGTATGATCGTCCAGCCTCATATAAGAAGAAATCTATGTTAGGTAAAAGTGTCTATACTCACTCTGGGTATTGGGACTGTCCAGTGGTTTATTATGATACTTAAAGTATTTAGGGGGGTAGTGTATAGGGATGGTAAGTGAACCTGGCAGCCCACGTGGTCTCTAAATTCAGGTCTGCACAGCCAGTTCTGTGACATATTTCCAGGTTTGTGGCCTGTAAACTGAAAAGAATAAAAGCCGACAATGTAACAAATTTTTTAAACTTTAAATGTAATAGTTTTAAAGAATTTTCCTGGTATGTTCCTGCAGTAAATATGTTTTAAAAAATAATTACTTATTCTGATATAATGAACTTCCTTTTTTGTTGCTAGCATGTCTTTCTTTTTTAATGAAAATATGGTGACTGATATTGTTTTTAATGCCCTTACTTGGCAGTAATGTAATACCCCTACAAGTTGGCAGTCTTATGTTGGTTCCTCACACCGTTTTTTTTCCTTAAGTTTTAGAAGTGTCTGATGTCTGTGAGTTCAGTAACCCTTGCTTTTACTTTTCCTAACATTCAATTTGTGATAGGGACTCTAGATAACTTGCAGTTACATTTTCTGGACAAGTGTTTCTGGTGAATGTTTTTTGAAGGTGGGTCTATCTGTGTTTGAAGCACACGAATATATGGCAGGGTTAAATTGATTTATAAACTCCAGGGAGTCTAGCTGATGCCCAGACCAGATGGACCACTTCACATCTGCTCAGGGTGGTTCCTCCAGAGCCCTGGACTGGTCAGAGACATGAGGTTGGAAGTCTGACATTGGCTTGTCCTGTGAGCTTGTCTTTTTGGGTCTGAGCCCTCCCATTAGTCAATGCAAAAAAGTGTTGAGCTGCCATGGACACTGTTTTGGAAATTATTGATGTGCTCTGAATGTTTTCAGGGTTCTTAAGTGAAAGGTACAATCCATTAAAAAAGGAATTTGTTTGTTTTGCAAAGCTCAGTACACAATATTTTCCATTTCTGCAGTTCCAAGTTCCATTCACTTCTCATTGCCAAATGGGTGAACTTCCAAGCGCTTTTAAAAGATTAGCCAGTGAGAGTTATCGGAACCAGTACTTCCTCTCCCCTCCCATATTGTTAAAAATAGTTTACATTGCTTCCCAGGCTGGGCTGGTGGAGTTGGCACAAAATGTCAGAGGAACCTGAGTCACGCTCAGGCCCAAGCCCTTTTGGCAGGCAGACCACTGCTTTCTGGCCTTCCGTGGCTATCTGAAAAAAATGTGAATGGCTAGAGCTACTCTTCACTTGCCTGAACATTTTCAAAAAGAATTGAGAACTTCTGGATTAAATTGCCTTCTTCCTCGAAAACCCTGGGACCCTTCCAGATGGGACTAACTGGGGAAAGTGGACAAGTTACAAACAAAGAAACTCAAAGCAAAGTCATTGGCACTGATCTCTGAGATGCTATCACATGTGATTGGTGTTTGATTTTATTAACAAACTATAAGCAAAGTACTACAAAGGTGGCTTTAAAAAGAAAATAAAGCAATTCCCAGAAGCTACTTTTTCATGTAGCTTGTATATGTGCTCCTTGTATTTCATCATGGAAGATTTTAGTGTGTGTTTATGTGTATGTGTGTTTTAAAGGTAGCTGAGATGATTTGCTAACTATGGTTGAAAAAAAGAAATTTAGGAGGCAAACAAAATAATTGTGTGAGATTTGTCTTTGTGGCTATCTGTGTGTGTGTTTTGTGTGTGTGTGTGTGTATGTCTGTGTGTGTTTTAGGCTGTTCTTTTATTGCTATAAAGAAATCCTAGAGACTGGGTAATTTATAAGGGAAATAAGTTTAATTAGTTCATGATTCTGCGGCCTTTACAGGAATCATGATGCTGGTAGATCTGCTCGGTTTCTGGGGAGGCCTCATGAAGCTTCCAGTCATGGCAGAAGGCAAAGTGGTGCAGGCACATCACATGGCCAGAGCAAGAGCAAGCGAGACAGAGAAAGAGAGAGGCGCCACACACTTTTAAACAGTCAGATCTTACAAGAAGTCACTTACTATTTGCAAGGACAGCACCAAAAGGATGGTGCTAAATCGTTCATAAGAAATCTGTCCCCATGATCCATTCATTTCCCACCAGTCCCTATCTCCAATACTGGAGATTACAATTCAACATAAGATTTGGGCGGGGACACATATTCAAACTATATCATATTGACCCTGGACCCTCCCAAATCTCATGTCCTTCTCACATTTCAAAATACAACATCCTTCCTCAATAGTCCCCTCAAGCCTTAACTCATTCCAGCATCAACTCAAAGTCCAAAGTCTTATCTGACCAAGGCAAGTCCCTTCCACCTATGAGCCTGTAAAATAAAAAACAAGTTATTTACTTCTAAGATACAATGGGGTTATAGGCCTTGGGTCAACATTCCCATTCCCAAAGGGAGAAATCGGCCAAAAGAAAAGGGCTACAAGCCCCACAGAAGTTCAAAACTCAGCAGTGCTGAAAGCTCCAAATAAACTCCATTGACTCCGTATCCCATATCCAGAGCACACTGGTGCAAAGGGTGGAGCTCTTGGGAGGGGTGGAACTCCCTGTGGCTTTACAGGGTTCAGCCCCTGCAGCTGCTCTCGGGCTGGTGTCAAGTGCTTGGGGTTTTTCCAGGTGCAGAGTGCAAGTTGTTGGTGGATATATTATTCATGGAGGATGGTGGCGCTCTCTTCATAGCTCCACTAGGCAGTGCCCCGGTGGAGACTCTGTGTGGGGTCTTCAACCCCACATTTCCCCTCTGCACTGACTTAGTAGAAGTTCTCTATGAGGGCTCCACTCCTACAGCATGCTTCTGTCTGGGCACCCTGGTTTTTTTAATATATCCTCTGAAATCTAGGCAGAGGCTCCCAAGCCTCAACTTTTGCACTCTGTGCACCCACAGACTAACACCACATGGGAGCTGCCAAGGTTTATGGCTGTCACAAGCTGAAGCAGCAGCCCAAGCTGCACTTGGACTCCTTAGACCCATGGCTGGAGCTGGCATCACAGGGATGCAGGGAGCAGTGTGTCAAGGCTGCACAGGGCAGTGGACCCTGGGCCAGGCCTATGAAACCATTTTTCTCTCCTAGGCCTCTGGGCCTGTGATGCGAGGGGCTGCCATGAAGGTCTCTGAAATGCCTTCAAGGCCCTTTTTTCATTGTTTTGGCAATCAGCCTTTGCCTCCTTTTTAGTTATGCAAATTTCTGTAGCAAGTGGTTGCCCAGCATCCCTCTTTAATTCTCTCCCAAAAAAGCTTTTACTTTCTCTGTCACATGGCCAAGCTACAGTTTCCAACCTTTTGTGCTCTGCTTCCCTTTTATTTTTTTTATTTTTTATTTTTTTAAGAGATGGGGTCTGGCTGTGTTGTCTGGGCTAGTTCAAACTCCTGGACTCAAGCAATTCTCTCACCTCAGTCTCCCAAAGTGTTGGGATTACAGGTGTGAGCCACTGCGCCTAGCTTCTGCTTCTTTGTAAATGTAAGTTTCAACTTCAAGTCGTTTCTTTGCTTTTGCATCTGAGTGTAGGCTATTGGAAGCAGGCAGGCCATGTCTTGAATACTGCTGCTTAGAAATTTCTTCCACCAGATATCCTAGGTCATCACTCTCAAGTTCAAAATTCCACATATTCCTAGGGCATGGACATAATGTGGCCAAGTTCTTTGCTGAGGCCTAACAAGGGTGACCTTTACTCCAGTTCCCGATAAATTCTTCATTTTCATCCGAGACCTTGGCAGCCTGGATTTAATTGTCCATATCATTTTCAGCATTTTGGTCACAAGCATTTAACCAGTCTCTAAGAAGTTCCAAACTTTCCTTCATCTTCCTGTCTTTTTCTGAGCCCTCTAAACTCTTCTAATCTCTGCCTGTTACCCAGTTATCTTTACAGCAATTTCCCATTCCTTGATCCCAATTTTCTCTATTAGGCTGTTTTTGCATTGCTATAGAGAGATACCTGAGACTGAGTAATTTATAAAGAAAAGAGGTTTCATTGGCACATGATTCTGCAGGCTATACAGGCATTTGCTTCTGGGGAGGCCTCAGAAAGCTTCCAATCATGGTGGAAGGTAAAGGGGGAGCAGGCATATCACATGGCCAGAGCAGGAGCAAATAGAGAGAGAGAGTGAGAGAGAGGGGGAGAGAGACAGAGAGACAGAGAGAGAGAGAGAGAGAGAGAGAGAGAGAGAGAGAGAGAGAGAGGTGCCACACAGTTTTAAACAGGCAGATCGTGCAAAAAGTCACTCACTTTTGCAAGGATATCACCAAGGGGAACCATTCATGAGAAATTCACCCCTGTGATCCAGTCACCTCCCACCAGGCCTCACCTCCAATACTGGGGATTACACTTCAACATGAGATTTGGGTGGGGAAACATATCCAAACTATATCATTTTGTGTGTGTGTGTATAATTTTTAAACCAGATATGTGTTTCTGCATATCTCCTTCTTTCCTTCCTTCCTTCCTTCCTTCCTTCCTTCCTTCCTTCCTTCCTTCTTTCCTTCCTTCCTTCCTTCCTTCCTTCCTTCCTTCCTTCCTTCCTTCCTTCCTTCCTTCCTTCCTTCCTTCCTTCCTTCCCTCCCTCCCTACCTCTCTCTCTCTCTCTCTTTCTTTCTTTCTTTCTTTCTTTCTTTCTTTCTTTCTTTCTTTCTTTCTTTCTTTCTTTCTTTTCTTTCTTTCTTTCTTTCTTTCTTTCTTTCTTTCTTTCTTTCTTTCTTTCTTTCTTTCTTTCTTTCTTTCTTTCTTTCTTTCTTTCTTTTTCTTTCCTTTCTTTTTCTTTCCTTTCTTTCTCTTTCTTTCTCTTTCTTTTCTTTCTTTTTTCTTGACAGAGTCTCACTCTGTCACCCAGGCTGGAGTGCAGTGGTGTGATCTTGGCTGACTGCAACTCACTGCAACCTCCTCCTCCCTGGTTCAAGCAATTCCCCTGCCTCAGCCTCTCTAGTAGCTGGGATTACAGGTACATGCCACCATGCCTAGCTACTTTTTTTGTATTATTAGCAGAGACAGAGTTTCACCACGTAGGCCAGACTGGTCTCGAACTTCTGACCTCAGGCAATCCACCCTCCTCGGCCTCCAAAATTGCTGGGATTATAGGCATGAGCCACCATGCCTGGCCTATATATCTATTTTCTAAGATAGAACCTTCGCATAGTGATATTCACCTGTGAGATCTAAACATTCTACAAGAAAATTAAGAAAATACTTTTGGATGTGTTCTTTGGGCATGCCTCTGCAACCTGATGATTTCCTGCTGCCTGCCAGCACCAATACATTTAATTTCTTTTCTGCAGACTCAGAAGTCAAAAACCTCCTTTCAGATGATAACTCAGAAGGCCTTACTTTGTTGGATTTGTTGAGCTTCACCTATCAAGTTGCCCGAGGAATGGAGTTTTTGGCTTCAAAAAATGTAAGTTCAAGGAACAGAGACCTTTTCAGACCCAGCCACAGATTTCAGAGTGAGTGGAGTGTGGAAGGAGATGCTAGGAGATAGATCTTGGAAAGGCCATTAATAACAGGGGCCTCTTACTTACCTGTCTTTCTCCTTCATCCCCTACACAGGGCAGGGAGTCCGAAATCAGACATCTACTCTTCTCTAGAGCTTTCTCTCTGTTGGGAGTGGGTGGAGTGAGAACCTGGGAGAAGGCCAGCCCTTTATATCCAGGCAGGCAGCTCCAAGTACCACCATGGATCGGGGATTGGCCAGTCTTGCAGGGGTGATGCTGGTTCAGCCACAGATGGCTTGACCCTGAGTCATTTCTTCCTTTTCCGTGCAGTGTGTCCACCGGGATCTGGCTGCTCGCAACGTCCTCCTGGCACAAGGAAAAATTGTGAAGATCTGTGACTTTGGCCTGGCCAGAGACATCATGCATGATTCGAACTATGTGTCGAAAGGCAGTGTACGTCCTCACTTCCCTCAGTGGGCATGCTCACCGTCCTTCACTTTAATCTCTGAAGTCAGGTGTTGCTTCTAGAGATTCGGTGCCTGTTTTTTAAAACATCAGTACACTACAAGGGGTCAGTACACAGCCTCGACAGCAGATTGCCCAGGTGTGAGTGCCAGCTCCACCACTTACTTGATTTGGATTCGGGGCTAGATACTTGACTGTTCTGCCCCTCTATCTCCCTGACTGTAGTGGGAGGTGATAATAGTACCTATTTGCTGAGTTGCTATGGGGATTAAATCAATGAATTCATGTAAAGTGCTTAGGACAGTGCCTGGCATATAGAAACAACATTCAATAACTGTTAGCTATTTTATTTATTTATTTTCTATTTTTTTTTTTTTTTTGGAGACAGAGTCTCACTCTGTCACCCAGGCTGGAGAACAGTGGCGCAATCTTGGCTCACTGCAAACTTCTGCCTCCCAGGTTGAAGCGATTCTCCTGCCTCAGCCTCCTGAGTAGCTGGGATTACAGGCATGCACCATCATGCTCAGCTAATTTTTGTATTTTTAGTAGAGACAGGGTTTTGCCATGTTTGCCAGGCTGGTCTCGAACTCCTGGCCTCAAGTGATCTGCCTGCCTCAGCTTCCCAAAGTGTTGGGATGACAGGTGTGAGCCACTGCACCAGGCAAGTGTTAGCTATTAATATGTCAATTCCGTGTGTGCATGGACAAGCATGCATTCCCAAGAATGATGTCTCTATATTTTAAGCTTTTATCAGATTTTCAAAAGCCATCTGTGACCCCTAAAATATTGAAACCATTTGGGTTTATATATCTTGGAGGCACAGTTTCCTTAAAGATATTCATTTTGTTGTCTACTTGGACCACTCTCCCCATTCCTTCCACTTCTCAGCAGATGACACAGCTCCCTGTAGGGATACATCTGCTCCCTGTAGGTACAATTCCAAATCACCTCAGTGCACTGGACGTGAGACAGCTCATGGCAGCTGCTGCTTCCACCTAGGGAAAGACATGGCCTGCATCCATGCTGTGTGTGATTCATGTACTCATGTGGCCATGATAGCTGTAATCGACTCATAGATCACTGGATCTGTTCTTAATTTTGTTCCCAGGAATATCTAAATAGAGGAAACAGGTCCCTTCAGGGCTTACACCTTTTGGGTGAAAATTCAGGATTAGTGTTTTTGGATATTATTCCTTTGGAGGACATAAAAGGCAATATTGATCATTCATCATTCATCTAGTATTTGTTGAACACCTACTATGTGCTAGGCACTGAGAGTTCAGCAATGAACAAAACACATATAAGAGACACTCAAATGGGACAAGATAATTAGCACAAGTTATTAAGAGCCCAAAGGGAACCCTTTTCCATTTCCACTGCTGTAGATCATCAGTGAGTAGACATGGGTTTAACTCTCTCCCTCCTTCCTTGCAGACCTTTCTGCCCGTGAAGTGGATGGCTCCTGAGAGCATCTTTGACAACCTCTACACCACACTGAGTGATGTCTGGTCTTACGGCATTCTGCTCTGGGAGATCTTTTCCCTTGGTATGGGCCTGACATTGCTGCTTGTTTGGGCTGTTCTGAAACACCACTGGAAGGAAAATGTGTTCTTTCAAGCCCCAGCATGTATACAGTGTTAAGATAACCTGGTGTGAGGCCAGTACCCTTCAGCTGCCTCATACCACACGTTGTGCCTTATTGTGTCTGAGATAGGCCCATGAAGGTGGAAATGGGGTCTTTGTTGGGGGTTGCATCTCACTCCTGACCTCTGCCCCTCCTCTCCTTTGGGCTATGCCAGAGTGACTTCCTCCCATTGGAAGTGGTCCCAATGATATTTGCATCCCAGCTGCTTTTTCATTTTGGGCTTTGGGTCACATGGGTACACCCTTGGAGAGTGGGCCCTCTGTCACCTGGTGGTGATTGATGATTAAGTGAAAAGGGATATGTGGAGGGAAGGGCAGGGCTCTCATTCCTGGTTGTCATTGGCCAGTCTTGACAACCCAGGTGGTGAACAACCCAGGTGCCCTGGGCTGCCCGGTGAGGTCCCTAAGAGAAGGATCAGCCATAACCCTGACATCTGGATGGTTCATCTGGGGAGATGAGACTTACACACTTAGGATAAACAGTGTGGTACTGATTTAAAATTGCAATTCAAATCTTGAGTAAAGAGAAAGGAGTCCTGGAATAGTGTGGGAAGGCTTCAGAGAGGGAACTTAACTTGACCTGGCCTTGGCTTTGAATATGTGAAATGTTTCATGGATTTATCTGTGATCAGGATGTAATAGGAAAGTGTGTCTTCCTGCCCCGTCTCCCTTTTCATCCTAGTTCTCCCTCCATGGATGATCACAATGGATCATCCCCCAGTGGTTTAATGGAGTCTCGTACTCCCTTAAAAGCAGAGAGGCCCCCACTTTGATTTTTGCTTTAGCGATTTGAACATACCTGGTGAAAAAGACTCTCTGAGTTTTAATGATTCAGAATTTCTCCTTGCTTTTCTAGTTCATTTTGTCTGTGTTGATCCAATAGTCATACACATTGAAAAACACTTGAATGCTTGTTTCTAAAGATATAGAATTTTTTTGATGGTACTTGGACTTGACCAACCTGGAGTCCTAATTAAATTTAAGATTTGAGCTGGTCTCTGAAGTCAAGGAGATGATGACACTGAATTTTCTTGAAAAAAAAAACAGTGTTTCAAGGCTATAGGATCTGAAAGGTATTCTAACAGTGTTCTATCATGCCAAGTGTTTCAACAATGCACTGAGCATTTGTTAGTCCTGGTGTTTATTGTTTGGCTTGTAGGTGGTACTCCTTACCCTGGCATGATGGTGGATTCTACTTTCTACAATAAGATCAAGAGTGGGTACCGGATGGCCAAGCCTGACCATGCTACCAGTGAAGTGTGAGCTTCTTCCCCATCCCGGGGGCCTGTGTTCACACTCTGTGGGTCTAGGGGGAGGGAGGGACCCTGAGACTTCCCCCTTGTGCCCACTCTTGAGTTCTGTCCCTCAGCTACGAGATCATGGTGAAATGCTGGAACAGTGAGCCAGAGAAGAGACCCTCCTTTTACCACCTGAGTGAGATTGTGGAGAATCTGCTGCCTGGACAATATAAAAAGGTGTGTTTGGATCTGTGGGTGGAAAGGTCTGGATAAAGCTGAAAGTTATACCAGTGAGCTGTGCTGTTTGGCATTTCTAGAGGAGCATTTTCAAGAGAGGCAAAAGATGGTGTGATCCAGTTGCTGGGCTTCATGGCGGTGCTCCACACGACCCTAGTAGCAATGATGAATGAAAACCCTCTCCTTCCCGCGGGCCTTTCCTTTCATCTTAAATGCGCAGCACCTACTCTTCTCCAGATGTTTGAGTATCAGAAGTTAGTGTGCAGTTAGAAGACTCAGGGAATCCATGGCCATTACATCGCTAATTTGAATGCACTTAAATCCATGCAAAATTGGCTTTTACCAGCTAACTGGAAAGAAGAACCTCAGCTGTTATCTGTGGCACCAGCTGGTTTTTGTGGAATAGGAAGCATTGTTCAGAGGAACAAATGTAATTTCATGGAACCAAGCACGATATGTAAATGAATAAAACAACTTTCTGCTGAGGTGTTGAGAGGAAAACTCAGACATAACCTCAGTTTCTTAGATTCAGATTAGTCCCTGTGTAGACTTTTTATACTTATCATTGTTCTTCATTTTTCTCAAGGAGGAACAGCATTAGGAGATTGTGTGCTAAACTGCAAATTAAACACTTCTGTCTGTTAATTATCTCACTGCCCACTACAACTTTCACAGTTGAGGCAGTGAGGCAGTGAGGCAGTGAGGCAGGAGGCAGAAGGAAATTAACCGTCAGTTGGTCAAAGAGACTGATTGGTGGAAATGTGTTGGTGGGAAGAGATTGAAGCTATTGTTGAAAATAGGGTCTGTTCACATCCAATGTTAGACCTCTCCAATGTTTAAGGATCATGAAGGCTTTGGGTATTATCCCCCCAATAGAAGTCCTCACTGCCTCTCTGTGGGACCCATCCAAGCCCTGGAAAGGCAATGTGATGAGGACCAGAAGGGTTCTCGGTTGTAGCTACTGACTTGGAGAAGGGGCCACTGGTATCTTAGCACCTACTGGCAGAAGCTCTTTACCGTTGGTGGCCACTTCTTCATGTTCTACGTCTCTGGGGATAGTTGACATGACTCTCCTTCAACTAAGTCCCACATCTTCTAGATAGTTTGGAAATATGTACAGTTAAATAATAGTAAGTTCTGAGTGTCTCTATTCATTTTTGAGGTTTGGTCATTAAAACTTGATTAAATATGTTCAATGAATGTTTATAGAGTTATGAAAAAATTCACCTGGACTTCCTGAAGAGTGACCATCCTGCTGTGGCACGCATGCGTGTGGACTCAGACAATGCGTACATTGGTGTCACCTACAAAAATGAGGAAGACAAGCTGAAGGACTGGGAGGGTGGTCTGGATGAGCAGAGACTGAGCGCTGACAGCGGCTACATCATTCCTCTGCCTGACATTGACCCTGTCCCTGAGGAGGAGGACCTGGGCAAGAGGAACAGACACAGGTAGCTGTGGGGGCAGCGTCAGTGTCTCACCTTTCCCCTCCCCCACAGGCCATGAAGGAGAGGACCTGATAATGGTGCACTCCTGGGTAGTAAATCTGTACTTGGGGGCAAGTTGCAGAATCCTCAGGAGGTCGGTGTGGTTTTGAAAATGCTTCCCAGATGATTCTAATATATTCCCCCTGGGGCTGGGAGAGGGGTGTGCATGTTGTGGGGAGAGGGTCATGCTTCTCTGGTGGAGAATCTTTGAGCTAAGTTCTCAGGTAATTTGATCAAATTGATACAGAACTGTGATTATTGAGATCATATAAGCCTCTCCTGCCATTGTCTTAAATAGTCATTGAACTAGGGAAAAAGTGGAGAGAGGCGGGACTGGGTCCTTTGATGCTATACCCTACCTGTGAATTGGAATCACCTGCAGAGATTTAAAAACTATTGATATACAAGCCTCACCCAAAACAACAAATTAGAATCCCTGGGGGTGGTGGCCAACTGCTCCCTGGCTAATTTGATTCTTCTTTCTTTTAAATTTTATACTCTGGAAGATTTCTAACATGTGCACAATTCACATAGTATAGTGAGCTGTTCAGTATTCATCACCCAGTTTCAATGACTGTGCACTCTGCCAGCCTGGATGCATGCATGGCCATGTCTGTCTCTCCTCAGCCTCCTCTGGATTGTTTGGAAGCAAATCCTAGACACCATATCATTTCACCCATAAATATTCTAGTGTGTGTCTCTTAAAGATAAGGGCTCTATTTTAAAGAATAGCAACAGTTATTAAAAAGTTATTAAAAATAACTACAATGCCATTATCTCACCCAAAACAGGGACAATAAATCGTTAAGGCATCAGACAGCCAGTTAAAGTTCAAATTATCTCACAAATATTATCGTACTCCATTAAAAAGTGGGCAGAGGACATGAGCAGACACTTTTCAAAAGAAGACATACATGCAGCCAACAAGTATGCGAAAAAATGCTCAACATCACTGATCACTAGAGAAATGCAAATCAGAACCATGATGAGATACCATCTCACACCAGTCAGAATGGTTATTATTAAAAAGTCAAAAAATAACAGATGCTGGTGAAGTTGTGGAGAAAAGGGGATGCTTATACACTGCTCTCTGGAGTGCAGATTTCTCAAAGAACTTTTTTTTTTGTTTTTTTTTTGAGATAGAGTCAAAGAACTTTTTTTTTTTTTTTTTTTTTTTTGAGATGGAGTCTTGCTTTGTCACCCAGGCTGGAGTGGATTGGTGAGATCTCCGCTCACTGCAAGCTCCACCTCCCGGGTTCACACCATTCTCCTGCCTCAGCCTCCCGAGTAGCTGGAACTACAGGTGCCTGCTACCACGCCTGGCTAATTTTTTGTATTTTTAGTAGAGACGGGGTTTCACCGTGTTGGCCAGGATGGTCTGGATCTCCTGACCTTGTGATCCACCCGCCTTGGCCTCCCAAAGTGCTGGGATTACAGGCTTGAGCTACTGCGTCCGGCCTTAAAGAACTTTTAGCAGAATTACCTTTCGACGCAGCAATCCCATTATTGGGTGTATAACCAAAGGAATATAAATCATTCTACCATAAAGACATGCATACGTATGTTCAGTGCAACACTGTTCACAATAGCAAAGACATGTAATTATCCTAAATGCCCATTGACAGTAGATTAGATAAAGAACATCTGGCACATATACACCATGGGATACTGTGCATCGATGAAAAAGAACAAGATCTGAGATACCATCTCCCACCAGTCAGAATGACTATTATTTAAAAGTCAAAAATCAACCAATGGTGGTGAGGTTGTGGAGAAAAAGAAACACTTTACAATGTTAGTTGGAGTGTAAATTAGTTCAACCACTGTGGAACACAGTGTGGCAATTCCCCCAAAGACCTAGAGGCAGAAATACTATTTGACCCATCAATCCCGTTACTGGGTATATACCCAGAGGTGACAGAGGTATATAAATCATTCTATTACAAGGACACGTGCACGTATATGTTCACTGCTGCACTGTTCACAATAGCAAAATCGTGGAATCAACCTAATGCCCATCAATGATAGACTGGGTAAAGAAAATATGGTACATATACACCATGGAACACTATGCAGTCATAAAAAGGAATGAGATCATGTCCTTTGCAGATGGAGCTGGAAGCCATTATCCTCAGCAAACTAATACAGGAACAGAAAACCAAACACCGCATGTTCTCGCTTATCTGTGGGAGCTGAACAATGAGGACACATGGACACATGGAGGGAAACAACACACACTGGGGCCTTTCAGGGGTTGGGGGTTAGGTGGAGCATCAGGAAGAATAGCTAAAGGATGGGTGATGGGATGATCTGTGCAGCAAACCACCATGACACATGTTTACCTATGTAACAAACCTGCACAAACTGCACATGTACTCTTGAACTTAAGAAGTGGAAAATACAAAAATGAAATAAAAAAAAGAACAAGATCATGTCCTTTGCAGCAACATGTACGGAGCCGGAGGTCATTATCCTGATTACATCCTTGTAATGTCCTTCTCAGGTGCTTCTGTCCTCTCTATGTGTTGCAAACTGGTAGTTAGTCTAGGAACTTAACCTGACTCAGGATAGATCTTTGGCAAACATGCTTCAAAGATGGTTCTGTGTGCTTCTGTCAGGAGGTTTGCACTGTCCAGTTGTCTGCCTTTTGTAACATTAGCAGTCATTGGATGATCATTACCTAGATTTTCTTTCTTTCTTTTTCTTTTTTTTTTTTTTTTTGAGAATCTCGCTCTGTCACCCAGGCTGGAGTACAGTGGTGCAATCTCGGCTGACTGCAACTTCTGCCTCCTGGGTTCAAGCCATTCTTGTACCTCCGCCTCCTAAGTAGCTGGGATTACAGGCACATGCCACCATGCCCAGCTACTTTTTGTATTTTTAGTAGAGATGGGGTTTCACCATGTTGGCCAGGCTAGTTGTGAACTCCTGACCTCAAGAGATCCATTGGCCTCGGCCTCCCAAAGTGCTAGCATTATAGGCATGAACCACCTCGCCTGGCCTAGATTCTTTAACTCAGCACCAAGGTGGAGCTAATGCCCAGGCAGGACTGAGAATCACTAGTTCACGTGGTTGGATGGAGGAGACTATGCCCCAGTTCTCTGCTCTCTTTGCATGGCCCTTGGACAGAGGTAGGAGAAGGTGATGATAGTGGCCCCTCGTTCAAGGTCCAAGTTGCTTGTGTGTGTGTGTGTTTTTCCCTCTTCTTTCCCATAAGAGCATTATTTTGAAGGCTTATGACTATGACCTTTGTTAACCAATTTAGGTATAATATGTAGACAGCCCTTGTTTATTTGTATGAACTGGGTAATTTTAAAAGTATGGCTTTTCTATTTTGTTTTAGAATATGTTATGTGATTTGAAGATGGGACAAAGTGGCCTATCAGTCTTTGGTTTTTTATTATGCTTTGCTCAGGCCAGTTTTTATAATGTGTTTATATCCCTTGAGCAAACGGTGTTCCTCCAAGTTTTAGGGGTCCGTGGTGGAACTTCACAGGGGTCGGGGAAGGCTGAGCAGGGAATCTAGGGCTCTCTGTCTCAGATCTTTTCTCAATTTGGTTACTTTGTATTTGTGGGCTCCGAATAATATTTGAGTTGTAAAAGGGTTCTGCTTTTATATAAAGTTAGAAAGTCACATTGAAATAAATAACATGAGAAAGGTGCCCAGAAATTTTCTAGGGCTACACCAGGCTGAGCTGCAGATTTTGACACACCAGGAATTGAACTTTCCCAGTTGAAGTTCAAGTTCAAGTTAAGTAACTTGTGTAGCATCACACAGCTAGTAAGTGGGGGGACCATTCCAGACCTAAGGCTTTCTGACTCCAGAACTCCCCTTTCGGCCACTGCTCCAGTACGTAAGGAGCCATCACCTGGGCCTTCAAGATGGGATGGGGGCTGCGGGCATTGGATGTCAAGAGAGAGGGGAAGAGGGCATTCCAGGCAAGTGGCATGAGATCCTGAGAACACAGTTTGGATGCCCAGGAGGCTTCCGGGAGAGCACCTGATGGTCCTGGCTGCAGCTTGCAGCTGACTTCACCCCTTGCTCTACCTTCCCGGGCCTTTGGATCAGGCATTGCTTATTTTCTCTTCCATTAGGATTGAGTAGGGCAAGTAGAAATTGTTGCAGCTTGTCAGCAACTTTGATGAAAGACCTGGCAGAAAAGCAGGAAAGCTGAAGTGTAAAAATGATGGGTGGACCTTGGTTTTCTATGTGGCCTACCACAGCATGTCAGGCCTGGGGGCAGAATCTTGCCATACCGTACAGCCCAGATTTGAATGCCAAAGGCTTTCCTTTGTCTCTAGGGGGCCACAGTCTAGTTCTAGTTCTTTGCAGGAGTTGTAATCTTTGCTCTTCTCTCCCTCCTCCAGCTCGCAGACCTCTGAAGAGAGTGCCATTGAGACGGGTTCCAGCAGTTCCACCTTCATCAAGAGAGAGGACGAGACCATTGAAGACATCGACATGATGGACGACATCGGCATAGACTCTTCAGACCTGGTAGAAGACAGCTTCCTGTAACTGGCAGATTCGAGGGGTTCCTTCCACTTCTGGGGCCACCTCTGGATCCCGTTCAGAAAACCACTTTATTGCAATGCGGAGGTTGAGAGGAGGACTTGGTTGATGTCTAAAGAGAAGTTCCCAGCCAAGGGCCTCAGGGGGCTTTCTAAATATGAATGAATGGGATATTTTGAAATGAACTTTTTCAGTAGCATCTCAGCGGTGTGTGAAGTTTGGAGATAGATGGACAGGGGAATAATAGGCCACGGAAGGTGAACTTTGTGCTTCAAGAACATTGGTGAGAGTCCAATGGACACAATTTATACTGCGACAAAACTTCAGCATTGTAATTATGTAAATAACTCTAACCAAGGCTATGTTTAGATTGTATTAACTATCTTCTTTGGACTTCTGAAGAGACCACTCAATCCATCCATGTACTTCCCTCTTGAAACCTGATATCAGCTGCTGTTGAACTTTTTAAAGAAGTGCATGAAAAACCACTTTTGAACCTTAAAGGGTACTGGTACTATAACATTTTGCTATTTTTTTTAGTGTTAAAGAGATAAAGAATAACAATTAACCAACTATGTTTAATAGATTTGGGGCATTTAGAAGCCTGGCAACTCATTTTCATATTGTAATCTACATTTATAATAATACTACTGTTATCAGTAATGCTAAATGTGTAATATGTAACATGATTTCCCTCCAGAGAAAGCACAATTTAAAACAATCCTTACTAAGTAGGTGACAAGTTTGACAGTTTTTGACATTTATATTAAATAACATGTTTCTCTATAAAGTATGGTAATAGCTGTAGTGAATTAAATTTAGTTGAGCATAGAGAACAAAGTAAAAGTAGTATTGTCCAGGAAGTCAGAATTTTTAACTGTACTGAATAGGTTCCCCAATCCATTGTATTAAAAACAATTAACTGCCCTCTGAAATAATGGGATTAGAAGCAAACAAAACTCTTTTTTTTTTTTTTTTTTTTTTTTTGAGACAGAGTCTTGCTCAGTCACCCAGGCTGGAGTGCGGTGTCGCGATCTTGGCTCACTGCAAGCTCCGCCTCCCGGGATTCACGCCATTCTCCTGCCTCAACCTCCCAAGTAGCTGGGACTACAGGCGTCCGCCACCACGCCCGGCTAATTTTTTTCTATTTTTGGTAGAGACGGGGTTTCACCATGTTAGCCAGGATGGTCTTGATCTCCTGACCTCGTGATCCACCCATGTCGGCCTCCCAAAGTGCTGGGATTACAGGAAACAAGACTCTTAAGTCTTAAAAGTTCTCAATGTAGAGGCATAAACCTGTGCTGAACATAACTTCTCATGTATATTACCCAATGGAAAATATAATGATCAGCAAAAAGACTGGATTTGCAGACGTTTTTTGTTTTTTCTTCATGCCTGGTGAAAGCTTTGATGACCCCAATATATGCATTTTTTGAATCTATGAACCTGAAAAGGGTCAGAAGGATGCCCAGACATCAGCCTGCTTCTTTCACCCCTTACCCTAAAGAGAAAGAGTTTGAAACTTGAGACCATAAAGGTATTCTTTAGTGGAGGCTGGATGTGCATTAGCCTGGATCCTCAGTTCTCAAATGTGCATGGCAGCCGGGATGACTGGATCCTGGGTTTCCATCCCTGAGATTCTGAAGTATGAAGTCTGAGGGAAACCAGAATCTGTATTTTTCTAAACTCCCTGGCTGTTCTGATCTGCCAGTTTTCAGAAACACTGACTTAGGTTTCAGGAAGTTGCCATGGGAAACAAATAATTTGAACTTTGGAACAGGGTTGGAATTCAACCATGCAGGAAGCCTACTATTTAAATCCTTGGCTTCAGGTTAGTGACATTTAATGCCATCTAGCTAGCAATTGCGATCTTAATTTAACTTTCCAGTCTTAGCTGAGGCTGAGAAAGCTAAAGTTTGGTTTTGACAGGTTTTCCAAAAGTAAAGACGCTACTTCCTACCGTATGGGGGAGATGAACTTGCCCCGTCTCCCATCTTCTGCCTCCCACTCCATTCCCCGCCAAGGAAAGGCATGTACAACAATTATGCAATTCAGTGTTCCAAGTCTCTGTGTAACCAGCTCAGTGTTTTGGTGGAAAAAACATTTTAAGTTTTACTGATAATTTGAGGTTAGATGGGAGGATCAATTGTCACATCTATCCACACTGTCAAACAGGTTGGTGTGAGTTCATTGGCATTCTTTGCAATACTGCTTAATTGCTGATACCATATGAATGAAACATGGGCTGTGATTACTGCAATCACTGTATGTGCTATTGGCAGGTGATGTTTTGGAAGATGTAGAAGCAATAACAAAGTACTTGACTACCTACTGGTGTAATCTCAATGCAAGTCCCAACTTTCTTATCCACCTATTTCATAGTAAGTGCCAAGACTGAGCCAGATTGGCCAATTAAAAACGAAAACCTGACTAGGTTCTGTAGAGCCAATTAGACTTGAAATACATTTGTGTTTCTAGAATCACAGCTCAAGCATTCTGTTTATCGCTCACTCTCCCTTGTACAGCCTTATTTTGTTGGTGCTTTGCATTTTGATATTGCCGTGAGCCTTGCATGACATCATGAGACCGGATGAAACTTCTCAGTCCAGCAGTTTCCAGTCCTAACAAATGCTCCCACCTGAATTTGTATATGACTGCATTTTTGTGTGTGTGTGTTTTCAACAAATTCCAGATTTGTTTCCTTTTTGGCCTCCTGCAAAGTCTCCAGAAGAAAATTTGCCAATCTTTCCTACTTTCTATTTTTATGATGACAATCAAAGCTGGCCTGAGAAACACAATTTGTGACTTTTTAAATGATCAGTGATGTCCTTAAAATGTGGTCTGCCAATCTGTACAAAATGGTCCTATTTTTGTGAAGAGGGACGTAAGATAAAATGATGTTATACATCAATATGTATATATGTATTTCTATATAGACTTGGAGAATACTGCCAAAACATTTATGACAAGCTGTATCACTGCCTTTGTTTATATTTTTTTAACTGTGATAATCCCCACAGGCACATTAACTGTTGCACTTTTGAATGTCCAAAATTTATATTTTAGAAATAAAGAGAAAGATACTTACATGTTCCCAAAACAACAGTGTGGTGAATGTGTGAGAAGAACTAACTTGATAGGGCCTACCAATACAAAATGTATTATGAATGCCCCTGTTCATGTTTTTGTTTTAAAACGTGTAAATGAAGATCTTTATATTTCAATAAATGATATATAATTTAAAGTTATGCTAAGGTTCCAGCATTTTTGTTTTTAGTTTAATCATAAGAATTAAAGCAATCCTGTTCAATTTACTTTCTTAGCAACATTTGTAGGACTCTATATTAGGCCTTTTTTTTTTTTTTTTTTTTTCTGAGATGGAGTTTTGCTCTTTTCATCTAGGCTGGAGTGCAGTGGTGCAATCTCAGGTCACTGCAACTTCTGCCTCCTGAGTTTAAGCAGTTCTCCTGCCTCAGCCTCCCCAGTAGCTGGTATTATAGGTGCCTGCCACCATGACCGGCTTATTTTTGTATTTTTAGTAGGGACGAGGTTTCATCATGTTGGCCAGGCTGGTCTCAAACTCCTGACCTTAGGTGATCTGCCTGCCTCGGCCTCCCAAAGTGCTGGGATTACAGCCGTGAACCACCATGCCTGGCCTATGTTAGGCTTTTGATGAACCAATAGAACATCTAAGGTTTAAGACATTATATGAGCTAGATTGTTCTACAACACAGTATTTGACTTAAAGATGATTGTAACTTGACTCATCTTTGGTCTCATCATTTTTTTGATTGTTTGTCTTTATCCTGTGGTGTTTTCTTCCCCTGCATGAGGAATACAGGACTGCATTTACTCTGTACAACATTCAACTTTCGTAAACGCGTAGGAGGTAAAATGTTAATTTTTTCACCGTGTCTTCTTCCGTCTCCCTGTCCTGTTTCCAAGAGGCAGTGCTGTACCACTTGGTGTGTCTTTTAACCTTCTAGTTCCCTTTCTATGCATCTGTGTATATATATTCCTCCAATACACACATCTCTACGTTTGCTTCATATCTACCTAAATGGGATCTCACTTCATGTAATCCTTTGTAATGTTCTTTTTTCCTTTTCTTTTTAAAACTATTTATCAAAGCAGTTTTATATGTGCAGCAAAATTGAGTAGAAGGTACAGAGATTTCCCATGTGTCCCCTGCCCCCACACCCACAAAGCCTCCCCATCACTAACATTCTCCACATTTGCTACAGCTGATGAACCTACATTGCCACATCATCACCCATAGCACAGTCCACAGTTCTGTTTTTTTTTTAATGCTGTTTTAGGGATCTCTGTGAAAAGTATATAGAGGCAGACTGCCCTCATTTTTATTAGCTTCATAGGATCCCATTATGTAAATGTACCATAATTTATGCAATCATGTTCCTATAAAATGGATTTATAGTTTCCAGTTCTTTGCTATTAAAATGATTTCATGAACATCTTTGCAACATACATATTTGCACACAGTATGTGTTTTGTAGAATGGATTTCTACAAATGAAATTGCTAGGCCAAAGGGTGTGCAGAAATAAATTGATGTTGAGCTCAAGTCTTCAGACAGGATTGCTACGTAAGTTCTTGAGCGTCTGCACATGAATCACTGGCTTTGAACATTACATGCAGTTTTCTAGTCTCCTCTGCCCCACATTCCTCTGCCCAGGAATCATGGTCTTATGGTCTTCAAAACAGGATTGGAAGAAACACAATGTGGTAACTATGAGAGAATGTGGGTTTTGAGTTCTGAAGCATACTGAAGCAAGTGACTTTAGGAATTTTAAAAATGGTACAACTCACCTTATTTTGAGCTCACGGACAACGAAAATTGATTATGTTGTTAATAATCAGAATATAGCACCCTATTCCAACATAACTCCTTATCCAAATTCAAATAGCCTGCAGCTGGAAGCATACTTCTTTGGAGTTAAACCTCCAAGGAGGGATTCAGAAGATCATAGCGTATGAGACGCAGGACTAGATTGCAGCTCAGGACAGAGCAGCATGCAGAGGCTTACATTGTGAATTTTAGCTCCAGATTGATTGCAAGGACAAACCAGCAATCCTGAGAGGACCCATAGACCCTCTGATGGAAGTGGACTTCTCCTGCAGGACCGGGGAGACACCCCAAATACTGTGAGTGCCCCAACTGCGGAACTGGGATAGGGAGACCCTCCTTTACCAAATGCACAGTCCCACTGGAGAAGCTGAAGGTTTGCTTGCAGAAGTTTCCTACTTTACCTGGAGCTGAGTCAAGTTAGAGAGCCGAGCAAAATACAGGGGTAGAGGAAGCAGCAGAAAGGCCCTGGGAGCTTGCTGGGTCCCCAAGCAGCCCATTCCTGCCCGGCACCACAGGGATCCATAGGGAGGGTGGACAGAGGAGCAGGGGGTAAAACTCTACAGGGAGAAGGAAATCTCTAACTGAACTTTGCAACAATTTGAACGGGGCAAGAAGGCTCCTGGCCGGAATTCAGGGGAGGGTGCAAATCGGTGTGTGCAGACTTCACAGGCAGGGGAATAGCTAAAGCCCTTTTCTCTCCCAGCTGGGTGGAGGATAGCCTCAGGCAAGTTTTCAAGCCCATCTTGCCCTCTGCCTGGAAACAGACTCAGGGCTGTGGGGGGAGGGGCATGGTGGGAGTGAGACAAGCCCTTCGGTTTGCTGGGGAGCTGGGTGAGGCTTGTGGCTGCCGGCTTTCCCCCACTTCTGTGACAACCTGCATGACTCAGCGGAAACAGCCATAATCCTCCTAGGTATACAACTCCAGTGACCTGGGAATCTTACCCCCATCCCCCAACAGCAGCCTCAGCAAGACCTGCCCAAGGAGAGTGTGAGCTCAGACATGCCTAGCCCCGCCCCCATCTGATGGTCCTTCCCTATCCACCCTGGTAGCATAAGACAAAGGGCGTATAATCTTGGGAGTTCTAGGGCTCCGCCCTCCGCTGGTTCCTCTCCACACTACTATAGCTGATGCTTCCTGGAAAGTACTGCCTTCTGGCAGGAGGTCAAGCAGCACAAAGATAAAGCATTGAACCACCAAAACTAAGGACCCTCATGAGTCCATTGCACTGTCCACGACCTCCACCAAAACAAGAACTGGTATCCATGGCTGAGAGACCTACAGACAGTTCACATCACAGGACTCTGTGCAGACAACCCCCAGTACCAGTCCGGAGCTGGGTAGACTAACTGGGTGGCTAGACCCAGAAGAAAGAAAACAATCACACAATCACTGCAGTTTAGCTCATAGGAAGCCACATCCATAGGAAAAGTGGGAGAGTACTACATCGAAGGAATACCCTGTGGGACAAAAGAATCTGAACAACAGCCTTCAGCCCTATACCTTCCTGCTGACAGAGCCTACCCAAATGAGAAGAAATCAGAAAACCAACCCTGGTAATATGACAACACAAGGCTCTTCAACACCCTCCGAAAATCACACTAGTTCACCAGCAATGGATCCAAACCAAGAAGAAATCCCTGATTTACTTGAAAAAGAATTCAAGAAGTTAGTTATTAAGCTTATCAGGGAGGGACCAGAAGAAGGTGAAGCCCAATGCAAAGAAATCTAAACAATTATATAAGAAGTGAAGAGAGAAATACTCATGGAAATAGATAGCTTAAGGAAAAAACAATAAAAAAATTCAGGAAACTTTGGACACACTTTTAGAAATGTGAAATGCTCTGGAAAGTCTCAGCAATAGAATTGAACAACTAGAAGAAAGAATTTTAGGGCTCAAAGACAAGGTCTTCGGATTAACCCAATCCAACAAACACAAAGAAAAAAGAATAAGATGCAACCGTAAAAAAGGATGAGTTCATGTCCTTTGCAGGGTCATGGATGAAGCCGGAAACCATCATTTTAAGCAAATATCATGAGGACAGAAAACTAAACACTACATGTTCTCACTCACAGATGGGAGTTGAATAACAAGAGCACATGGACACAGGGCGGGGAACATCACACACTGGGGCCTGTCAGGGTGTTAGGGGCCAGGGAAGGGATAGCATTAGGAGAAACACCTAATGTAAATGATGAGTTGATGGGTGCAGCAAACCAACATGGTACATGTATACCTATGTAACAAACCTGCATGTTGTGCACATGTATCCTAGAACTTAAAGTGTAATAATAAAAAAAAGAAAAAAGAATAAGAAAATATGAACAAAGCCTCCAAAAAATCTGGGATTGTGTTAAACAACCAAATCTAAGAATAATTGGTGTTCCTGAGGAAGAAGACAATTCTAAAAGCTTAGAAAACATATTTGGGGGAATAATGGAGGAAAACATCCCTGGCCTTGTGAGATACTAGACAGCCATATACAAGAAGCACAAAGAACACCTGGGAAATTCACTGCAAAAAGATCTTCACCTAGGCACATTATCATCAGGTTATCCAAAATTAAGACCAAGGAAAGAATCTTAATAGCAGTGAGACAGAAGCACAGAGGAAAACCCATCAGATTAACAGCAGATTTCTCAGCAGAAGCCCTACAAGCTAGAAGGGATTGGGGCCATATCTTCAGCCTCCTCAAACAAAACATTTTATCAGCCAAGAATTTTGGATCCAGCAAAACCAAGCATCACATATGAAGGGAAGATACAGTTGTTTTCAGACAAACAAATGCTGAGAGAATTCACCATTATCAAACTACTACTACAAGAACTGCTAAAAGGAGCCCTAAATTTTGAAACAAATCCTGGAAACACATCAAAACAGAACGTCTTTAAATAATAAATCACATAGGACCTGTAAAACAAAAATACAATTTAAAAAGCAAAAACAACAAACAAAAAACCAAAGCACACAGGCAACAAAGAGCATGATGAAAGCAACAGTACCTCACATTTCAATACTAACATTGAATGTAAATGGCCTAAATGCTCTACTTAAAAGATACAGAACCACAGAGTGGATAAGAACTCACCAACTAACTATCTACTGCCTTCAAAAGACTCCCCTGACACATAAGGACTTACGCAGAATTAAAGTAAAAGGATGGAAAGAGGCATTTTGTGCAAATGGACACCAAAAGCAAGGAGGGGTAGCTATTCTTATATCAGAAAAAAAAAAAAAATAAACAACACACTTTAAAGCAACAGCAGTTAAAAGAGACAAAGAGGGACGTTATATAATGGTAAAAGGCCTTGTCCAACAGGAAAATATCACAATTCTAAACATATGCACCTAACACTGGAGATCCCAAACTTACAAAACAATTACTAACAGACCTAAGAAATGAGAGAGACAGCAACACAATAATAGTGGGGGACTTCAATACTCCACTGACAGCACTCGACAGGTCATTAAGACAGAAAATCAACAAAGAAACAATGGATTTAAACTATACTTTGGAACAAATGGATCTAAGAGATATGTAGAAAACATTTCATCCAACAGCCACAGAATACACATTTTATTCAACAGTGCATGAAACTTTCTCCAAGATAGACCATATGATAGGCCATAAAAAAAGCCTCAATATATTTAAGAAAATTGAAATTATATCAAGTACTCTCTCAGACCACAGTGGAATAAAACTGGAAATCAACTCTAAAAGGAACCTTCAAAACCATTCAAATACATGGAAATTAAATAACCTGTTCCTGAACGAGCATTGGGTCAAAAATAAAATCAAGATGGAAATTTTAAAAATTATTTGAACTGAACGCCAATAATGACACAACCTATCAAAACCTCTAGGATACAGCAAAGGTGGTGCTAAGAGGAAAGTTCATAGCTATAAATGCCTATATCAAAAAGTTTGAAAGAGCACAAATAGACAATCTAAAGCCACACCTCAAGGAACCAGAGAAGCAGGAACAAACCAAACCTAAACTCAGTATAAGAAGGAAATAACCAAGATCAGAGCAGAACTAAATGAAATTATAACAAAAAAGGATAAATGAAACAAAAAGCTGATCCTTTGAGAAGATAAATGAAATACACCATTAGCAAGATTAACCAAGAACAGAAGAGAGAAAATCCAAATAACCTCACTAAGAAACAAAACAGGAGATATTATAACTGACACCACTGAAATACAAAAGATCATTTGAGGCTACTATGAGCACCTTTATGCACGTAAACTAGAAAACCTAGAAGAGATGGATAAATTCCTGGAAAAATACAACCCTTCTGGCTTAAATGAGGAAGAATTAGATACCCTGAACAGACCAATAACAAGTAGCGAGATTGAAATGGTAATTAAGAAATTATAAACCAAAAAAAGTCCAGGACCAGACGGATTCACAGCAGAATTCTACCAGACATTCAAAGAAGAATTGGTATCAATCCTTTTGACATTATTCCACAAGATAGAGAAAGAAGGAACTGGAACCTTCCCTAATTCATTTTATGAAGTCAACATCACCCTAATACCAAAACCAGGGAGGACGCAACAACAACACCACCACCAAAAAAAAAAAAAAAAAAAAAAAAGAACTACAGACTGATATCCTTGATGAACACAGATGCTAAAATCCTTAACAAAATACTAGCTAACTGAATCCAACAACATAAAAAAGATAATCCACCATGATCAAGTGGGTTTCACACCAGGGATGCAGGGATGGTTTAACATATGCAAGTCAATAAATGTGATACACCACATAAACAGAATTAAAAACAAAAATCACATCATCCTGTCAATACATGCAGAAAAAGCATTTGAGAAAATCCAGTATTGCTTTATGATGAACTCTCAGCAAAATTGGCATACAGGGGACACACCTTAATGTAATAAAAGCCATCTATGACAAACCCATATCCAACATAATACTGAATGAGGAAAAGTTGAAAGCATTCCCTCTGAGTACTGGAAAAAGACAAGGATGCCCACTCTCACCACTCCTTTTCAACATATTTCTAGAAGTCCTAGCCAGAGCAGTAAGATAAGAGAAAAAAATAAAGGGCATCCAAACAGGTAAAGAGGAAGTCAAACTGTTACTCTTTGCTGATGATATGATCATTTACCTGGAAAACCCTAAGTAAGGACTCCTCCAAAAAGCTCCTAGAACTGATAAAAGAATTCAGCAAAGTTTCTGGATACAAGATTAATGTACACAAATCAGTAACTCTTCCATACACCAACAGTGACCAAGTGGAGAATCACATCAAGAACTCAATCCCTTTTATAATAGCTGAAAAAAAGTACTCAGGAATATACCTAATAAGTAGCCAAAAGGCTTCACAAGGAAAACTACAAAACACTGCTGGGAAAGAAATCATAGATGACACAAACAAATGGAAACACATCCCATGCTCATGGATGGGCAGAATCAATATTGTGAAAATGACCATACTGCCAAAAGCAATCTACAAATTCAAAGCAACCCCCATCATAATACCACCATCATTCTTCACAGAATTAGAAAAAACAATTCTAAAAATCATATGGAACAAAAAAGAGCCCACATAGCCAAAGCAAGACCAAGCAAAAAACAAATCTGGAGGCATAACACTATTTGATTTCCAACTACCCTATAAGGCCATAGTCACCAAAACGGTGTGGTACTGTTATAAAAATAGGCACATAGACCAATGGAACAGAATAGAGAACCCAGAAATAAACCCAAATACTTACAGCCAATTGATCTTTGACAAAGCAAACAAAAATATAAAGTGGGGAAAGGACACCCTTTTCAACAAATGGTGCTGTGATAATTGGCTAGTCACATGTAGAAGAATAAAACTGGATCCTCATCTCTCACCTTATACAAAAATCAACTCAAGATGGATTAAGGACTTAAACCTAAGAGCTGAAACTATAAAAATTCTAGAAGATAACATTGGAAAATCCCTCCAGACATTGGCTTAGGCAAGGATTTCATGGCCAAGAACCGAAAAGCAAATGCAATAAAAACAAAGATAAATAGCTGGGACCTAATTAAACTAAAGAGCTTTTGCATGGCAAAAAGAACAGTCAGCAGAATAAACAGACAACCCGCAGACTGGGAGAAAATCTTCACAAGCTATACATCTGGCAAAGGACTAATATCCAGAATCTACAACCAACTCAAAGAAATCAGTAAGAAAAAAATCAAAAAGTGGGCTGAGGGCATGAAGAGACAATTCTCGAAAGAAGATACACAAATGGCCAACAAACATATGAAAAAATGCTCAGAATCACTAATGATCAGGGAAATGCAAATCAAAACCACAATGCGATACCATTTTACTGCTGAAAGAATGGCTATAATAAAAAAATCAGAAAATAGTAGATGTTGGCGTGAATCCCATGAACAGGGAACACTTCAACACTGCTGGCAGGAATATAAACTAGTACAGCCACCATGGAAAACAGTGTGGAGATTTTTTTTTTTTTTTTGAGACAGAGTCTCACTCTGTCACCCAGGCTGGAGTGCAGTGGTGTGATCATGGCTCACTGCAACCTCTGCCTCCTGGATTCAAGTGATTCCCCTGCCTCAGCCTCCTGAGTAGCTGGGACCACAGGCGCCTGCTGCCATGCCCAAGTAATTTTTGTATTTTTAGTAGAGATGAGTTTCATCATGTTGGCCAGACTGGTCTCAAACTTCCTGACCTCAGGTGTTCCACCCACCTTGGCCTCCCAAAGTGTTGTCATTACAAGTGTGAGCCACTGTACCCAGCTGAGATTCCCTAAAGAACTAAAAGCAGAACTACCATTTGATCCCACAATCCCACTAGTGGGTGTCTATTCAGGGGAAAAGAAGTCATTATTCAAAAAAGATACTTGCATATACATGTTTATAGCAGCAAAATTTACAGTTGCAGAATTGTGGAACCAACCCAAATGCCCACCAATCAATGAGTGGATAAAGAAACTGATATATGTATATATATATGAAGGAATACTACACAGCCATAAAAAGGAATGAATTAACAGCATCTGCAGTGACCTGGATGAGATTGGAGACTATCATTCTAAGTGATGTAACTCAAGAATGGAAAACCAAACATCATGTGTTCTCACTGATATGTGGGAGCTAAGCTATGAGAATGCAAAGGCGTAAGAACTTTGGGGACTTTGGGGGAGGTGTGGGAGGGGCCGAGGGATAAAAGACTATAAATACGGTGCAGTGTATACTTCTCGGGTGATGGATACACCAAAATCTCACAAATCACTACTAAAGAACTTAATCATGTAATCAAATACCACTGGTACCCCAATAACTTACAGAAAAATAAAAAATAAAATAAAAACCTCCAAGGAACTGGCTGTAGGTAGGATATTGGCTATATCTCAGTTCCAGCTCCAGGAAGAAGACAGATCATTGGGAGCAAGAACCATGCTGATTAAACAATAGCTGCTTAATATGGTAGCAACACAGGTTACTCCAAACTTGCTTGGATAGTTTTGTCCTTTTAAAATGTACAATTCTACTTCTTAATACAATGCAGACAACTCCATCTACTTTATACTTTAGTCATAATAAAATAGAAATGACTTTTACTCTTAGAATATTTAAAACTTGTTCAAAGATTCTTTCACATTTACTTCTTTTGATTCTTAAAATGGCTTAATAGCTTTTTTTTTTATTCTTACAAAAGAAGGGAAGACATTTTATAGACGAGGAAACCAAGATAGCACAAGACAAATGACTTTTTAAAAATCATATAACTGAATACTGACAGCACTAGGATTAGAAACTGCAAATATACCAATGCCTGTGTCATTTACACTACAACAAACCATGGGAAAAGGAAGAGGTACAGAAAAATATCTGCCCTCAGAAGTAGGTTGCTTGCTTCTTGAGATATTTCAAAAGACAAGTGATGAGCTAGTCAGCCTGTGGAACTATTCTACATGTTTATAATCAGAACAATTTCTTTTCTGAAATACACCAGTTCTAATAATGGATATTATGATTTTAATAGCTATGTGCTTCACAAAATGCAGTTCAGGAAAATGGCTGAGAATATCTGAATCCATCATAAACTAGGCAATTTTCCCTGGGATAACAGTGATAGAAATGCTTCATTATCTCTCATTCTAAATACATGTAAGGATTAAATCCAACTACATTGTTATAGCAAAATTAATATACTGCATTTAGAACAGACACAATTTTTCACTCCCTCCCATTAAGATATATGTGAAAATACATATGTGGCTTTAATTAACAGATTATAACATTCTGTTCCACGCAGTTAGATACATAGCACCTGTGTCCTAAAGAATAATGAATATATTCTCCAAAATCTATTCGTCTGTGAGTAAGGTTTCCATCACCCACACTTTCGTTTACATATAAGTGATGGAGACATCAAGGACACATGGTCTCACATGGCAGAGGGAGCATATTTGCTCCCTGTTTCTGGTTTATAGGCTAATTGGAATTTTAAAAAGATTTGCCACATTATGCTGGCAGATGGTATTTTGCTTTATCATTATTCATGGGTATTAATGACTTCCCTCTGGAGCATGTGTATCCTGTCTATTTTGAATTTCATTACATTTCATGCTGACTGCTTCGAATAGAATCGGATCCAGTATTTTCTGTGTGGTGTTTGAGCTGTAGATTGTGTGATTGGTCAAAGTTTTAGACTTGATTAAGAATTAAGTAACTCTTTGAAATAAAGAAATCATTTTTGGTCACTTTCCTGAGAGTTCCATCAGACTTCTCATTTTGTTCAGCTTGCTATTCCACAGGGTTGCATATAATATCAGATGTATATGAAGGCAATTCCAGAGTAGATGCATCTTTCATTAGCCTGAGATTATTAGACATCCTTTCTTTCTTCCTAGAAAGACTAGGATTTGGTTTCCTAAAAGGAGAAAATGCATGAGAACGTGCTGTCATAATCCAGCCACAGAAAGTCACTTTTAATTAATTCCTTCAACAAATATTTATTAGAGAACAGCCTCCTCTTCGTTTAGTTGATCTCTGAAATACCTAAATGTGACAGCTGGTACAGTTGATTTCAACCAGCTAATTACCTGAGGGAAACACTACACCATAGAGAAGAAAATTGTGGTAGGTGGAGGCCACAGTCCTTCCTTAGAGTGAAAAACAAGAAAGCCAATGCAGTAGGATAAAGAATAAAGCTTACTGGAGCCTTCTGATAAAACTGAAGCATTCCTGCAACCAGAGAACACAAAGTATGGTTGCAGAATTTGAGAACAGGGAACTAAGTAAGGCTGGTGTAACCAGACCTGGTAGCTTTACTTCTGCAGTCTCTGTCTTTGCTTTAATTCCAGACACTTTCATGGCCACCTTCACATCCATCCTCCCCAACTATTCTTCCATGTTATTGAGCTCGGCACTGTTTTAGGTCCTGAGGTTTGGTAATTCATACAACAGACAAGATTCCTCTCTATCATGGAAGAAAGAGAGAGTCCCTCTCTAGAGCAGAGGGCAGATTTGCTTGGTGTGCAATATAATAAAGACGATGTCTCCCTCTGGGACTAACGTTTGTCAGGTTTGCTTGCAGCTCATTATAAAAGATTGGGGTTTCCTAAATGTTGCAGTTTTTAGTGCATATATATATATATATATACACACACACACACACACACACACACACATATATATAGAGAGAGAGTTAACTTATTTATAAGTATTTCATGTTTTTAGCTGATGCTATTGTAAATGGTATTTTTAAAATTTCTATTTCTATCCAGTTTATAGAAATGCAATTGACCTTATCTTCTGCAACCTTGTATATTCCTTAGAATTTTAGATGTAGACAATGATGTTAACTGCAAGTAAAGACAATTTTGCTTCTTTCTTCCCAACGTGGATGTATTTTATTTCTTCTGCTTACCGTATTGCACTGGCTAGGAACTCCAGCACAAAGTGGAATGGAAATGGCAAAAGCCACATCCTTGCTTGATTCCTGATGTTAAGGGGAAAGTAGTCAGTCTTTCACCATTAAATATGATGTTAGTTATAGAGTTTTCATGGACATTGCTCATCAGTTTAAATACGTTTCTTTCTGTTCCTAGTTTGGTGAGAGGTTTTTAACTAGAATGGATGTTGGGATCTGTGGGAAGCGTTTTCTGCATCTATTGAGATTATCACATAGTTTTCTTTTTTTCATTTCTTAATACAGTCAGCCTTTCAATCTGCAGGTTTCACATCTCTGGATTCAACAAACTGTGGATGAAAAATATTTTTTAAAAACCTATGAAAAATAATAATGCAGCAATACAAATAATACAAATAAAAAAATCTAGGATAACAATTATTTGCATGGCATTTACGTTGTATTAGGTGATATAAATAATGTAGAGATTTTTAAAGTATATAGGAGGATGTGCATAGGTTTTATGCAACACCACACCATTTTATATAAGGGACTCGAACATCCTCAGATTTTGATATCTGCAGAGGGGTCGCAGAACCAATCCTTCACAGATACTGAGGGATGACTGTATGGTAAATTATATTGACTGGTTTCCAAATGCTAAAGCAATTTTGCATTCTCCAGTTTATACCATCTTAATTATGATATGTTTACATATTGCTAGATTCAACTTGCTAATGTTTTGGTAAGGTGTTTTAACTCTATGTTTATGACTGATATTGACCAGTAGTTTTCTATTCTCATCACGTTTTTGCCTTCATTTGATAACAGAGTAATAATGGCATCACAGAATGGGTTTGTGTAGAATTGGTATTTCTTCCTTAAATGTTTGATGTAATTTACCATTGGATCCACCTGGACCTGGTAATTTTTTGTTGAAAGTTTATAAATTACTAATCCAATTTCCTTAATAGACATAAGGCTATTCAGGATAATTAATTAATTAATTACTTTTTAGTGATGAGCTGTCCCTCTCTCACTCAGACTGGAGTGCAGTGGCACAATCATAGCTCCCTACAGCCTCCACCTCCTGGGTTCAAGCAATCCTCCTGCCTCAGCCTCTCGTCAGTAGCTGGGACTACAGGCATGTGCCACCATGGTCAGCTAATTTTTAATTTTTTGGAGAAACAGGGTCTCGTTCTGTTGCCAGGGCTGGTCTGAAACTCCTGGCCTCAAGCAATCCTCCCACCTTGGCCTCCCAAAGTGCTGGAATTACAGGCATGAGCCATCATGTCCGGCCAGGATATTTACTTATTCATGAGTAAGATGGGATAGTTTATGTTTTTCAAGGAATTTGTTGATTTCATATGTTATTGAATTTACTAGCATGAAGTTGTTGATAACATTATTACTCATTAATATTGTAGAATCTGCAGTGTCCCTTCATTCATTCATGATACTGATAATTTGTGTGGTCTTTCTTTTCCTTTTGACGATTTTGCCTAGAGGTTTATTAACTTTAGCAATAATTTCAACAAATCAGCTTTTGGTTTCATTGTTTGTCTACTCCCTATTATTCCTCCCATTTTATATCATTGATTTCTACTCATTATTACCTCTTTCCTTCTGCCTACTTAGGTTTAATTTGTTATTTTTCCTTTACTTTCCTATGGTAGAAGCTTATATGATTTATATGAAATCATAATTTTTCTTTTTTTCTCTTTTTTTGAGACAGTCTCACTCTGTCATCCAGGCTGGAGGGTGGTGAGCGATCTCGGCTCACTGCAACTTCCAGCCAAGTTCAAGCAGATCTCCTGCCTGAGCCTCTCAAGTAGCTGGGATTACAGATGTGTGCTACCACGCCTGGCTAAATTTTGTATTTTTAATAGAGATGGGATTTCACCACGTTAGCCAGGCAGGTCTCAAACTCTTGACCTCATGTAATCTACTCGCCTCAGCCTCCCAAAGTACTGGGATTAGAGGTGTGAGCCACCGTACCTGGCCCATTCTTTCTAATATAAGGATTTAATGCTATGTTCCCGTCTAAGCATTATTTTAGTTGCCTTCTACAAATTTTGATTAAATGAAGTATGGTAAGTAATTCAAAGTATAATCAGACTACAAAGGAAAGAGCTTTTAGTCAGGCTAGAAGTTGAAGAGAAGCATTTGAGTTGAGGTTTTTTTGTTTGTTTTCTTTTTTTTTTGAGACAGAGTCTCGCTCTGTCGCCCAGGCTGGAGTGCAATGGTGCCATCTGGGCTCATTGCAAGCTCCACCTCCCGGGTTCACACCATTCTCCCGCCTCAGCCTCCCAAGTAGCTGGGACTACAGGCACCTGCCACCATGCCTGGCTAATACTTTGTATTTTTAGTAGAGATGGGGTTTCACCGTGTTAGCCAGGATGGTCTCGATCTCCTGACCTCGTGATCTGCCCGCCTTGGCCTCCCAAAGTGCTGGGATTACAGGCGTGAGCCACCGTGCCTGGCTGAGTTGAGTTTTGAAGGATTTTTTTTTCTAGTCAGAGAAGAAGGTAAGAGTATTCTAAGCCAAAAGAACAATAAGCCATAATTCATTAATTGATATTTCTATTATAAAGTGGGCTCATGAATATTTAATAACTATAATCTACAGACAGAACATCTCTTTGAAAGGCAGGGACAGAGCCAGTCATTCCCATAAACCAAAAGTGATGATGGAGCTGCAAGGTGTTTGACTCTTGAAGTCATCCTCTTGAACTGATCTCATTTTAAATGAGAATGGTATTGGTCCAATATAGAGTTAAAACAAAAGTTCTCACATGTGAAATTCTTGGATGTTGATCAGAATAAAAACAAAATGAGGTTCAAATGGAAGCAATAGGGTAGTGGTCTGGTTATAAGTCTCAGATACAGGTACAAAGTCTTTTAGATACATTTATTTATCAGAGAGATATTACCTTGGACACTCCAGCTTTCTATTTATTTCTACAGCCATAAGATCCTTGTTGTATCATTTCTTACCCTTTGCTGCAGATGCTGTATACATGACCGAGTAGATTGGCTCACTAAACATATGTTCTAAACATTGCCATTGTTACTTTTTTCTAATACAAGTGTTGGAAAGCAACATACTCAAATTCCCTTGCAGATGGAATTTTATTCTGGCCAGTAAGATGTAGGTGCAATTTCTTGGGAGGACTTCCTCAGTGCATTGAAAAAGTAAAAGCTTGAGGAAAAGGTTCTGTCTTTCTCATTTTGCTCTTCCCATTTCTTTCTGCCTGGAACTTAGAATCACTGCCTGGAGTTGCAGCAATCATCTTTTGACCATGAAGTTAAAAATTACATACTAAAAGTGGCAGTCCAGGAGACAGAAGACAGGCTTTTAAATGACATTCTTGCATAGTTGTATTAGCCCTGACCTATATACCTCCAGATTCTTTTTTGCATGAGAAAAATACTTCTTTAGGTGGCTCTTTTCAGTTATCCATCCTTTGTAACAAATAACATTTATAAGCATAAGGGATACAACTTTTTTGCAACAAACTAAAAAGTTGTATAGGGATGTCTGCCATTTTAATCTTTAATGCAAGCTTTCTTCATTGGGCTTCCAAGACATCAAACTCTTGTTATTTCTTCTGCATTACAGGTTGCTTTTTACTCAGTTGCTTTGCTGATCCTTTTTTTTTCCTGGCCTCTATTCATGTTAGAGTGCCCCAGGTCGCTAGGTTAGGTGCCGCAGACTCTCTAAGAGTCTTTGAGACTCTTTTTGTCTGTTTGTTTTTCTGGTCTCATCTAACTTCAGGGCTTCAAATACTATCTATATGCTGGCAGATCCTAGATGTATATTTGTAACCCAGGCCTCTCTCTCTCTCTCTGTGTGTCTCGAGTTGTGTGTCCAATTGCCTACTCAATGTCTTCATTTGGATGTCAAAAAGTTGATCGATCTATCTATCTATCTATCTATCTATCTATCTATCTATCTATCATCTATCTATCTATCATCTATGTATCTGTTTTAGAGATGGGGTCTCACTACATTGCCCAGGCTGGACTCAAAGAGATCCTGTGCTCAAGAGATCATTCTACTTCAGCTTCCCAGTAGCTGGGACTGCAGGTATGCCAGGATATAAAGTAGTTGACCACTTATCTTCAAAACAATTTCCATCACTTGAGCCCAGGAGTTTGAGACCAGCCTGGGCAATGTGGCAGAACCCTGTCTCTACTAAAAATGCAAAAAATTAGCCAGGCATAGTGGTCTATGCCTGCAGTTCCAGCTACTCAGGAGACTGAGGTGGGAGAATCACCTGAGCCCAGGAAGTCAAGGCTGCAGTGAGCTGTGATCACGCCACTGTGCTCCAGCCTGGGTGATTAGAGTGAGACCCTGTCTCAAAATGAAACAAACGAAAAAATTAACTTCCGAGCCAAATGTGGTGACTCACGCCTGTAATCCCAGCACTTTGGGAGGCTGAGGCAGGCTGATCACGAGGTCAGGAGTTTGAGACCAGCCTGATTAACATGGTGAAACCTCATCTCTACTAAATACAAAAATTAGCTGGACATGATGGTGCGCACCTGTAATCCCAGCTACTCGGGAGGACGAGGCAGGAGAATCACTTGAATCCAGGAGGCGGATGTTACAATGAGCTGAGATTGTGCCATGCACTCCAGCCTGGGCGACAGAACAAGATCCCATCTCAAAAAACAAAACAAAACAAAACAAAATCCCAAAAAACAAGAAACTTAACTTCTTCCTTCTCTCAAGCTTGATCCACTATCAGTGTCCATCATCTCAGTTGATGGTGACTCTAATTTTCCAGTTGCTCATGCCCCAAATCTTGGAGTCATCCTTGGCAATTCTCTTTCTCATGTTCGGCGTCTAATCTGCCAAGATTCTGGTTCTACCTTAAAAGCATACCTGAAATGCATTCAGAATCTGACCACTCTCACTCTCTCTAGTGCTACCATCCTGGGCCACGCCACCATCACCTTTCACCTGTTTGACTGCAGTAGGCTCCTCAAAAGTCTCCCCACTTTGCTCTTTTCCCTCCCATAACAGACTACTTTCAAAGCAGCGGCTAGAGGAATCCTTTTAAAGCGAAGTCATGATCACTCTTCTGCTCAAAACCTTGCAATGTCTTTCCATCTTACCCAGGGTAAGATCAAAGTCTTTAAATTACTTGTCAAGGTCTGTCACGATCTGGCCTTCATCACCTCTTCAAAGTTCTCTTCTGTTCTCTTTGTTTACTTCCTTTCAACCTCACTGGTCTCATTGCAGTTTCTAGAGCACAACAAGAACACGCCCCTGTTATGGCCTTTGAACTGGCTGTTCCCTTTGTATGGAATGCTCTTTCCCTAGATGTCTTTGGATAATTCTCTCACTTCCTTAAAGTGTCTCCTTAATTTTATTTTTTCCAAGAGGCTGACTTTGACTGTCCTATTTAACCTGCCATCAGCACCATCCCACCATGTCCACCTCTATGCTGCCCCCTGTCCCCAGCACATCCCATCCCACCTACCCTGCTCAACTTTCTCTTTCTTCCCCTATGACATATAATCTTCTAACTTACTGTATAGTTTATTGATGTGCTCTTGGTTATTTACTGTCTCCCCTTCTAGAATGTAAGCTATGTGATGACAGAATTTGCATGTTTTGTTCACTGATACATCCCTGGTGCTTGGAACAGTACTGGTTCAGAGTAAGTGCTCAGTAAATATTTGTTGCAGGATTGAATAAATTACCCATTCACAGAAGGATTTATGGGGGAGCTTCAGGGCAGCAGACTAATTGAGAAACCAACACTCAAATCTGGCAACTCCTGAAGCCAAATTGAATGTTGACCCCAAAGTTCCTTCCCATGCGCATCAACTCAGAATGCTTACAGCACAATGACTGTGGCCTTCTCTAGTGAAAAAAGAACAACAGTCATGAGAGTGACTGTATGGGAAGCTTTTAGTAGGGACACAGCTGAAAAGCATCCTTTGCAGTTAATTAGAGCTTCTCTTAAATCTAGAAAAACCAAACACTCCATAGAATGCACTCATTTGCCATCAGACTTATGGGAATAATTGTATTGCAGATTTTAAACAAAACCCAGAGTTTTACTGGCAACCTGTCGGAGCCTGGAGTGAGTGAGGCTAAAGGAAGAAGAACTAGATATAGGGAAATTTTTTGATTCCAAGCACTACTGGAATTAAATACATGTGTGATCCTGGGTGGTGGCTACTTTCATAAAATGTGTTTTTGTAGAACTTGTGAATTTCTCAGAAACACTGACTTGCTAAGGTTGAGAATTTGTTCTACTTCTGGTCTGAATAAGCAAACGTTGTTTAGTTTCAGTTCCTCTTCAAATCCAAGACTCTCGTTAGATTTCTATGAAAGCTGCTTGGCAAAGGACCCAGTCCATCCATAGAGGCCTGCTTCAGCGTGGAGTACAGCACACAATAGTCCGTATTTAGATTATGCTACAGCTGAGGGCTAGCCACTTGATAGAGCTCCTCTATGTTAATGGCGTTAGAATGGAAATTCTTTATCCTTGTAGCTGTAACACAGGGTGGGGACCAGGGACACTCAACAGAGTTGGGAGTCCGTGTGCCTCCTTACATTTTGCACCTCGGGCATCTCACATGCCTCATCCTGGTTGTGATCCTGCTGTAATCTGTTCTCACTCTGAACCACATGGAGTTAGCATTAAATGCTATGGGAAATCTAGAAATTTTCTCATGCTGAGTTCCTTTAAAGAGAGTCACCATCTTGGTTCTGATACTCTCTGACTGGTCTTGGACAAGCCTTTCTTTGTTAGCAACTTGAAACTGTGGGAGGCTCTCTGTGGAATTACTGTTATGTTTTGGAATAACAATAACAGTATTTTGCTGCTGGAAAAGGCCATTTTCCTTCTGTTTACTTTTTTTTTCATGTATTGCCTTTCTTTTCTTTGTAAAACATCTTTTGTTTCATTTTTGTTCTCAAATCATTGTGTTTAGAACAACAATAATTGAGAGTCTAGCGGGAAGTTTTTATAAACTAACAACTGGGTTTAAACAAAGGCTTAATAGTCAAGTTCTGAAGAGTTGGACTCCTGAAAAGTTCTAGCTAGAATGATCATAAAGATAGCCTTTTTAAAAAGTATACTAGGGGAGTCCTTTTTAGTAATTTTTCTTTTTTAAGTGAAGAGTTTTGTATGCATTAGTTTTGTATGCATTAGTTTTGTATGCAATCCAGTTTCTCATAGCTCTATATCTGTTGCTTGGTCAGATCACAGTGAATTTACCTGGGTTATAGGATACCCTGCACCTGGACAGGGGTGAAGTTTCATGAACATGGATTCATTGACTATATGGTGCGTGTAAGAGGCTGAGTTTGCTGGGAAAAAGGCACTAGCAGATCACATTCTTGAGAGTTAGTGATAATAATGAACATGATTATGTTCATGATTAATGTGCAAAGACTGTTATCACTTTTTTTTTTTTAAGAGATGGGGGCTGGGTGTGATGGTTCACACCTGTAATCCCAGCACTTTGGGAAGCCAAGGTGGGTGGATCACAAGGTCAGAAGTTTGAGACCAGCCTGGCCAATGTGGTGAAACCCCATCTCTACTAAAAATACCAAAGTTAGTCGGGCATGGTGGTGCGTGCCTGTAGTCCCAGCTACTCAGGAGGCTGAGGCAGAAGAATTGCTTGAACTTGGGAGGCAGAGGTTGCAGTGAGCCAAGATCATGCTACTGCACTCCAGCCTAGGTGACAGAGCAAGACTCTGTCTCAAAAGAAAAAAAAAAAAAAAAAGAAAAGGAAAAAAAAAAAAGAGATGGGCCGGGCGTGGTGGCTCAAGCCTGTAATCCCAGCACTTTGGGAGGCCGAGACGGGCGGATCACGAGGTCAGGAGATCGAGACCATCCTGGCGAACACGGTGAAACCCCGTCTCTACTAAAAAAATACAAAATACTAGCCGGGCGAGGTGGCGGGCGCCTGTAGTCCCAGCTACACAGGAGGCTGAGGCAGGAGAATGGCGTAAACCCGGGAGGCGGAGCTTGCACTGCGCTCCAGCCCCGGCGACAGAGCGAGACTCCGTCTCAAAAAAAAAAAAAAAAAAAAAAAAAGAGATGGGTGTCTCTTTATGTTGACCAGGCTGGTCTCAAACTCCTGGTCTTAAGTGATCCTTTCATTTTGGCCTTCCAAAGTGCTGAGATTACAGGCATGAGCCACTACAACCGTCCTGTATTGTATATTTTAAATAAGCCTCATGACAATCAAATAAATTCTTTTTATTACTCATATATTTTAGGTGAGCAAAAGAAAATTCAACGAAGGTAGTAACACATCTAGAATTACAAAGGAAAAGGTGTGATTTGTGCTCAGGTCTTACTTTTTAAAGCAAATTGAGGCCAAGCATGGTGGCTCAAGCCTGTAATCCCAATGACTTGGTAGGCTGAGGCAGGAGGATTGCTTGAGGTCAGGCGTTCCAGACCAGCCTGAGCTGGTGAGACCCCCGTCTTTACAAAAAAAAAAAAATTAACTAGTTTTGGTGTTGTTGGTGCATACCTATAGTCCCAGCTACTTAGGAGGTTGAGGCAAGAGGAGCGCTTGAGTCTGGGAGGTTGAGGCTGCAGTGAGCTGTGATAGCACGACTGCATTTCAGCATAGGTGACAGACTGAGACCTTGTCTATAAAAACAAGATAAACAAAAGGAATTGAGTGGTGTCACACAGAAGTTAATGCCATTGAAAGATTTTTATTACATTTCCCAAGAGGAGAAGGCATGTCATGTCACACAGGGTCACATGGGGAAGTATTAGAGGTCAAGAGGTAGAAGGGGAAAGCATAGGCCACAGCCTGGACTGGGATTTCTGCAGGAAAGGCAAGGCAGGGCAGGGTAAACAGTGTAGGACTGGCTAGTCTGCAACCTTCTAGCAGGCTTTGGGGCATTGGGACCGTCCCTAGTCATCTGGTGCTTGGCCCTTGGGTATGTGAGTTTGATAGGGGAAGTGATTTGGGGTAGGAACTGAGGACTGGTTGGAAGGTTTGTAAATGATTTTCATGCACCTGTGAAAACTGGATTTCTGGGGAGATGTTAACAACTTTGGTCATTAGTTTGGCCCTCTGATTAATGGATGCCAAATAGAAAACAGAACAAAATGGCATCAGGGCAGGAGCCTTACTCCAGAGGCAAAGCTCTTTCCAAGAAACCATCTAAACTCATCCAATTCCAACTAAGGCCACTGAGTTGCTTTAGTTGGAAATCTGGCCATTTGCTAAGCCCTTCAGTTCTCGTCACACTTGTCTCTTCAAGCTCTCTTTTTCTTTTTTTATGCCTCCCTCCTTGCCTTGGGTCAGACTGTCTTGACATCACAGTGTCCTAATCCATCCTTCTCCTCCAGCGCAACCAAGCTGCACCCTGTTTCCAGGAAGATCTTTTGTAAATGATGGGTTTGATCGTGTCACCTCCTTCCTTACATCTTACATACCTCCCTATTGCCTTGAAATTTCTCAGCAGAACACAAAGAGCCCTTCATGAGCTGACCTTTGCCTAATTCCTGACTGTCTATCTTACAAAACTGTGGTATTGTGTCCATTGATTTACCTGAGCACAGATTTTATGAAACGTTTGGAGAACCGGGGAGACAGAGATTCTTAACTCAGTTGGTTCTCTTACAGAATGAGCTTCACTGCTGTGCAGAAAATGGATGCATTGCTAGTTTCTTTTTGGCTACTGTGAACTTTTTCTTGAAAGCTCTATGAGATTCTTGTGCCTAGAAGAGGGATTCTAATGCATCTGAGGTATCAGTTTCTTAGCGTTCAAACCTCTTGCAGCTAAGAGCGGGCCGTGGAAGAGGCACTAGGCTGCAGATTGTTTCAAGTACCACAAGGGGCTGCTAGAGAGCAACAGAAGCGCCAGAGAAATTTCTTTAAAATTTCCCCTTTTGGTCACATCCTCATTTCCTTAGTCTTGGTAGGAAGTAAATTGCTTTCCTCTTTTTGGAGTTATATTAGTGGCTACATCTCTGTCACAGGTTACCCATACCTGTCTACTTGTAATAAATTTCTGTATACCAATCCCTCAAAGTGCTCATCTGCCTTCTTGGCTGTTTGGAGGGACTCTTGATAAGCCTTCCCATGCCTCAGCTCGAATGGATATGCCTTCCCATGTCTCAGCTCCTTGAATGCCATTTAGAGGAGCAAGATGAGTGCATGTATCTACCAGGGGACTTACTAGCGTATTAGCATCTCAGTGTCAATTGCCAAAGGATGCCTCTTAAGGGGGACAAATTGTAAAAAGTACTGCTGCCTCCAGGCCAAACTGGCCCTACCCCTAGGTAGTCTTCCGGCAGAAAGACCCAGTTGGATTTTGGCCTTCACTTACTTCTTTTGTCAGGTAACCTGGAGACCAACTTCTAGAAGAATTAGTGGACTAACAGGAACTGAGAATCACATATATATACACACATATATACACAAAATATATATATACACACACACATATTTATATATATATATACATAATTTTCTGGAAATATTGCAAGCAAACTTTGTACAGAATGGGTATGCATCCCAAGCAGTTGAGATACCTGCACTTTCTAAATTGTCTGAAACAAACTTTGCAATTATTCAATTATAGTTGTTAGGTCTTAATCACATTGAGCACAATTTTTGTATTTGCTTTCAGTATATGGAATTGACATGCCCTTGTGATTTCAAAGATGCAGTTACTAATAGACTCCCAAGGGGAGGTACTTGGGACGTTCTGCTTTGGTTGTTGCACTCCCAGTTCAAGACATTGAAAGAAATGTGGAAAATTTCCCTGATGATATAAGACAGAACATTTTCTTCTTTCATGCAGCAACCCAATCTGTGTTATCTTTTCTTGTGTATTCCTATACAGTCTCTTGAATTCATGTCATGTTTGATTATTGTACCTATCAGTTAGATTAAGTTTGACTGCATAAATCACACAATCCAAATATCAGTGGCTTATACAATGCAGAAACTTATTTTTAATTTCATGTCACAGAAACCTGGAAGTCACCCAGACTGGTAAGGTAACTTCACAGTCATCAGAGACCCAGAAACTATTTTTCTGCTCATTCTTCCACCCTTAGTGTGTAGCTTCCATCCTCAAGTTTACTTCATGGTCCAAGACGGCCAGTGGAGCCCCAGCTGTCAGGTCCAAGTTCCAGGGAGAAAATAAAAAAATAGAAGAGCCAAAGGTTATATGCCTCCTTGCTGAGTCAGCCCCCTTAGGACATTTTTTAAAAGTCTCATTCAACAATTTCCATTATACCCCACTAGCCATTCCTATCTGCAAAGGATGCCAGGAGGCCTAGTTTTCTAGCTGGGCACATTGAGACCTTTGACAATAGAGGAGTCTGTTGCTAAGGCAGAGGAGAGAATAGGTATGGGGTAAGCAACCATAGCCTCTACCACATATGAGAATTTAATTATCTGATGCCCAGGAAAATGCAGACTAGAAAACAAAATGCAGGAGGAGTTGCCACACAGAGTTGCTGCATTGCCCTAGACAGTCATGGCGGCCTAGCCACTGGCCGGTCGGTGGACTCCCTCAAGATCCTCTTACCTGGACCCGTCCTGTTCATTTACCATTCACGCTCTCTCTATTTCCAGCACTACCCTCTTTCAGTCTCCAGACTCACATAGCAATTACTGACCATATGGCACCTCACAGGACACTAAATTCAAGATGCTCCCAAATGAGCAAGGAACTGGCTCATTCTCTTAGCGCCCATGCATCAGCTGCCCAAACCACAAACCTGGGTGTTATCCCTGACTCCTTCTTCTGACTCATATACTTTACAAGTTCTTCCTAAATTACTCCCGGATCCTCCCTGTCCTCCTCATTTCTAGGACTGCCACCAAAATCAAGCTTGCATCACCTTTCACCTGGACTGCCACCACAGCCTCTTGACGGTCGCGCCTTCTTTATTTTTCCCTCTCGCCAATCCATTCTCCACACAGCAGTCAGAGAAATTAATATTTTTTTAAAAAAGAACAAACTTGATTATGTCACTGCATGGCTTACTACGCATCAATGGCTTCTTACTACCCTTAGAGAAAAGCCCAGCTCAGTAAGGACTGAAGGCCCTGTGTGATCTGGCCCCTGCCCCCTCACTCCATGCCCTTCTCCCCTTTTCTCTGGCCCAGCCACAGTGATTTTCTTTCTCTCTTGCTAATGAGCTAATCCCTTCCCTGCCTCGGGCCTTGGCATACACAGTTCTGTCTGCCTGGCACTCATTTTCCTCAGATCTCCATCTCTTTGTTCAGTGCATTAAACAAAGCATTTTTTGAGGCATTAAGTCCATGAACCCCCAAAACCATGCCAGGTTGCTAGAGACTCTCATAGGTCACTGCCCTTGTGCCTTGAAGCATTCCTCAGCCTTCTAATTACTTGCCCCACTGTAAGATCCTTGAGGCCAGGCATCCTCTGTCTATTCCTCTCTGGATCCCCTGTGCCCAATACAGCCACTGAACACCTATTCATTCAGTAATACAGCCCTTCATTCAATCACTCATTCACTCAAAGACATTTATTGTCATCTCTGTCCGCATTTCTGGTTTGGTACTGGAGAAAGACTTGGTAAAATAATTACCAAAATAGTTTCTTTATTAGAGTCAAAATCAGGACTGCAAGCAGAAAGAGAAGGCATTATGAAAGATGTAAACAGGACACAGGAGGTGCAAGGAGGGTGGAAGGTGGATTTTCTATCAAGAACATGAATGGGTAGATTTTCTGCCATCTCAACTCTAATTTTCATCTCCATTTTCACCCCGAACCTTACACTAGACCAAGTTACATAAACCCAGTGTGAGACAAGTTTAGTTGAAATATTTTTTTAACCAATTAATTGCCATTAGTGCTGCCTCCTTGGAGCTTCTGACTTCAGAAAAATAATCTAGGAAGGTTCTGCCACTAATTCTTCTACCTTGCCCACCACCATTTTTCTGATCATTTTCCTACTCTCAGACACTGTGTCCATCATAGGCTGGCTCTGTTCATCTTGGAGTCAGTGTAGAACAGGACTCCATGTGCCAAGCTAAATCTACCCTGCTTCATCATCGCTCAGACTCCCAAATTGGGTCAATATAGTTTTAGAATGTAAAAGTATATTTCTATTCAGTATATATATTATATATATAAAATATGTATTTATATATTCCAGTATATATACACTAAAATACATATTTATATATTCTAGTGTGTATATATATATATACTGAAATATACATATGAAATTCATAAATTGTATTTATACATACGAAAGGAAAGAATAGGAACACCAAGGAAGGCCTGAGGGCAGCTTTGATGAAGATTATAGGATGGTTAACCACTCATATTGTCCAGTCATCCTGGACAATTGGCCATTGCTTTCAGTCTATTAACACCCTCAAGATGCACTGAACATATATTGACAGTCAAGCACTGATGTGTCTTAGAGCATCAGCCGGTGAACAATGTTAAGTTTCCTGGCTGGAATTTGGAGATCAGAGACTATTTTGGGGGCCCTAATCTTCAAACACCCAGATTTCTTGTGGGCCAATCTGTCCTCCACCTGCCTTGCCCATGAAGGAGTAGAGAGTGGATGAAGAAGCTAGATTTCTTCAGGTGAAATCTCTGAGCCTGGGGCGTGGGAGAGCCCACCCAGGCTCAAGCCCCAGCCCAGGCATCTTACCTGCCTAGATGGTAATCCCTGAAAGGGGAAGACCTTCTGGAGAATTCTTTACTTCCTGTCCAAAGCGGCAAGTTGGCCACAAGGGGGAAGCATCACACAGAGAGAGTGTTCTGACCGATCTGCTGTTTGCTCTGACTTTCCTATTGTTATCTGGGCCAGGAAGGCAGGTGAGGAGGGGCCACTGCAGACGGCTGTGGTTCAGCTGAGACCATGCCCACCTGGTGTCTTGAATACAGCCATGAAACCAATGAACACTCGATGAATAGTAATCGACATGTGATGAATATTCAGGATTTAAATTATTAATGAAATTAAGCAGAGCACTGGAAAAGATAAGTGTAAGTGGCAAAATTCTTAGATCTGAAGATTCATCATATGCTGAAAACTGGGAATTGAACAGTCTGGTTCCAACATGGGCCCTGTGATGCAGTCACTGGTCGTGCACTTTTCAGGTCATCTTTTGGCCTCATCTGTCACATGGTAGCATTCACTTTTCTGTCTTTATCACAGTGCTGCTGTGAGGATGAAGCAAGAGAATATGAAACTGGTGATGAGGTATTGCAAATGTACAAGACCTACAACTCAGGCAAGCAAAAAAAAAAAAAAAAAAAAAAATGCAGCTGACTATTACTGTAAACGGTCATGACCTTCCTGAGGTGGGGTGCATGTGTGTGTGTACATGTGAGATTCAGCCTGGCATAACTTAGTTTAAATCTTGGCTCAACTTAATAATTGAAATAGCCTTTTAAGGCTATGGTGCCAACCTTCCTGTTTTCCAGGACTTTTCCAGTTTTAATACCCAAAGTCCTGGGCCCTGGAACCTCCCTCAGTCCCAGGCAAACCAAGACTCAACTCAAGTCTCCTTAGGCTCTCTGATCCCCTCCCCATGTTCATTTCTTCTCTAAAAAGACTAGGTGTAATGGCGGAAAGGCGTGGCTCCCGGACTCTCAGCAGGAAAGAAGAGCCCAGACTTTGGGTCCTTGTGCAATACGCTGAACCCTTTCTGCCTCTCTTGAGGGTGGCAGGACTGGCTTTGCAGACTTCATGAGCTCCCATGCTGGGACCCACTGCTAGAGTCTGTGGCTTTTGCTCTTTGATCTCAGTCTCCACCAACTCCATCCCCTTAACTCTGCCCTCTGGCCAGGCCAGCAGCCCTCATGCCCACCAGGGCCGCTCCCTCCACCTGTGCACTTCTGAATCATCTGCTCACCATGGGGAGGCCTTGGGCAGCTGGAAGTGCTGCCTGTGGCTCATTTGATTATCCACCTCCACAACAATGCCCATAACTGCTCTGTCCCATTACAAGCTGCTGTGGCAGACAAAGGCTTTTCCCGAAGGCTTGCGGCCTCCCCAGAATGCCTGGGGCCATGAGCACTACAAACATGTCTCCAGCTTTCCCCACACATCACTGGGTACAAGTGATGGCTTGTGCTGGGCAGAACTTGAAGATGACCCCCAGGATTCCAGGCCCTTGGTGCACACCCCTTCTCCCAGTATTCAAACACTCATGTAGGTGCTGTGTGTGGTGAAGGGCTTTTGTGGATGTGATTAAAATCCCAAATCAGTTGATCCTAAAAGAAGGAGATTACCCAGGTGGCACAGACCCAGTCACATGTGCCCTTTAAATACATGTTCAGAGGTTAGGAACAGATAAGTCAGAGAGATTGGAAGTGTGAAACAGCCAGAGGGAGGGGCCACATGGCAAGGAGCTGAGGGCATCCTCTAGCAGTCGAGAGCCATCCCTGCACAAAAGCCAGCAAGACATCGGTCCCACAATGGCCAGGAAAGGAATTCCAGAATTCTGCTAACAACTGGAATGTACTTGAAAGTGAACCTTTCTCAGCTTGGTCCACCAGATGGAAATACAGCCTGTTGACACCATCTTCTGCCTTCTTCCCTTGGCTGAGGGTCCAACTGGAACATGCAGTCTCCTGACCCGTGGAAACTGTGAGATAATAAACGTGTGTTGTGTTAAGCCACTAAGTTTATGATAATTTGTTACATGGTATAGAAAACAAACACATTGCCCCTCCTTTGGGTAGATGGGAAGAAGAAGCACCTTTACATCTTTCTTTCTCCCCAACTCCTTTCTCTCTTCTCCTTCCCTACAATCCTTCCAATCGGACAGGCAGACTTTTCCTTCCTTAGTACAGCCAGACCTGTCGTCTTACTGCCATGTGGGAAGAGTCTTTTCTCAACAATTCCAAGGATGTACATGATTTGAGACCTCCAGGTGTAAAATGACTGTGCTCTGAGTACGCTAGCATGACTTGGAATTGAAGACAACTGAGGATTAATATGGTGGTTTACCATTCCCCAGATACTATCCCCCTTACACGTTATGAAGATGCAAATGTTATTTATGATAACAGCAAATGCTGCAAGCTGGTGGTCTGAACAAGTAGCAAAACAAATTTTACTCCTTGACATTTTCTGAGTAGGTGTTCAAACCTACTATTCCAAATTTATTTATTTCACTAATATTGTCTATTCCAAATTAATTTACTTCACAAATATTGTCTCGACTTTCTGTTACTGGTTGTCAACACAGACTTAGTATTGGCAAATCATCTACTCATATTTGTGAAATGTGTGTCCATTACCAGGGGCCACTAGGCTATGTGTTAAGGCCAGTTAGAAGCAACAGAATCAAAGCAACACTTTAAACCGGAGGGTCAATTTTATTTGAAGATTGTTAGAAAAAGTTAAGTACTTTTGATTTGTAATTCATTTTATTATTTTTTTGAGATGGGATCTTGCTCTGTTGCCCAGGCTACGGTACAGTACAGTACAGTGGCATGATCATGGCTCACTGCAGCCTCAACCTCCCAGGCTCAAGCAATCATCTCACATCAGCCTCTTGAATAGCTGGGATTACAGGTGTACCACCACACCCGACTAATTTTTTTTTTTTTTTTTTTTTTTTTCAGAAACAGTTTCACCGTGTTGCTCAGGCTGGTCTCGAACTCCTGGGCTCATGCGTTTCTCCACCTCTGCCCCCCAAAGTGCTGGGATTACAGGTATGAGTCACCACTCCTGGCTTGATTTCTAATTTAAAGCTTATTTGTTACATTTAAAAGGAACAGTGATCAGTTGTGGAGGTGAATGGAACCACGTATGAAATTTCAAGACAAAAACAAATGTTTTCAGAGAATGTATAGGCTTGATTTAGCCTGTGCCACAGAACTCAGGGGCCATGTGACCATTCTCTTCTATCATTGGCAATCCACTGGGAGATTAGAAGACCATTACCTAACCACACGTAGAAAATGGATAGGGGAGAGAGAAAGGAGAAAGAAGTATCAGGGTGTATGAGAAGAATGAAAAAAGATGGTGGTGGTAGGGGTCTACTCCCATGGTAGGAATACCAAAGACCCAAGGCTGGTTAGATTAAAGTCATAGAATCATAGCACATTTGAACTAGAAAGCTTTAGTTAGTCAGTTTTTAGATGTGTAAATGGTACTATGTTTTTATTTGTACATTATTTTCACATATTCAACCAGAGGTACAGTCCCTCAAGGAGGACTGGGATTTTTACAGTTGGGATACAAAGAGAATTAAGAAGTTAATGTTAAAATTTTGACAACCAGAATTCACTCTCAATGCCCATTTCAGGAATAGTAGTTGGGAAAGCCACACATTGAATTGCAAGAGCCAGATACTTGAGAGAAAAAATAGCATATTTTTCAAATTTCAACAGCTTTTCTTTAAATATTTAGTAACAGAGCTTGGAGGACCAAGCATAAATTTTTTACTATAAACCAAAAAGCTAGAAGAATGTAGGATATGACAAATTCAATTTCCTGCCACACAGGAAGGCAATTTTAAACTTTCTGAAGTGGAAAGAAGAGCTTGTGGGGAGAGGAGAGGAGAGAGCAAGAAAAGGCAAATGACCCTGGGAGAAGGTGAGCATTGGACACTCCCTAGGCAGGTTTGAGGGTGAGAGGAGTGAGGAAATGTCTATGCCATATCCTGACTGAAACTCTATGAGGATGGAGCTCATTAAACACCCTGAGCCTATGCAATAAGATAATTAAATTAACATTTAAAATTTTGTGTGATCTTTCAGCCCTGAATTCTATGATGATAAATCTTCCTATGCAGATTGGATGCATATTTTGGAAATCCAGATTACTGGCTTTACTGAAATTTTTTTGAGTTTCTTCTGATTGTGAAATGTTTGTTAGATTATGGTTACAGCACTTTAGAGAAGTGTGAGGTAGGGATGAGTATTCCTCTGCTCACAACCCCTTTTTCTACTGTGGGCTGAGGGTGGGTCGTCAGCTTTCGCAGATGACTTCTGTGAACTTCTGTGAACTTCTGTGAGAACTCTGACAGCATGAGCCTTTGGGTTTCCTTCTTTGTGCTGAGAAAGTAACTAGGAAGAAAAACCAGTGACCAATGGAAGACAATCCCAAAGGGGAGACCCATATGAACTGCTGGTCATTGCCTCATCTTATACTTCATTTTTAAAAAGGGTCTTATTGCAATATAATTCACATACCATACAATTCACCCAAAGGGTACAATTCAATGCTTTTTAGTATATTCATAGATGTGCAGTTATCACTTCAGAACGTTTTCATAACACCCAGAGGGAGCCCTGTAATGCTTTAGCTATAATTTTTTTCCCCTCGTTGACCCACCTCCCCCAACCCTAGGCAACTAATAATCTACTTTATTTATTTAAATTGAATTTTATTTATTTATTTATTTATTTTATTTATTTATTTTTTAGAAATGGGGTCTTCCTCTGTTGCCCAGGCTGGAGTGCAGTGGTGCAATCACAGCTCCCTGTAGCTTCAAACTCCTGGACTCAAGTGATTCTCTTGCCTCAGTCTCCTGAGCAGCTGGGACTCCAGGTCCATGCCCAGCTAATTTTTAAAAATATTATAGAGATGGGGTCTTGTTATATTGCCCAGGCTAGCCTCAGGCTCCTTGGCTCAAGCAATCCTTTCACATTGGCATCTCAAAGCACTGGGATTATAGGCATGAGCCATTATGCCTGGCCTACTTTCTGTCTCTATAGATTTTTCTGTTCTGGACAATTTATATTTAGGAATCATACAATGTATACCCTTTTGTGACTGGATTCTTTCACTTAGCATAATATTTCAATGTTGTAGCATCCAACAGAACTTTATTCCTTTTTATGAACAAATAATATTCCATTGTATAAATATGGCACATTTTGTTTATCCATTTATCAGATATGAACGTTTGGATTGTTTCCTCCTATACTACATTTTGTGTGTCCCCTAGTGTCTGGGGTTTACTACTGAGCTCCTAACAACGATCTACTTCCCTTTTCTGAAAACGTAGGTGGACTAAGAAACCCTGTTCCCTCTGGAATTCAGACAAATCAAATTATATATGTGTTGAGTGACACTTGCGGTGATGCCAAAGAGAGAGACTTAGAGAGTACCTTGTAGTGGTTTGTAATGATGGTGATCCAGGCAGAACCTGAGTGGTTCAGAGTCTTACATTCCCTCAGAGGTGATCAGGCTCAGGAGGCCTGACTCACATCAAACTCAGCTGAAACCCCAACCTAAAGCCAAACCACTTTATAAACCAGGACGCTAATTTATGATTTTACAATATTTCCAAACAGACCTGGAGGCCAGAGTTGGCTGATTTACATATGACCTTCCTGTAGGAAAGAGTACAGGAGATGTCAGGTTACTATCAGATAGTTGCCTCGCAGTGCAGGCATAGGGGACTGGATAACTTTAAATAACTGACATTTAAGCCATAACATTTGAACATGCTTCCATATATGCCTGATAAGCTTTCTTCTGGTCATGACACTGCTTCTCAATAGTACTGGGTAAACACTGACCACCTCTTGCCATTTTCACCATCTCCTTCTTCTCATTCCAAGTTGAACACTAGCCTTTTATGTAGGCTGAAATTTTAGAATGCAATTATTTAGAACAGTAATAGCCAAAAACATTTTGGGGAGTGCTAATCCCATATATATTTATTTATGAATTATATACATGCACTAAAATTTATTTGTATATTAATTTATATGTTAAATATTTTTCCAAAAGTCAACAAATGATGGATATTTCTACAAATAAATAAAAAAACAAATTGTCTTGTCCTCCCCATTTAAGGATCCCTGTTTTGCATTTTGTTGTTGTTGTTGTTCTTGCATTAAATCCATCTCAGGTCCACAGTTATATTTTAACCATCTGATCTTTTGGTTGGGTTTACTTTCATTTGTACCAGCCTTAGAAGCCTATCTTTTAAGGGAGGTTATTTAGAAGAGAGCAGAAAGGCTATCTCATCTGTTTTATATTGATTCCGTTAGTCTCAATTTTAGCTGAGGTGACATTTTTTGTTTACCTCCCAAGATTCCAGAGAGAAGCCCTCTGCAGCCTTCTAAGCACTGACTGAAACCTTGCATGAGAGTTATGTTATGGACTTAGGCTTCTCTGAGAAGAGAAATGGTAGGAGATGAGTGTCTGGAGTGGGCAGGGAGAGTTACTCCTAGCCTAGCAGAAATGTGCGTTAATGGTACCAAGATGGTGAAATTGGGGGTAGTAGAAGAACATGGGAATTGGCAAGAATGATTGAGAGCCAATGCTCATTAGCAGTTAGCCTGTTGGAAGTAGGCACTGTGTTCTGCCTTTGAACTACACACAGTAATGTATCGATTGGACTGTGGAGATACTCAGAGAAATTGAAGTGAGACTGGATCCCCTAGAGCACAGAACATGATGATTCCAGAAAATTATCTGGTGGCAAATAAGAGACACCATAATTGAGAGATACCAGTAAATTAGAATTTGGGTTCTCTGGAGGGAAGAGTTTTGGCTTAAAAAAAGAATGAGTTGGGTTTCAGATTAAAAGGAACCTGCTTCCTGGGAGATCAATGTTGCTAAATGAGAGAATTCTATCCTTGAACTGTCAGTGGTTTTTAAAGTTGCAAATTGGAATAACCCGGGAAGCCATAAAAATGCTGGTGCCTGAGTCTCACTTCTAGACTTTCTGATTTCATTCATTTGAGATGAGGTTTGGCCATGGAGATTTAAAAAACCACACACAGAAAACCTCCAGATAATTCTAATGTGCAGCCAAGGTTGGGAACCACTGCACTAGAGGGTGAAAGAATGGAGTGGCTTAAGGAAATTAGAGAAGGAAGCTTGGGGAGGAAGTGGAGGGGCCTGGAACAGCCTAAGTAATCCTAGAAGGCTGAACCTCAGAGGCTTTGTGAGTTCATCCGCCTCACTCCCATAGACACTGTGGAGAAGGGATTCACAAGGAAAAGGAAACAGGAAAAGCCTGGGATTTCTATTGCATGTCAGGAAGGTGACCACGAAACTGAATCGTGCAGCCTTCTGTTTAAGAGCTGACCTCCATCTTGGTTACAACAGCAGCTGTTACTCAATAACTCCCTCAAAAGTCCAGTGCTGGAAGCAGCAAAAGTGCTCTGTAATTGGTGTCTCTCATTGGATCCTTTGCCTTCTCTCCCTTCCCTGCACCAAGCTCCCCACCCCCACCCTTGCCTCTCTGTACAGGGAGCCCTCCAGCCCAACCATGGGTTTCCCTTCAATTCTACCACTCTCCAGGCATGAGAAGGAAGGGGAGGGAATGACTTCCTTTGGCCTAGAAATATCTGGGAGAACCTCCTATATGGTCCTTGAGCAGACACAAAAAGAGAATATTCTGGAGCTGCATTTTCCTAAGTGTGTTTCTTAGATGCTGGATCCTCAGGGTGTTTTCCCTGTACCCACGCAAGCTTGGGAAATGCAGCAGGCTTCTGCGCCCTCGTTGAGATTCACACCACCTGTGAGTAGAATAAATGCTTTGAGATCTGGAGAAAGAAACCTGTTTGTTTTTCTTTAACCCTCACATCCCCAACTCATCTGGCCATGGAATTGTTTTTTTCTGCTTAGCACATTAACATCTTGCCTCTTTCTCATGACACACTTTTGGGAAACTGCCTCAGAAGCTACCATCAGTGGCTTCATTCACAAAGGACAAAGAAGGCAGCTGCATCCTGCACACATGAAACGGGGCAAGAACCCCAGTTAGGCCCTGGCCTCTCTTGGTAATTGTGCCCTTTTTCCACCCCCTCTGTAGCCCCCCTCCCGTTGCCATGGCAACGCCCCAGCGAGTAAGGACTAGGTCTTCTATTTCTTTCCTGCATCCCTTCTCCCCACCCTGCTCTGTGTCTAGAAGAGAGCTGAACACGCAGTAGGTAATGTTTGGAAAATTTGATTGATTGAGGGTTTGGGGGGTTTCATTTGGACCATCTGCAGGTGGGCTGGGTAGCAGGAGAAGGCCTCCCACAGTTTGCTTCTATGTATCTGGGTAGAGGAGTCGGAAAAGACGGTGGGAGAGTGCAGGTCTGGGAGCTCACACAGCTTTGGCACTGCCTGTTTTGTTTTTGTTTGTGTTTAATGCTACAATCATAAATATTTCACAAATTAGGAATGGTGAAGGGCATGACAAAAAAGAAAACATTTTGATTTCTTGGTATGTCAGGGTTCAGGGTTAAATTTTTCTTTCCATAAAATGTCTGGTCATGTTGCTTGTTATAATGTTGTTTTTGTAAAACATGATTTCCTTTTAAGTTGGAGGGAAAAAAAGAATGCCTTACTTTTGCCTGTATCTTTAAATGGTGACCATATGTTCAAAGCCCCAAGGCAAGACACAGAGCCTAATACACAGCCTTACAGGACATTTGAAATAGGGGGACTGCCAGGACAGAGTATTTGGAGTGGAGGTATCTGGCCTCCTAACTGCTGCGCCCAATGCCTTAGGAGTAACATCATTTCTAAATTACAGATGCAGTGAGGCCAATTTGGATATCCATTGGGGAAACCTGGGGACAATATATGTTCTCAATTGATATCTGCTTATCTCTCTCTCTCTCTCTCTCTCTCTCTCTCTATCATCTTCTATCTATCTATATTTCTCTATTTATTGCCAGAAAGTCAAGAGCAGCCTTCCCAGAGGACAAAACAACAATAAAACCTACAGAAATTCTCTCTAGAGTCTCAGTACATGCAAGACCCAGCTCTTTGCTGCCTGTGCGGCTGCCCAGCCCCAGCCTCAGCAATCTCTGAATGAAGGGTTTGTGGGCATCTGCATGATGCAAGCCATGTGCTGGGGAGCCTCACAGTGCGGATTCTGTCTTCTGGCTGGCTGAGAAGGCTTCCCGGGCTCTGAAAGTATTAATTCTTCAGGCGAGAGCGTTGGTGGAGGATTATCTTTTAAATCAGTTGGTTCTTATTTTCTTAAGTGTGAAAGAAGGAGGGTGGTCAGGAGTGTGTGTGCGTATGTGTGTGTGTGATGGGCCAACATTTGTATAGTATCTGCCATATGCTGAGAACTTTATGCAAATCTTGTATATAATTGCCATCTATCTATAGATATGTATGTATATATGGATGTATATATATGTTTGTGGATATAGGTATATCTATAGATAGATAGCAATTTATATATGTTTTATGTATATCAGATATATAGCTATATATATTTCAGATATATATCTGAATGTATATCAATATATCTATACACATCAAGTTGTTTTATTTTTACAACACTCTTTTAACGCTGATAAACAGAAAAGAAAATGGGCTGGGCACAGTGGCTCATGTCTGTAATCCCAGCACTTTGGGAGGCCCAGGCAGGAGGATTACCTAAAGCCAGGAGTTTGAGACCAGCCTGGGCAAAATGGTGAGACCCCCATCTCTACAACCGTTTTATTTGTTAAAGAGAGAGAGAAAAGAGAATAGAGGCTGAAAGTGGGAAAACAGAAGGCTTACCTTGGTCACACAGTGGGAGAGCAGCTGAGCCTTGTTCCCAGGTCAGGGCTGTCTGATCCAGAGAGTTCTCTCCATGTCACCATTTTCCCTACCATTTCAACCTTTAGAATACTGTGGACTAAGGCAAGAATGAGACTGAAAATATGGGCCAGGGATAGTGCAGCAATCCCAATGCCTGCCTGAAATTTCCAATTGAAAATTCTACTCTCCAGGTGCTGCGGCTCATGCCTGTTGTCTTGACAGTGTGGGAGACAGAGGCAGAAGGATCAGTTGGGGTCAGGAGTTCCAATACCAGCCTGGGCAACAGTGAGACCCTGTCTCTACAAAAAAGAAAAAAGGAAAAACAAATCCTACCTTCCTTCCACACCACACTTCCTGTCCCTTCCTTCCTTCCTTCCTTCCTTCCTTCCTTCCTTCCTTCCTTCCTTCCTTCCTTCCTTCCTTCCTTCCTTCCTTCCTTCCTTCCTTTTTCCTGGGTCTTCCTCATAGCATAATCCTGGACCTGGACTCTCCTATCTTTCTCCACAATCACTTCCTAGATTATTTTACCCATTTCTAAGGCTCTACACACCATCTCTACAGTCTGATAACTTGGAAATTTTTATTTCTTGCAAAGATCTCTGTCTTCCGAACTTCAAATCTATATATCAAAGCATCTACTCAACATTTGCCCTTGGATGACTCATAGTCATTTACCCAAATATGGCCCAGATGGAACTTATGACCCATTCCTCTGCCTGCTTCTTTTGAGTTTCCTATCAGCAAATGAACTTCATGCCCCAAGTTTCTCACACCGGAAACCTTAGGGATCTTCTTGATGGCAGCCTCCTTCTCATTCCCACATTCAGTGAGTCCCCAGATACTGTCTGCTTTACCTCCTAAATCTGTCCAGAACCTGTATTCTTTTTTTTTTTTTTTTTTAATGCAATGACTTATTTACTGGGCAACTAATGTGAGCTAGGTACACCTTTGGTAAAGGTATTTGAACTGCCTAAAAGCCCAAGCAGGTATGGATGGTTTTCTCTATTTTCAGGTGAGAAAACAGAGGCTCAGAGAGGTCTGTTACTCTCCTAGCATCACATAGCTATTCTTTTAAGCCTCTTGTTCTTTTCAGCACATTTTGATATCTACCCTTGAAGGCCCTCCATAAAGAACTCAGGGTCCCAGGTTCTCAAGAAGGTCCTAGTAGTTCACAAAGACGTTTCTGGAAGCTTCTGGATTAGAAGTAAATGCCAGAGCTGTGCAGGAACTCTAAAAGGAGGGGACAGGAGGTGGGTGAACAATGGAGCCTGGAGAATCATCCAGGCAATTCTGACAGTAGTTATTCCATGAAAGAAGGAGAAAATCAGGCTCTGAAGATATTGCAAATATGGAGAATTACTAACATTGGCCTGGGCAGCGATGGTTGTCACCCTGTAGAGCAAGACCTGGCAACTGACATGCTGGACAAGGTTCCTAGGAGGAAGAGCGGGGAAGGAAGTACCTCGACATTCCTTGGAATGCCTTCTGGTGTGCGAAGCCAGCTAGTCGACAAAAACTAGGGAGCCTATGAGAGCTGTTTCCATTTTAATTGCCCTGTGTGGCGATAGTCACCCAATGTCTCTGTTTAAATATTTTTTTCTTATGCTTTGACAGTTTATAGCCTTTGTAGATCAATCCTTATATTTCATGCAGGGGAGAGAGACAGAGAGAAAAAAGCAAGGTTACTGATGACCTAAACTGGATTAACAGAACCTGTATTCTTATGCCCACATCATCAGCCTAGTCTAGGCCACTATTATTTTTCACCTTGTCGAGTATAATAACCTCCTAACTAGCCTCTTAGCATTTATTTTTGCCCTCTTTCCAATATATTCAGCATACAGTAGTCAAAGTAATCCTATAAAATATACATTTGATGATGTCAGGCCACTGTCTACAATCTTCTAGTGGCCTCTCATTGGATTTAGAATCAAGTCTAAAATTATTTCTATATTCTACAGGGGGATGATATTCAAAATATTTACTCCTCTATACAGCAGAAACACAAACAAATTAGAACTGATGTTAATTTCAGCGCTGGAGCAAGATTTGGAGATGGGTGCCTGTGGTGCTGCTGTCACCTCTTTAATCCCAGGGATTCCAGGGGGTTTCTGAGAAGGGCCACAGCAGCAGGGAGTGGGGAAGTGTCATCCTATTTGTTGTCAGCATTCAGTTTAGCAAACCGAATGTGTTGAAACACCCTAGGTATTTCAAACACAGGAGTAATCAGGAAATTTGTCACACAGATGCCCAGATATGAATAACTTCGGGAAGCAGCTACCATTCCTAGGACTGAAGCAATTAAAAGGGAAGGGGTGGGGCCAGAAAGTAGCAACTCAGAGAAAGGACTCCTGCCTGCTGGTCCTGGCACCTCAGGAAGGACATGGTGGGGCTGGTGATGGGTGTGACAAGAGTGGCGCAAGGCTGGAGGAGCTGACCTGTGTTGTGGGAGTGACAGGAACTGATATTTTTGCATGGTATACATCCAGCCCATTGTATATTAGCTGACTGGTAGACTGCCTCCAAGGATGCCTTGGTCTGCCTGCTCCAGCCCCTTCTGTCTCCTTTTACTCCACACCCTGCCTTGCTCATTGTGCTCCAGTCACACTGGCTTCTTTTCATGTCCTTGGACAGGTGAAGCTCTTCCTGCCTCCAGTCTGTTACTCTCATTGTATACTCTGTCTTCTGGTTATCTATTGCTGTGTAAATGATCACCCCAAACTTAGTGTTGGAAAACAACTGTAATCATTTATTTTGTTCACACAGCTGCAATTTGCAGGCATTGGAGAGAAGGCTCATCTGCTCCATGCAGCATCACCTAGGGTGGTTTGACTAAGGGTCGCAGCATCCCCCCAAGGTGGTTCCCTCATGGGCTGAAAATCTGCTGCTGTCAACTCAGCCACGGCTGAGGCCTGGGGTCTCAGTTCATCCCCACAGAGGCCTCTCCATGTGGCTGGGTTCCAAGGGTGAGCTTCTAAGAGAGGAGGCTGATTGGAAGCTGCATCACCTTTTATGACTTACCTCCAAAGTTATATGACATCATTTCAGATATGCTTTCTTGGTTAAAGCAGTCACAAAGACCTGTCCAGGGACAGAAGGACAGGACGTGGACTCTAACACTTGATGGAGGAGGGACAGGTTCCAGAAGGGCATGTGGGGCAGACATATGGTAGTGACTAGTTTTGGAAATACAATCTGCCACTCCATTTTAAACTAGTCATTTCTGAGAATCTAGTTTAAATTTCATGCATTTCCCTAGGTTAGTTACCCCAGACACAAATACAATCAAGGCATTCCTCTCCTCCTTTGTGGCTCTTATCATAATTTCACACTATACAGTAATCTATGTAGCATTTTTGTTTATCATCTTTTGTTTCTTGTTTGTCTTTACTGTAGACTGGAAGCTTCTGAATCTAAAACCATGTCTTCCTTAATCAGCCCTAATCTGTAGTACTTGTTTCATCACCTGGCATGCAGCAAGTGCTAAATAAAATCTCACCGAATGAATACTGTAATAAATGTTGAGCAAAATCTGCCCCCTGCAGTCCAGACAAATCATGAATTCAAGTAGTATTTGGTCATAACTTCATCACGAAATCATGCATTAAATGACTGCAAATAGAAAGGAACAGTAACACAAATTTCAGTTATCACTTTGTAAATGGCTAAAAATTTCCTGACTTAATTTCACTGTTGTTGATAGATGTTCAGTACAGAAAACCACATATTCATGTGGGCATTTCTCCCAGAAAGGCTCTTTTCAAACCAGAGACAAGTTTCATTTGAGAGACTTTTGGCCCAAATAGCCTGGTTATCACTCACAGGGCTGATATAGTAACCTCCAGCCAGGGGGAGTCTGGCAACATCACAGAAAGGACAATTTCTTTTCTTTCTTTGTAAAGTGTTCACCTTCAGGCTGAGTGTGGTGGCTCATGTCTATAATCCCTGCACTTCGGAAGGCTGAGGTGGGAGGATTGTTAGAGTCTAGGAGTTCAAAACCAGCCTAGTGAGACAACATAATGCAACATAGTGAGACCCCATCTCTAAAATTTTTTTAAAAAAATTAGCCAAGCATGGTGGTGTGTGCCTGTAGTCTCCGCTAATTGGGAGGTTGAGGTGGGAGGATTGCTTGAGCCTGAGGATTGCTCAAGGCTGCAGTGAGTCATAATTGCACCACTGAGCTTCAGCCCAGGCAACAGAGGGAGAAATTGTCTCAAATAAAATAGAATAAAACAAAATAATTAAATTGTTCACTTTTGGTCAGAGACTTTGAACATCAAATCAAATAAAAATATTAGTAATTTATTCAAACTCAGAATCCTAAGATGTTAGAGAAGCCACTGCTGTCATTGATGAGGTGGGGGCGGGGATGAGATGGAGGAACTGGTGGAATGGAGAAGGGGGTTCGGGTGGGGTGCTGGGTGGAATATTAATACTGGTTAAGGACAAGCTTCATCCCAGGTGCTTTACACGTGTGATTTCATCTCAACCTTACCATAGTCCTGTAGGTAGGTAGGGCCATCCCCATGTGAAAGATGAGAAGATCAAAGGTGCAAGTGGTTCAATACTGTGCCCATAGTGACACAGTTCACAAATGTATGTGTTAGGATTCCTTCTTCAGTTCTCAGTGGTTCCAAAGCCCACATAATTGTTACTGCACCAAAAATGCAGGTTCAAGTCAAGAGATGTCAACAAGCTGTTATTGGGGGCTCTCAGGTACACCAAGCACTGAGCAAACAGTGGCCCAATAGGGCCCACATATACTTCCTCCATTTGCTGATATGGGTTTGATATGGGTCCAATTCTTCCAAATCCTAAAATTATAATAAAATAGGGATATCAGTGGCAGAATAAATTGGTATTTCAGAATGTCAATTTTCCAAAATGTAGTAAGAGACTAAAAAATCTTTTTATCTTAGAATTCCACAATTCTTCAAGGAAAATAGATAATCAAGATCATGCATGAGGCCAGGTGCAGTGGCTCATTCATGTAATCCCAGAACTTTGGGAGGCTTGGGTGGTGGGACTGCTTGAGGCCAGGCATTTGAGACCAGCCTGGGAAATGTAGGAAAACACCGTCTCCACAAAAAATAAAAATTAGCCTGGTGCAGTGGCATGTGTCCATAGTCCCAGCTACTCGGAAGGCTGAAGTGAATGTATTGCTTGAGCCCAGTTCAGGGTTGTTGAACTCCAGATAAGGATGGCCATTGTAGTTATACCTACAAAATAGAAAAGAAAAAAAGAAGGCAGGAAATCCAGTAGGGGATTTAAAAAACTGGTATTTTTATACAATGGAACATTATGCAGCCATTACAAATCACTCTTTGGGAAAAATACATAATAACAAGGAAATGCTGAAGATATATTTTTAAAGTGCAAAGAACCAGCATATACTCTTGTTCAAGCTGGGCTACTTTATTCTTCCCTTGCTACCCCACGGTAGAGCTAAGATACAGCTCTAGCATTTGACTGGACCATATGATCGGTTTAGAGAAAATGAAAAATATAAACATAGAGAGTAATAAGAACTAGACAGGCTGGCCTGTGACTGCAGGTTATTCATATTCAGCTGTGACTCCATAAGGAGATGCCTCTGTCTCTGACCCTGGTCATGGGCAAGGGGCATGGTTAAGCCTCTGATAGGAGAGTATCTTTGGGAGTGAGAAACATCCAAGTCTCCCAATCTACCCACAAGGCCCATATTCCAAATTTCATCCTCCTGTCCACCCACCTACCTCTTCCTGAATGATCAATACAAGGAGCACCCAGCTTGTCTGGAGAGGACCACAGGACTGTAGATTGGAGGTGCCAAGAGATCAAACAGCATCAGAATAGGCACATGAAACACAAAAACTACTTTTAGTATATACCAGTATAAAAATCTTATTTCCCCCAGGTAACTGGAAAGAACTAGAGCTTTGAATTGGGTTGATTTCTGAAAGAATGGCTTGTTAGCTCAAACTAGCAAATAATTAACGGAAATTCTGTGTCCTCCCTTAAGAGTCTAGACCCTCACTTGTCCAATAGAAATATAATAAAAGTACCTATATAATTTAAATTTTTTTAAATAGGCACATTTAAAAAGTAAAAAGAAACAGGTGAAACAAATTTTGTATTATATGTAATTAATAACATGTTATTTAACCCAACATATCAAAAATATCACTTTATCATATAATAGACATAATGAATTATTAATGAGATAGTTTATATTCCTTTTTTGGCATCAAGTCTTGGAAATCTGGTGTGCATCTTACATTTATAACACATCTTAATTTGGACTGGCCACATTTCAGGTGCTTGGTAACCTTGTGGGGCCGTGGCTACATATTGAATACCAGGTCTGGACTCTAAAATAAACCTAAATAGAAATTGGAACTAGAGGATCATGGTGGATGGCAGGCAGGACTAGACTGCACCTCCAGAGAGAGCAGCATGTGGAGGCTTGCATTGTGAATTTTAGCTCCAGATCAACTGCAAGAACAAACCAGCAATCCCGAGAGGACCCACAGACCCTCTGATGGAAGTGGACTGCCCCTGCAGGACCAGGGAGACACCCCAAATACGGTGAGTGCCCCAACTGCAGAAGTGGGAAAGGAAGACCCTCCTCTCCTGAATGCACACCCCCACCGGAGAAGCTGAAGGTTCATTTGATGGAGAAGTTTCCGACTTTACCTGGAGCTGGGTCAAGTTAGAGAGCCGAGCAAAATACGGGGGTAGAGGAAGCAGCAGAAAGGCCTTGGGAGCTCGCTGGGTCCCCAAGCAGTCCATTCCTGCCTGGCACCACAGGGATCCATCGGCAGGGTGGCCAGAGGGGCAGGAGGTAAAACTCCACAGAGAGAAAGAATTGTCTAGCTGAACTTTGTAACAATTGGAATGGGGCAGGAAGCCTCCTGGACAGAACTCAGGGGAGGGCACAAATCTGGAGTACAGACTTCACAGGCAGGGGAAGAACTAAAGCCCCCCTTTTTTTTCCCACAGCTGGGAGACAGCCTCGGGCAAGTTTTCAAGCCCTTCTTGCCCTCTGCCTGGAAACATACTCAGGGATGTTGGCGGGGGGTCACGGTGGAAGTGAGACTGGCCGTTCAGTTTGCATGGGAGCTGGGTGAGGCCTGTGACTGTTGGCTTTACCTCACTTCCTTGACAACCTGCATGACTCAGCAGAGGCAGCCATAATCCTCCTAGGTACACAACTCCAGTGACCTGGGAATCTCACCTTCATCCCTGACAGCAGGTGCAGTAAGACCCACTCAAGGAGAGTCTGAGCTCAGACACACCTAGCCCTGCCCCAAACTGATGGTTCTTCCCTATCTACTCTGGTAGTGTAAGACAAAGGACATATAATCTTGGGAATCTAGGGCCCAGCTCACCGCCGGTTCCTCTCCACACTACTGCAGTTGATGATTTCTGGAAAGCACCACCTCCTGGCAGGAGGTCAACCAGCACAAAAATAGAGCATTAAACCACCAAAGCTAAGGACCCTCACAGAGTTCATTGCACCCTCCACCACCTGCACTGGAACAGGTTCTGGTATCCACGGCTGAGAGACCCACAGATGGTTCACATCACTGGATTCTGTGCAGATAACCCCTGGTAGCAGCCCAGAGCCAGGTAGACTTACTGGGTGGCTAGATTCAGAAGAGACACAACAGTCACTGAAGTTCAGTTCACAGGAAGCCACATCCATAGGAAAAGGGGGAGAGTAGTACATCAAAGGAACACCCTGTGAGACAAAAGAATCTGAACAACAGCCTTCAGCCCTAGACCTTCCCTCTGACACAGCCTACCCAAATGAGAAGGAATCAGAAAACCAACCCTGGTAATATGACAAAACAAGGCTCTACAACACCTCCAAATAATCACAGTAGTTCACCAGCAATGGCTCCAAACCAAGAAGAAATCTCTGATTTACCTGAAAAAGAATTCAGGAGGTTAGTTATTAGGGTAATCAGGGAGGTACCAGAGAAAGACAAAGCACAATGCCAGGAAATCCAAGAATGATAGAAGAAGCAAAGGGAGATATATTCAAGGAAATAGATAGCTTAAAGACAAAACAATCAGAAGTTCAGGAAACTTTGGACACACTTTTAGAAATGCGAAATGCTGTGGAAAGTCTCTGCAATAGAACTGAACAAGTGGAAGAAAGAAATTCAGAGCTCGAAGACAAAGTCTTTGAATTAACCCAATCCAACAAAGACAAAGAAAAAAGAATAACAAAATATGAACAAAGGCTCCAAGAAGTCTGGGATTATGTTAAACAATCAAACCTAAGAATAATCAATGTTCCTGAAAAAGAAGAGAATTTTAAAAGCCTAGAAAACATATTTGGGGGACTCATTGAGGAAAACTTCCCTGGCCTTGTGAGAGACCTAGACAACTAAATAAAAGAAGCACAAAGAACACCTGGGAAATTCACTTTAAAAATATCTTCACCTAGGCACATTGTCATAAGGTTATCCAAAGTTAAGATGAAGGAAAGAATCTTAAGAGCTGTGAGACAGAAGCACCAGGTAACCTATAAAGGAACACCTATCAAATTAACAGCAGAATTCTCAGCAGAAACCCTACAAGCTAGAAGGGATTTGGGGCCTATCTTCAGCCTCCTCAAACAAAACAATTATCAGTTAAGAATCTTGTCTCCAGTGAAACTAAGCATCATATATGAAGGAAAGATATAGTTGTTTTCAGACAAACAAATGCTGAGATAATTTGCCATTACCAAATTTGAGAGAATTTGCCATTACCACCACTACAAGAACTGCTAAAAGGAGCCCTAAATCTTGAAACAAATCCTGGAAACAAGTCAAAACAGAACCTCTTTAAAGCATAAATCACACAGGACCTATAAAACAAAAATACAAGTTATAAAGCAAAAGCAAAAAACAAAAAAACCCAAAGTACACACATAACAAACTTTAAAGCAACAATGGCAAAAAGAGACAAAGAAGGACATTATATAATGATAAAAGGCCTTGTCCAACAAGAAAATGTCACAATCCTAAACATACATGCACCTAACCCTGGAGATCCCAAATTAATAAAACAATACTAATATACCTAAGAAATGAGACAGAGAGCAACATAATAGTGGAGGACTTCAATACTCCACTGATAGCACTAGACAGGTCATCAAGACAGAAAGTTAACAAAGAAACATTGGATTGTTTCTTGGAAAAAATGGACCTAACAAATATGTACAGAACATTTTATCCAACAATCGCAGAGTACACATTCAAAAGTGCATGGAATTTTCTCCAAGATAGACCATATGATAGGCCATAAAATGAGCTTCAATAAATTTAAGAGAATTGAAATCATATCAAGCATTCTCTCAGACCACAGTGGAATAAAACGGGAAATCAACTCCAAAAGGAACCTTCAAAATCATGCAAATACATGGAAATTAAATAACTTGCTCCTGAATGAGCATTGGGTCAAAAACAAAATCGAGGTAGAAATTTAAAAATTCTTTGAACTGAATGATAATAATAGCACAACCTATCAAAATCTCTGGGATGCAGCAAACACAGTGCTAAGAGGAAAGTTCAAAGCCATAATTGCCTACATCAAAAAGTCCAAAAGAGCACAAACTGACAATCTAAGGTCACACCTCAAGGAATTAGAGAAACAAAAACAAACCAAACCCAAACCCAGCAGAAGAAAGGAAATAACCAAGGTCAGAGCAGAACTAAATGAAATTGAAACAAACAAAAACATACAAATGATAAATGAGACAAAAGGCTGATTCTTTGAAAAGATAAATTAAGTAGATAGACCATTAGCAAGATTAACCAAGAAAAGAAGAGATAAAATCAAAATGATGACACTAAGAAATTAAACAGGAGCTATTACAAGTGAAGCCACTGAAATACAAAACATAATTCAAGGCTACAATGAATACCTTTACATATATAAACTAGAAAATCTAGAAGAGATAGATAAATTCTTGTAAAAATACAACCCTCCTAGTCTAAATCAGGAAGCACTGGATATTCTGAACAGACCAATAACAAGCAGCAAGATTGGAATGGTAATTAAGAAATTACCACCACCAACAAAAAAAATGTCTAGGACCAGAAGGATTCACAGCAGAATCCTACCAGACATTCAAAGAAGAATTGGTACTAATCCTTTTGACACTATTCCACAAAATAGAGAAAGAAGGAACCCTCCTTGATTCATTCCATAAAGCCAACATCACCCTAATACCAAAACCACAAAAGGACGTGTCCAAGAAAGAAAGCTAGAGACTGAAATCCTTGGTTAACATAGATGCTAAAATTCTTAACAAAATACTAGCTAACTGAATCCAACAACATATCAAAAAGATAATCCACTATGGTCAAGTGGGTTTCATACCAGGGATGCAGGGATCATTTAATATATGCAAGTCAATAAATGCGATACACCACATAAACAGAATTAAAAACAAAAATCACATAATCCTCAATAGATCATGAAAATGCAGATGCAGAAAAAGCATTTGACAAAATCCAGCATTGCTTTATGATTAAAACTCTCAGTAAAATCAGCATAAAGGGATATGCCTTAATGTAATAAAAACCATCTATGACAAACCCACATCCAAAATAATACTGAATGAGGAAAAGTTGAAAGCATTCCCTTTGAGAACTGGAACAAGACAAGGATGCCCACTCTCACCACTCCTCTTCACCATAGTACTGGAAGTCCTAGTCAGAGCAATTAGACAAGAGAAACAAACAAAGGTCACCCAAATCAGTAAAGAGGAAGTCAAACTGTCACTGTTTGCTGATGGTATGATCATCTATCTTGAAAACCCTAAGGACTCCTCCAGAAAGCTCTTAGAACTGATAAAAGAATTCAGTAAGAGCGGTGTGCCCAAGATGGCCGAATAGGAACAGCTCCAGCCTCCAGCTCCCAGCGTGAGTGACACAGAAGACAGGTGATTTCTGCATTTTCAACTGAGGTACCGGGCTCATCTCACTGGGGAGTATCAGACAGTTGGTGCTGGTCCATGGGTGCAGCCTGAGCAGCAAAAGCTGAAGCGGGGTGAGGCATTGCCTCACCTGGGAAGCACAAGGGGGAAGGGAATTCATTTCCTAGCCAAAGGAAATTGAGACACACAACACCTGGAAAATCGGGTAACTCCCATGCTAATACTGCACTTTACCAAGGGTCTTAGCAAACAGCACACCAGAAGATTATATCTCACACCTGGCCCAGAGGGTCTCATGCCCACAGAACCTCCCTCATTGCTAGCACACAGTCTGAGACCTAACTGCAAGGTGGCAGCGAGGCTGGGGGAGGGACGCCTGCCATTGCTAAGGCTTAAGTAGGTAAACGAAGCCACTGGGAAGCTCGAATTGGGTGCAGCCCACCACAGCTCAAGGAGGCCTGCCTGCCTTTGTAGAGTCCGCCTCTGGGGACAGGGCATAGCTAAACAAAAAGCAGCAGAAACCTCGGCAGAGGTAAATGTTCCTGTCTGACAGCTTTGAAGAGAGCAGTGGATCTCCCAGCACGGAGGTTGAGATCTGAGAACAGACAGACTGTCTGCTCAAGTGGGTCCCTGACCCCTGAGTAGCCTAACTGGGAGACATCCCCCACTAGGTGCAGACCAACACCTCACACCTCACACGGTTTGGTACACCCCCTTAGATGAAGCTTCCAGAGCAAGAATCAGACAGCAACACTCACTGTTCTGCAATATTCTATCTTCTGCAGTCTCCACTGCTGATACCCAGGTAAACAGGGTCTGGAGTGGACCTCAAGCAAACTCCAAAAGACCTACAGCTGAGGGTCCTGACTGTTAGAAGGAAAACTAACAAATAGAAAGGACACCCACACCAAAATCCCATCAGTACGTCACCATCATCATCCACGACCAAAGGCAGATAAAACCACAAAGATGGGGAAAAAGCAGGGCAGAAAAGCTGGAAATTCAAAAAATCAGGGTGCATCTTCCCCTCCAAAAGAACGCAGCTCATTGCCAGCAACGGAACAAAGCTGGATGGAGAATGACTTTGACGAGTTGAGAGAAGAAGGCTTTAGTCAATCAAGCTTCTCAGAGCTAAAGGACGAACTATGTAACCAGTGCAAAGAAACTAAAAACCTTGAAAAAAGATTTGACAAATGGATAACTAGAATAACCAATGTAGAGAAGTCCTTTAAAGAACTGACAGAGATGAAAACCATAACATGAGAACAATGTGACAAATGCACAAGCTTCAGTAACTGACTCAATCAACTGGAAGAAAGAGTATCAGTGACTGAAGATCAAATGAATGAAATGAAGTGAGAAGAGAAGTGTAGAGAAAAAAGAGTAAAAAGAAATGGACAAAACCTCCAAGAAATATGGGATTGTGTGAAAAGACCAAATCTATGTCTGACTGGTGTGCCTGAAAGTGAGGGAGAAAATGGAACCAAGTTGGAAAACACTGCAGGATATCATCCAGGAGAACTTCCCAAACCTAGTAAGGCAGGCCAATATTCAAATTCAGGAAATACAGAGAACACCACAAAGATACTCCTCAAGAAGAGCAACTCCAAGACACGTAATTGTCAGATTCACCAAAGTTGAAATGAAGGAAAAAATGTTAAGGGCAGCCAGAGAGAAAGGTTGGGTTACCCACAAAGGGGAGTCCATCAGACTAACAGCAGATCTCTCAGCAGAAACTGTCGAAGCCAGAAGAGATTGGGGGCCAATATTAACATTCTTAAAGAAAAGAATTTTCAAACCAGAATTTCATATCCAGCCAAACTAAGTTTCATAAGTGAAGGAGAAATAAAATCCTTTACAGATAAGCAAATGCTTAGAGATTTTGTCACCACCCGGCCTGCCCTACAAGAGATCCTGAAGGAAGCACTAAACATGGAAAGGAACAACAGATACCAGACACTGCAAAAACATGCCAAAATGTAAAGTCCATCAATGCTAGGAAGAAACTGCATCAACTAAGGAGCAAAATAACCAATTAATATCACAATGACAGGATCAAGTTCACATATAACAATATTAACCTTAAATGTAAATGGACTAAATGGTCCAATTAAAAGACACAGACCGGCAAATTGGATAAAGAGTCAAGACCCATCAGTTTGCTGTATTCAAGAGACCCATCTCACATGCAGAGACACACATAGATTCAAAATAAAGGGATGGAGGAAGATCTACCAAGCAAATGGAAAACAAAAAAAAAAGCAGGGGTTGCAATCCTAGTCTCTGTTAAACAGACTTTAAACCATCAAAGATAAAAAGAGACAAAGAAGGCCATTACATAATGGTAAAGGGATCAATTCATCAGGAAGACCTAACTATCCTAAATATATATGCACCCAATACAGGAGCACCCAGATTAATAAAGCATGTCCTTAGAGACTTACAAAGAGACTCCCATACAATAATAATGGGAGACTTTAACACCCCACTGTCAAGATTAGACAGATCAACAAGACAGAAAGTTAACAAAGGTGGATATCCAGGAATTGAACTAAACTCTGTACCAAGAGGACCTAATAGACATCTACAGAACTCTCCACCCAAAAGCAACAGAATATACATTCTTCTCAGCACCACATCGCACTTAGTCCAAAATTGACCACATAGTTGAAAGTAAAGCACTCCTCAGCAAATGTAAAAGAACAGAAATTATTACAAACTGTCTCTCAGACCACAGTGCAATCAAACTAGAACTCAGGACTAAGAAACTCAATCAAAACCGCTCAACTACATGGAAACTGAACAACCTGCTCCTGAATGGCTACTGGGTACATAACGAAATGAAGGCAGAAATAAAGGTGTTCTTTGAAACCAATGAGAACAAAGATACAACATACCAAAATCTCTGGGACACATTTAAAGCAGTGTGTAGAGGGAAATTTATAGCACTACATGCTCACAAGAGAAAGCAGGAAAGATCTAAAATTGACACCCTAACATCACAATTAAAAGAACTAGAGAAGCAAGAGCAAACACATTCAAAAGCCAGCAGAAGGCAAGAAATAACAAAGATCAGAGCAGAACTGAAGGAGATAGAGACACACAAAACCCTCCAAAAAAATCAATGAATCCAGGAGCTGGTTTTTTGAAAAGATCAACAAAATTGATAGACCGATAATAAGACTAATAAAGAAGAAAAGAGAGATAAATCAAATAGACACAATAAAAAAATGATAAAGGGGATATCACCACAGACCCCACAGAAATACAAACTACCATCAGAGAATGCTATAAACATCTCTATGCAAATAAACTAGAAAACCTAGAAGAAATGGATAATTTCCTGGACACTTACACTCTCCCAAGACTAAACCAGGAAGAAGTTGAATCCCTGAATAGACCAATAGCAGGAACTGAAATTGAGGCAATAATTAATAGCCTACCAACCAAAAAAAGTCCAGGACCAGACAAATTCACAGCTGAATTCTACCAGAGGTACAAGGAGGGGTTGGTACCATTCCTTCTGAAACTATTCCAATCAATAGAAAAAGAGGGAATCCTCCCTAACTCATTTTACGAGGACAACATGATCCTGATACCAAAGCCTGGCAGAGATACAACAAAAAAAGAGAATTTTAGACCACTATCCCTGATGAACATCAATGCAAAAATCCTCAATAAAATACTGGCAAATCAAATCCAGCAGAACATCAAAAAGCTTATCCACCATGATCAAGTGGGCTTCATCCCTGGGATGCAAGGCTGGTTCTACATATGCAAATCAATAAACATAATCCAGCATATAAACAGAACCAAAGACAAAAACCACATGATTATCTCAATAGATGCAGAAAAGGCCTTTGACAAATTCAACAGCCCTTCATGCTAAAAACACTCAATAAATTCGGTATTGATGGAATGTATCTCAAAATAATAAGAGCTATTTATGACAAACCCACAGCCAATATCATACTGAATGGGCAAAACCTGGAAGCATTCCCTTTGAAAACTGGCACAAGACAGGGATGCCCTCTCTCACCACTCCTATTCAACAGAGTGTTGAAGTTCTGGCTAAGGCAATCAGGCAAGAGAAAGAAATCAAGGGTACTCAGTTAGGAAAAGAAGTCAAATTGTCCCTGTTTGCAGATGACATGATTGTATATTTAGAAAGCCCCATGGTCTCAGCCCAAAATCTCCTTAAGCTGATAAGCAACTTCAGCAAAGTCTCAGGATACAAAATCAATGTGCAAAAATCACAAGCATTCTTATACACCAATAACAGACAAACAGAGAGCCAAATCATGAATGAACTTCCATTCACAATAGCTTCAAAGAGAATAAGGAATCCAACTTACAAGGGATGTAAAGGACCTCTTCAAGGAGAACTACAAACCACTGTTCAGTGAAATAAAGGAGGACACAAAGAAATGCAAGAACATACCATGCTCATGGATAGGAAGAATCAATATTGTGAAAATGGCCATACTGCCCAAGGTAATTTATAGATTCAATGCCATCCCCATTAAGCTACCAATGACTTTCTTTACAGAATTGGAAAAAACTGCTTTAAAGTTCATATGGAACCAAAAAAGACCCCACATTGCCAAGACAATCCTAAGCCAAAAGAACAAAGCTGGAGGCATCATGCTACCTGACTTCAAACTATACTACAAGGCTACAGTAACCAAAACAGCATGGTGCTGGTACCAAAACAGATATATAGACCAATGGAACAGAATAGAGCCCTCAGAAATAATACCACACATCTACAGCCATCTGATCTTTGACAAACCTGAGAAAAACAAGAAATGGGGAAAGGATTCCCTATTTAATAAATGGTGCTGGGAAAATTGGCTAGCCATAAGTAGAAAGCTGAAACTGGATCCTTTCCTTACTCCTTATATGAAAATTAATTCAAGATGGATTAAAGACTTAAATGTTAGACCTAAAACCATAAAAACCCTAGAAGAAAACCAAGGTAATACCATTCAGGACATAGGCATAGGAAAGGACTTCATATCTAAAACGCCGAAAGCAACAGCAACAAAAGTCAAAATTGACAAATGGGATCTAATTAAACTAAAGAGCTTCTGCACAGCAAAAGAAACTACCATCAGAGTGAACATGCAACCTACAGAATGGGAGAAAATTTTTGCAATCTACTCATCTAACAAAGGGCTAATATCCAGAGCCTACTAAGAACTCAATCAAATTTACAAGAAAAAAACAAGCAATCCCATCAAAAAGTGGGCAAAGGATATGAACAGACACTTCTCAAAAGAAGACATTCATACAGCCAACAGACACATGAAAAAATGCTCATCATCACTCGCCATCAGAGAATTGCAAATCAAAACCACAATGAGATGCCATCTCACACCAGTTAGAATAGGAATCTTTAAAAAGTCAGGAAACAACAGGTGCTGGAGAGGATGTGGAGAAATAGGAACACTTTTACACTGTTGGTGGAACTGTAAACTAGTTCAACCACTGTGGAAAACAGTGTGGCGATTCCTCAAGGATCTAGAACTAGAAATACCATTTGACCCAGCCATCCCATTACTTGGTATATACCCAAAGGATTATAAGTCGTGTTGCTATAAAGACACAGGCACACGTATGTTTATTGCGGCACTATTCACAATAGCAAAGACTTGGAATCAACCCAAATGTCCATCAGTGACAGACTGGATTAAGAAAATGTGGCACATATACACCATGGAATACTATGCAGCTATGAAAAAGGATGAGTTTGTGTCCTTTGTAGAGACATGGATGCAGCTGGAAACCATCATTCTCAGCAAACTATCGCAAGAGCAGAAAACCAAATACCGCATGTTCTCACTCATAGGTGGAAACTGAACAATGAGATCACTTGAACACAGGAAGGGGAACATCACACACCAGGTCCTATTGTGGGGTGGGGGTAGGGAAAGGGACAGCATTAGGAGATATACCTAATGTAAATGACCTAATGTAAATGACCTAATGTAAATGACCTAATTAGGAGATATACCTAATGTTAATGGGCGCAGCACACCAACATGACACACGTATACATATGTAATAAACCTGCACATTGTGCACATGTACCCTAGAACTTAAAGTATAATAATAATAATAAAAAGAAAGACACACAGAAGTTAAGTGACACAGTATAAATCATGGAGATAATGAATGCCCATCCTAGAGCAAAACTCCCCTTCTTCTATTGTGCAAACTGGTACTCTTTCTTTGAGTCCACTTAAAGGTGATACCTAAATACTTTGCATACATCTTTCAGCAAATTTACACTCTTTAATTCATCCAGCAGAAAACATTATTTTTTACTAGGATTTTCTTTGGAATTGACATGGCATTTTTCCAGTTTTATTCTTGCCTTGCCTAAGAATGCCTCTGAGACAAGTGACCATAGGCTTACTTACTTAAAAGGTGTTTAAAACAGCAGAGCCTTTCAAATAATTTTAATGATTTTAAAAGGTGGTATGGAAAGCATTTTTATTTTAACATTTTAGAAGGCATTTCCAGAATACAGTTGGTTTAAGGAAACTCTGGAATATGTTAAATGATGAAATGTGTTGTGATAATAAAGCAAATACATCATCTTAAAAAAAAAAAAGAATTCAGCAAATTTTCCAGATACAAGATTAATGTATGCGAATCAGTAGCTCTTCTATACACCAACAGCTACCAAGCAGAGAATCAAATCAAGAACTCAACCTCTTTTACAATAACTGAAAAAAAATGAAATACTTAGGAATATATCTAATGAAGGAGGTAAAAGACCTCTATAAGGAAAACTACAAAACAATGGGAAAGAAATCATAGATGGCACAAACAAATGGAAACACATCCCATGCTCATGGATGAGCAGAATCAATATTGTGAAAATGACCATAGTACCAAAAGCAATCTACAAATTCAACACAATCCCCATCAGGATACCTCCAATCATTCTTCACAGAATTAGAAAAAACAATTCTAAAGCTCATATGGAACCAAAAAAGAGCCTGCATAGCCAAAGCAAGACTAAGCAAAAAGAACAAATCTGGTGCATCACACTACCTGATTTCAAACTTTACTATAAGGCCATAGTCACCAAAACAGCATGGTACTGGTACAAAAATAGGCACATAGAACAATGGAACAGAATAGAGAACCCAAAAATAAACCCAAATACTTACAGCCAGCTGATCTTTGACAAAGCAAACAAAAACATAAACTGGGGAAAGGACATTCTTTTCAGCAAATGGTGCTGGGATAATTGGCTAGCCACATGTAAAAGAATAAAACTGGATCCTCATCTCTCACCTTATATAAAAATCAACTCAAGATGGATTAAGGACTTAAAGTGAAGACTTGAAACTTAAAAATTCTAGAAGATAACACTGGAAAATTCCTTCTAGACATTGGCTTAGGCAAGGATTTCATGACTAAGAACCCAAAAGCAAATGCAATAAAAAGAAAGATAAATAGCTGGTACCTAATTAAACTAAAGAGCTTTTGTATGGCAAAAGGAACAGTCAGCAGAGTAAACAGACAACCCACAGAGTGGGAGAAAATCTTCTCAATCTATACACCTGGCAAAGGACTAATATCCAGAATCTACAACCAACTCAAACAAATCAGCAAGATAAAAGCTAACAATCCCATCAAAAAATGGGCTAAGGACATGCATAGACAATTCTCAAAACAAAATATACAAATGACCAACAAACATATGAAAAAATGCTCAACATCACTAATGATTAGTGAAATGCAAATCAAAATCACAATGCAATACCACCTTACTCCTGAAAGAATGGCCATAATAAAGAAAAAAAACAACAACAAACAGTCGATGTTGGCGTGGATGTAGTGAACATGGAAGACTTCTACACTGCTGATGGGCATGTAAACTACTACAACCACTGTGGAAAATTGTGTGGAGATTCCTTAAAGAACTAAAAGTAGAATTACCATTTGATCTAGCAATCCCACTACTGGGTGTCTACCCAGAGGAAAAGTAGTCATTATATGAAAAAGATACTTGCATACACATGTATATAGTAGCACAATTCACAATAGCAAAAATGTAGACCCAAACCAAATGCCCATCAATCAACAAGTGGGTAAACTGTGGTATATATACACAAAGGAATACTGTGCAGCTATAAAAATGAATGAATTAACAGCATTTGCAGTGACCTGGGTAAGATTGGAGACTATTATTCTAAGTGAAGTAACTCAAGAGTGGAAAACCAAATATTGTATGTTCTCATTGATATGTGGGAGCTAAGCTGTGAGGATGCAAAGGCATAAGAATGATACAATGGACTTTGGTGACTTGGGGGGAACAGTGGGAGGGGAGCGACGGATACAAGAATGTAAATATGGTGCAGTGTATACTGCTCGGGTGATGGTTGCACCAAAATCTCACAAATCACCACAAAAGAACTTACTCATGTAACCAAATATGACCTGTACCCCAATAACTTATGGAAAAATAAAAAAATTAATAAAATAAAATTAACATAAATTCAAAAAAATAAACCTAACTAATTATTTATAGAGGTGAAAAAAGGAACCCATTTAAATAATTGACAATGCTGGATTAGTTAAATAAACAATAATCTATACAATAGAACCTTATGTTATCATTAAAAATACTGGTTTTTTGTTTGTTTGAGAAAATGTCTCACTTGTTGCCCAGGCTGGAGTACAGTGGCATGATCTCGGCTCACTGCAACCTCCATATCCCAGGTTCAAGTGGTACTCCTGAGTAGTTGGGATCACAGGCATGCACCACCATGTCCAGCCAATTTTTGTATTTTTTGTAGAGACAGGGTTTTACCATGTTGTCCAGGCTGGTCTCCAACTCCTGACCTCAAGTGATCCACCTGCCTCAGGCTCCCAAAGTGCTGGCATTATAGGTGTGAGCCACCACACCTGGCCAAAATATCTATATATACTGTTTTAAAAGAAGCAGGTTACCAAATGGCCTTTTTGGTACTATTTTTCTAAATCATGTGTTGTATGTGTGCATGTACATAGACCCCCATGTCTCTCTCATTCTCTAGTCCCTTCCCTGCTTCTTTTTTCTTCTTAGCTGAAATCATTCAATTATATAACATATAATAGGATACATTTGCCCAGTCATTTGTTCAATTTCTGTCTCCTCCGAGAAGACAAAAAGCCTATTGTGCATAAAACATGTTTCTAGGCCCTGAGTATCAAACACCAAACCAAAATCTAAAATACGTCCCTGTCTGCCTGAGGCTTAATTTTCAGTGGGAGAAGAGTGTAAACAGACAACCGAATGAGCAAATCTGCCATATCATATATAACCTCCTTCCAGATTTTATCATCTTACATGTGCTTTAATGAAAAGAGCAACACAGCAAAACAGAAAAGGCCAAAGATGAAGCACAGTGAGGGGAATGGGGAGCCCCTTTTTTAAGTAGGTGCTGAGGGAGGATTTCGCAGCTGCTGTTTGAATAGAAACTTGAACGAAGTGAAGGAGCAAGTCAAGCAGGTATCTGGGGGAACAGATTTCCAGGCAGAGGGAACTGTAAGTCCAAGAGTGTTTACAGAAATGGGAAAGACTGTGAGAAGATGGAGCACTAGGGGGCTGGAATCAAGATTTCAGTGTGGCCATTTTAAAGTTGAGATGCCTTCGTCAAAATGAAAGTGTCAACTGGTGTCTAACAGGCTGGTTAATCAGAAGGGATTCTCAATGAATCAAAACTGATACCACTTATAAACAAACAGTAAGGCCATATTGGAGCCTACCAGGAAAGCCTATTAGATGTCCAAGTGGAGATATGTAATTCTGGAGTTCCGGGGAGAAATTTATATCAGGGCTGGAGATAAAATGTGGGGATTATCAACATACAGGTGGTAATTTAAGGCATGGGACTGATGAGATCACTAAGCAAGTTGGTATAGAGAAAAAGAAGTGAAAAGGTTGAGCACTGGGCCAATCTTAGGGTTGGGGAGAGGAAGAACCTGCAAAAGTGAGAAGTGGTTGTGGAGACAGGAGTAAAACCAAGAGAGGATGGTGTGCTGGGAACCAAAAGAAGAATGTGTTTCAAAGACAGTGGGATAGATGTCAAGTGCTCCTGCAGGATTAAGAAGAGCACTGAGGACTGACTACTGGATTTGGACATGGGGAGGTCACTGGCCTGGACAAAAGCAGTTTTAGTGGAGGGGCAGGAATGCAAGCCTGCGTGGAGTGTGTTCAAGGCACAACAGGAGCCAGGGAGTCTAGACAACTTTGAAGACTGTGTGCTAAAAAGGAGAGCAGAGAAACAGGGCTGCCGTGAGAGAAGGAGAGAAGGATGTGGGGGCCACAAAGAGTTGTTCATTGTTTGTTTCTTTGTTCTGGATGGGAGAGATTACAGTATATTTGCTTACGGATAGAAATTGTTTGGCATGGGGGAACCACTGATTAGTAGCTAATTGCAGAATGAATCTCTGAGTAGGTAAAAGAAAATAAAATCAAGTGCAGAATAAACAGTAGGAACACGGCCAGTTCATCTCTTGTACCAGGAGGGAAAGCAGGGTATATAGACACAGATGTGGGGTTGGTAGACCGGTGGGGGAGAATGTGAAAGTTGTTTTTTTACTGATTCAGTTTGTTCAGTGAAATACAAAGCTAGACCATTATAGCTGGAAGGAGCTATGTCAAGGTGTTAAAAGTGGCTCTCTCTGATAAGTGGAATTATGGGCATTTTTTTTTTGCTTTTATATTTTAAATTTCTCTCTAATATCATACATCTTTTCTTAAGGATAGGCAGCATCTTTAAGAGACCTCCTTTTCTGCTACTCATAAGGGTGAACCTAATCTGCCACTTACCGGTTGTATGTCTTTGAACTACTTACATTTTTTTTAACTTTTCAAAATTTAAAATTTTTATTTTTAAATGGGCAAACAGTTGTACATATTCATGGAGTACACAGTGATGCTTCAATACATATAATGTAGAGTGATCAGATCAGGGTACATAACATATTTGTAATCTCAAAGTTACTTATTTTGGGGGGTGGTCTTGCTTTCTTATTTGTAAATGGGGATGATAATGTCTGTGCTATTTAGTCCACTGGTCTGGAAGAATCTTAAATGAGAAAATGTATATAAAAATAACTTGAAAGGAACCAGTATGGCATGGATAGAAAATGTTCCTATTGTGGTTATTTCTGGTTTCTGTAGGGAAGTAGGAGGCAGGGGAGGGATCTAAGAATAGTCTGGAATGATCAACTCATTCCTTACAAACTACTCCATAGCAAACTACTGAAGAGCAAAAACTGCTTTTCTGATTCAGATAGTGCTGCATCCTTTAATCAAACTTCTGACTAATGTTAAAAGCTTTGTGTTCAGCCTTGGAAAACAAAACACAAAACATGTTTCCTTTGCTTTTACATTGAGTTAACTTTATTATTTGACACTCTAAGTTAAAATGTTTCCTACTGACCCAGGTTTTTCTTTCTGGCTTTAGACACATTAATTTTGAACATTTACCCACATTTTTGCATTTGCATTCAAAACCAGCCAGAGAATATATAGCCGTGATTATTCTTTTGTTATTTTTTCAAATTACTGTGATTGCATTGTTAGATATACTTCAGCACACGGGCCCTGCTGGCCTGTCATCATTAGACAAATTCATAGAAATCTACCAAATAAAAAAATCACAAGATAAAGATAAAACCACTTATTTAAGGCACTTTGTATGAATTAAGTAATGATAGTGGAGTCACATAACTCTTCCTAAAGTATAATTCTGAACTGCTTTTGTATTTCTTGGCATTTGAATATTTCATTGTCAGACTTAAGATTGTAAAATAAAGACAACACTGAGCTTTTGCTGTTCTGCAATGTGTATACTATTGAAGATAAATGCTTAACCTTTGCTTTCAATTTATTTACAGCCCCCCCGCCCTTTTATGGTAAGACAGTATAACCCCAGCATTAAAGAACATTTTGAAAAATGAGAAAAACACGACCACTGCATCATCTGAATATAATTATTTTCCCTTTTGTGTGTTCCTGGTCTACTTTTGTCTTTTTATGTACATAGCTTTACATGGTTTCAATTGTAGTATGCGTACAATTTTGAATATAAATTTAGGGTTTCATTTAAAAGAGAATTTTTTCAGGCTACAGCATAATTTTACGTTTCTACCTTTTGTCAAAACTTGACTGTGTCAAACAAAGCCTGAGATCAGGAGACCTTGTTAAGACATCTGAAACAACTTCAATGATCTCACTGCTCTGTGCTCCTTCAGGACTGCAGAAATAATTGATCACCTTGGGTACCTAATAAACCCTTCACAGGCCTGCAGTGATTTCATTCTGAAGGGGCCCCAGACTTGGAATAATCTTCCATAGAATCATCAGGGATCAAAGGACTCTTCTTTCAGAGCGAGAAATGCCTCTTAGGGGGTGGGTCAGGGACAGGATCTGATGGGTGTCTCTCGTGTCTTCTCAGAAGGTCCTTAATTAAAATTTTGAGTACTTTTTGGTTTTCATCTTGGTGAAAATCCTATGATCTACACTGTTTCAGGATAATTACAACAATGAAACTTATTTCATAATTGTTGCTTATTTCCTGTACCATTATGTTTCCAGTTTGTGGTAGGTTGATCACAAACGTGGCCCCAATTTTCCCTGCTTCTTGTATCCATACCCTTTGCAGCATGAGTTTGCAACTATTCCCCATCTGGAATCTGGGCTGGCCTGTGTTATGCTTTGGCCAGTGGAATGCAGTAGAAGTCATGGAGGATCAGTTCTGAGTTTAGAATTTAAGAGATTGTGCCCACATCCTCTCTCCTTGGTGGAACACTATCTAGCTGCCATGTCCACTAGAGTGTGTTAGCCTGTGGGAGAATCATGTGGATTAGGAAAAAGTCAACCCAACTGAGGCCCAGACCCCAAACCTGCTGACCACACATGCCCCGGGGGGGCCCAGTCAAATTTAGCTAAGCCCAGTACAGGTAAGCAGAACTGTCTAGCTGAGAAATCATACCTAATTGCTATTTAAGCAAGTAGGTGTTTTTTGTTGTTGTTGTTGTTGCTGTTGTTTAAGACAGAGTCTCACTCTGTCACCCATGCTGGAGTGCAATAGTACAATCTCAGCTCACTGAAACCTCTGCCTCCCAGGCTCAAACCATCCTCCTGCCTCAGCCTCCCAAGTAGCTGGGACTACAGGTGTGTACTACTACAGGGTACTACATGCCCCGCTAAATTTTATATTTTTTGTAGAGGCAAGGTTTTGCCATGTTGCCCAGGCTGGTCTTGAACTTCTGGGCTCAAGTGATCTGCCTACCTCGGCCTCTCAAAGTGTGGCTATTACAGGTGTGAACCACTGCACTCAGCCTACATTGTTTTTAAAAACTATTTATTCATTTTCCATTTTTTGTTAATGAAACACATTTAATGCATATGCCCTTTGACCCAGCAATGCCACATCTAGATTTTACAAATATGTATACATTACATATGTGACATGACAAAGTACAATGACTTTGGTGCACTTTTATGATAGCAAAATACTAGAAACAGTCAAAAGTGGTTAAATAGGTTATGTGCATTTATTTATTTGTTTTTATTTATTTTATTTGTACAAATTTATGGGGTACAATTCTAATTTTGGTTATATGGATATATTGCGTAGTGGTAAAGTCAGGGCTTTTAGGGTATCTATCAAACAATGTACATTATACCCATTAATTTCTCATCACCCATCCCCTCCCACCTTCCCACCCTTCTGAGTCTCCATTGTCTATCATTCCACATTCTAAGTTCATGTGTGCACATTATTTAGCTCCACTTACAAAAGAGAACATACAGTATTTGTCTTTCTGTGTCTGAGTTGTTTCTCTTAAGATCATGGCCTCCAGTTTCATCCATGTTGCTGCAAACAAAATAAAACAAACAATCTCATTTTTTTTATGGCTGAGTAGTATTCCATTCTGTAGACATACTACATTTTCTTTATCCAATCATCCACTGAATGGACACTTAGGTTGATTCCATGACTTTGCTGTTGTAGATAGTGTTGCTATAAACGTGTGCGTTCAGGTGTCTTTTTTAAATATAATAATTTTTGGGGAGTAGATTTTAAGTAGTGGAATTGCTGGATTTTATGGCATTTCTATTTTTAGTTCTTTGGGAACCTCCATACTGTTTTCCATAGAGGCTGTACTGATTTACATTCTCACCAACAGTGTAAAGTGTTCTCTTTTCTCTGCATCCTTGTCAACAGTTGTTGTTTTTTGTTAAGTGACTAAGTAGTTGGGTGATTTACTGTACAGCAGTATTTTGGAAATACATATTAATAAAAGGTTCTAACACATTTTGGACAATTTTTTTTTTTCCTCTTGGGTTCCTACTGTTGCAAAATTGAGGTGGGGGGGCCATAGAGAGAGAGAACATGCCTTACTCCCATTACCACTACTTATATTCCATGAGAGGCCTAAGATTTTTTGAGGCTGTAGATTGAATGAGGAGGACTTCTAACTGCCCCTGCCCTTGAATTCTTGAGCTCAGACAGTCGACCTTAGAGCTCTCATGCTGCTTTCTTAAATAAGATTAGTGTGAAGTAGGACTACCTTTATTTTATTTTTTTCCCCTTTTAATCCAATCTATCAAACCTGTAATGTATTCTCAACAGATTTTCAGGTGAGCAGGAAACCAGGAAAGATAAATGAAAAGTTGAGTGGTATTGTTAAAGGAGAAACGGTCTCTACAGCTGTAAGGTAACATCTAATTAACCTCAGATTCAGGCCAGGACTCAGATAATAGAAGTACTCAATTCAAAAGGAACTCACAAACCACCTGAAATGTAAGCAATTCCTCTTTACATAGGAAATATGCTGTTGCTTTTGTTGTTATTTATTTTCATTCTAATTTTAAATTATTTATGATATTTAAAATTCATACCTTTATCTCAGATGCAGCATTTCTTAGCACAGCATGTATGTAACTACATAATTCATCATATAAAATTATGTTGTTGTATGGGCTTAGGTATCTCATAGAACAAGAAAGTCCCCAGAAATAGCAACAATTATTCAACGACCAGGTCCAGTATCAGCTAGTCTTGGTCCTGTATGTGACACTGAGTTCCTGATTTCTTAATTAATGTGCTCTGATGAGGAAGTTGATTGAGTTATTTTAGGAAAAGAAAGAGGTGAACTAAATCTGCCCTTCTTTCATATTTAAACATTCATTTTATACATTTTATTGTAAATAAACATGTATACATATACACACACAACTAGTTTTAGAAATTATCAAAATACAGAAAGATGGAAGAAATCTAGTCCCTCATAATCCTATCACCCCGAAACAATCACTATGAACAGCTCGGAATATTTATTTCCAGTGTTTAAAATTTTTTCCTATACCTAATTGGAACTGCAAATACATAAACAGAGGACACTCATATAAAACCTAAGTGAGAGACTGGGCATGGTGGCTCTCACCTGTAATCCCAGAACTTTGGGATGCTGAGGAGGGCAGATCACCTGAGGTCAGAAGTTTGAGACCAGCGTGGGAAACATGGTGAAACCCTGTCTCTACTAAAACAATACAAAAATTAGCTAGTGTGGTGGTGTGCGCCTGTAATCCCAGCTACTTGGGAGGCTGAGGCAGGAGAATCGCTTGAACTCAGGAGGTGGGAGTTGCAGTGAGCCATGATCACAGCATTGCACTCCAGCCTGAGCGACAAGAGTGAAACTTCATCTCCAAAAACAAAACGAAACAAAACAAAACAACAACAAAAACCTAAGTGAGGATAAGAGCAAAGTCAGAAATTCTTCTGTATTTGGAAGACAAGTGCATAGCTCTCCACCCATTTCCCCCTGTAAAGGGTAAGCACAATGATGGTCACAGGGAGAGTGGTGGTGATAGTGAAGTGAAGTCGTGGACAAACAGGCTTAGCTCAGGACCTGGTAGAGTGCAACATTCACCATTAATCACAACAAAAAGAGCAAATATCAATCTAGTGCTTACTACATGCCAGACACTGTTCTAATGACTTCCTGTATTTTAACTCATTTAATCCTCCCAGAAATCCCACTAGAAGCGGGTATTAGAATTCCCATTTTACACTTGAGGAAATGAGGCACAGAACCATTAAGTAACTTGCTCAAGATTGGAGCTTGGATTAAAATCCACAGTCTGTTTATGGTGTCATTGCTCTTAAACACCATGTGCTTATTTTATTATTTTCTTTATTATAATTGTCCATCTCACTCCCTCGTGGACTCCAACAGGCACGCTGACCATTTAGAAGGGCCCATTTGGCACAGCTGTGGAGACTTCGTCTCACCACTGCAATCATTTATCGACTTAAAAGCATATTCCTTTGAAACTGAAATCTGAGTGTCATCCATCACAATTCATTTGTATTATTGCCCATCCATACATTTTCGTCTTTCCACTTTTCTTTCAGAACACAATAAATTATATTCAAATGGCAGTCAAGGAGGAAACTTTCCTTCCTCATCAACAAAGCTGATCGATGGGCACTGAAGCCCCAGGGAAGCAGCATCTGTTGTAACTCAAGGATCCCGGCTTGCGCTGAGAATGAAATTAACAGGCGCAGAGTGGTTGGCAGCCCAACATTTGTGCAAGTCTGGCACATGCACACATCATTAGCAACTATGCTGGAGAAGAATGATCAAGGAGGTGAGGAGGGGAATGGATCTGATTAAAGGGATGTTCAAGAAAGGAAATTCCGAGCACTTGGGTAAAAGCTTCATAGCTAAAATGAATGAACTCGAGAGCAAAGCAAACAGCCAGGTACATTTGGGATATGCCGACAGACAATCTGGATAATTCTGCCTCTGAAACTTTCAAAACAAAGTCATTTCATGCAGTGAATTCCCCAGAGTGGCTGCCTCTTTCACTTAGCTCCTTTGGCTGTGTCTCCTTCACTAAAATGAAGCCCCCATGAAGGCAAAGATTTTGCTGTCTTGTTCATGGCTCCAATCTTGGCTCCTGGTTGATAATATTAAATTTTCATGGAATAAGTTAATGTATACTTGTGTTGACTCAAGCTAAGCAGATAAGGTCAGAGATATTCAACAGCATTCAAAAGCAATGTGCATGCTGGAAGAATGGCATGGTTCAACTAAAACTGATTGTTTATGAAAGTGTATGGAATCAGCAGTGAAATACTGGCAGAATATCTCTTTGTGTGCCCACCACTACTGTAAGCAATGGAAGAGATACAACAGAAACACGATCATGATCAGCAGCAAACATTTGTCGAGGGCTTGCTGTTGGCCGGCACGTTCTAAGCTCATTACTCTCATTAGCATGTGTAATTCTCTCAGCACCACCTATGGGGTAGGTAAGTACAAGTGTAATCACCCCCACTTGACATGCAAGGCAGCTGGTGCCAGGTCGATTTAGCAACTTGCCCAGAGTCCTACAGCTAGTACATGGTAGAGCTGGGATTCCATCTGCTCTGCTGTTTCCTGCCAGTCTCTGTCGTCCTGACCCTCCAGGAATTTACCCTTAATTTAAGGACACAAAAGGGATACATATGAAGAAGAACAATTAAGTCTTAAACTCTGTGGCCCTGGAAACAAAAAAGAGAGGAATAAGTGTAGGCTGGTTTTCAGAGAGACCTTCTGGAAGGAGGCAGTACTTGCACTGTCTTGAATTTCATCATTAGTTGTATATCCATCTACCCAACCTCCCATCTAGTCATCCTCTCATCCTCCCATATACTCACCTAACAAACATTTATTAAGCTCCAACTATGGGCCAAGTCCTGAGCACTGAAGTGTGGGTTTTGTGCTGAAATAGTCATATTTCGGTTGCCTGCTCATATAGGGGGTTTTCCTTAGGAAGGACAGATTGGTGCTGTTGATCAAAACTTAAAAATGCTCACACCCTGGGTACAGCAATCCCAACGGAATTATCCATGGTGAAATGATCTGTGTTTAAGGTTATTCTCTGCAGTACTGTTTTTGACAACAAAGGATTAGAAATAGCCCACATGTTCATCAAAAGGGAACTGCTTAAATAAAACATGATAGCATACCTAAAGAGATTACTAAGCTGCTGTGACAGGAGTGAAGAAGCTGAGAGGGAGATATCTTAAGACATTTAAGTGAAAAAAGCAAAGAGGGTATGTATAGGATGCCACCATTTGGATAAAGGGCGGGGGGGAATAGAAACATCTTTGGTTGTTTATCTATAAAGTATTTCTGGAAAGATACACCAGACACTGATAAGATTTATGGCTTTTGGTGGAGGGAGCAGGTAGTTAAAAGGCAAGAGGAACAGGAGGGGTTTTCACTGAGTGTCCCTTGGTATGTTTTAAATTTTGAACCTTTTTGGTAATGTATTGTCTATATTCCCCTAAAAAACACACAAACACAGTAAAACCAAAACTCATGTGCCCGGACCCCAGTGTTAGTGGTATATCAATGGTGGAGTTCTAGTTTGGTTCCTCAACTCTCCCCAGGCAATTAGAAGGGAATGCTGGGTGCCAGGATGGGTTCCACAGCTGCCTGACTTTCACCTAAGTGACATATTGTTTCTGTCCTTGGCTGAGCCAGGTTCCCTCACAGGGTTCCTCTCCTTTAGCCAGGGAGCTTCTTCCTCCATCTTGTGTTTGCAATTTGGAAGAGGGTGGCCAGCATGGGCCTGACTGAGAGGGTGACATTTGTGCAAAGACTGAAGTAGGTAAGAGCATGAGCCCTGAGGGCATCTGAGGGAAGGGAATTCCAGAAAGAGGGAATAGCAAGTTCAAGCATTGGAGGCAGACGTGAGTCAGGCCAGGTGGCAAGTGTGCCTAGAATAGAGTAAACAAAAGGGAGAGAAGCAAGAGGCAAAGACAGAGGGAATGCACATTTTGTGTGGGAGTGAGGGAGGTGTGAACTGTGCTGAAATAGTCATACATTTCCTTGGAAATTCCACATCCAGACACTGCAGTTTGTTTGCTCTGCTGCTTGTTGGCACTGATGTCCCAGTTCTACTAATTGGCTTACCTGTTGGTTCCTGAGCCCCACTCCCCACCCTGCCCTCAGGTCTGGTGTTGGTGTCCCAACCTCATTCCCTGTCTTGGTAACCAGCTCTGTAGCCTCGTCTCTCCCAGCTGCCACCTGGGAATGGAGACCTGTTGTGGAATCCTGGTCTGGGCTAGAGAGTGCTCCCAGTTCAAACCCTGCGGGAACTACAGGACCATGAAGAGGAGAGACTGGAACAGGGAATCCAGGAGCTCTTCCTTCAGCCCTGGTGCTAAGGCGGTCTTCCTGATGTCTCCCAAACCACACACCTTTACCTCAGGTAACTTTGAACTTGTTGACTTTGCACAAATTACTTCCGCATTTCGCTCAGGTGAAACATCCTTGGTGTCCTCAGAGAGGCACTCCCTAACCTTCCGATGTAAAGTACCTACCTTCTAGCCCAGTCTCTGTCCCCATACCCGCGTAATTTCTTCGCTGTGTATATGGTTTTGTTTATTGTCTCTCTCTCCCCACTGAACGCCGGCTTGAGGAGAGTCAGGGCTTTATCTAGGATCCCAACACCTGCGGGCAGTTTGGCCTCCTGTTACTTGTCTCAGTGAGAGGGTCTGGTTCTAGATTTGGTTTCTCCAAGTCAGTCCTCTGTCTCACTGAAGTGCTAGACTGACCACAGTGGGAATGGAGAGTCCTAGGAAGTTGGATGAGATGTGTGACCACACAGAATGGCATATGGATGGGGTGCTAAGAACACAAAGCTCTAGCCCTGGTCCCCATCCTGAAGCAGAGGTGACAGAGACAAGAAGGTAGCATTCACCAACACTTTGCAGAAAAAAATACAGGTCCTTTCACCTGCTCAAAATTGTACTTCTCTGGTATTATTAGAGCTTTAAAATGAGTGTAAAGTGCTTATTATTTGAAGGGTCATAATTGTCATGAGATGGCAACCCACTTTTATTCTTATTGATTCTTTATTCTTAAGAAGAAGTTTGACACCAGTAGATTTGGGTTCAAATTCTGGCTCTCAAACTTGCTGACTTTGGGCAAATCAAGCCTTTCTGAGCCCATGTTCTCATTTAAGATGTGGATGGGGCAGTGGGAATGAGGGGATAATATCTACCTTCACTATTGACAGGATATAACATGTGGAGTAGAGTCTTTAGTACATAGTAAATGCTCTATGGAGGTTCAACATTTTTCTTCTTCCTCAGCCTTCCTCCACACCTGCCATTATGAAAGGTAGTTTTCATGTACTTAGTGGTCTACAAGATTAATACTTGCCTAGAAATTGTGAGGACTATGAAAATAAAGCCTATGATCTTTGAGTTCACTCTCATTTATTATGTTCTTTGATGTTCAATGTCCTGGTTACAGTTTTAACATCCATAAGAGTGCATCAATTAATATTTTTCTTGTATAGGAGTCACACTATAATTCAGCCCATTTCTTCACCAATGCACAGGTGTGTTAGTCAAAGTCTAGGCTCAGCTGCTGTAACAAAAATACTCCCAAACACAGTAGCTTAGTAATAGGAGCTTATGTCTTCTTACATAATAATCTGGGAAAAGCTGGCTGGGCGGAATTTGTGGCTCTGATCTAGAAGGATATCCAGAGGCCCAGGTTCCTTCTTTCTTGTTGCTCCACTATTCCCTAGGTTGACACTTCTGTCCACACTATCCAAAGGAGAGCAACACCAGTATATCCACATTGTAGTCTGAGGGGAGAGAGAGGAAGGCCAAAGCTTATCCTTTCCTTTTAAAGAAGTTGCATCAGCTGGGCATGGTGGTTCATGCGTGTAATCCCAGCACTTTGGGAGGCTGAGGCAGGCGGATCATCTGAGGTTGGGAGTTCAAGACCAGCCTAACCAACATGGAGAAACCCCGTCTCTACTAAAAACACAAAAAAGCAACCTGGTGTGATGGTGCATGCCTGTAATCCCAGCTACTCGGGAGGCTGAGGCAGGAGAATCGCTTGAACCCGGGAGGCAGAGGTTGCGGTGAGCCGAGATTATGCCATTGCACTCCAGCCTGGGCAACAAGAGCAAAACTCCGTCTCAAAAAAAAAAAAAAAAAAAAAAGAAGTTGCATTAACTGCTTCTATTTCTAATCTTTTGGTACAAACTTAGTCATGTGACTGCGCCTGGCTCCAGGGGCATTTGCAAAATGTTATCTTTAACTGAGTGGCCGTAGGCTCTGTGAAAACTTAGTAACTGGAGGTCTATCACTAAAAGGAAGAAGAGGACCAAAGATATTGGGGGTGGGGGTGGGGGCAGTAGACTTCTTAACACTCTTGGTCTGAATGGAATCAGATGAGGGTATGTCCGGCTGGCTTGGGGCAAGCCAATGGCCACTAGAGAAAAGCAACTGCTGACAGATGCCCAGAGCTTCCTCTGAGCCTGCGGGTGGTGGGTTTTGAGTAAATAGTGAGTACATACTTTTTTCCCCTACCATTAAAAAAGATGGATGTCATCCAACAAAACCAAGGATAAGCAATATCATGCCCATATTGTATTTTTAATTGTTTCATACATTTGTATCCATCTAATAATTCCATAATTGGATCCAGGTTGCTTTAGAACTCAGTTGAAGTTTGTCTGAAACTCAGAAACAAGATGTTGCAGCTCAGGAGGTCCTTGTGACCCTCGGTCATCTTTAGGGTCAGTGCAGAAACTGAAAGCTGATGCGGATCATGTGCTCCTTTGATGGTGTCTGTGGTTGCATGGAAAGTTGTACGGTCACAGGCGAAGCATCTGCACCGGGGTGCCAGGCCTTAGGCTTCCTAATTCCAGCTCTCACATTGATAAACTCTAACTTCAATTACCTCAGCAGTCATGCTTCCAATTCCATTTCCATTATTAAGGCCAGAAGGAGCAGGGTGCCATAGTATTTGGGGGAAAGAATAACTTTTAACAATCATGAAGTTCTCTGCAAATGTCAACTACAGCTGCATGGTGCTAGGATCTTCAGGATCCTCGGACTGAGTTGAAACACACACAGTAGAGAGCACACTTCGCTCCTGCTTGTATTCTTATTTCAGTTTAGGAAACAACGGTATAGCCATTCTCTCCTTTGAGCCTCCATTTGAGGTGGATAATTATTGTATTATTATTATTATTTTCATTTTACAGATGAAAAAACTGAGATGCAAGGAGATTGTGGGTACGATTTGAGGACATATCAGTGATAGGTGGTTCTCTGCTGTCTCTAATTCCATGATATTGAGATCATTTTTTTTTTTTTTGAGACAGAGTTTCACTCTTGTTGCCCAGTCTGGAGTGCAATGGCGTGATCTCGGCTCACCACAACCTCCGCCTCCTGGGTTCAAGCGATTCTCCTGCCTCAGCCTCCCGAGTAGCCAGATTACAGGCATGTGCCACCGTGCCCGGCTAATTTTGTATTTTTAGTAGAGACTAGGTTTCTCCATGGTCAGGCTGGTCTTGCACTCCCAACTCCAGGTGATCTGCCCGTCTTGGTCTCCTAAAGTGCTTGGATTACAGGCGTGAGCCACCGCACCTGGCAAGATCGATTTAAAAAATTATATCAGGACATATCTGTGAAATGAATGGGTAGTACTGGAAAAAAAAAAAAAAAAAAACAGTCATGTTAGAACACTTCAGACTCTGTCCTAGTAAAGAGAACTCCTGTGGTCACCTCAGTTAACTTTCCACCCACTCCTGCTTTGGGTATCAAGGTAGGAAATGGTATCAGTGCTATGCAACAGGTAGTCTTTTGGGAACATCTCATGTGTTTTGGCCACACTCTGGTTGATAAAACTGGTTCACACAAATCAACAGGCCTGTGAGCTGAAGGAAGATGGGACTTAGTCATATTTCTCTTTGCAGGTACTTCTAAAATTCTGTGGGATGAATGCTCTTGTTTGGTCCTCAGGACAGCTCAGAAAAATAAGCATTCCATGACATTTCCATGGAATAGGCCTAGAGATGGAGGCTGGAGGAGGCCAGGTCATAGGCTGGGTGTCACAGAGCTAAGACACCGCATGGCTGGGACTGGACAGTGGCTCCCTGTTCTCCTATCTCAGTGCGTCTCTCGCCCCTCACCCTGCTCAGCGCTCCAGCTGCCTTGTCTCTGAACCCAAAGCCCTCACTTGTATGCCCTCTGAAGCCTCCTGTGATTATCCATTTTCTCTCAGAAGAAGCTGAAATCTTTTCTTCAGGGAATAAATTCAGAACTTGAGACAATTGGTCTGCTTCTTCCTTTCAATAAACGTGGAAATGCATCCATTAAAATACACAGTTCCTGCTCTTGAAAATACAACTGTGTTTTCCTCCCCTTCATCCTTGCTACAGAGATTTGATCACAGGTCTATTTTATCACTTGGTTTTTCTAACAAATGAACAGAATCAGTAGAACTATCTTCAGAGTCCCTGAGGCCTCCTCTTGTCCTCTGTCCCAGAAACCCAAGTCTCATTTTCCACAGCCTAGTCTCTTTTTCCACAGTTAAACTGAGATAAATTCCAAATTCTCTGCAGATCCTATTTTGATCTCCATTGACTCTAAGATTCACCACCGCACTCTTTGCCCCTCAAATTGGACCCTCTTTTTTAAAAATTAAATAAATTAATTAATTTGTCAATTTATTCAGAGACAGGGTCTTGGCCTGTCACCCAGGCTGGAGTGAAATGGCATACTCATAGCTCATTGTAGTCTAGACCTTCTGGCCTCAAGCAGTCCTCCTGACTCAGCCTCCCAAAGTGCTAGGATTATAGGTGTGAGCCCCTGCACCTAGCCTAATTCACTCTTTTGATAAATGGCACCATTTATAAGTAAAAATCCCAGGCACTACCTCCCTACCCCTCATGGCATGTGGATTGTAGAATGACCCCAATGATTCTTGGTGCTACCTTCTGATGTAATCCCTCTCTTTGAGTGTGGGCAGGATGTGGGGGATGTAGAATTGGCTTTTTTTTTTTTTTTTTTTTTTTTTTCTGAGGCAGGGTCTCACTTTGTCATCCAGGTTGAAGTGCAGTGGCGCGATCTCAGCTCACTGCAGCCTTGACCTCCCAGGTTCAAGCGATCCTCTCACCTCAGCCCCGCTAGTAGCTAGGACTACAGATGCACACAACCACACCTGGCTATTTTTTTTTTTTATGTAGAGATAGAGTTTTGCCACATTGCCCAGACTGGTCTCGAACTCCTGAGATCAAGTGATCCACCTGCCTCGGCCTCCCAAAGTGCTGGGATTGCAGGCCTGAGCCACCACACCTGGTCTGGAATTTGCTTTTAACCAATAGAATATGGCAAAGGTGATGGGACATCACTGCTGTGGTTAGGGTACATACAATTGCAAGTCCTATTTTGTTAAAAGACTTAGTCTTTCATTGATTTTGATAGTTTGTGAGTCTGGGTTGGGAAATGGGCCCCTTGCTGTCTTCTCCAATCCTTAATCTCCTCCAAGCAGACCCCTGCTGCTGTGCAAATCCGCTCATGCACATACATGCATCAGACATGCTTGAGGCCTGGGCTCAAACTGGCTTCACCTGTTTTGTGTATTTAACTGCTGGAGCTCTGCAGGCAGGACTGGGTTTTGTCTTTCTCTGTAGGCCAGCAGTGTTGTTTGTGCATGGTGGGAGTGTGATGAACACCCTGTGGATGGACGACCTGCCCAGCATTCCCCGAGGAAGTGGACTGAAGGATGCCCGCAGCAGCTGGGTCTTAGCAGCAAGAGTGTCATCTGTAACCATAACTACCCTTTGATAAGAAAACGAGAGCAGGACCATCTGTAGGCCATCTGGGAGACCCAGCTCTGGTGACTGGGTCCTGGCACGTGTATTTGCTTTGGCTGCCCCCTTTTTCTCTAGAAAGCAGGGACTTTGCATCCCCAGAGTCCAGCACAAGCAGGACCTCAATCAGTGTAAGGTTGAATGGGGTTTCCATTGCTATCCAGTGTCTTAGCTTGGATTCTCCTCAAAGCAGATCCTAGGACAAGACTTGGGGGCAGGTTGCTTGTTCAGGATGTGATCCCAAGAAGCAGAAGTAGAGGAAGTGCTATTGGGAAGAGAGAAAAGTCCACGAAGTGCATGTTATTGCGTGAGTTACTGCTGTGGGCCAGTGGGCTCAGTCCTGTCAAGGTGTTCCTGGGGAAGGTTGTGCAGCCTCCACAGTCACCCACCAGAACACAGGGAGACTGGGCAAATTCACCAGCTCCATTCCCATTGGTTAAAGGTTGCAAAAATAAAATTAAATAAATAAATAAATAAAAACAAAAAAACAAGGTTGCCTCCCTGGGGACTTAATTTGCCACACTTCTGGGTCGTTCCTGACATCAGAGCAAGCTCTGGGATGTGAGGAGCCCTCAGGCAGAGAAGCAGAGAGTGCGACAGGCCAGAGATGGGAAGCTGTCAGCAGGCTGAAGCTAGCTGTCCACCTCTGACGCAGGTGAATGCGGGTAGATGCGGGTGGACACAGGCAACTCGAAATGTGGTGGGGGTGGGCAGCAAGGGGCTCTGCTACCCCAGCCTCTGGGATTGGGAGGGGAAGGAAGCACAAAATCATTGTTTTTCATTGAAAAATATCTGCTCCTGGAGTCAGTCTCTTTGAGGCAGTCTTGACAATTTATTTTTGGAAGACGCAAGAAAGGTCATTATCTTTAGTTACTAGTTTTAGTAATTATTAATGACACCTCCATTCTCCAAAGAGTTCTGCTTTGGACAAAAAATTGTCACAATACCATTAGAAAATAACTGACCACACCCACCCACTCGCATTCCCACTCCCATCACCAAGAGCTTGTTGCACGTGTGTTTTGTGTCCACCTCTGTCCTGAACCAAGAATCTTCGAAGCTGGTCAGGCGCAGTGGCTCATACCTGTAATACCAGCACTTTGGGAGGCCAAGGCAAGTGGATCACTTTAGGTCAGGAGTTCAAGACCAGCCTAGCCAACATGGTGAAACTCTATCTCTACTAAAAATTCAAAAATTATTTGGGCATGGTGGTATGTGCCTATAATCCCAGCTACTCGGGAGGCTGAAGCAAGAGAATTGCTTGAACCCAGAGGCAGAGGATACAGTGAGCCAAGATTGCACCACTGCACTCTAGCCTGGTCGACAGAGCTAGACTCTGTCTCAAAAAAACTAACAAACAAAAAAAAAAAAAAAAGAAGAAGAAGAATCTTCGGAGTCAATAGGTGACTCTGTGAAGGCTGCAGAAGCTCCCCCAGGGAGCCCTTGGGGGGTGGAGCCCACTGGCTCACAGCAGCAGCTCACTCATTAATAAGCCCTTCATGGACTTTTCTCTTCCCAAATCACTTCCTCTACTCCCTCACTTCTGCTTACTGGGATCACTTCCTGAGCCCGGAATCTTCTAAGTCAATGATATCCAAGACTGCAGGGTCAGGAGCTGGCTTCATCCCTATTTATGCAGGAGAGCGGGACACTCAGAGGGCCAGGGAGGGGCACCCCTTTCCCATTAATTCACTGCAGCCTGCCTCCCTCCCTACCCTAGCGGAGTGCTTGGCTTGTCCACTTGTTTAGCTTTCAGTCCATCCTCATGTCCCAGGTTCTATTCCAAATTCCTCTGGGACTCCCAGATGTCTCAGACCACTGGTCAGCTGGCGCCTTGACCCTCTCATCTTCTTTCAGCCTGTTTTCCCTAGGGCTGGACCCAGCTTTCTGATCCTTCCTTGACTTACAATGCTAAATATGAAGCACTCACATTTTTGCCAGAAGCCCTCTCCGTGCCCCGCACCCTTGGCTCAGACCTGAGTCCTACACTACATCAGAATTGAGTTCATTTCACCCCTTGGCCTTGAATCTGGGCTGCTGGAAAGGTTTGCTTTCTGCTGCTGCCTCAGTTGCTTTCCTCTCATTTCCATTTCACGCAAGTCCTGGTATTCCCGGTGTGCTCTTCGACAAAGACAGAGTCCGGTGGTAACAAGATTTGGCACAGAGGGTGCTGAAATAAATGAGAAAAACTGAAGGAACAGAAATGATGAGTTCCATGAGATTCATTCTTTCATAAAAGTATGACTGAAATATCGAGCAACACAGTTCCAGAATGACAAGAGGTACTTAATGTTTATGGACTTGCATAGACCAAGAGCAGGCCCAGAAGTCCCAGGGCTTCTGACAACCAGATGGGTGAGAGTAGGGAGGCACCATCCTAATTCATCTCCCATGCAACTGAAAGTGCGGATTCCCCTTGTGGCTCAGGAATGATGGCGTTTGGCCAGGAAAAGTGCATTGCATGTAGTATATCAGCTATATGGCCCTGGAAATAGCAATAGCGTTGGGATGTTTTTTACTCAGGCCTCGAGTTTCCATGAAGCAGGTAATTCTGTCCTCTTTCTGCCCGCTATTCATTCATCCCCCTGCCTACTCCTAACCTGGCTGCTCACAGGAAGGACACATTCAGCTCTGCTCTAAGTTTTATGGGGCCAGGCACCTGGAAGCAATTCTGTGATAACTCCCTGTTGCTGGGGCTTTGGTGAGGAGTCCAATACTGGGCTGTAGCATTAGAAAGCCTAAGCCTTAAGCCATGTTCTCCTTATTGGCTACGTTGTAATAAAGGATATTTTGATCTCATTTTTCAGATACTCATGTCTATCTCTCAATTAGTTCTCAACTCCAGTGGGAACAGGGAGGTTAATTGTTGGACTTCCTCAAAACTCACCACGTCATTCCAACTTCATAGCATTGGTAAAAGGATTCAATGAGTCTTTAGAACAGGGCTTAGCACTTAGTGAAAGTTTAAAAGAGTTAGCTATTTTTTTATTATTAGTAACAATAACAGTAACTCAGCCCCTCGTTATACCTACACGTTGAGAAAAAAATGAACAATATAAAGTATGTACTTCAAGCATTGGCAAATAACATTTGGGACAAGGGAAGGAGAAAGCATACAGCAAAATGAGAATTGGGAAAAAAAGTGGGCCCTACGGATCAGTCACTCCAAGACCTAAGGAGAGGCACAGACTGCCTCCCTGAAGGAAGGCTCAGGACCTTCCCTCTAGCTGGAGCCCTGGGCTGCTGTGGGCAGTTGGTCAGCTCCTTCCGGTAGCAAATCCTGAAAAGGATCATTCTACCATTGTGGGCAGGAGTGCCACACCCATTGTCACCTCAAAGGCCAGGAGTGGGGAAGAAGGTAGTGTCTTTTTCTCTTTTTCCATTTCTTGCTCATGGAGGGAAAATGGAGAAAAGGAGAAAGCAGCCCAGAGCCTCCAAACCATGTTAAGTCCAGGTCTTGCTGAGGCCGAGAGAAGGGCCATGAATGCAGATTTCTTCATTTGTTTGTTCAAAGTCCTGTTGATGGGAAAGTTCATCTGTTCTCATTATTTATAATTAAAATATTGATGGAGTGGCTACTATGCGTCTACCTCAGCTCACTATTTAATTTGGGTGTTAACTTGCCCAGGGAATATCTCTAAGAAAGATGCCAATAACTCATTAGCAGCTTATAAAGGACCCTTTTACTTTTCTTCCAAGCTATTTTAAAATGCAACAGTTGGGAGATTTATCAAGCATTTGTTATTATAAGTAATTACTGGGTGTTTCTTATAACTTGCCTGAGGGTGGCAGCATTTACAGGGGTCTCCCTAATTTTCCAGTGACTCCCCAAATGCACACTATGACTTTCATTTTTATTTTGAAGGAACTCAAAGAAATTTAATAATCCTAACAGGGCGTGCACATTGTAGAGAGATAGATATGGAAATGGAAATGTTCCATTTTACATTATTCATAGAGACAGCTAAAGAGCCTTGCTGGCAGCAAACACATTGTCTGGAGTGTCTCTAGCAAGTCTGCACTAGGGGTAGTGGGTGAAGGGGAAGACTTGGTGCCCCGGCCTTTCTAGTGTTCTATTCTCAGGACATTCCAGCTTCACCTGGTCCCCAGTGATTCAAGATGAAGCAGTATTAAAGGAGAGCCACTTCTTCAATCCCTTCAGTCTCTCTGACCATCTGACTCTTTCTTCTCCTCTGAGCAGATGGTTGGGATTGGGGGGGCTATGATGTTTGGCTCCAATAGCCAAGGGACCTGAGTCTAGGATTGGGTTTGGGGACTAGAGCTCTAGGTGCATGATTGGGTGGGATTGCATGAGAGAGACTCTAAGAAGCCTGGTAGTACTTAGTACTGAACCCCTAGGCACCTCAACACTCCTTCATTTATGGAGATTCCTACCACTCCCCCAAACCTGACTTATTTAACAGGATAACTCTTATTGCTATGCAGGGAATAATTATGGAGAAGGAAGCAAGAACGGAAGCAAAGAGAACTGTTAGAAGGCTACAGACATAATCCAGGGAAGAGAAAGTGACTTGGACCAGAGCAGGTTCTCCACCACTATTAATAGTTTATGTTGGCTAATTCCTTGTTTGCGGGGTGCTGTCCTGTGCATTGCACAATGTTTGGCAGCATCCTTGACCTCTATCCGCTAGATGCCAGTAGAACCTCTACCAGATGCCAGTAGAACCCTCTCCATGTGACAATCCAAAATGCCTCCAGATATTGCCAAATGTCCACTGAGATGCAAAATTGTCAAATGGGATTGAGAACAAGTGGACTAGGGTGATAGCAGTTAAGATGTAAGAAGTGATCAGATTCAGGATTTGTTGAGTTTATGCATGAGGGATGTGAGAGGAATCAAGGATGACTTCAAAGTTTTTGGCCCGAGTGAGGGAAAGGATTGAGTTTTCACTGACTGAGATGGGGAAGACCATTGGTGGAACAAGGTTGAGGGCAGGGCAGCCTGGAGTTCATATGAGAGTTCTGGACTGGAGTTCAGTATATGTATCACATTGCTTATGTAATTTCAGAAAAGGCAGGAAGGAGCTAATGGCTAAGTTCATGGAGATATAAATGGTATTTTAATGACAATAGGGAAAGGAAGCATTGCCAAGACTTCTGAGGACCTTGGGGCCACAGATATATTCTAGGTAGTCATGTCTTCTCAGGTTTAAGACTTAGGGTTAGGTATGTCTTATCTCAATGAGGGTCAGTGGTTACCCTGCACTTTAGATTCTTCCTATTAGAGAGGTCAACAGGATGTCTCTGGACCTTTAGAATCAAAGCAATGGGCTGGAGCCAAGTCTCTGATGTCCACAGCCTTGGGTCTGTATGGAATTATTTATGATTTCATATTTTCTTTAATTATTCAATGTTTGATTTCACCCCATGGAAGAGGAAGGCATAGTTTGGAGAATAAACTAACACTTAAATGACTTGCATACCTGATTTATCAAACTGAAGAAAAAAAAAACAAAAACCCATTTTCTTCATTTGCAAAAAGTCCATTGTGCTTTACCTATCATTCTTTGGATAGAGCAGGAGCTGAAAAGTATTTTGCTAAAGCACAGCTATATATAGAAACTTCTCATCTGTCTGAAGATATAAACAACTGCAGGAAGTTTGGAATATGTTGTTAAGACTGTTCTCTTGGTTTCCTCCTCACAGATCCTCTTGCTATTCTGCAGGGAATGTGTTTCTGTCTATTTGGTGTGTGGTTTCCGCTGCTCCTCTCTTCCTAAAATTTCAGCGGAGGCTCTTCTTACTTCACTATTGTTGAAGATACTGACTAAAAGAAAATGGCGCACTGCTTTCCAATTGAATGAGCAGATTTTTTCAATGTCTGGGAAAACAATAAAATCTATCTCTTCTGCTCTCTTCTCCTCTCCTCTTCTCTTCTCTTCTCTTTTCTTCTCTCTTCTCTTCTCTTCCCTCCCCTCCCTCCCTTCTCCCTTCTCCCTTCTCCTTTCTCCTTTCTCCTTTCTCTCTTCTTCTTCTTCTTCTTCCTCTTCCTCTTCCTCTTCCTCTTCCTCCTCCTCCTCCTCCTCCTCCTCCTCCTCCTCCTCCTCCTCCTCCTCCTCCTCTTCTTCTTCTTCTTCTTCTTCTTCTTCTTCTTCTTCTTCTTCTTCTTCTTCTTCTTCTTCTTCTTCTTCCTCTTCTTCTTTCTTCTTCTTCTTCTTCCTCTTCTTCTTCTTCCTCCTCCTCCTCCTTCTCCCTTCTCCTCTCTCTCTCTCCTTTTCTCTTTCTCTCTGACAGGGTCTGTCACCCAGGCTGGAGTGCAGTGGTGTGATCACAGCTCACTGCTGCCTTGAACTCCTGGACTCAAGCGATTCTCCTGCCTTAGCCTCCCAAAGTGCTGGGTTTACAGGTGTGAGCACCATGCCCAGCCAAAAATCTCACTATTTCACAATGTAGCTTGCAGGAGAGAGGGATCAGGAGGTAGCGAGAGAGGCCCTGACTTAATTAATAAAAATTCTGCACTAAAGAATTTTGTTTTTACTTTATTTCTTTTGAGTAAATACAACAAAAACTAAGCTAATAAAAATTATTTAAGCAGAAGTTCTGCTGGAATACACTTTAATAAGTGTAAAAAATATATAATATGTGCACATTAAGTGCTTTTTAAAGATTGCCTAAAAACAGAATTCCCTTTAGAGTTCCTATATAATTAACTAAATTGGTACATTAAAAAAAATTGCAATTTCACAAAGTCTGTGTTAGTGGATTAAGATCAATGAGGTTTTATGCCTGATGCTCCCTTGCTGTTACAGGGCTTGCTAATTTGCCTAACAGATATGGTCTCTGCTGCAGGGTGATGGTATTTCAAACATAGGTTAAAATTAAGAGTAATAGGAGTAATTAATCATAAGGGTTTTTTTTTTTTTCTTTTTTGCTTACCTTTTTTTCAAGTTTGTGCCGTAGGTCCATGAAATCATAAGTTTATTTTACCTTCTTAAATTTAGATAAGCCAGCTATTTCTCTGTTTGTTTTTCTTTTCAAAAATCTTATCCTCTCAAAGAAATAAAGAGAATTGCCTATATTATATTCAGGGTCTAAGATCTGGGGTCTTCATTTTCTCACCACATGCTTAACAAAACGACCACCAAGCACCTCCCTATTACCCCAAAACAAAACTTTTATGGGCATTTAGGAAGTTTCTAGGGTCTGCCCAATAGAACCTGCTGCAATGATGGAAATGTTCTACATCTGCTTTGTCTAACAGAGTAGCCCTTGCCACTTGTGGCTATTGAGCATTTGAAATATGACTGATGATAAATGGAATTTTTATTTCAATTAATTTTAATATTAATAGCCACATGTGGCTAGTGGCCACCACATTGGATAGCTATACTAGCTACACTGTTTCAAGACAGTGTACTAAAGAAGTACAATTCTTATATATAAGCTTAAGACTGTCCCTTCCCCCTTCCTCTCCCCTTCATCTTTCCCTTCCTCTGTCTATCCTCCCTTAAACCTGCACTAAGTATCTACCACCTGCAGGCACTGAGCTTGGCACTGGGGAGCAGAGACTAAATACAGCCTCTTTAGGAATCAGCAAAGAAAAACCAAAACTAACTCTAGGAACCAGCAAAAGTTGGGACGACAATGACAGGTTGTAGGAAGAACAGGTATGCAGTCAGTGCCCAATGAAAAAATATATTCATATCTCGGGTATCTATTTTTGCCTGATCTCATTTTTCTTGTATGCTAAAACTCACCAAAATATTCATCAAAAGTAGCCCAGTAAGGTTTATCAAAAAAATTTAACGTAAGATTGATGACTCTGAGATCCCAAAAATGTGGAGTGAGAGAAGCCATGAAGAAACAGAAATGGGAACAAGAGGAACTGGGGGTTAGTCCGGGATAAGTGGATGAGGAGGCTCCAGCTAGGGGCATTACATGGTGGCCTTAAATGGGTTAGGATGGTGAAGGCCTGGGAAGAGCTGTTACAGGAAGGATTCAGGGCATGAGGATGGGAGAACCTAGAGAAGGTCATAAGTACTTAGGTTCCAGTTTGTCTTGGCTAAGAATTATGCCTGGAAACCTAGGCAGGAAGGATCTCAGCTTTTTTATTTACATAGTTGCCGACAGTGGGTTCTGGGTTGGACCTAGAATAAAGGGGAAATAAGAGATTAAGAGGCTAATGACCCGTTGACCAGCCAGGCTGATAGAAGCCCAGGGCATGTTCATGACTGTCCCTGGAACATACTGGGATCTCCAACTGCAATTAATGCTATACATACTGTCTGTCTCAGTCTTGCAGTGCTGTCCTTGATCCTACACTCCAATGGATGTCTGAGTGTGATGTTACTAATGAATCATCTCCGAAAGGGCAGATGAACTGTTCTTCCTTGGGCACATATTAGCAATGAGACAATAAAAAGGAACAATCTGAATTACAGTGACTAAGTTAAAGAAGGCACTTTCCAGAACTTGAGCAGTGGCAGTGAAAGAAGTGGGGGGGTCTAAGACAACAGATGTCCTGTTGGAGGGTTGTTGGGCACTTAGGGTTCTAGCTGTCATTCACTTATTCTGTTATTGCATTCATTTATTCGTTCAACCCATATCTGTTCAAAATCTTTAATATTCATTCCAGAGACTGTGCTAAGTACTGTGGACACAGTAGGGAAAAAGACTTATGATGCAGTGGGGCAGAAGGATGTTAAATGATTATAAAAAGTATAATAATTGATTTATGTTTCTGATATATGCTGTGAAGAAAAGTTACAAAGTGCATTATATAGGAAACTGACCTAAGCTAGAAATCATGGTGGCATTTTCTGAAGATGTGATGCATTAGCTGAAGAGTTATGCAGGACAGGGTGGGAAAGAAGAGCATTTTCAGCAGTGGGAGCAATGCACCGTACTCTTCCTTCCTGGTACCTTTTGTACCTGGCATTATGTCGCCATTTATTTAATTACTTGTTGATTCTCTCTCTCCCCATCCAGACTACCCACTCCAAGAGGTCAGGGGGTGTATTGGACTTGGTTACTGCAACATGTTCAGTGTCTATCCTAGTAGTGCCTGGAACATGTGAGGTCTCAGTTAGAACCTATTGAATGTACATGTATGGAAGCTCAGAAGGAATTTGGAGCATTTGAGAGTCTAAAAGGAGGTCATTGTTTGTGAGCACAGAGTAGGGAGTTGAGAGGTTCAAAATAGGATGGAAAAGTTACCCTGGGCCTTGTGAGCCACATGAAGGATTTGGGGCTCTATTTCAAGAGCCATGGGAACTGACCAAAAGGTGTTAAATAACAAGTGATGAGATCAGATTTGTAGTTTAAAGATAACATTCTGACTGCTATATGAAGAGTAGGTTGGAAGGGAGCAGGAGTAGGCACAGGAAGGTCATTTGGGTTGCTTATGCAGTGGTCCAGCAAAAACATGATGGCATCTTTGACTAGGAAGATGAAAAGAGATGGATGGACTCAAGAGGTTAGCTAAAAAGATAACTGCAGACCGGGCACGGTGGCTTATGCCTGTAATCCCAGCACTTTGGGAGGCTGAGGCAGGTGGCTCACCTGAGATCAGGAGTTTGAGACCTGCCTGACCAACATGGTGAAACCCTGTCTCTACTAAGAACACAAAAATTAGCCAGGCGTGGTGGCACACACCTGTAGTCCCAGCAACTCCAGGGGCTGAGGCAGGACAATTGCTTGAATCCGGGAGGGAGAGGTTGCAGTGAGCCGAGACCGTGCCACTACACTCCAGCCTGGGTGACAGAGTGAAACCCTGCATCAAAGAAAAAAAAAAGACAATTGCAAAATGGTCAAAGAATCTGAGTAAACATTTCTTCAAAGAAACTATGCAAATGGCTAATGAGCACGAGGAAAGATGCTCAACATCATTAACCATCAGGGAAATACAATTCAAAACCACAATGAGCTATCACTTCATAACCACTGGATGGGTAGAACCGAAAGGACAGATTATGACAAGTGTTGGTGAGGACAGGGAGAAATTAGAACCCTCAAACACTGCTGGTGAGAGTGTATAATGATGCAGCCACTTTGGAAAGTCATCTGGCAGTGCCTCAAAATGTTCAACATTGAGTTACCATATGACTCAGCAATTCTGCTCCTAGGTATACACTCCAGAGAAATGAAAACAGATGTCTAAACAAGCAGTTGTACACAAACAGATGTCTACACAAGCAGTTGTACAGAAATGTTCATAGCTACATTATTCATAATAGCCAAAAATGGTAACAATCTGAATGTCCATCAACTGAAAAGTGGATAGATAAAATATGGTATAATTATACAGTGAGATATTATACAGAAATGAAAAGGAATAAAGTATTGATATATGCTACAACATGGCTTGACCTTGAAAATATATGAAGTGGAAGAAGCCAGGCACAAAAGACCATATATTGTATGAGTCCACATATATGAAATGTCCAGAATAGGCAAATCTATAGAGTCAGAAAGTAGATTAATAAAAAGGCAGACTAGAAGGAGAAAATGACAGAGGTGAGAAGGACACAGCGAGGGGGGATGAAAAACCATAAAAGGGAAAATTTAACTAATAAATCTGAATATTTTTCAAGCTTGTCTTCAGGAACCTGGTAAAGTGGTTTCCTACATGGAGCCTCTAGTTTGGGCAGAGAAAATTGAAGTTTTGAGCAAATCCCCTTAAGAGCTATACATTGCTTATTTAAACCACTGTCCAGTGGAGGAAACAATTTTGAGCCTTCCTAGAAGCACTTACATTTAAAGACCCTCCTATCTGCTGTGTCATTAGGGGACCAGCATGGCAGCCATTAGATTAATTTAATAGACTTTTATATAGCATTTATCAGCATCTGTATGGCAGCGATATCACACAGAAATGCCAGCAGGGGATGTACAAAGCCTGTAACTAGTGAGAGTGAGATCAGTGGGAAGCATGAGGGAGCTGAAGGCCCCTGATTCATGTTAAATAATAATAGCTTCCTCCAGGTCACAACGCCACCACAGATGAGAGGATCTTTAAAGTTTAACTGCCCTCACTGGAAAAGCTGGCAGTTTTATCCCCAGGGCAAGCCATCAGAGAGGGGACAAAGCAGTGTTAGGCAGGCTTATGGATTAAAAAGAAATGTCTTTCTATGAGTGGCATGTGTAATATGTGGATTTTGGTTAATCCCTTTTCTGTCCTGAGGCCTGGAGATGCTCTGTGATGTTTATGTGACCCGAGGAAGGGATGGGGAAGCAATAGGGGCTCCTGAAGTGGAGCAGTAGGATCTGAGATTGCCAGGATTTCAATTTAAAAGGAGACCAGGCTCCAGAGGCCAGAGACGTCTGTGAAAGGCGAGGAAAGGCAGTAAGGAGTCAGTGTAAAGTGAGTGAGGCTGAGTTACCATGGGATGGCCAGCAACAGGAGTTAGAGGTGGAAGGTGTGAAGTTTTCTGAATGGAAGCTGGTTGGATAGGGGCCTTTGGAGCTTCAGGAATTACCTGGCAAAAGTTGAGACTTGGAAATAGCTCAAGCCTGGAGAGCAAAACAGAAGGGACCTGTTACCTTGGCAGCCATAGAATCATTGGTTCTTGAGGAGATCTCAGAGGTCATCTGGTTAAATCCTAGGTCCACAGAGTTGATACATCCCTGAGTTATTAGGGGCAGGAATCCCCTAGTCCAAGTCTCAACTCTGGCAAACACAAAGGTGAATGGGATCTCCTGGGAAGCAGATTTTCTGGCCTCAGCAATTCTGTAGTGAGAGACAAGTGAAGCACCATTGTGGTCCAGTACTAACTCCCTACTCACTGTTCAGAAAGAATCTAGGGCTCAGTGTCCCTAAGAGCCTACACTCCATTCATGTCTGAGATGTCAGAAACACAGCACTCAAAGGGAAATGAAAATTCAAGACATGCTGGAAGGAAAAGAAATTTCTCAAATAAGACCCAGTGCCTAAGGCTATCACCACCACTGCACATTTCCAACAAGGCCTCGCTCAGAGTGGAGATGCTTCCTCCCTAGACATGGTGAATGAGCTGTGTCACCATTATACCCTGCATGGAAGCATATCTCAGCTGAGCTTAAATTCCAGCTCTGGGCCTTTAGTGCAGATCCTGGGAAGACTAACTCTGCAATTTTTTTTTCCTCTCAGATACCCCCCAAGTCTCTGCTATCGTCTTTGCCAACATGACACACTAATTCTAGGAACCTAATTTTTTTCCAGGAATCCCTGAGAGTGCTTTTGTTTTCCAAATTTTGTGGGTAGGAAGCCAGTGCTATAATAACTATATGTCATATTACATCTTTGGATTCTCTAAAAAGAGAGCATTTATGTGAGACTTCAAGGCTTGAAGAAACTGTATCCATCCCAATGAGAGGAAGGTGGGATCGCTGCAGAGAGAACCTGAATCCTCTCCCTGCCCCTCACCCGTGTTTTTGTTTTTTGAATCAAGAACTCTCTAATTTCGACTTAAGAATTTTGGACTTGGAAAACTTCATTTGTTTTAGGCAACTTCATTTGTTTTAAAAATTTGTTTCCTTTCGACTTTCATTTACAAGAGGATTTAGTCTTTGGACTTAAATTTTTCCTCAAGAATTTAATAATAAAGAATCATTTTTATTATTGGAATATGTTCATGTTGTCAGTAAATCTAATTTCAGAACCTCTGATGAGCCGTATTGGATGACATATTTTGGTATGGAAAACACAAGAGAGAGTGAATTTTCAGCCTTAGATTAATGGTCTATTTGGGATTTTGATTCACGTGCAGGTTAGATCTACTTGTGAACCTTGTGGTGGGTAAATCTGCACTTTCACCTGTAGATCCAGGAGGGTCCCTAAAGGAGCAGTGGTAGGTGGTTACTGGGGCACCACCTCATGGAAGTGGAAACAACACTGACTCGAGGATACTGTTTTCCTCGAATAGCAGACCTAACTCCTCTCTGCCCCATGTGAGTGGTGAGTTTGGCAACAGGCTCTTCTCTCTTGGGCTCCACCTGCCTGCTGAGAAGGTACACTCTACTATGCATGCACAGCCACAGGAAAGTGTGGCAAAGCAAGTCCTGTCCATGTAAAGGACCCATCACTACCCATCACTACCCATGGCTGGTGCATTGGTTGAGAGTGCCCCATCACTACCCATGGCTGGTGCATTGGTTGAATTCAAGGAAGTAGAGTCCATTAGCTGACCCACTTGGTCAGACACTGGGGCCACATCCTCCAGCATAGCTTTGGATCAGGGATCCCCATCTGTCTGACTCATGTGTCTATCTTTTGTTTTCTTTTCTATAGAAAAATATAAGTGTGTACTTGGCTTGAATGACCCTTTTGGGTTTGGCTATTACTCACAGATGAAGGAGACATTTCCAAGGTTGCAGGCAGTGTCATTCTAAGCACAGTCCTTGCAGCAGTAGAGACAATCCCAATGATTACAGGAAATCCTCAACACTCATCCAGAACCTGTAAGCTCAGGACATGCATCATAGGAAGGCTGTGAATTGCTGAAGTGCTTCCGTGGTCGACTTTTGCTCCCTGCCTACGTGGGCAAGAAGCTGTAGACTCTGGGATAATTTGGATGATCCCAGCATGGGTATACGCCACTCTGCCTCATGACACTTACTAAGGCTAGAGAGAGACCACACCCATCCCTTCTGTTCTCCATTGCATTCCCTTCCCCAAACTTTCCATCCAGAAATTCTTCTTTGGTTGACCCTGCCACGTTGTATATTCTTATTTCCGCCCCCCCATGATGCATTTTCTTTCAATATCCTTAGATTCCTAATAAATCGACTAATTAAACATAGACAACATCTGGATTAATTTTCTGCATAAAAATACAAATTCTAGGGTTCCTATGACATCTTTTACAAGGTGTGGTCTAGTCTTTTTATACTCTATGTTGACAGTTTTCATTTCAACGAAAATTTAGGTGACTGCTTACTCCATACATCTCAGTGTCTCTGGCATTGTGTTAGGTGTGAGAGATAATGAAATAAAAGTCACAAGCCCAGTTGTCAATGATTTCACTCTCTTGAGGGCAAAGAGTAAGTAAAAAAGGATTAGAGAACAGTACAATACGTGAAAGAATGGAGGTGTAAATGGGTTGTGATTTGTGTATAGAGGCTAAGGGAGAGGGCATCAAGCTTAGGGAAGACATAGTGCACCCTACGTGGTCTAACGGGTTGAATTACATGCAAATGATCAAGTTTCACTGCATATTCGATTTTCACATTTCACGTATGTCATGATTTTATACTTACTGCAGTATTCAGAACCCAATATCTTGCTATTGGATTTGCTGAGAACATAACAAAAGCCTACAGGAAAGAGATGTTTCTGAAGCAGCTCCCCTGGTGTCCTTTGGTTTTCTTTCCACAGACACACAGTGGCCAGTGACTGCAGGTGTGAGGAACCTCATCTGCTGCAAAGACTAGAGAAACTCCTTCCACTTTCCTCTAGGAGTGGTGGTGCAAATGGTTGTTATCAACATAGTGGGTAACATTGAAACCAGTGCTTCTCATGCTTTAACATGCAAACGAATGACTTGAGGATTTGTCAAAGGCAGGTTCTGATTCCAGTAAGTCTGAGATTCTGCACTTCTAACAAGCTTTCCAGAGATGCTGATGCTGCTGGTCCTTAGACCACACTTTGGGTAGCAATAGTCGAAGCATGTGTAAACTAATAGGATGTGTATATACAATTTTCCTGTTTCCTTGGATAACTGCCCTGTGGGGCTTTATGTTCTGATCATTGGGACTCCCTTCTGAATGCCAGAAGCCTTCCCGAAATAGCTTTTAGGTGCTCTCAGCCTTTATAGGGAATGACCAAGGATGACAAATTGAGCACCCCTTCCTTCTCTCAAGACTTACCATGTTCCCTGTGTCATTCATGGAGTGCCTACAGGAACTGTCCCTTTCTAAAGTATCGCTAATGTTATCTCCTATATAGATGAGGAAACTGAGGCACAGAGTGACAGTTTCTCACCAGGCTAGGATTTGAACCCAAGTAGTCCAGATCCAGAGCCCAATACTGTGCTTTTCTGCCTTTCAACTATAATGCTCTGACCACGGATGACTCATTCAAGGGTTGACCCCAGCTTCAAAGAAAACAAAAGGCCGAGCATGGTGGTTCATGCCTGTAATCCCAGCACTTTGGGAGGCCAAGGTGGGTGGATCACCTGAGGTCAGGAGTTTGAGATCAGCCTGGTCAACGTGGTGAAACCCCATTTCAACTAAAATACAAAAGTTAGCCAGGCATGATGGCAGGTGCCTGAAGTCCCAGCTACTCGGGAGGCTGAGGTGGGAAAATCACTTGATCACTGGGAGACGGAGGTTGCGGTGAGCCAAGATCACGCCATTGCACTCCAGCCTGGATGACAAAGCTAGACTCTGTCTCAAAAAAAAAAAGAAAACAAAAATTATATTGAGCCCTGTGGAAGGGTGTTACCTTTCCTCTAGACCTGAGTTCTTTTTCATTTCTTCTTCTTTTTTTACAATCTAGAACCAAACCAGTTAAAACAAAAAATTCTCACACACAAACTTGAAATCAATTTAATATTACATTTATTTTCTTCTATCCCCAAAGAACTCTTTAATCCTTCAAACTAAAAAGAAGGAATTGGAAAAAACAACTGTATTAGCCTGCCCTGGCTCCCATAACAAAACACCACAGACTGAATGGCTCAAACAATAGAAATGTATTTTCTCACTGTTCTGGAGGCTGAAATCTGAGATCAGGGTGCTGGCATGGCTGGTTTCTGAAGAGGGCTCACTTTCTGGCGTATAGATGACCGCCTTCTGTGTCCTCACGTGGCAGAGAGAGAAAGAGCAAGAGAGAGAGAAAGCTCCGGTATCTCTCCTCCTAAGGACACTAATCCCATCATGAGGACCCCACCCTCATTACTTATTTAAACCTAGTCATTTCCAAAGGCCTCATTTCCAAATACCATTGCCTTGGGGGTTGGGGTTTCAATTTTAGAGAGACAAAATTCAGTCTATAGTAACAACCCAAGGACGGTCAGTTCTCTATATGCTCTGGGTCCAGAAAAGCTTGTCTTCTTCAGAGCAGTCACCCTGTCTCAGAGCAGAACAGAAACAGTGTGCGGACTGGCACGTGTGACAAGGGACACCTCACAGAACCTAACTGGAAAGTCCCATGGGCTCTAAGATGTGAGTTGGGAGTTGGCTGGGCAGCATGTATCTGTGGTAGGGAAGAGAATATACTTTCTACTAGTTTTACAAGTGGAGAACAATTATTTGGAGTGGGCACCTGGAGGCATATCTTCCTCCCTCCCAGATTCCATCTTCTCAGCTTAGTCAAAATTAAAATAACCTAGCCTGAGGGAACAAGCATTCTGCAAGACAGCCTACACAAGAAATGAATGTTTTCTTAATCAATTTTGCTAAAAGGAAGAATTGAGATTGGCATAAAAAGCTGGATTTGGTGAGACAATTAGAAAATGAGGAATTGGAGTTTGCCTACATGTAATTTGCACAAAATTGGGGGTGGGCAGGGGATCCCTTCCATCATGTTTCCCTAGAAACTCAGAGTTTGGAAATAGTGCTCTACAGCTGTGATCTCACCTGGGCCAGTGGGTGTCTTCCCCAGGAATTTCTGGGCTTGGGATGAGAAAGCTGGGAGAGTGTTTCTAGTGGCTGAAGCCATAAGATGAAAAAGTTTGGGCTGTTGGCTGCCATGTCTGCAAGACTTCCGACAGATGGATTGAGTGGAGAAGAAGGGTTTAGAGATGGAGGTTCAGAACGGTCTGAATTATGCCTTGCCCCTGCCTCCCACCACACCTATAAAAGTTATATGTTTAAGTCCTAACGCCCAGGACTTCAGAATGTGACTATATTTGGAGATAGTGTCTCCAAAGTGTTAATCGAAGTTAAACAAGGTCATCAGGGTGGACCCTCATGCAACTGACTGGTGTCATATAAGAAGAGGAGATTGGGACACACACACAGAGACCATATGAAGACATAGAGAAGATGGCCACTTACAAACGAAGGAGAGAGGCCTCAGGAGAAACCAGCGCTGCCAACACCTTTATATGGGACTTTGAGCCTTGCCTCCGGAACTGTGAGAAAATAAGTTTGTGTTATTTACTGGTCTGTGGTATTTTGCGATGGCAGCCCTAGCAAACTAGTATGAGCCTTGATCTAAGACCTTCTGAAGCCTAAGCACATTCCTGTTCTTGGAGTCCATGAGACAGCTCACTATCCCCATGATAGATTCCTGTTTCCTCCAAGCGATTTGATGATGCATCACTTCAATTACATGGCTGTCTTCTTCCAGTGTATCTTCATATCATATTCCCTTTTACATTTGTGTCTCTGTATCCAGTTTCCTATTTATATAAGGACACCCATCATATTGCATAAGGACCTACCCTAATGACTTATTTTGGCTTGATTACCTCTGTAAAGGCTTCCTGGCTCTTCCTTCTTTTCTTTTTTTTCTTTCTTTTCTTTTCTTTCTTTTTTTTTTTTTTTTGAGACAGGGTCTCACTCTGTAGCCCAAGCTGGAGTGCAGAGGTGTGATCTCAGCTCACTGCAACCTCCACCACTGGGGCTCAAGTGATTTTTCATGCCTCAGCCTCCCGAGTAGCTGGGACTACAGGTGTGAACCACCACACCCAGCTAAGCTTTTGTATTTTAATAGAGATGGGGTTTCACCATGTTGCCCAGGGTGGTCTAGAACTCCTGAGCTCAGGCAATCCACCTGCCTCGACCTCCCAAAGTGCTGGGATTACAGGCATGAGTCACTGTGGCAGGCCCTAGCTCCTCCTTTCTTCTTTCCTTCCTTCCCTTCCCTCTCTCCTTCCCTCCCTTCTCTCCTTCCCTCCCTCCCTCTTTCCGTTCTCTGTTTCTCTCTTGCTGTCTCTCTCACACCCACGTGTGCATATGTGCGCGCACGATAGGATCTCATGTTGCCCAGGCTGGTCACGAACTCTTGGACTCAAGTGATCCTTCTGCCTTAGCCTCTTGGGTAGCTGGGACTACAGGCACACACTACTGCACCTGGCTGGTTTTTTTTTTTTTTTTTTTTTTTTTTTTGGTAGAGATGGGATCTGGTTCTGTTGACCAGGTTGATCTTGAACTCTTGGCTTCAAGCTATCTTTCCACCTCTCCTGAAGTGCTGGGATCACAGGTGTGAGCCACTGCATCTGTGGTACTGGGGGTTAGGACTTCCACGTATCTTTTTTGGAGGTCACAATTCAACTCATAGCAGGGGACTCCTCCTTCCTGGACTGACTGGCTTCCTGGTATTTTGGAAAGATGGCAGTGAGACCCAAGAAAGAAAGGCCTTGATGATGTGGCACCCAGTTTGAAAGACCACAGGCTGTGCAGGATCTGAGCAGCCATATCAATAGATCACTGAGGCCCAACCTGTGATGCTTTTTCTGTGCACCACAACCCCAACCCCTAGATGTCCTGACACCCTGGAGATTTAGGACAGTGGCACAAACATGGCACATAGGGGGTGCTTACCTCACAAAGAAGTGAGGTTTACTGTTGAAAGTTCTGAGAGATAATTAAAAAGGTATGTTTCTTGTATACTCAAGCATGTGCAGCAAGATTTCTGCAACAGCACCTCTGACCAGTGCCCCCGCCACTACGCCTGTCATTAGTGTCTGTACCTCTTTTTTTGCTCCCACTCTCAACAAGCCAAATACTGATCATGCCAGCAGTTGCTTCCTAGCACATGTTTATCACTGGCTGCTTGATTTTTCTCCCCTCTTAAAGTTCTTTTTGTTCAATATGACCAGTATCGATATTAATAAATGTTATATTAAAGAAGCCTATTGCATTTGTGAAAGAAACAGATGGGTAACTCTCATAAATTACTTGCCTGGTCATTGTATCTTCTTTTTATTTCTCTCCTTCTTTCCCCCCCCCTTTTTTTAAAAGTCTTTTATTTGATGTATACTGCAGACAGAAGCAAAGGGAAAAAATACATAGAAAAGAATATGATTTCATAATCATAGAAGAAATTGTGTTCAGAGATAGAGAACATGCAGTAATTTTCTATAGTGAAAAGCAATTTCCTTCAAACATAAGCCATAACTTTTTACCCTGTTCACAATAATTTTGCAGTTTCCACATTTCCCTGGGAAAATAACCCCCAATTTCCTGACCTTGCTTAAAAAGTTCAGTTTGGGAAACCAGCTCCTTTGTTCATCCCCAGTCATTGGTTTATGGGAGGAAGCTTCATTCTGCAACAAATAAACAGCTGGAGGTGCCTGAGGTCCTGATCTCAAACCCCTTACATGTCTAATTGGCTGTGTGACCTCAGAGAGGAAATAAACGAAGGGCTTCAGTTTTGCTTTACCTCATCAGAAAACACTAAGGTAAAAAATCAAGTATGCATTGTTTTCTTCAGTTGTTCCTTTATCAAATATTGAGTGCCTACTATATTTGAGTTTATAGCTCAGCTGGGAAGACAAGCAAAAATGTGAAATCACAACCTAGATAAATGCTAAGAAAGGGAGGTTAGGAGTGCATACAACGGGAATTTGGGCTAGTTAGGTATTCAGGGAAGACTTCTCTAAGGAAGGACCCTTCATGCTGTCGTCTTAAAGACTGAAAGATGGGGTGCAGAGTGGCGTGTGATGGGCTGTAAGGTAGACAGGGCCAGCATGTGCCCACTCAGAGCCTTCCAGACCATGGTAAATGTTTGGTCTTTATTCCAAAGCAGTGACTGGGGAGCATGTTTTAAGTGTGTGTGTGGGAGGGCAGGGGTGTGATTGTTTATCCACATAGAGTCCCTGGTGACAGATGTCATGATAAAAAGTGAGTCTCGGCCAGGCACTGTGGCTCATGCCTCTAATCCCAACATGTTGGGAAGCTGAGGCAAGAGGATCTCTTGAGCCCAGGAGTTTCAGACCAGCCTGGCAACATGATGAAACCCTGCCTCTGCAAATAATACAACAATTAGCTGGGAGTGGTGACATGTGTCTGTTGTTCCAGGTACTCAGGAGGCTGAGGTGGGAGGATTGCTTGAGCCCAGAATGTCAAGGCTGCAGTGAGCAGAGATCATACCACCGCACTCCAGCTTGGGCAACAGAGTGAGACCCGTCTAAAAAAAAAAAAAAGAAAAAAAAGAAGAAGAAAGAAAAAAGTGAATCTGTATAGTTCTTTGAGAGTCTAATGTTAAAGACAGTTTTGGTTTATCAGATCCTTGGGTATGTTATTTGGTTCACAATCCATCCACAGAGAACCAGAGCTGAATTGTAATTAGTATATAGGCCATCTCTAGCCACACATTGTAAAGGATGATACAATATTTATTAAAAATATGGATAGACAACTAGATAGTTATGTACATTAGCTGGAAGGATGCATATCAAAATGTTGTCTCCTGATTAAGGGATTTGTTGGTGACTTTTGATTTTCTTTTTTGGTATATTTTATATTTTTCAAGTTTTCTGGATGTAATTGTTTTAAGAACTCCCTAAAAATATAACTGAGTGTCAGAATTACCTTCAAGGCACCAGGCATGCATGCCCTTTTTATTTGGGAATTGAATAGTATGGGATCAGGTTACTGTAAGGCAGGGGCTTCAAAAGAATAAAAAACACAGGTGTGCTATAGACCAAATTATGTCTTCCCCAAATTCATGTGTTGATGCCCTAACCCCCAATGTGGCTATATTTGGAGTAAGGAAGTAATTACAGATAAATAAAGTCATAAAGGTGGAGCTGTGATGCGATAGGGTTAGTGTCTTTATAAGATACACCAGAGAGCTCGTTCTCTTTCTCCCCACCATGTGAGGATGCATGAGGAGGCACCATCCATGAACCTGAAAGCAGGCCCTCGGTAGAAACCCAATTAGCCAGCACCCTGATCTTGAACTTCCCAGCCTCTAGAACTGTGAGAAATAAATGTCTGATTTTTAAGCTGCAGAGTCTAAGGCCTTTTTAAAAAGCAGCCCAACAGACTAAGAGAGATGGTTAAATTCCATGGCCACAGTTTTTTTCTGAAAAGACGCCACAGAGAAGAGAAATGTATGCTGCACGTTGTTCAATTTTATTACATTTCATGTTCCTTTTGTGATTAAAAAACAAAAACATGCTACCATCTAACGCCTACCAAAAAATCAACAGATCCTCATAAGAAGCATTTGAAGTATGGGAGCATGTCCAAATGTACATTTATGTGCATGTAATGCTTGGAGAGGCATAAATACTGGCCCCAAATAAAATTTGAGCCAAGTTTTATGCACAGAGACCGAAAGAGGATTTTTGCACTGTGCTGTGTGCTGAAGGGTCTACAGGCTTCTGAGAGTCAGAGAACTTCTTTGTTCTATGAGAAGGGCAACATTACAGGGGCTTCAGAGATGGCAAGAGGCTCTTCCCCAGGCAGAAACTTCCCTGTGGTGCTTTGTGGAGTGTATGGATAGAGGAGCATAGAGGTCAGAGGAAATAGTATATACAAACATCCTGGGGCCAGAAGCAGTGCGAGATATTTGAAAGATTCTAAATTGTCTGATATTGTTGGTGTATTTGTGGGGCATGGGAGCGGGGTGGGGTAGTGAGGAGGGGCGAGAGGATGGCCGGAGTAGAGGGAAGTGGAGCACAAAGGAGGTGAGGTTGGAGAGATAAACAGGGGTGGGATCATGCAGGGCCTGTATACTGCGCTTGGAAGTCCAGACTCTGCTGCATGGGCAATGGCATCGCAGGTTTGCTGGCAGGTGGCAGAATCAGAGTGGTAAACAGGTCTTCAGATCTTAGCCGTGATTCCTCCATTTCCATCCAACATAGTTCTCTTTATCTATTATGTAACTTCGCAGGGAGGTGTCTGGCCTCAGAAGCCTGGGGTCACTGCCAGACATGGAGATACACCTGGGTGAGTTTTCTAACCCTCCCCACTACCTTGTCCTCAGGCAGAGCCATAGAGGGACAGGCCATCTTCTCTTTCCTTTTTAATTCTGTCATTCTCCCACACACCCAGAATCCCTGCTGCTCACTTTCTGAAACCATGCAGCTCCTCTCTGAGTGGCATGCACCAATTTGGGGTTTGCTGGGTAGGAAACTGTACAAACTCTGAGGTGGGCCTGAGGCAAGGTGAAGGGAGGTTGTGTAGAGCACAGCCTGGAGGAGGAGCTGGGATGCCTGTCTCCCTGGAGCCGGTGGAGGATGCTGAAGAATGGCATCTGAAGCTGCCCTGAGAATGTTTGGGGATCATGAGAGGTTTATGAGCTCCACACACCTCCAGCAAAGAGCAACACAGAAGATGGGCTTTTGTGTGTTGGACAACGAGGATGGTGGGAGGCCAGGAGGCTGTTCTGAAGGAGAGCGATACCCCAAAGACTCATCACATTCATTGGATGTGTAATCTTACCTCCATGTCTCTGTGCCATAGACACCCCCCAACCCTCCAATACACCAGGCATGATCCTATAACCAGCTCCCCACTTCACCTTCTGATGCCAGACTGGCAGAAGCAGTAATAGGAGGCTGCCCACCATAAGGAATCCATGTGGTGTGAAAAACTCCAGCCCCACTGCTAGGCTATCGGGTGCCTGTGCAAACCAGATAGACACCCCTGCCTTGAGCCACTTTGTAGCCAACTGCTGCAAACAACCTGCATCACCACATTTGCCTATCCCCAATGCTCCCCAACTGTGTTAGCCTTACTTTGCAAGTCCTCTGTCCAAAAGAGACCCTGTCAGAGGAGCATCCTGTGGACAGAGAGATCCAAGATTAAAACACATTTTTTAAAGGGCATTATCAAGACTGCATGGGGAGAAATTGCATGAAAGACAATAAAAGCCCAAATCAAAGATGCAGGTGCCACTGGCTCTCTGTCTCTGTGAGACAGGTATCCGAGCCTCAGAATGAGGCCCTGGATGCGTCCATGGGACACACTCTGTACGTGCCACAGATAGTTCTCACTTCATACATATTTCATCTGTTTGAGTGTATGTGGTTTGGGGCAAATAAAAGCAAAGCGATTTTTGTGTCTCCAGCTCTGTCTTCAATATTTACAGATTGTATTTCCACCAGAGCCTCTGAGATGTGAGTAAATGCAAACGATCCCCGCCAATGAGTGTTTGAGTTCTCTGTGGAGAGGGGGGCTCAAGGTTGTAGATTCCCATTAGCAAATTGGCATCTCATCCTCTCTTCTCCCCAATGGGCCCTCGTATGAAGCTGAAATGCCAAGTTATTTCCCCAGAGAAATGTTTCCCTCACATAGTGTCACACGTCCTCAACTGTAACTGACTATCTCTCTGCCAGCCTCCGTCTACGGTAACTGACATCAGATGAGCACATCACATGCAAAAGTGCTGTTGCCATAAATCTTTCAAAAGATTAAAGGGAGGCACAGAATCAGGCACCAAAGCAGGGAATAGAAAGTGTGGTGAATGACAAAGACAAAGGCTGTTGTGATTTCCTGTAAGATTAAGAAACTATCAGAAATGACCAGAAGTCCTGTAATCTGCCTGGGCCTATCCCATGCAGACCTGCTGACAGTGCTTATCAGTGCCTTCTGGTCTCCCAAGGAGATTTTTTGAAAAGAAGCTGAATAGAAATAGTCATTGCAAATATCTTTATTTCCAAGTATATCTCCTCTGAACATGTCAGATCTCATTCTGCCACCTCATTCCTTAAAAACCTCTGATGGCTCTCAGTGTTCACAGAAAGAAAAACACAAATTTTTTAGCATGCAAATCCTTTACCTAACATCTCATCATACTTTCCTGGGCTTCTTATCAGCTGCTCACTTGTGTGTGAATTATATTTGACCACTTGGGACTCTCATGTATTGTAATACCACATGTCTTCACTTATGCTGTTCCTCTGTTGGAATGCTGTTCCATGCATTCTGCGCCTGGCCTCCTCTGACCCATTCTTCACATCCAGCCCCCTCTAGGAGAAACCACTGCAGGAGAACTCATGCTTGCCTATGCATGTTACAAAAGTCTTTATCAATTCCTCTATTATAACACCATTAGACAGTATTGCTACTATTTGCCCACACTTCTCTCCTTTGCTAGACTCTGAGTCCCAGTCTTGATATCCGACCATATTCATCGAAGTCCTGGCACATAGTAGAGGCTGAATGAGCATTTGCTGGGCTGAATGGAATGTAATGTTAAAGAAGAGATGTAATATCAAATCCATAAGTGATTGATAAGACCCAAGGGTATGTTCTGACAAGATTTAGAATAGGCTTATATAGTGTATTAGTCTGTTTTCACATTGCTAATAAAGACATACCTGAGACTGGGTTATTTATTTATTTATTTATTTTATTTTATTTCCATAGGTTATTGGGGAACAGGTGGCGTTTGGTTACATGAAAAAGTTAGTGGTGATTTGTGAGATTTTGGTGCACCCATCACCCAAGCAGAATTCATTGCACCCTATTTATACTGTTTTATCCCTCACCCCCTTCCTACCCTTTCCCCAAATCCCCAAAGTCCATTGTGTTATTCTTATGTCTTTGGATCCTCATAGCTTAGCTCCCACTTACAAGTGAGAACATATGATGTTTGGTTTTCCATTCCTGAGTTACTTCACTTAGAATAGTCACTGTGAATGCCATTCATTCATTTCTTTTTATGGTTGAGTAATATTCCATCATATATATACATATATATATGATGAAATATATATGTGACAGAATATATATGATGGTATATATATGTGCATACACACACACACACACACACACACACACACACATATATATATATATATATCTATCTATCTCACAGTTTCTTTATCCACTTGTTGACTGATGGGCATTTGGTTTGGCTCCACGTTCTTGCAGTTGCAAGTTGTGCTGCTATAAACATGTGTGTGCAAGTACCTTTTTTGTATAATGACTTCTTTTCTTCCAGGTAGATACCTAGTAGTGGGATTGCTAGATCAAATGGTAGTTCTACTTTTAGTTCTTTAAGGCATCTCCACACTGTTTTCCATAGTGATTGTACTAGTTTACATTCCCACCAGCAGTGTAGAAGTGTTTCCTGTTCACCACATCAGTGCCAGCATCTACTATTTTTTCATTTTTTGATTACAGCCATTTTTGCAGGAGTAAGGTGGGATTGAATTGTGGTTTTGATTTGCATTTCCCTTGTCATTAGTGATGTTGAGCATTTTTTCATGTTTATTGGCCATTTGCATATCTTCTTTTGAGAATTCTGTATTCATGTTCTTAGCCCACTTTTTGATGGGATTATTTGTTTTTTTCTTGCTGATTTATTTGAGTTCCTCGTAGATTCTGGATATTAGTCCTTTGTCAGATATATAGATTGTGAAGATTTTCTCCCAGTCTGAGGGTTGTCTGTTTACTCTGCTGACTGTTCCTTTTGCTGTGCAAAAGCTCTTTAGTTTAATTAAGTCCCAGCTATTTATCTTTGTTTTTATTGCATTTGCTTTCGGGTTCTTGGTCATGAAATCCTTGCCTCAGCTAATGTCTAGAAGGGGTTTTCCAGTGTTAGCTTCTAGAATTTTTATAATTTCAGGTCTTAAAGTCCTTAAGCCATCTCGAGTTGATTTTTATATAAGGTGAGGGATGAGGATCCAGTTTCATTCTTCTACATGTGGCTAGCCAATTATCCCAGCTCCATTTGTTGAAAATGGTGTCCTTTTCCCACTTCATGTTTTTGTTTACTTTGTCAAAGATCAGTTGGCTGTAAGTAATTGGATTTATTTCTAGGTTTTCTATTCTGTTCCATTGTTCTATGTGCCTATGTTTGTACCAGTACCATGCTGTTTTGGTGATTATGGTTTTATAGTACAGTTTGAAATCAGGTAGTGTGATGCCTCCAGATTTATTCTTTTTGCTTATTGAGACTGGGTAATTTATAAAGGAAAGGGGTTTAACTGACTTACAGTTTCCACATGCCTGGAGAAGCCTCACAATCATGGCAGAAGGCAAATGAAAAGCAAAGTCACATAAGGACTTGAATTGAGATGATGATGCAGGAAATGAGTATGACCATGAACAATAGGGAAGTAACAAGAAATTGCCAAATTGGGAGGAAAGATGGTGCCTTTGATTGTAGACACAGTTAGTTTGAAGAAGACAGATAGCCAGGTTGTTATTTGGCAGTAGGAAAGCAGATTAGTGAAGTGTTAATAGTTAGAAGCACAGGCACTGTGCTTAGGCAAGCTACCTAACTGCCACAAACCTCAATTTCCCCTTCCATAGGGATCTGTGTAAGGATTACTTGAGGTAATGCATGCACAGTATTGAACATAGAGTTTGAGAAACAGGAAGAGTGCTAGATTAGTGGGACTATACATTTTATTGGAGAGAGAGGGCAGAGCCCAGGAATGTGCCTTTTCCATGGTTATCTTCCTTGGCTCGGCAGGTGTTGCCTGGTGAACCCTGGAAATGCTGCCTACAACTTTCATTATACAATTATCCGATGGATCTTGGGCTTGCCCATTTGAACAGTGCACTTGACTTTTGGCACCTTCACCTCCACAGTCAGGGGAGGAGTCTGGTCTGCCTCATGGTGCAATGGGCATGGGATTTTTGGGCTTCCAGAAAGAGGAAGACACCAGCACCCTTCATTTCAGTCCACTGTGATTACGGAGCTGTTAAAACTTGTATGTATCATCAAATTACACTGTCTTCATGGGGAGTAACTGAATGTTCTCACTCCTCTCTCAAAGTGAGAATTTGAGAGAGGAGACCCTCAAACCACAACCACCATCATCACCACAAGGTCACAAAAACACTCCCTGTTCTTATCATACAGCAATATTATCTGATGCCAGAGAATTTCATAAACAAACTTGAATGGGCAATAAAAAGAAGCCCCCACACTAGGCAGGCAATCAAATTTCTACATCTTAAAAGCCCCAATGAATTACATACAGAGTAACCAGGTTTGTCCTCATAAAAGTCATTCTGCTATCCTCAAATTAATCGTAAAAAGATCTATATTAAAAATCACATGATGATGTCCATAAAAGATTGAAGAAAAAAAAATGCAATATTGATTCTCCCAGGGCCTAAGGCAACCCTGTCTTCAAGGCAGAGCTTCCATGAATGTCAGCATAAGTAAGGGTCTCCATCAATTAGTTATTTAATAAAACTGAGGAGTAGCTGAAACCACATACTTGCATATATGTTTAACTCTTTGGAAGCTGAAGAATGATCAGAAAACATAGGTGAAAGTTTTACTATTCTGTTAATACTGTCTTAATTTTGGTCCACCCCAACCCCAAACAGGTCTTACAGGATTAAAGTCTTACTAGCCTAAATATTTATTTTATCCACACAGGCTTGAGTTATTTTTTCAAAATAAGACATTAGCTGTCTTGGACATTTCTTATTGCCACAATCAGCTGGTTTTCCCTCTTGCTTTCTCTGTTTGTTCCCTTCCTTAAAGCCAAAGAGTTTGAATTTCCTTCCCCAGACCTGGGAGAGGTCTTGTACACTGGTAAATTGACACTGAACATGAAAGACATGAAAGCTACCTTAATGGCCTCAACATGCCGACCTTAAGAAGAGCTGCTGGGAAAGCTGTGGCGCACCCTGTCTGTCACTGGCAGGAGTGGCCTCATGAGATATGGTTTCCAGGCTAATGCAAACAAGCATGGTAGAAATGGTGACACCATGGGGCCTGAGCAAAAGCCTCAGCCTTATGGAATACTCCTTGTGGCACATGAGCCAGAAGGTGATATTTCATGGCAGGTGAAGACACTGGGGCCTAAAGACTTACAATGATCTGTCAAATATCAAAGCTCAACTTCTTAAAGGCTTCATTCTGTAATCTATTAAAGGGGGGCAACAAAATAAGGATGAAATGAGATAACCTGGAAAGCTATGGACTTCTTTCCACGTTCAATTGTTGCCTAGCCCTGCCTGCCTCTCTGAGCAGTGCTGAAGACACATTTCTATCCCAGTCCCATCCTCTCCTCTCCTGAGTCTTTCAGTGCTGCTCACCACCTCTCCTGCACCTCCTCTCACTTCTCCTCCAAGAAGCTGCAATGAGGAAGATGTCCATGTGGCAGAGTTTGGGTGGAGACTCACTGTTCTGGTGGCCAATGAGACTAGACTGAACCCTCTGGCCCCTGCCAGGGCCTCTCTATAATCATGGGAGCGCTGGGCTACCTGCTCAAAGAGGATGGCATGCAGGGGAGGAAGGAGGCATGGCCGTGCCTGGACACCCTCTCAGGGCTCACCTGGAGGAGAAGGCCTCCTCAGCGTTCCCCTCCCCACCACCCTTCTTTGTTTTACACTCTCCCTTAAAACCAGAAGCCCTCCATCTTTCTTCCTCAAGCAGGGGAAGTAGCCTGGCAAGGATAAGAATGAGGTTCTGAGTCAGTGGAGACTGAGAGCAGTGGAGGGAGGATGACAGGTTTATTCCATCAATGTTAGGGGCTGACTCTATGAAGAGGAGGCCTGTGCCTCAGAGCCACGGGTAAGGTGATTTATAGAAACTTTGGTTTCTATAAATGAGGTGGGGTTTCTGGAGTGGCTCATGTGTGCCACAGATCAAAGCTCACACAATTGCCACCACCTCCTGACTGACCCTTGACCTCTGGTTTGCAAGGCCAGGACAGCCTCCCCCTCCTTCCTGACCAGCAGCAGGGACACTCCCTGAGGGCTGGTGCCTCCACACTGGTGACAGCCTCATCTCCAGCCTGCAGGAGCAGGGAGGTCTTTCAGTAATGAGAAATGTTCACATACCCTAAGTCCCAGGGGACAAGGTGGGAGACCCCTCTCTTGAGGTCTATCTTAGTTTGTGACGATAACTCAGATCCAGGAGGAGAAACAGATTGGTCACTTCATCCCTATCCTTACCTTGGCATGGGAAACCACTACCCACAGTGCCCAACATTGGCCTGGGCATGCCTCTCCCCTGTCCCAGCTGTCTCAGGCCATATCCTCTTGGTCATGCACTGGCAGACCCTCCCCTCCAAGTATGTCTTTTTTTTAGTTTTTAATTTTATTAGTTTTGAATCCCCCAAATGGTCTTTATCCTCCAAGTATGTCTGTCAAGTGCTGCCACCCAGCCTCTGTTGGGGAAATGACAAACAGTAAGTTTCTGCCTTGTGACTTGCCTAAAGGGCCATAAGCAACTCCATCATGCTTGGGTTAGGCTGAGTGGAAACAGAACAAAATATTGGGGTTTGGTATTACTGAAGAAAATCTATGTCCTGGAGCTGATGTATCTTATCTGACTACTTTCCCAGAGGGTCTTTCTGGGTGTCATCAGTGGGACCTGGGCTTCCGAAAATGGGTGGGGAGAAACTCATATTTTGTCCTTGTCATTTTTCCCCAGAGTTATTGTCACCCAGACAGACTAGAATGAGGAGAGAAGGCAAGACAAAGAGAGAAAATTAGTGTGGGCCATGAGGCAGGAGTTTATCATTCCTGGGGCATAGGATGGGGCCTTCTTCGTGTCCTGTCTCTGGGATGCCCTCTGCATCTCTATCTCCATTCTCTCTGGCTTCTGACCTTTACAACCTACACAAGCATGCTCTAAAGTTAAGAAAACAAGGGAAACAAGGGAAGGAGATAAGTAAAGAAAAAACTACATCCATAAAAGAACTGTCATTCTGGGATCTGAAGAGAGAGTGTTAAGACATCCCTAGTAATTAAACTTATTTTGACTGGAATTTATTTATGTATCCACTTCTTACGATGTTAATTAGCAGCTTCCAACAAAAGATGCAGGTATAAGAAAATTAAATAATTTAATAAGAATTAAGTGTGAATCTAATATGTACAAAGTACTGGGTTGCATGGAGTTCAGCTTTGTGCAGAGAGCAGGAGCTTTGGAATACCTTTTAGCTGCGTAACTTGAGACAGTTAATCTTTGAGCTTCAATTCTTCTTCTGTAAAACGGAGTTCATAATTGTAGAACCTACCTCGCAGACTTGTGTTATGGGTTTAAATAATATATGTTGAAGGGGCTTAACAGTCTCTGACGATTCAGTGAGCACTTAATACACAGTAACTATTGCTGTGATTATTCATTTCTGTGCTAAGAAAGAAAATGATGGTGGGGACATTGTCCCTGTTTGAAGGAGACAGACAGGTAGGGAAGGACTTGATGTGTTTGGGGACGAGTACACAGGTTGCTAAGTGACTAGTGCGTACACAAGGAGGAAAAGGAAGCCAGGCTGCAGAAGCCTTAACTACGAATTTATCCTATGGGCAATGAGAAGCCACTTGGCAATCGGAAAAGACCACTCTGGTGGAGGATGGATCGAAGTAGGAAGAGATGGGAGTCAGGAAACAGTCATGGGCCTATTGAAAGACGTGAGGTAGAGAGAGAGAAATAACCTTCACTGGGGCCTTGGAGTGGAGAGGGAGAGCGGGGCAGATTCCAAGGCCTCTGGCTTGTGTTACTTGGGTGGTTCCACTAGAATGCCAGCTCCATCAGGGCAGGGGACTTGTTTTGTATGTTGATGCAGCTCCAGCACCTAGAACAGTGCCTGGCGCATAGTAAGAGCCCCATAAATATTTGTTGAACAAATGGATGGTGGTGACACGACACTAGGAAGGAAATAATACAGAACAGCAAATCTGGGGATGAAGATAATACTTTTATTCTAGATATGCTGAATGTAAGCAGCCTAGGGGATATTTAAGTGAAAATGTCTCATGTGGAACATGGAAATTTGGGCCTGATACTCAGGACAGAACTTTGGGCTGGAGTAGAATTTTGACCATGTTGGTTTATAAGATGGCTGAAATCATGAGATGGTTCAGATCAACCTGTGAAATTGTGGAACAAGAGAGGAAAAGGTCGAAAGTAGAGACAGGTGAAAATCCACATTTGTGGTGGGAGGCACAGATGTAAGAAGATGAGCCAAGAGATGGAGAGAAGATAAAGAGCAGTTAAGACAGTAGCACGACCGGGTGCAGTGGCTCATGCCTGTAATCCCAGCACTTTGGGAGGCCGAAGCAGGTGATCACCTGAGGTCAGGAGTTTGAGACCAGCCTGGACAACACGGAGAAACCCCGTCTCTACTAAAAGTACAAAATTTAGGCAGGTGTGGTGGTGGGCGCCTGTAATCCAAGCTACTCGGGAGGCTGAGGCAGAAGAATCACTTGAACCTGGGAGAAGGAGGTTGCAGTGAGCCAGGATCACACCACTGCACTCCAGCCTGGGTAACAGAGTGAGACTGTCTCAAAAAAAAAAAAGAAAAAAAAAAAGAAAAGAAAAAAAGACAGTTGCAGACAAGCTCTGCAAGGTAACTTCAAAAAAGCAGTAACATGACCAGCTGCTGCAGAGGACTTAAGTAGACAGAGCATCACAAAGGCCTACTTAACGTGGCAGCAAGCATCATGAGAGAGCCTGGAGAACAGTAGGGATGAAAACTTTCTTGCAACCCCCATCCCCTTCCATCAGAATGGCTTTCTCACTATTTTTCACTTTCTTATCCAAATAATTAGCAAATAATCACAAATAATTCTAATTAAATGCAAACTCAAATAGGCACATTTATGCAATACTGAGCAGTGACTTCTTCCTCAATTTTTCATGCTTACAATAGTGTCACCAATTTAAACATCAGGTTAAAAAACAGAAATGTTCAGGTTCTAATGATACCATTCCCTTTCCTGCTTTGCTTCCATGTGATATTTTAGGTTATTCTTGTAGCTATTAATAGTGCTCTGATCCACACAATTTGGGAGCAGAATGTCGCCTCAGAGGACTTTAGATTGGGTGTGCACTTGCCTCTATTTCTAGGAAAATTTCATGTTTCTTAAATGTCATTTTTTGAACTTTAGATATGCGAACTTAATGTGAGGCTCCAAAACACAATGATTTCTTTTTACAGCCATGATAGATTTGTTTAAATCATTGGTCAGCTCTGACAGTTGTATTAAAATCTTAAAAAAAAAAAAATGATAGAAACCAGAACATGCTATCTAAAGTATACATCCTCTCCTGTTGTTTTGGAAAGCCAGTGGCACATACTTCATATGCAAGACCCTCATTCTTGGGACCATTACATATGGATCGTCAAGTGCTGGTTATGCCTTTTTATATAAACTCGATCTTCCATAGCTCAGCTGCTTTGCCGAGGCACAGTCCTGAGGAAGGTTGCTCGGATTCTCAGTTTAGCATAACATTTGAGTGATACAGCACAGTATTCCTGTTCATATAAATATTTTAGGTTGAAAAAACCCCTTTTGTTATTTTTCTCTCTGCCTAAGAAATACTTTCATGAACTCTTCCCATAACAGAGCAGTTCGCTGACTTCAGTAACCCTGCAGATAGACAAGGAAATAGCCTCTTGGCACTGCTGATTTTCCACAACTAAAACATTGAGAGAATATGCAGAACCACACCACTTTTAGGTGAATAGAGAGTTCCTTATTTTCTTTAAACTCTACATCCTTTCTCCTTCCCAGTTGTGGATGTGGGAAAAATTAACACTGGAGTTAATAAGGAAGAAGGTATATGATCACACTATTAATCTCAGAGGGCCTACTTTGGAAGTTTCCAATTTCCTTTCCATTTGTGGTTGGAGTGTGACCTGTTATCTGGATTTTCATCCAAGAATTACTTCTATGAAGGTGTCTGTGACTAATTCCAGCCACAAGTTCTCTTCTCTTCCTTCCTTGTCTTCCTTTCTGCTGTGTGTGTGTGTGTGTGTGTGTGTGTGTGTGTGTGTGAGAGAGAGAGAGAGAGAGAGCCAGAGAAAAAGAGAAAGAAAGATTTATCTTTTTCCTTTATCCTCCTATGTTTTCTATTTGCTCGTTCATGTATTTGTCTCCCCTCATTTCTCTTGCTAACTTATAGAATACTACAGAACAAGGATTATATTTTTTTCTTTTGTTTTTCATTTCAAAGTACCTAGCCAGAGATAGAGTATCTAGGCATAAAAGAAGTGTTTAATCAGCACTCATGGATGAATTATGTGAGGACAAAAAACTAGATGTTAGGATCTGCTGTTGTACCCTTTCATCCTGAATAATGCATTTTGCTCTGCAATTATCACCCCAACTTTCACTGGCGATCCATGAACTCACCAAAAATTTAGTGTGTGTTTGTGTGTGTGAGAAAATATGTGTGGGTGTATGGTGTGTGCATGTGCCCAGTCTGCAGCCTGCATCAGATTCAAAGGGATTCAATCCTCAAGAGCTCAGGGAAGGAGATCTTTCCTTCCCCTTGGTGCTGGCAGATGAAAAGTACAAGGACTCAGCACTTTTTTCGAACCAGTCAAGGTCTTGCAGACATGAGGAAATGTATATTAGAAGTTTTAGAGGCCAGGTGTGGTGGCTCACACCTGTAATCCAAGCACTTTGGGAGGCTGAGTTGGGAGGATTGCTTCAGGCCAGGAGTTTGAGACCATCTTGGGCAACATAGCCAGACCTGGTCTCTACAAAAATAAAAAAAAAAATTAGCTAGGCGTCATGGTGCACACCTGTAGTCCCAATTACTAGGGAGGCTGAGGAGGGAGGATCATTTGAGCCCAGGAATTTGACCTTTCAGTGAGCAATGATTGCACCACTTCACTACAGCCTGGGCTACAAAGTGAGACCATGTCTCACAAACAAGCAAGCAAATGAACAAAAGCCTTAGGGATGAGACGGGATGGGATAAGGAGGACTCTGAGTTGGCCAAAGATCAAAGTCCAATTTCACTTGAAGACTCTGGGGCCTAGTTACACACAGAGAACCTCTGTTGTTATCAAATACAACACAAGCCTGCAGTGTGTTCGGCATTGGTCTTCCTCCAGGACTTTGCCTCTAACGGCTATTTCAGTCCTGAGTCCTGACAACAATGATTTCTTTAATATATTCTGGCCATTAATGGCCGACAGGGAGGCAAACACTTAGTAATCAACATTATAGAGTAAGAAGAAGAGGAGCTGGAAGCAGAGGAGAAGAAAGAGAAAGATTTAAGAGAATAAAGACAGTAGAAAATGAAACTGGCTCTGAAGTATATTAATACAAAGGATTATGGCAATTGAATGGAAAGGCTCCTAAGGTTTCATAAAGGGAAAATTGTTCACGAAACTGGAAATAGAAAAGAAAGAGTAATTTTAAGTGCATGTTTCAGATAAATTATCTTAGTTCATTTAGTACCAATATTTCTAATGAACACTTAGGGCTGATATGAATCATTTCTCTGCTGACTCCATTAGGAAACCTATTGGGTGTGCAATTTGAGTGGGATTACAGAGAAAGACGTTGAGAGATCTGTGATTTAGAAGGTGGGCAGCTCTTCTCTGATAGGTTTGAGTGTCCTCTAGCTCCATGAAGAGAGGGCCTGAGAAGCTCAGCTGCAGAGGCAGCCTCTGGTTAAGAGAGGCGGCACTGGGTCCTTCAGAGAATGGCTGGCTCAGAGGAAATCTACACTGGTGATTCACTCATTGCCATGGTAACCACTTGAATGCAGAGGAGTGCATTTGTTCATTTTTACAATTATTCTATTATTTATACTGAGGCGTCTTTGAGAGGATGATATAT